>NC_051073.1:61261044-61921878 GCF_004664715.2 Peromyscus leucopus
TTATCTCATAGGAGCAGGACCCCATCTGTATGGGGTATGGGGCAGGACAGATGGAGGCCTAGGGAAGAATATAAGAAGCAACACTGTCAGCTCAAGGTTGATACCCAAAATTAAGTTCCAGCACTGGATGCTTCCTGGCTATCCCCACAGCCCCAGCCTTGGTGCCCTGAGGATGGCCCAAGGCAGGTTGAGTGACCCAGGGCCAGCTTGTCCCAGCCTAGTCTCAGCTGTTCCATCCCTGACAACCCCTTTTATCTTGAGTTACTGCTAGAAGGCAGACTGTTGGTGCAGCTGAGAGCTTGTGATTAGCAGCCAGACTGTTCTGTTCCTTCCTGTATTTTCAGCCATAGTTCAGGATGTGATTCAGAGTGAGTGCCTCCCTAGTAAATGCTTGTTGAGCAAGCGAAAGCTGCTCTTCATTCATTCTCCACCTATTCATTTACCTCGTGCCCATTTATTCAATGATTTTTTTTTCTCAGCCAGGAATCCGAGAGTCGATAATGAACAGGAGCTGGATGGACAGACAGACGACAGGGAGAGCTTAAATGTAATATGGTCTTGTGGAAGTCCAGTGTGTGGCTCAGCTGAGTGGACCAGAGAAGGTTTTCTGTGGGCTTGGAGAGTTAGGTGAAGGCACAGTGGGAACAACCTTCCAAAGCCTCTGAAGAACTTATGCAGTGGTCCAAAGGGAGGAGACAGCTTAGCATAGGAAGTGAAAGCTGGCAACATCATAGTGATGATCACAATGTGCACACATATATAGTACCTGCTGTATTGAGGATATTATATTTGTTATCTTAGTTAAGTGTGACTAACATCCTTCTGATTTTGCAAAGAAACAAAACCAAAACCAGAGGCATAAAAAAAAAATGAAGTAATTTGACCAATATCACATGACTATGGGTGATAGCATTGGCATATAAGGGTGGTTGGTTCCAGAGTCTTGGTAGTGGTAAAAGATAAGTCAGTCAGTCTTTGAATCTGACTCTGATTCTGTCTGTCTGTCTGTCTGTCTGTCTCTGTTTCCCCATCTCTCTCTATAGCATTGACCTTCCCCCATGAAATCTTGGCATGCAGTTAGATGTGCCTGGGTTTTGATGATAGGGGTCAACTTAGAGGATGTGTAGTTGACACTGAAAGCTTCTGGCATATTCTTATTGTTGGGTCTTCCTTTCCTTGCCTCAGTGGATGGCTTGCTTTGTCTTGTCCTTTGTGAACAGAACTCCTAGATAAGAGCAGACTTGGGGCAACAAGAATGGTTTCTATCTCTTGAGTTGGGAGAGGGAGAGATGGAGATGTTTTAAGGGCCACTATTCAGGAATGGGGCACTTCTCCTAGGCTTAGCCACTTCGAATGGTTGCTGGGGCTACAAGTTTTAAGAAATGGGTGGAGAAAAATAGATGAGTTGATTGACAACTTTGCCCTGAGTGATTGGCCAGGAAAAGAGATGGATGGAAGTATTGATTCTGCTTATTCTCTACCCACTTCAGAACTGATGGCCCAACCCCAAGTCTTCAGGGTCCTGTGGCAAGTCGTGGTGGCCATATCTTGCCCCCATGCCTCGTTTATTTACCCAGGGCTATCCTTTACACAGGGCTCACCATGACCGCTTCCTTGGAAGCCCTGTGACTGCCAGAAGCACAGTTGGCATAAAGGGTGTCTAAGCATTCTGCTCACCGCCTATTGCTGCCTGCTCTAAGAAAGCACGTGAGCCGCACATTGGTGTTCGGAAAAATTAATGTTTTCAAGATGCACTCCACACAGTCTTAGCATGTCTGTGTCTTTTTCTTTCACCAGATGAAAGAAAGAGAAGCATTCTTAGACAATTACTACCCAAGGGACCCCAAGGACTGGCTTTGTTTACTGAGTGTTTTTAGTTACAACACATGAAGGTCTGGGGTTTTTTGGCTTTGAGTTTTTTATTTCTGTTTTTGGTTAGAAAGATAGGGAAGATGAGTGAATTCTCAATTAACGGGGTACTTGGAGACTTCAAAATTGTGAAAGGCATGCTGTTAGGTGGGCACAATCGTCAAGTCTCTGAGATACATAGCAGTAAAATACGACAGATGGAACTCGGGCTCAGGGCTTACCTCGGGCCAGCGTCGTACCCATATGTTTGGAGTTATCCATCTGCATCCGTGTGGAGCCACATCTCCACCTAGAGTCGCTTCCCTTCCCTTGAACTCCCTAGCTCCACAGAGGCTGCTGATAGCTGCACTCCGGGGGACACAGTCATGATCAGCCATCATCCTCCTTCAGTCTGTGCTGCCCCGCCTGCCAACCCTTGCAGCTCCCCACACCCAGAGCAAACCGTTGTGAGTAAGGATGCGGGTCAGTCAGAGCCTGGAGCAGAAGGCAGGGATGCTCCTCTAGAAAGCTCACGTTATGACTCTCGGCACCTTGTCCCTGGCAGATACCACCAAGGGACCACGCAGCTCCTTCCCCATTGTCTCCATGTGAACTCAGAATTAGGCTAAAGGTCTAGATCAGTGGTTCTCAACCTGTGGGTCATGACCCCTTTGGCATGGGTGGAGAGGGGGCGTCGGGGTCGAACAACCCTTTCACAGGGGTCACATATCAGATATCCTGCATATCAGATATTTATAATACAATTCATAAAAGTAGCAAAATTGTAGTTATGAAGAAGTAATGAAATAATTTTATGGTGGGGGGGGGTCACCACAACATGGGGAACTGTATTAAAGGGTTATAGCCTTAGGAAGGTTGAGAACCACTGTTCTAGATAGTCACTTCCTCTTGGTTACGACTGGGACTTGAGAAGAGACGATGTTGTTGTCACTGACCAAAGCCCCTTAAGATGTCTAAGTGGCAGATAAATGAATAGCCTGAAAGGAGCTGTGGTTCCTGCTGGAACTCTGTAAGTTCACAGAGCGTTCATCCGGATTAATGTGGCAAGTGAGGCATGTGGAGCATTCTCGTCTGACCTGCTGCTGGTGAAACTTCATACAATGGCCACTTAGGTGGATAAGCCTGGTGGTGGTTCCAACCTGTGGACTGTCTGAAACCATCTCACATTCTGTATCCTGTGAGTAGGCAGTGCAGAAGGAAACTGTTGCCTGTCCCTGAGGGAAAAAAAGATCTGGGTTTCTATTTTTGTCAGCCTGAAATGCTGTGAAAACTACCAAAGTAACAAATGGCTATGCTAAAAAGTTATAACATAAAAGCATATAAAACACAATTCTCTGAGTGCATTCCCCTCGTCCTTAGGGATAACTTCTGTTACCAGTTTGGTTTATTTTCAGAACTCTTTTTTGATGCACCTTGGAATATATACTGTGTGTGTGTGTGTGTGTGTGTGTGTTCACAAGGTGAAATAGTACAGATTATTGCCATTTATTTTGAAAGCTGTATTCTTTCACATAACAATAGAGCATGGACATCCTTTCATATCATACTACATCAAATTGCTTGTCTTGTTAAAGGCTCCTAAATATAATACAGGCTCTCATAGTTGATCTTAACCAGTTATTTATTGTTAGTAATCTAGGTTACACTTCCTTTTTTATTTACTATGACTGAATATGCTGCAATGTGTGTAAGTACTGATCCTGCAGTAGGTGAGGGTCTCAGAGGTAGAATTGCTGGGATGAAGGCTATGCATGCTAGAGATATTGGTGAGTACTGCCAAGTTGTTGTCTAAAAATCTTATATCAATTTACTCTCCAACTAGTCTTGGTTTTGTTTTTTGTTTTTGTCAAGCTGATTGATAAAATGTGGCAGCTGTTATTATTTTTTTTAACTTGAATATCCCTAGTTATAGTTTTTCTCAGACATTTGTATTTCCATGTCTGTGAATTGTCTGTTTAGAGCTTTACTTATTTTTGTACCAGGTGGTTAACTTTTTACTAATGTTTCTTACTAGTTCCTTGTAAATTAAAAATCTTAATCTTTTGAATTACATATTGCTGCAAATGTGGCAAACATTTATCTCTTGGGTGTTATTTTGGCACATGTTCATGTTTTTATAATTTTAACTATACTTTTTTCTGTGAGAACTTAAAATGTATTCAAATATAATGCATTTACAATGTTAAAAAATCGATACATTATAAGTATTTTTATATACCACCCCCCCTTGCCTATCCACCAAGGCACTTTTCCATAGGTAACCATTAGTATTATTAGTTTCTTGTGAATACTTCAGGTGTTTTGTTTTGTGAATATAAGAAATCTAAAACTATACACCACCAGTTTCTTATCAAAATGCCATTGAATATTAATTCTAGGCTGAACAATCTAACACCTGAAACCAAAAAAGATGCCCCCAAAGTTTTGGATTTGGAACATTTTGAAGTTTTGGATTAGGAATGATTGATGACCTTGTAAGTTGTATACTGAAAAAAAAACCTAAGAAACTAAGATCAGAAACACTTCTGGTCCCAACAGTTTTGGCTGAAGTATTCCTGTATACTGTTCTGCATTTTGTATCTTCAAGTTAAATTTTTTTAAAGGGATGGGAGTGATACTGGAAAGCAAACCCAAGGCACTGTACATATAAGGCCAATTTTGTATTGCTGAGCTATAGCCCCAGCCCTTCCATGGTTCATCCGAAGGCCTTGGCATGCTAAGTTCTTTTCCATGAGTTTCATGCTCTCCCATCATGTGGGTATACCACAGTTGAGGGGGCCTTGGGCTTTGGTCTTCTGTATATCCTCAAAGAATATTGAAAACTGTGTGCTGTTTCACACATTTAACATTTTTTTTAGCATTATGTTGAAATAGTTGCAAATAATATATTTTCTAGTCTGTTGAATATTGTATATAGGCTTTATATATTTTCTTCAAAATCTTGGAGATGTAGATTCACATGAATTGGAAAACAGGAGTCTCAGGAAAGCAGGCAGCCAAATCAGATGTATTCACTTCCTGTCAGAGAACGTCTGATTTCTTCTTAAAATTCAAGCATTCATGTTAATTAGACACCCTCTGTGACAACCCTGTCTTCAGGATTCTAATTCTAAGATCATTAGACAGGTAGATAAATAGACTAGCCAGGCTCTTTGTCTTCTGGGTGAAATGAGACACAGGCGTTCTGCAAGGCTCTCTTCATGAGCTTACCTTGTCTGTGACTTTGCCTGCACCTCATGCACCTGCCACTTCCTGTCTCGATTGTCTATTATATTATAACAACTCCCCCAAATTATAGTGCTTTAGACACCTTATCTTTTCTTATGACTATTGGGGTGACCATGCACCTCTGATGTATGCAGATTCCTTAGGTTCTGCTGGGGAGATGGGGTGGCAGGAACCTCCAAAGAGGTCTTATTCACATGCTGGAAGATATTTCTAGATGGGAGCTGGGACTCCTGGGAATTCTATCTAGCATGGTTCTCCTCTGTGTGGCTTATTCTTCTCATACCACAGCAGGAGACTCCAAGAGCAGTGTTATGTATTCTTGACTCTGTTATTTTAAAATGTCTTTTTTAAAAGTTAGGCAATATAGTGCAAGGGTGGAAGTCCAAAAAGTGTAAAAAGATTCGCAGTGAAGAGTAGGCCTCTCCTGGCTGCTGTCCAGCCCCTGGTTCTCCCGTGATTTGTGTGCCTATCCAGAGAGTAGGGAAGAAAGAAAAACACCTATCTCACACTCGGGTAAAGCTTCCCACCAAGTCTATTCATGCTTTCCGTCTGGCTTTATGCTGTCTTTGACATGGCTTTCTTTGTGCAGGACCGGGACCAGGATTGAGGGACTCTCAGGGAGACCAGTTCATTGTTGTCCTCCACGTGAACACCTCTGCAGACACTTACTCCCCCACCTCCGTGGTGCTGAGGGCTGTCCACATGGCTCGTCATTTTAAAGAAACATCAGCATAATTGATTTGCTGGAAAATAATTACTGCAAATGATTTTTTTGGGGGGATGTTTTGAAAACGGCTCATTCTGTAGTCCAGGCTGGCCTTGAACTTGTGTTCCTGCTGCCTCGAGCCTCCTCAGTAAGGAATTAGAGGTGAGAGCTACACCTCTGGCTGATTCTTCTGTTTTTGGAAATGAGAACTAAGAGGCTGGCGAGAAGGCTCAGTGGATATAGGTGCCTGCCGCCAGGACTGATTTCCTGAGTTTTGATCCCAGTGCACATGTGAAAGAGGGTGAGAGCTGACTCCTCCCTTCAAGTTCTCCTCTGAGACATGTACAAGCATGTGCACATGCGTACACACACACACACACACACACACACACACACACACACATTAAAAACAAGGAAAAATAAAGAAAATAAGAACCGAGGCAGTTGTAATTCAAACTGGCTAATGTGTAGCTGTTTTATTACGTTAGATGGTGCATGTATGTAAATACTAAGGTATATATCTCTGATCTAAGAGTGGGTTGTCCCACCCAAATATTATACATTTTTAAAAGGAGAAAATTTCTCAGAGAATATATATATATATATACACACAATATATATTATGTATATATACATATATATATATATATATATATATATATATTTAATGCTGGCTTTAGATGCATGCTAACTAAAATGTAGTGTTTCCTTGGGGGCCTAGTGAGTTCGTTTTAATCCCTCTGTGCTCACAGCTGCAACCCTTGTATTAATCGAGTGGTGCTCTGGTTTTACTGGATGGAATTGGTACGGTAGGACTTCACAAGGGTTTGCAGGAGACGGAGACGAGTGTGAGATGAGAGAGAAGGAAGCGGCTTCTTGCAGGGCCAGTGTGAGCTTGGTTTCTGTGGTGGGGATCGGTAACCCCAACTTCCTGATTCCGGGCATGCGGCAGAGAGAAAACCAACCTCCTAAGAGGCAGGCAGCCCCTTGGCTTGAGGTGCCCTTAGGTCATGGAGTCACAGCAGTTCCTTTGTGGGTGAAGAAAGTGCTCTCAGCGGAATGAGATGGAGGAGCCCTGCTGTGAAGGAAGTCCAGGTCACACTGACTTCTGGATAGACAAGGCCCCTTGGGTTAGGTTCCGAGCTGGTTTCCCAGATTGCTTAGCTTTCCTTTTTAATGTAGGTGCTTTGAGAAAGGCTGCCGGTCCAGGTGGTCCTGGTCTGACTAGGAGAGTGAGTTTGGGAGGGCTGGGAGACTCAGGTGAAGGGATCTGCAGGGCCTGATCCTTCCCTAGGTCGTGCTTTGAGGTCTAGACTCCTACTGGTCAAAGGGTAAATATCTCCTAAGGACCTAGTATTAAGCTGTTGCCACAAATACTACAGAAGGGACCAGATTATCATACCACCATACATGGGACCTAGTCAAAGGGAATTAATTGGACCCAGAATAGAGGCGCTCTATAGGGCTGAGAAACAGCTCTTGGTTGGTTGGGACTGTTGGGGTGGTGATGTTGGAGATTCAGTGCAGCATGGAGTGTCTAGTTAGTGGCTTGCTGCGAGACGCAGAAATCCTCAGAGGAGAGCAGAGAAGGGAGGCAGGTTAAGTTTCTTCCACTTGACTGTGTGGTTTTGTCAAGTGGAGTTTCTAGGTCAAGGGAGAGAGATAAGATCTCCCAGAGGTCAGAGGTGAGCAACAGGAAAGCTAGACAAAAGCCGGGACCATGCAGGCTAATCGCCCCCCATCTTTCCTCCTTGCTGTTGACCAATATTTGAGGCGATAACTGAAGCCATTGTACTGGTCTGTAGCGGACCCGCAGCAGGAATGTTTTCTCTCAAGAGTCCCTCTGTCCTGGGTGCCTAGGGTGTGTGAACAGACAGGGTTTGAATTTGTAGAATTCAAACAAAATACTTAAAAGAAGCTAATGCTGAAAGGAGGGACAGAGCAGGGAGGCTGCTGTCTCCTAGTCACCCAGAGGGGCTGGTTAAAGATGCAGGCCTATGGGAGTGCAGCATTTGCATGGACTGCCTGCCACCCCTCCAAGGCGAATCTGCTGCCCATTAAACTTTGAGGACTCTGAGATGAAAGCGGGTGAGATGAGCGGGGAGAGGCCTCCTGGGAGAGCGGACTTGAATTTCAGTGTCTGGGCGATACCTTTTAAAGATACGATCCTCATGGGTGGACCCAAGGAGCCTGTTCACCTGGGGACACTGGGCTCTCCTGGGAGAGACTGGCAAGGGCCCGTGCCGTTCCCTGGGTGATGTTTCTGAGACGGTGCTGCTGACTTCCGTTTACCGCTTGGGCATTCGCTGCTGAGGGCACAGAAGTGCTGTGGGAGGGTGGCTGAGGGTGGTGGTGTCTGCCAGAGCGTTCGGTTCATGTTGCAGCCGAAGCGCAGCTTGCAGGGCAAAATGGCAGCCTGACGGAGGAGCCTACTTCCTGGAGTGGGGTAGGAGGAGAACACTGTGTTTGTGAACAGCCTTCATTCTGGCGCACAGATAACCAGCAACTGTGCCACCTCTTGTGAGGTCTTCCCTTGCTAGTTAGCTGCACCTATCCGAGGAGCCGCGTGGCGCGTGGTGCCGAGAGAGATCAGTGGCCCCAGTTGTCCTGGGAGATGGCGCGGAAAGGATTTGGGATGTGATTGGTTCTCTCCTCCCTCGCCGCCGCTGCTTGCCTTCTGCTCCATCCGCTTCTGCCGGCTTTCTCTGATCGAGAGAACACTGTGTTTTTTCTCTCGGGCGGGTGAAAAGATGGAGAGAAGACGGTGCCAAGAAAGGAAGAAGGAACACTGGAGAGAAGGGAACATGTCGCAGTTATGACACTAAGTAACTGCAGAGCATCCAGACAGGCTGCAGCCTCCTGCAGTGGAGAGGTGCTGCTGGCCTGCAGTCACGGCCTGCCAGCGAGTGGGCTGAAGGAGTCAACAGGAACGGCTGTGCTCCCTTTGACTCTGATGAAAGAAGGAGCCACTGTGTCATCATTGTTTAGGACACAACAACAAAACCCCAAACCTACCCAATAAGGCCCTGTCCTGACAATAGCCCGTCCTTTCTAATTGCAGCACCGTTGCCTGCGTGGCAATCCTAACAGTCTCCCGGAACATTTTATTCACCTTCCAGAATGGCTGTTTTAAAGGAAGGCATATGAGGCCCCCGTGGGAATAGTAGAAATGAGCAGTGGTGGGCTGGGGAGCCCTGCTTCGTGGATTGAAGCCGACCAAGAGTAAAATTCCGGGCTGAATGGGTTCCTCCTGGGCTTGACCCAGTGGGTGATGCTGTGTTCCAGGGTTTCACTGTGTGCGGGGGAAAGTGCTTGCTTGCACCCATGTTGTTCTTTGCTAGTCTTTATTCTCTTTTCTGTGAAAAATGACGCCAAGTAAGGAGAGAGGAGCGTTAGCGTCCCCTTCCGGGCCCAGCATCAGCACCGGCAGCGCGTTACCGTTGATACATGTGCTTATAAGGGCACGAGGGCGGCCTGTCTGCTTCCCAGGTGATGCTGCTCTCACAGCCCCTCTCGGTCCAGGTCTTCGGCTGTGGTTGGAGTCTCACACGTCAAGTTTCATGGAAGTTGCACTAGGAAAAATGAGGTTGGCATTCTTACGTGGAGATGTTACTCTCTGGCTGACCAGAAGCCAGGGTCTAAAGGCAAAATACCAAAGGCTGTTCATTAGTCGTTGTACATCCTGCACCTGTGGCATGCTAGCATTGTCCTGCTTCTTAAGTACCGCTGTCAGCCTAGCCCTACTGTGACGGGAAGGTGCTCCATTCTCTCTGGAAGTGAGCCCCAGAGACCTGTACAACGGGGGAGGCAGGTCACACCTATATATCGTTTGATGTGAGTTGTCCAGCTTCTTGGAACATGGGTTTGGCCCTCTGGAGACAGGGAAGGTGATGCTTGTCTAGGAGACCTCGCAGGGTTGTTTGGGCCCAACGGAGCTGAGAGATACGAAAGTACTCCATGAACTAAAAAGCACTGGCCACATGTGAGCAGTGGATTCTCGTTACTCACAAAACGGGAAGACCGTGGGTCGTTTCTCTGGAGAGAGGAGGGGGCTTTGCATTCTTGTGTTAACTACTGGCAAGAGTCTTGTCCATTTAAGGTAGTAACAAAATTCCACGAACAGAGCCTGAGAGGTAGCCTCTCCGGTGGTGAGGACTCTGCTGTGTCCCACAGCTGCCCTTTGAGGAGGCCTGCTGAGGCAATAGGGATGCTGGGCAGCGAAGGGAGGCGGAGCTTGTGGCTCCGCCCACACTTTCTCCCTCTCTTCTCCTGGCTCCCCCTAAATGTCTCCTGCCTAGTCGGAGCCCTTCAGAAACAAGCAAACTATTTCACCTTAGCGTCCCAGGAATGGTGGAGGCTGGAGGAGCCCCCTTCACTCCAGCTGCCCGGTAGGGACTGGGAGGAGGAGCTGGCATAGCCCAGGCTGGACACAGGTTTCGAGGGGTGTGCACATGGACGTTGAATGAAGGCGCTCTACACCTGGAGTCCCCTCTGCTTTCATTTCTGGGATCAGGACCCCCTGTCACCAAAGGGAAAGCCCTCTCATATAAGTGGCCAGCCTGCTGGCTAAGCAGTCCTGAAGCAGGTAAGAACAGAGCATTCCACCCCTGTTCTTGCTCACTTTGCAAGCCTGAAATAGTGTTTAGCATCTAAGGTGCAGTAGCAAACTCTTCTCCTGCCATCCGGGTAAGACGGTGTGGCTTACCCGAAATCCTGTGCTCATTCAGTCAGTCAACAATCGCTTGATTGCTTCTGAGTTAAGGCACCATATCAGGCACTTTGGAGGACCCATAGATGATCAAGGAGCAGATCCAAACTCCATGTAGTTGATGGTCCAGTAAGGGAAAGAGTCATACACAAAGGAGGAACTCGATTGAAAAGGACATATAAAGGAGGGGAGACGGGGGAAGGCTGCCCAGATTCTGTGGCATCTGAGTCAGACATTGGAAAATTTAGGGTTTGGCCCTGAGAAGGGGCATGGAGAAAAGGGCTCTGGCAGGAAGTGTTGGATCAGAAGCACAGCACAGGATGAGGACCGCAGGGTGAGAGGTACAGGGAACCAAGGGTCTAAGGGCAGGGGAGGAGGTCAGAGGGAACCTTTTATCTGCCTCACTTGCCAGGGATGCCAGGGGCTTCCGTCCTTTGCTCCGAGCCTCACAGTTCCTCTGTGAAGCCAATGCTGGTCTTTCCAGTTCATAGAGAAGGGGGCTGAGGGAGAGGGACTGAAGTAGCTTGCTCAAGGCCAGGAAGTGTTAAGTGGGAACCGGGATTTGAACTTGAACGTATCACCTCAGAGCCCACGCTGTGTTTCCTTAATAGAATCTGTGAGGGGAAGTAGGAAGAAAAGACCTGCAAGCTCTTTTCTGGTTGTGGGGATCTAGCAGTCTTAGATGGGGAGTACCTGAGGTCTCCACAGTGAGGCAGCCAGACTCCTGGACTTTTTGGACTGGTTCTAGAGTCCAGGATGGTTGAGCATCTGGCTTCCCATTCATCATCTTATTGGAAGAGCCACTGGCCTCTGTGTGGGAGGCACGGGAAGCCAGTATGGTAGGAGATACTAGAATGAAATTTTAAACGTGGCCTTGCCTGTGGGTTTTCGTTCCCAAGGCTACCTCAAACCTTGCTACTGTGCAGGAGCCCTCCCTGGCTCCCTCCCCCGCATCTCCAACCTCCCCTGGGGTCCATGCAGGCTCCGTCTGCACACGGCGGCGGCGTTGTTCTGCACTTGCTCCTTTTGTTGCTGTGAAACGGGCTCCGGCACAGTCAGCCTCTGTGTGGGAGGACTGGTGGCTGTCTTTGTAGGCAGGCATTTGCTTAGAGCAGGCTGCGTGTGAGCCCAGCATCAGCGAATCTGGCCTTGAGTCGGTCGGTCGGGTCGGTCGTGGTGCTGGTGCTGGTGCTGGTGCTGGTGCTGGTGGTGGTGGGATGAGGCTCTGCCCTGGAGTCTGGCTGTGAAGGATGAGTTCAGGGTGGGATGACGGACCGCTTCTGGGACCAGTGGTATCTTTGGTATCTCCGCTTGCTTCGGCTGCTGGATCGAGGTATCCTGAGTGCGTATCTGGTCGTGTGTCTGTCTGTGTCTGTATGTGTATAAGCATGTGTGTGCGAGAGGGACATAGACACGGAGAAAGGGAGGGGAAAAGAAAGAAAGAAAGAGGCATGGAAGGACAGCAAGTAGCAAGCCATGGCAGTGAAAGAGAGGCTGCTTTTCTGGGGACATGTGTGACCCAGCTGGGGATGGGGAGCACAGAGCCATTTGGGGAGCAGCTGTACAACACAGTCACATTTCTTGCTGGGTTTTTCATCAGGCTCAGTGTTGTAGTCGGCAACTTAAGCTGTCTTGTGGGGCTCTCTACCAGCATCCGAGAAGTAATGTAGAGAGGAGACTGGTCCCCACAGTGGAAGCCGGGGCATACTTAGGCAGACTCCTATCTCAGCCCCGTTCTGTGACCTTACATGGACTTGTGTGTTCATCTGAGCTTGTTTCCCCATCTGTGAAATGGGCATTCTGGGACCTATCTGCCCTGTCATGCAGGAATTAGTTAGTCCCTGCATGTGAAACATACCATCGTAGCTGGCGTGCGCACTAGGTGATTAGTAAATGCGAAGTTCCTCCGAGACTGCATCTCGGCGTTATGGAGCTACAGCACTTGTTCTGGGGATAGTTCCCTTTGTGGACCATCTACAGACAGAGACTGTGCAGAACTCGTGGTTATGGAAAGGAAAAGGGAGAGACAGCTTGATCTTTCAAGTTAACTCTGACCTTAACTCATTCCACCCTCATTTATGAATGCAATAATAATGCAAACCCTCTGGCAGGAGCGTGCCAGTCCAGACCTTCCACTGGAAAGAAAGGCCACTGTGAACTTTGTGTAGTAATTGGTTTATAAAATGTCGAATGTTGCTGCGTTTGAGAGCTTTGGCTCCTTTAAGAAGTTTTGGCAAGAGTGAAACAAAATCTTTGATGAAAGATACGGTCTTGGAAAAGCTCTGCTACCTACCCCAAACTGTATTTCCCCCATCAGGGGTAGTCTCAGGTATACCGGGAGGCAAATGCTAGGTGGAAGCAGAGCTGCCCAGAGCAGATGTACCAGAGCCTTATGGGGGGAGGGGCAGAGAGGAAGAAATCAAAGATGGAGGAACCCAAGTCAGTCTACTCAGGAAGCAGGCTTTCACTAGCACTGAGAAACACCCATGGGAAGCCAGACTTGAGATGAGGATTGAGAAGGGAGCCAGAACTTTGTACTAGTCGAGATCACAGACTGGGGAAGGGTAAGAAAACCACCCCTTTTCTGTGTGATCTCAGTCAAGTTATTACCCCCTCCTCGTCTCCGTGCCTCCTTTCCCTCCTTCTATAAAGAGATGCCTTTGGTAGTGATGCCGATCACTTTGGTAGTGAGAGGCTACAGATGAGATGCCTATCCCAGTGCCTGTCAGGAACAAAATGCCCCTTGACTGTTAGGTCTCATCAGTAACACACTAGTTCCTGCTCTCCTGCAGGCATCCTGGGAAAGACAGAAACAGGTGGTATGCAACAACCCAGAGCTGAGTAAGCTACTGAGAAATTGCTAGCAGCAGAGAGAGCATTTATATTTTTGTGAACAGAGGCTATGTTTGGATTAGCATAACATACTAACTTAAGAAAGCAGATACCAAAATATAATCCATAATAATAATAATTTATTTTCCATTTTCATAAAATGCTGGAATCCATGAACTGCGAACGTGTTTCAGGTACTAGCTTCATTACTATCTAAGGGTCCTTGAATAAATAATCTGTCCTTGGCTCATTAGTCTTGGTTCAAAAATGAGGATATTAATAATATCTACACCATAGACTTTGCAGGAAACGTGTTAGTTCATGAAAAAGCATCCCACAATAATGAATTTGGGGATTGACGGATCCCTTAAATAGCAGAAACTGACTTCCAGAATTGTGTATCTGTGCATGCACATTTGGCCATAATGTGTAGGCTTATGGTCATTCCTGTAAACAGTGTCTGTAGGGAGCTCCTTAACATGAAGATCCAGATTGTTTAGGGCATCTGATTTCAAGGCTGTCATGGGTTGGACATTGCTCATGTCACTCAGCTTTAGTTGATGGACAGTGCAGCACTATAAACAGTATGTCCACATGACATACTTGCATTCACAGGATTTTGCATATAGCAAAGATAGTAATGTTAGCCAGCGCTGCATAGGAAAGGGCATGTGTTGCAGATTGAGCTAGCTCACGGGAAATGTTCAGCAAATATTAGTTGGATGAATGAATTAATGAATTAGGGAATGATGAACCTGCCTTACAGAGCACTGAACAAATTTCCCTCAGATCTCTAGGGAAACGGAATTTAGCTCCTTTCATGGGTTTCAGGATTTTATCTTTCCCTTGCCATTGCTGAACCTTATGTTGTCCTGAAAGTCACAGGCCTCAGGAAAGCAAGGAATAAGATATGAGAAGAGACGGGGAATGATGAGTTTAGCCCAGGAAATTGAAATAATGGACAGGCTGTGTGCTGGCCTGAGTTGTCTGCTTGGCTGTGATTGGAGGAGAAAATAAATCTGTGACTTGACATACTTCAAAGGGAGGAAACATCAGAACACACCATGGAGCAGAAATAAACTTTACAGAAAAATAACTGTATGCTTTCTTACTATAGACACATTTTTCATCCCCCCCCATCATTATTCAGCTAATGGTAAGACTTAAAAACTGAATCTATTGTTTTCGAGAACTCAACTGTACTGTATACAAGGACTTATGTGATAATGAACTGTCAGCTTGCTCAAACATTGCATTTTGATGATTTATTCTCATTAATAACAGATGCAGTTTTTTACTGTGTGTGTTGCTGGGTATTTATCAACTCTACTGCCTGTGGTCCAGGGGCTTACAGATGTTGGCTAAGGAGATAGTTGCCATGATGGAGACATCCACCAGAGGAAAAAAAGCTTATTCGGATAAGAAATGCAAGAAACAACTTCACCCCCTTAGTATTGAGTTTTGGTGTTTCTGCAGGGATCTGATGGGTCTGGGGAGGGTTTACCAGCCAGCATGTGGGGAAGTCTACCACCCCCAGCCCGTGAGATGATTTGGGTGATGTACAGATGTTGCTTGAGCTTCTCAGCATGGGGGATATCTATTCTGCCCAATGTTTGAGTCTGCTCCTCTGGCCATGCTTCGTCTCACTTCCTCCATGTGGGCCTTCTTAACCCTTCCCGATCCTCATTCATTAGTTCCTCATTTTCACTCTGGCCTTCCCTGCCCCCTTCCACCTTTCCTGCCTTAACCTGCAGCCGCAGATGTCTGCTTGTCCAGCCCCCGCGCCCCCCCCCCCCCCCCCTCAGCCCCGCTCCTCATGCCTGTTCTCTCTGTCCTACTGCACTAGTGCACGCTCGTGAGACCTGGACACCCGTTCCCATGGCTTGTCTACCGCTCTCCAGTTCATCTCCAGATTTCTTTCCGTCTTCACCCCCAGGCTGTTCATTGCGCTCTCTTCTCCCTCTCCTTTTCCTGTTCTCTAACCTGGAATTCCCCTGTCTCTTCAGCATCACACCTTTTCTTGTGGGCTCTCTCTTTCTCGTGTGTGTGTGTGTGTGTGTGTGTGTGTGTGTGTGTGTGTGTGTATGTGTGTGTGTGTGTGTGTGTGTGTGTGATAGTTCAACCTTGGTTGCTGTTCCTTAGGAGTTGAGTTTTTTTTTTTCCTTTCTTTTCTTTTGACAGGGTCTTTTGTTCAGGATGGAACTCTCTGAGTAGGCTGGGCTGGGTGGTCAGTGACCTCAGATGTCCCCCTGCCATAGGCCTCCTCAATGCTGGAATTAGACACGTGTGCCATCCACCATGTATTGCTTTTTGTACATGTGTTCTGGGAATCCAACCTCAGGTTCTCACACTTGCAGGTCAAACACTTTACTGAGCTATGTTTCCAACCCTCCTCATTGTCATGCTCTTACTCCAAATCCACTGTTTTCTTTTAAAAATAAATTTATCTACAGAATGAAGTAAGTTTTAAATAATATAAAAGAAAGTTAGCCGGGCGGTGGTGGCGGCGCACGCCTTTAATCCCAGCACTCAGGAGGCAGAGGCAGGTGGATCTCTGTGAGTTGGAGGCCAGCCTGGGCTACCAAGTGAGTCCCAGGAAAGGCGCAAAGCTACACAGAGAAACCCTGTCTCAAAAAAAAAAAAAAAAAAAAAAAAAAAAAAAAAAAGAAAAAGAAAAGAAAGAAAGTATAGTGTAGAAGATTTTTGAATGTGGTGAAAATGGTGTTTGGAAACATCTAAATGATAGAATGAATTCACAACATGAATTTTAGGCTGCTTGCCTTCTTCTTGGGGGGCATGGTCTGCATTCTGATGACTACCATAAAGCACTTGGGATTTTGGACCAGAAACCAACTGGTTTCCATCTCTCAATGTAGACAGTTTTCACATTCTGTTTCCAGCCCCAACCCAGGCAGCTGGATTGGAACCCCTGGCAGGGACTGGCAGTGGCGTCTCTGCAGGTGATCCTGATGGAACCAAGGCCGGGGGGGGGGGGGGGGCTTGTTGCCATCTTTTAATGTGATGCCAGAGAGCAAAGGGCAAAGTGGTTCTGGGGTAAAAATAACAAGAGAAATGAAATGGTCTCTGTGAGAATAGCAAATACGGAGCAAAGAGAGGGTGGACTAGGGGCAAAACGTAGAAGAACAGAATCTTTTGGGTATGATTTGTGCAACTTTCCTTAGAAACTATCATTACCTAACTACACCTTGAGTTTCCTTCATATCCCTGGGGGAACATTCGCCCAGTGCTCCAGAAGGTTGGTTGGCCCCAGCTTGTTCTAGGTTTATAGCTCTCAGTTCTGGCTGCCTCAGGTTCTGGACCTAGGATGGTGGTAGTTTGTCACAACTGCATGCGGAAAAACATCTTTCCTTGTTTGTTCAAGGTAAGTTCTACTGTCTTTAAGTGGGTACTGCCCACCTTCTGCTAGAATCAGAGAAAGGATGATCCCTTTCATACTCTAGGAGAGATGCGAGGGGAAGGGAGTTCCTGTCCATGGCCTTCGTAGACTGAGACTCCACTCTGGCCAGGAATCTAGGCCAGGAAAATTGAGATTTTCACCAGCCTTCCCATCTCCCTGACTGACTGTTCTCTGTTGTCTCAACCTCTAGAACTCTCAGCCATTCTGACTCTGGCCAAATGCAGTGCAGGACCAAGAGGCAGCTAGCCTGCCTAGCCTGTGTTGCAAAGGCTCTTTGTGCGGTCTTGTCCTTACTGCTCTTGTCCTCGGTTCCTGTCATTGGCAGATGTCCTGTCTCTGGCTTGCTGACAGCTTAGTTATCTGCACAACTTCGGCCTCTGTCTGGACTGCACTCAGTGTCTTTGCTTAGACCAGCCTGCCACAGGCTCTGACTGTTCACCTAGGATGGCTTTCCTGTTCTTGTTAATGGCTGTGTGTGTGCACTTGGTGTGACATGTGGCATCTCTGGATGCACTTCTATGATGTGTTGTATCCCTTGGATAGTCACTGAGAAAAAGAAGAGAGAGACGCGTGTAACACCTGTATGAAAAGTATATTGGGCAATTCTCCTGTGCTGGCGTTTTTTTTTTTTTTTCAAAGGAGAGGAGCTTTGTTTGTAAACATCATTCCCCTTGGGCCAAAGATATGCACATAAGACAAAGTTACTTCAACTTAGCTTTTAAAGTCACAGGCCTATGCCTGTTATAGGAACTAGGCCTCTTACCTGATAAGCAGTTTGAAACACTGTCCCAGAACAATCCCCTATTGTGCCCAGTCCCCCCAACCCCCCAGAGCCTCCTCAAACCTTTCCATTGTTTCCTTTCCAAATGCCTGAAGCCTCCTTTATGGGTGATGACCCACATTTCTCCCCTTCACAGTCTCTTGACTTCTATGGCCTCCAGAAAAAAAAAAATGACCCCTAATTAGTCACACATGGTTCTGTTTAGGTTCTGGGCACTCAGGTGCAAGGTCTGGGAATCAGTGGTCCAGTGTGCTCCTGAGGGTGGTAATAATGTCTGCCTCCTGGTGTTGCCGTGAGCTTTGAAGGAGTGAAGATGTGTGGCCAACACCCAATGCCAGCAATACTCAGTGCTTTTCCTTTGGGGTTTCTGAAGCTGTTAAGGAGCTGAATTGCTTCCAGGGGTCAGTTTTCCCCACTCTGAGTGGAGGGCAGGGCTTTGTCCCCACCATTTCTTTGAATTTCCCCCTGGGTCAGTTGTCTCCTAATGGGAAATCTAGCAAATAATGTGACTAAGAGAGTATAACAACACTCCCAGAACAAGGGATTATCACAGCCTTACCAAGGTGTTAAAAAGAGAACAGTGAGGATTTGATAATTGCTAATATCTTTCTTTACCCTTTGGTTTTCAGTACCCTTCTCTGGGACAGGTCCCACTGGTTCCCATTTCACAGGTGGGCAGCAGAATTGTGGAGGTAATTCCTTTGCTGAAGTCATTGCTAAGAGAAAAACCCGGGTCCAGGACCTCCATTTCACGTAGCATGGGTTAGCGCCTATGCTGACCGTAACACATGTTGAGATTCCCTGCATCTCCATCTTCAGCACGCATGTGAAACAGTGTTGAACTCCCTCCCTTGTTGGCAGGTGGAGAGGGTATCACTCTACTGCGTTGTCTGTGTGAGATTGCCAGGTACGATGTATCTAGGCCAAGTCCTGGGGGAAGAGGGACACTGATAGCTTCTCTTTGGAGTACTGGTATGGGGTTTCCAAGCAGTGGGGCACAGGTTACTATGATATGAGGAAAGGAACAGAGCAAGGCTCCCTGGGGTAACATGGCCTCCCAGGGGCGGTTCTTCCACGGAGGGTTAGTGAATGGTTGTTGAGGGCCAAAAGGTGTTTTCCTCGATGGTCAGAAAGCCAAATGAATGTCTGGTGTAGATGGCGGCCTGCTTTTCCCTGTGGATGGAGGTGATGTGTGAAATTATGAAAGCCGTAGATGTTGTGTTTAATTGTTAAAGTAGTAATAGTGTCTGTAGGTATTACAGGGGCCTTGTAGGGTTGGAGATCAGATTTCTGTTCTATGGAATTTTATAATTCATCTCCTGAGAAGATCTTAAAGAACCAAAAGCTAGGGGCCAGAGGCTCAGTAAGTAAGGACACTGACTGTTCTTAGGAGGACACTGGTTCAATTCCCAGCACCCACATGGTGGCTCACAAACCATTTGTAACTCTAAGAGAATCTGATGCCTTCTTCTGGTCTCCATGAGCACCGACACTCATGGTGCACAGACACACATGCAGGCAAAACATCCATACAGATAAAAAAGATTAACAAAACAGACCACCACCACCAAATCAGCTGTAACCTCTCCGAGTCTCTTCTAGCCCCTCTACCCAGTTGTGGGTTACCTGTGAGTAGGTTCTCTCTTCTAACTCCAGTGAGTCACGGTTCCATGCGAACAATACCTACATCTCCACGATACACACCAGGAACACCTACAGTACTTCTGTATGATATCGGGGTGTGTTATTTCATGTTGAATCCCTAAATGAATGCTCTGAATTCCTAGGAGGGAGAAATAAGTGGGCTCCATGAAGAAGGGCATACTTATTCATCCGATCAATATCCTCTAAGGACCTACGATCGACTTTGCTCTGTTTGAGGACCTAGGAGTAGTGTTGAAGAAGACAGTGGCCTTGTCTTCATGAATCTCTGTGTCTAGTGAGAGGAACCGCAATGTCAACAGGATAAGTGATGCAGTGACTTAATTATGAGGGTGGCAGTCAGAGGATGGAGAACATTTATGTGGTGAGAGCTGAAGCTGGAGAGAGAGGTTGAGGGCACTCTATGCTCACATGTCAGGTTACAAACAACTGATGGCCAGGTAATAGCATTCCATTAAAATGTACTGAATAATGCTCATGTATCAGACAGTAGATTTAGGAGCTGGGCAGCCCAAGATGCATAACGTGGGGTGCTTATGGTCTAAGGAAAAAACTTGGGTGCACAGAAGATACCTTACAACAAAACCAGTAAGTAAAATTACTTAGGACTGCATAGGCAGAAAGAAAAACTATTCACCTGGAGGAGTGCATCTTTCCAGAATATCAAATAGAACTTTGGTGAAGTCAGACATTCCAGTCAGTGAAGTAGGGGCGGAGGCACAGCGAAGGCTGAAGGGGATGCCTAGCTGAAGAAGAGGAGTGCACTGTACCCAGAATACACTTGTGAGGGAAGTCACAGGGAACTCCCGAACACAAGAGCCTGGCGCTGGTGGGATTTTAACAACGTGAATTTGGATGCGTACAAACAGGATGATGAGAGTAACAGGAATTTTGGGTTCTTCATATTTGAGGGCGATAGAAGGGCCAGGCCTAGGCTTAGCTGGGAAAGTAGTAGAGCCACACTCGACTACGGCAGTTGGAACCTTGAGTTTAGCTCACAGAGTGCCTAGCTCCTAGCAGCTGCAGTATGTATGGCTGTGGTTCTAGGGAGCGGTAGAAAGAGGAGACGCATGATTTCGAGTCAGATGCCCAGAAGGGACAGTGAAATGGACAAGAGTCCAGGGAAGATAGCGCAGAGTGACAGTTGTGGACATTGGAGACATGAGAAGCCATTTCTTAAGGGCAGGCAGGCAGGCGGAGCAATGATTTCAGGGGAACAAGAGGGAGAGCCAGGGACCGTCATGTGTAGGGAGATGGCGCAGGTTGACGGGGTTGGTAGCAGAAGGCACTGATGGCTGCTTGCAGCGTCGTTTCAGTGCTTTGAGGATGAGAAGCCAGATTGCAGTGGGAGGAAGTGGTGAGGATGAGGCGGCAGCCAGCGCATACTGTGTGTTTGAGAAATATGCCAGAAAATATAAGGCAGAAATAGACCAGGGGTTGGTGGGACGTGAGGGTCAAGTGGCGGTTTTGTTTAAGAAGGGAGCCCTGAATGTATCTGAGGTTGGGGGGTGGGGCAGTGACAGAAGTTAGACAGTGACGAGCAGAAATGGATTTACGGATCCACTTGGAAATACTGAGCACCGGCCGTGAATCTAGGCAGTCGAGGCACTGTGCTGTTTGCTGGGGATACAGCATGAATAAAGCATGAAGTCTTCATGCAGTTTGCCTTCCTGAGAGTGAGCAGTTAGCACACGGGTAAGCAACAGTTGAATTTGTTATAGCAACTTGCAATAAGTGCTACAAAGTCCAGAAGTGGCCCGGAAAGCAGGAATTGGCTGAATAAAAGGTACAGATAAAATTAGGAGACCAGAGAATGGGATACTCTCTGTTGGTCACCTGGATACATTGTCATTGAACTAATTTCCCCAGGGTCACCCATGTGTGCACTTGTTATTGTATGCTCTGACTCTGGGAGTATTTGGATCCTGAAGGATTCGAACAGAGCAAAGGAAAAGGACTGTGGTGGGAAGGAGTGAGGTGCAGATGCTCTTAGTGTAACAGAAGGAGGCCAGGGCTTGATTAGGTTGAAACCAGAAACAACAAGGCAACCAAGATCAGTGATAAGAGAAATGGTTTGTTTTCCTTATTCTCTTTACATCCATATTTGTATCTGTCCCTAGCAAAATGAAAATATAGATGGAAGAGACCTTTTCATTTAAGGGATAAGGAAACTTAGTTACTGAAGAGGAGTGGTAATTTGCCAAAACCATAGAGTTAGTTACTAGCTGAGCCAGATGTGACGTCAGAAAACTCCTAGTTGAGGCCTTATTCCATTATATTCCTCTGTTTTCAACTCCATTCTGCCAACTTCACTCCCTCCATTCTTTTCAGGGCTGAGGTGGGAACTCGGGGCTTGTGTATGCTAGACAAGCAGTCTACCAGTACGCTATGTCTACTTTTCTTTTGAGATGTAGTTTCTGTGTAGCTCAGCTGAACTTGAACTCATAGAACCGCTTCTGTCTCTTGGTCCCAAATGATGGGATTTTGGATATGTGTCACCACAGCCAGCTCCAGTCAAGCTTGTCCCATCAATCTTGCCATTGTCACCGTATGTGGAAGAGTGGGCAGACTTAAGAGGTCATGGGTTTGAGAGGCATCTAGTTCAGGTTCAGACGTGCAGGGACTCGGGCAAACTTTCAGAAGCCCCCAGCAGCGCGATCGTACTTCTTCATCCTTCCTGGTGATAACCACGCAGCCGAGTGAGTTAGAAGTGAAGTGAGGCCTCCAGGCTCTTTGCTGCGTCACAGAATTGTGTCCCCAAGAACCCAGCCCAAGGTAAAGGCAGTAGAGTGTCTTCCTCAGAAACCCAGGAGGAAGAATTGGCATGGGGCTTTTAATCTACATTCATGCAAAATGAAATCTGTTAGATGGGATAATGAGCCCCATATTTTACAAACTATTTTAAGCCTGTCTCAAAATAAAGTACAGGGCCAGGGGTGGAGGAAGGATGTAAGTCTTGGAGACAAAATGGCATGGCTTACTCATCCGTGTTTTCATTTTAATGATCCCAACCCCTGTACAAGTCCCTCAGTGACACTGTAATGGAAACCACATTTTTTTTTTTTTTCTTGCTGGAAGTTTCAAGATGAGCACAGCCAAATGCTCTGAGACATAATTAAGGTTACAAACTCTCATCCCAGTAATATACAAGCCTTTCACCCAAGGGGCCTCCAGCTAGAGACAATGTGGTTGCAAAGCAGTTGAAATTATAGAGATATTTCTTCCACCAGTCTCTGGCCCAACACAACTTCTTTTCTAGATCTTCCCTTTCTGTCCATCCCCCTCCTCCTTCCTTTTCCTTGCTTGCCTGCCCCATGCGCATAAATAAATGAGGAGAACCCTGGTGCTGACTCCTTCTCTACCACAGGGAGAGAATCCCAGATGGATGCTGCTGTGTCTGCAGGAGGCGGGGCCAGGCTGGCAGCAGCATGTGCAGAGCAGGAGTGGGTGGGGAGCAAGGAGAGTAGTGCATGTGGGGAGCTGGAGGGAAGGTGAGCAGTACTGTTGCTAGGTAAAGGAGGTGGGGATGCTTTGCCTCCCAGCACTGGAAAATCCATCAAATTCCACAGACTGAGAAGCCCAGTGCGTAGGCAGATCCTGAGGACTTAAGAGCACAAGGCAGCCCCTTCTGTGTTTGGCCCTCATGGGCAAGTGCCCTCTCTCTTTGAGTCTTTCTTTGCCATTGAAAGCTTTCTGGACTTGGGAATATCAAAGTTAGAAACTAGGCATGGGTGTAACAATTTTGTGAGCTCGCCCCCTCCCCATTTAAGTATGTCTGAACACCTGGAATATATAAGATAGTGGGGGCCCTTAGTACGCGTAGTCATTAATTTTTGTGGGAAATTGCAGTCCAGTGTTCACCTTGTGAGGAAGTCCCAGAACAGGGACAAAAAAAAGGCTTAGCTATTTTTTCTCCCTTGGTTTCAAACTGTGCTTCTGTAGACCAGGCGGGGCTTCAGCTGGGCACACTGCTTGGCTCTTAGAGATCTTACCATAGCCACATTTCTCTTCTCACCCTTTCCACCTCATACCAATAGGCAAATAATTGTAATAACAATAAATATCAGGAAGAATTATTAATTAGAACCCTCCACCCCTTTTGTGTGTGGCATATAGAAGCCAGAGGACACTTTTTGTTTTTGAGACAGGGTCTGTCAGTTGGTCCCGGACTTGTTGAGTAGGCTGAGTTTAGCTGGCTCGTGAGTGCCAAGAATCCACTGGTCTCGGCCTCTCTGGTGCTGGGATTATAAGTACATGCCACTGTGCCCAGCTTTGGGTGATCAAACTCAGGCCTCCGTGCTTTCAAGGAAAGCACTTTACCGACTGAACCATGACCCTAGAGCACTCACTCAGAATCAAAATACCATATATGTGTGGTACATGCCACCCTATAAAGGACGGCTGCTTTATTTTCCCAATGGATATCATTTAGGGTGGTGTTGGCTGCATGTAACTGAGTTCAAACTCAAAAGCCTTCAACAATTCATGTATGTTTTCTCTTCCACTTTCTCTTAAGACATTTGGAAGCTGAGCAGTTAAATCAGCAGCTCCACATTATCAAGCTCCTTTTTCTGTAGTCTGCTTGGGTTTGTAAGATTTATCACACCCATGAGATGCAGCAATTCATCAGTTTTGGAAAATTCTATACCACCATCTCCATTTTCTCCCCTCTCTTTGATTAATGTTGAGATTTCCCACTATATTTTATGTGTTCTTTATTGTTATTTCTGTATTTTTCATAATTTTATGTCTTATGACATGTTCTAGACAATTTCCTCAGATCTATCTTCTGGCTTATTAACTACCTACTTAGCTTTGTCTAATCTGCAATTAAATGCATGCATTGACTTATTAATATCAATTATTGTACCTTTTGGCGCTAGAATGCCTAGTTAACTGTTTTCCAAATTACTCTCCAGTTTCATGAAAAACTTTTGGACTTGTCTTTAATTTCTTTGAACATAGTATGTTTGTTTCATAGTTGTTGTTTGATAATTCTGATCTGTGAGGTTTTGTGTGTTGGTTTCTCTTTGTTTTCCCATATTAATTTATGTAAAATTGACAAATAAAATTCTAATGTATTTACCCTATATGGAATGGTCTTTGATATATAGGTATGTGTTGTGAAGTAACTACTGTAGATGTGGGTCTTTTTCTGTAGTTTGTTGTTCCTGATAGTTTTTGCTCATGCTGTATTCTTCCTTTCGTGTTTGATTATTTTTTATTACATCATGTTCACTCTTTTTGAGGAAGTTTTTATGGGGATAAAATTCCATAAGTTATCATTGTTTCTTCACAGATTGTCAGATGTTCTCAGACAAAAGTTGCTCTGTGTTCTGGACTGACTTCTTTGGATTTTCCAGCTGTTGACTTAGTAACTGTTGCTATCCTGTTAGCTCTTGGTTGCTAATGCTTTTAAGAAGTTGACTCCAAGTCCCTCAATTCCTTGAAGCTGAGAATGGCAACGTTTTCCGTGGAACAAGTTCTGTTCTCTTTTGTCAGACTCCTGGGAGTACCACCAGTCTAATTTCACTTAAACCTAAATGGAGTGCTTGAGGTTCCTTGGAGCCAGGTCACAGGCAACTGAGTTTCAGGTTTGTCAGAGAGCTGGCTTATCTCCACCAGACTTTTACTTTGAAGATAATGCTGTTCCCTGGGAAGAAGCTTAGCCGGATAGTTATTTTTGTGTGAGTGTCTTCTCCTTGGGCAGGCCTTGAACTTTGGATTCTGTTTCCTTCACTCTTTCTGATTTCCCAAAGCATGGCTGAATTTTGCTTCTGTGTCTTGCCTGTTGGCAAATGCTCTTCATGTAGAAGTCACTTTGTATTTGGGGTCTCTTTGTATTTTCAGCTTCTCCTGGGTTCTGACATATTGATTCTTTGTTGCTTTATAATTATTTTATTAAGTACTTTCAAGAAGATGCAAACAAACATAAAAAAAAACAGTTGTTCCCAGGGGAAGGGTTGGTCTCATCCCCTTATCCTGCCATTACAAGAGATGGAGAGTCTGGGACCCAGTTCCTGGCATCTCTACTCTCCTATCCTTATAGTACCAAGCTGGTTGCCATAACTCCATATATTGCATGCAGAATTGACAATCCAAAGAGCCTGTTTCTATGATCATGCTTATATTCACTCAGTTCCCTCAGAGATTAAAAGAACATAGCTGGGAGGTGGTGGCTCACACCTTTAATCCCAGCACTCAAGAGGCAGAGGCAGGCAGATCTCTGTGAGTTCGAGGCCAGCCTGGTCCAGGATAGTCAGGTCTACACAGAGAACTCCTGTCTCAAAATACAAAACAAAACATAAAAGATTAAGAGACTATTTCCTAGATGCTCTTTAAACTGTTTTCATGATTCAAAGGCCATAATTTCACCAGCAATCCCAAAATAAATCACTAGCAGGTAGTAGCAGTTTCTGAATTTACTGTAATTAGCACATGTGAGGCTGGAAGTTGTCTTCTCTTTGCTTTGATTTCTGAACAAAAGGTAAGCCCTGTGAGCGAGAATGAAGGGTGTAAATAGCTACTAGATAGGGACCAGTTAGGTCTAGCACACTGGACTCAGCTTGAGATAACAGTTAAGAAATTTAGTCATTGAGTTGGAGAGATGGCTCAGTGGTTAAAAGCACTTGTTACTTACTCTTCTAGAGGACCCACGTTTGATTCCCAGCACCTACGTGGTTCACAACTATCTGTAACTCTAATCTCAGGGCATCTGACACCCTCTTCTGGCTTCCACAGGCATCAGGTACACATTTGGTGCTCATACATGTATGTAGACAAAACATTCCTACACATAAAAAAAATAAAAATAAGTAAACCTTACACACACACACACACAGAAAGAGAAATGTAATTATAGTTTTTGTTCTAACTGGGAACCTATGTATACCTAATGTTGCAAGAAAACGCAGAGCTGCGTGTGGTGGCACATGCCTGTACTTCCTGCACTTGACAGGCGGATCATGAGTTCAAGGCTAGTCTATCTCAAACAACCAAATAAAAAACACATGGTCTTTGGCTGGTGAGATGGCTTAGCAGGCAGACGTACTTGCTGCTAAACCTGACGACCTGAGTTCAGTCCTTGAGACTCAGAGGATGGAAGGAGAGCATCAACTCTTAGAAACTGTTCCCAGACCTCTGCACACATACCCAAGTGTGTATGCACACACATAAATGGATAATAATAAATACATGTAGTTAAGCAATTTAGAAAGTAAGAATTGGTCCTTTGGTCCTAATCACAACCAACAAGGTGGGAGGTAGGGAAGGGAGGTGGCCAAACTTCACAAAGGATTCAGAAATACAAGGGATGTATTTGAAAACATGCTGTGGAATTTAAAAACTCTGAAAGTTTGAGATAACCCGTGATCAAAGTGTAATACATTTCAAAATTAAAATTGTATCAGAAATAATTACTTTAGTGGAAATTCATTTTCAAAATGTGATCACATTACAAATTACTTCATTTATAAATGCATGCAATGTAAAATTTAATGCTTTTTTTATCACCATAAAAAACGTGTTTTACACCGCTATGGACTCTCCTGGGTGAGCTGAGTCCTCTGTGAATTTTTAGCACAAGTGGGTAGTAGCTCGCAGGAGGAGGAGCACGTTGAAGTTTAAGACTCCTCCTCCTTGGGAACATGAGCATCTTTCCCTGCAAGGCTGGAAGGCTTGTCCCTGCTCTAACATGTCCCTCCTTTCTAGAAGTAGGAGGCATAGAGGGTGAGATCTGAGGTACCAAGACAGTCTTTGGTGAGTGCTGGCCTGCTTCTTTGCCTTCTAAGAAACTAGGTGGGTTCCATATCATCCTTGGGACAAGAGTCATCAGGAGAGGGGATATTTCTCCCCATTGGCCATGCTGGCCCTCTATCGTGTCCATGTGAAGAGAGGACAACTTTCATAGGCTTGGAATCTATCTTCCCTCCCTCTTTTTTTTTTATATCCTATATCTATCCACAGTTTTGCTCCATTGTAGAAGTGCTCCTTACCAGTCCCCTTCTTGCCATAGATTGCTAGCTCACAGAAATTCCTCAAAGAAGGTGCCCCAAGCAGGACCAAAGTAGGCATGTTATAATTACTAGTTGTGTGTGTGTGTGTGTGTGTGTGTGTGTGTGTGTGTGACAGGCAGCTGAGTACAGCTGAGTTTGGGGAGGCGAGGATAAATGGGATGAAAGTGAGTCGAAAGTAGCCCTCATGAAACTTCTGCTCCCTTTTATCACCTCTGTGCCATTTCATCTTTTAGCATCACCAGTTAAAACTATTAATTACAAAATATTTTTACTAATTCTTTCAAATTTTCATACAATGTATTTTTTATCATATTCACCCCAATTCCTTCCTTTAATTCTTCCCAGATCCACCTGTACTTCCCTAGCCCCCAACTTTGTGTCCTGTTTTTTAAAAATTGTTTAACAACCCATTGACTTCAGTTGTGCTAGAGATATCCTTCTGGATGTGTGGCCAGTCACTAGCATATTGTCAACCTACCTGGATGCACATCCTTAACGAAATGGCTTCTTCCTCCCCCAGAAGCCATCAACTGTCCATAGTTCCTTAGTTAGGGGTATGGGGGCCCATGAACCCCTTCTAACTTCATGCTAGGATGTTGACTGGATCGATCTTGTGCAGCCACCCACAGCTGCTGTAAGTGCATGAGCACAACAGTCCCATCATGTCCAGAAGACACTGCTTTGCTTCTGATCCTCCAGAACCTCTGGCTCTCATGGTCTTTTCTCTGTCTCTTCTGTGATGAGCATTGGGAAGGGGTATGTTATACATGTCTCACTCATGGCTGAGCATTCCACAATCACTTATTCTCTGTACTTTGATCATTTCTCAGTTTCTGCATTAGCCATCATCCACTGCACAAAGAAACTTCTCCGATGAGGTCTGAGAGTTGCACTAATGTACAGGTGGCAAGATAGGAATTTAGAGAGCAGTTTGATACGGTGTCCAAAAACAGTAGTATTAGGTTTACCCCAGGGACATGTGAGTTCTCCAACCATGGATTCTTGGCCATATTTATAGTACTAAGCATGTGTTTACTGCTGTGGAGTGAGCCTTAAATCTGATCAGAAAGCATCGGTTACCCCATAACATTCATTCCATTAGTCATTGCAGTTCACAGGATTTGCAGTGGGTAAGACAGTTGATGACTTCACCCTGACCAGCAGCCTATACAGTTCCTTCTGCTACTATAATAGCTGCTTAGCAGGGAGGAAGCTTCCTGGTCAGTACTGACTTGATTTTTTTCAGGTCCTATGACCAGAGTTTGTGGTGTCTTCCACAATAGGGTCCTATTATCAAGTTTTGGGGAGCAAACAAGGGCAATGACCTTAACTTACATTGTTTTGGGGGTCTCTGTAGTGGGTGGTTGTTTGAGCCGTGCCCTGAAGCACTGTCCCTAGTAAGGTAGCAGGTCACTGTTACATGTGCCTATGACCTTGAGGTACATGCCCCTGGGGTATGGTCATTAGGGACCCTTAAGAGCTAGGATATATGTTTGTGACTCTCTCTTCACTTCACTACCTCGTGGTTTTGGATGCTGGTATGGACCAGGGCAAAGCTTGCCAGAGAACTGTGTCGGACCGTGCCTCACCCTTCCAGGATCCTGTGAGAAATTCCCTTATTTTGTCTTGTGAGTTAACCCCCAAACAAATTTCTTTGATCATTAAGTAGACTCCATGGGGTAATCCCATTAGGTCTCTGAGAGAACTCTGAGCAACAACTTAAGGGGAAATGTCCCCTACCTATACTGGGTTTTTATTTGTCAACCTATGGTTTCTGGGGGTAACTACAGTTTAACTCACCTACATATATATCTATATCTATATTTATATCTTATAAAATAGTAGGTTTCTACATGACTTTATCCTTTAAAAACCAAAGACAAACCTCCAACAATTCAATTTGAAAATATCAAGCTCAGTGGTTGTAAATTGACTTTCCTTTTTGACAGCATGTTGGATGGTTAAGCATGAGGAAGCTTTGGGTCAAAACGGCTAGTTTAACTCATGACTGTCACACTTACTGCTCTGTGACATTAAATGTATCACTTAATCTCTGGGCCTCAGTGTCTGCCTGTTAACAAATATCATATTTGTCTAGCTTATTCATATTTTTTTGCTTAAAATGTTAGCTACTGAATCTTAATCTTTATTGTCTAATATCTAAATTTTGGAAAAGAAGAAGATGATGGCATGGTCAAGAGAGGACCTGCGTTCTGAGAGGTCCTGGAGACAACCCACAGGCATAAGGATTAGGCACTGAGACAATGTCTGGGCAGATAGAGCAAAAAGCCAGCTTCCATTTGCCTTGAATTTTGTCCATGGTGTTGGGGAGGAACTTCTGTGTGAGGCTTCTCTGTGAATTTGGTTGTTTCCAGTAGGGGTGGGCTGTCAGTATTCCTTCTCAAGCCTCCTCACCTTGAGGCTGCTTGCCAAGCATCTGAAGTGGGCTTCCTCTGAGAAGGCAGTTCCTCTGCTGGCTCAGCCAGCCAAGTTCAAGGTGCTTCCTGCCCTGCTGGAGTTTCTTCTTCATTAAGTAAATTAAGGGATTGCATGGCCAGCCCTGAATAATGAACACACTAATTGGCAGACCTTAGAAAGCTCCAGCACTGATAAATCTTCAGGCTTTGGGCAGTATCCGCTGAAGTCTTCTTATCGACTGCTTCAGGACTGAAGGATCCAAGAATGGTAGTGAATGTCAGTCTTAATCCAGAGAGGGAGGAGCTGAGGCAATAGAGTTCTTGGAGGTGCTGGTAGGTAGAGAGCAGGCCCTGGGTTGAATGTTTAAAAGACAGTAAGAGACAGGGTCCCCTCTTTAGGTAGTAAAAGTGTAGCCACCACTTCCGACAGAGGGAGGACAATCCAGGTCTGAAACATTAGCTTGGAAGAGAGTTTATGTCAGAGATCAAGTGTGGCTGCTGAGAGCATCTTGACCTGTTCTGGCCATTCATCTGAAAGGCAAGCACCCATTGGTACCTGTTTGTATGATGGATTTGAATGGCTGGAAGGACAAATGGGTTTGGAGAGATCACGAGCACTCTTGGACATATGTTCTTCCCTAGCTCAGTACTGACATCTGAATCCCGAGGAGAGGATCCCTGGGCACAAGTTGAGGGAGCTGCTTTCATTAGGGCTCTCTATAATATGTGGGGCCGATGACCCTGAGCTTGGGAATACTGAATGGGGGAGATGGACTAAGCTGCCGTCAGGACTTGATGTGGTCCAGTAAAGACTCGAAGAACTCTGGCTGATAGGTACTTGTAGGGATTTGAGAGTCCTGGAGCCTGTGCTCTGGGTTGGATACCAGGGGTTTGTGGCCTCACTAAAGCTGCTTTAGACATCCTCTAGGGACAGCTACAACAGGAGAGGCCAGCAGATGTGACTGGCAGGATGCTTGAGATAAGTGCAAGCACTGGGAATATAAACGTCTGAGACTTTTCAGGAGTCGAGCTACCACAGGAGAGAAAAAGCTATGAAGCTCAAACCAGAGCTCTCTTGCCTCTGTTAAGGACACTTCTTATGTGGCAGAGATTAGAAAACTCAAATTATAGAAGAAAGACCTTGATTATGAGGTAGTGTTACTGATTCAACAATGTGTCTTGAATATCCACACACTCTTTTATGAGCATAAGCAAGGCATGCAGAGTCCTCATTTTCATGGAAACTACAAGGAAGGGGAAAGATGCTTGGTTGGATGGTACCATGGAAGCAGAGAAGAAAATGACGCCTGTGGACTTGGACTTAGAAGGTCTTAAGGAGGAGAGGAAACTGGACCTGTAAAGATGGAGCACAGAACAGATGAGAGAGTCTGGGAAATAATCTTCAAGTGTATTCATTGTATGTGTGTGAAGAAAGTCTAGAACGAAGCAGAAAGCTGGGACCACTGGTTAGGTGGGCTTTATGTCCCACATTGGAGACTAGGGATTTTTGCTTATATATTGGGCTGCCATTGGGAGATTTTGAGTTAGGAAAGCAACTTGCTCAAAGCTTTCCTGGCTGAGGTCACTTAGTAGCATGGGTGTTAGCAGGGTTGCAGGCCGTGATTGTTTCAATATGTTCTCTTCCTGGCCTTCTCATGGGAGCGGTGATAATTTTATTTTTACCCACCTCTCTGTTTGGGGTGTGTGCCAGCTTAGCAGCTCTGTGCTTCCAGTCAGAAGAGTGCTTCTGTTCAAAGTGCTATATGGGTGGAGTCTTTCCGCCACTGTGGAAGCCTTGCTGCTCCTCCTGGGTGTTGACCTTGGCTGTAGAGGGTGTGTTCCTTGATTTAATGTTTTTTTTTTTTTTTTCTTCCTCTGCTTTGTAAGTTCTGTCCTGGTACTTCTGAATGACCAAGGGTTTCTTAAAAGAGGTAGAGCCAGGACAACATATGAGTTGGGTGTGAGCAAGTTGACATGGGAGCGTAAGTCTTTGCTTCAGTTAGATTTACTTCCCACTTTATCCTAAGTACCAGAAGCTTCATAAATTTAAATTGGTTTCTAGGAACAGACCCAAGTCCAGGGACATTTCTCAATGTGGAAGAATGGGTTGTCAGCAAAGTTAGGGGTGCATTTTTCAAGATAAAACCTATTTATCTAGGTATGGTACTGTATTGTGGAAGCATAAGTCAGATAAATTCTTTTCTCCCTCAAGTTGGTTTTGGTTGGCATTTTATCACAGCAACAGAGGCCCAAGCAGGACAGTTATTAAGTGACAATCTCAGTGTCAGGCACAAGTCACCTCTCTATGAGTTATTAGTCAGGCCCCAGAGGCACCCAAAGCAATATAGACTATTGTCATTGCTCCTGGTTGGCCACCATAACTACATGGTAAGACTGGTTGCTAAGGACACCACACACTTTGGTTGGAGGACACAGAGAAGTCACTCTTGAACTGACTAGGAAGCTCTCTCTGCTGGCTAGCTTTCATAGTGCTGGAAGATGCTTTGTAGCACCGGACCTTGCATGATACAGGGCTGACCTTCCAGTACATCAGTGGTAAGACTGTCTATGGGGGTAACCAACTTATATCTTGATTAGATTTGAGGCTTACTCAACAGGAGGGAATTCATTCCTAGTACTATAACACAGTCAGAACTCATGGCTAGAGAAGTCACAGGCCCTAGGGGAAAACCTATGATATTGTTGTTTTTCTAAATGGTCATGTCATCATATTGCCTTCTAAACATTTATGATTATACCCATAGATTTGTGCCACTCCCAAGTGGGTAGTGGTTAAGGCAGAGATGCATTACTGTTCAAAGTGCTGAGAAAAATTGACTATGAGTGCTCATCCGTAGATGAGACATCGATATGTAAGGGTGTCCCTATGAGTTCCTGGTACAAAAAGGAGTGTCTCCTTTGTATCCGAAATAAAAAACCAAATTACAATACAGCCATCATTGGGCCATATTTCCCACAAGGGAATATCTCAGAAGGTGAGGTGGGAAGAACACAAGAGCTGGGGGGCCGGGAGGAGAGCTGTGAAATGCTGTCCTCTAGACAGGACGTGGCCATTGTACTCATGAACTCAGGGCAGCTGTGGTGACCTGCAGAAGACCTGCACAAGTACAGGCCAGTTAATCATTTCTGCATCGGGTGGGGATGGGCTCCAAAGACCCCCATCCCTAGCTGAGGAGCTCTTGGTGGTTGATGGCTGCTGGAAGAGCAGAAAGTCACTTTTAGGAGCATGGCCCCTGGAAGGTTGTCCATGCCCATGTGCATATGGGTACCATTAACTGGACTCAGTGGGTTAAAAATAAATAAAATGTTATAAAAGAAGGACATTGAAATTGGAGGGAGATTTGATGGGGGATGGTCCTGGGGAGAGTTGTAGGGGCATAGTGAGGGGTGAATATGATCAAGATACATTTTATATACTATGAACAGTTTAAGCAATAAACAAAAATATGAAGATTAAAAACATCTAGACCTAAACTGGGTGGCCGTGGCAGCGCGCGCGGCGGTGGGGCGGCGCGCACACCTTTAATCCCAGCACTCGGGAATCAGAGCCAGACAGATCTCTGTGAGTTCAAGGCTAGCCTGGTCTACAGAGAGAGATCCAGGACAGGCACCAAAACTACACAGAGAAACCCTGTCTCGGAAAAACAAACAACAACAACAACAGCAACAAAAATTTAGACCTAATTAAAAAAAAAAAAAAAAAGAACCTGGGAATATGACCCAATGATAATGATTGTGTTGTAATTTGGTTTTTATTTATGATATAAAGGAGATACTTTTTATGTGCTGGGAACTTATAGGAATATCCTTATATCAACCCTCACACTATTATAGCTTGTGTTTTGCAGATCAAGAAACTGAGGCAAAATGTCTAGTGACATGCCCAAGTCATTTGGCTTACATGATGCCATGTATTAGTATTCTAACCTAGCTTTTCTTATCCTAAACCTTGTGTCCTCTCCATTCCACCATCTGGAGGCTCTGATAAGATTGCCTGGTGAGATCCTTGGTCTTGGAGGTAGAATCAGATGGTGAACTGTTCATATTTGCGTTGGGGTGTCTTCTAGCCACTGAGGTATCTTGGACTGTAGCCTTCGGTTTCTTTTTGGTTTTGAAGCTCAGTTACTTCTATCCCTTTTTGGAGTTCGAATTAACATCTGCCCATCACTGAGTGAACCCCTGGAGTCCTCTTGCTCTGTCATTCAGTCTCCAGTCCTCTGCAGAATTGGGGGGAGTGACAGATGGAAGATCAAGTGACAGATGGAAGATCAGATTTCAGACATCTTGGGCTTCATTCTGATCTCCATAGTTCAGAGTGAGATTGAGACTGGTTGGTATATGGACAAGGGCATGTTGTGGTCCTGCTGCCATGAGCTGGGAGCTGTTAGAGGGTTTTCTTCTGTGTAGGAGAAAAAACATTTTTTTTCCTCTTGAGCATATGGATGGTGAAAGAATACAAAGTTAGATATATAAATAACTAAAACATTTTTGGGGAGGACAGAAGGGGAGTGATTTCAGTGAAAGGGTTTTGTGTGTATATGTGTGCGCATGTGTGTATGTGTATGTGCTGTGTGTGTGTGTGTGTGTGTGTGTGTGTGTGTGTGTGTACTTTAAAGGCCACAGGCCAGTGATGTAAGGGTGTCTTCCTCTATTGCTCTTTATTCTTTGGGACAGTGTCTCAGTGAACTTGGAGCTTATCGATTTGCCAAGAGTCGCTGTCAACAAGCTCCAGCAATCCCCCTGCCTCCACCCCCCCCAGTGCTAAAATTACAGATGTGCTCTACCATGCCTGCCTTTTTACGTAGGAGCTGAGCATCTAAACTTAGATCCTTATTCTTGCATGACAAGCGCTTTACCAACTGGTCCATTTTCCTAGCCCTCCATGGAGTCTTGTTCAGCCATAAAGACAAAAATTACGTCACTGCAGGGAAACGGATGCAAAACCAAGGCTTAGCAAATTACGTGAAATAAGACAGACTCGGAAAGACAGATACTGCATATTTTCCCTCACATGTTAAATCTAGATTGCACGTATACTTGTAATGGCGTGAAAGCAGAAAGAACATTTGAGAAGAGGAAGGGAGTCATAGGAGGGGGCCGAGAAGGAAGTGGGGGATGACGATGAGCAGTGTGTGATGCACATGTGAGGAAATGAGAATACAACAGTGAAACCCATCATCTTGCACAATGAATAAATGCTAATAATATGGTTTAAAAAAAACAAACAAACATATGATTTTAAAAGTGCCTGGAAAAGGCTCCCTGGCCAGACCCCTCTGACCCTGACAGTGCCTGTACACTTTATAGTTTCATTCATTCCTCAGTTAATATCAGGTAGCTGATCTTTTAAGGAATGCTAAAATAATGTGCCCAGGTGTTAATTTAAGACTCTTCCGGAAGAAGGAGAGGAACAGTAGGCAGTGTGGGGGGAAAGTGGGAGGGAGTGGGGTGGGTGGCGTCTAGAGTGAATGGAATGACTCAGATTTGGTAGGAGATATTCTGGGATGGCTTCCTGGAGGCGAGAAGCACTTAGTATAGTGTGGGGCCAAGAGGGCTGTTGGTGCCGAATTTCACCAAGACAGCGCATGCCAGTTTTTAGCTTCTGGGATAATGGAATTAGCTCCAGTAGTGCAGGTACAAAGCTGTTATTAACTTGCAAGCTTTTATAATTACTTTTCAGAAGCCCCCTTTTTTTTGCTTAGGCATAGTAAGTCTTCCTCTCAGTGCCAGGACTTTAACATTTCTTAAAATGACATTTAATTAATATGAAAGATAAAGTCCCTTTAGATTTCAAGATGCCTTAGGAAGCCACTCAAATTCTCTCCTCAAAGACCGCATGACTCCTCTCAGGGATGCCCTTGGAAGCCTCCCTGAGGACAGCACAGGGCAGCAGAGGAGAGGGTCTTCCCAGAGGGCCAGTGCAGGACTTCCGTGGGGAAGCAAGAAACACTTCCCTCCATGTCAGAGGCAGATTTAGGGGGGCTGAGTACTAGGTCTCCCAGCCAGGGTGCAGGGCGAGGGGCCACCGATGGCAGGTGGTTCTGGCTGCCACTTCAGAGGGGCTGTTGGCGGGGCTGGGGGTCGGGGATAGCCTCAGCTGTGTTCCCTGTGAGGCAAGCAGAGATTGTTATTCTTAGGATCCAGGGAAGCTTTAGTAACTGAGTGGGGATTACACCATCTCTGTGGGAGGCAGGAATATGAACATCTTACAAGTGCCATGCACACACACACACACACACACCTCCACTGGAACCCTATGCCCTAACATGGGCTCTGGGCATTACTACGACTTCTGCTTGTATAATGGGAGCTGATCGTTTAGGCCGTATGTAAATGACTCAGCCATAAATGAATGGCCGTTGAGCTCTAATAAGAGTAAACGACTTTCACTTCTCACATTTTGTAACTGTTTTATTTGAATATTAAATACTCAGTTTTTCCTTAACGCTGGAAATACAACTTCTCATTTAATTTTCACAATAGTGGGAGATAGTTCTGGTTCTTTACAGTTTATAAAGCACATCCATTACCTTATTTGATCTTTCCCAACAATACGTATGTACTTCTTTCGTGGGTGGGAAGTGCCCAGATGGTGACTAACTTGAGGCTGTCTATCCATGAAATGCTGATACTGAAATTTGAACTCAGAGCTCTGCATTCCAGTTCCACCCTCCCTTCCACCCCACTAGCAGAAGTGCCCAGCTCTCCGTTCACCTATCTCTTTTCCTTATGATAATTTTTCTGAGACTCTGTGTGTGGGTGTACTAGTCAGCTCTCCATCACTGTGGCAAAATACACAACGTAATTACTTACAAAGAGACTCAGTTCTGGAGATACAAATGTAAAATTGAGTAGCCCTGTTTCTTCGGGCTTGTGGTAAGGGCAGTTCACTGTGGCAGACATACATGGCAGTAACAACTACTTACATCATGAGCCAGGAAGCAAAGAAAAAGGGAGATACTAGGAAATTCCATGTGAGGACATACTTCCATGACCCAAAGACCTGTGCAAAACTCTGCATTTAAATAATGCTATCCTGGGATCCAAGCCTTTAGTACATGACTCTGGGGGACATTCAGTGTCTAAGCTATAACATTGGGAGCGGTGTCTGAGCAGGTTAGATTGCTATGGATGTTTATGGGCTTCAAAATGTAGGGTGAGAGGCAGCAAGGACTGAAGACTGACTGGCAAGACCAGGGGGTTGGATGGGATGGGGTCAGAGGGAGCATACAGATGTGGCATAGTTCATCATTCAGAGGAAGTCGGAGGAAAACTCGAACTTTGAATTAGAATGAGGCTGTTTCCAATATCTCCATATACAAGCACCCACTGATGAATAGGCACAAGTTTTCAGACCTAAGAAGATACTAAAATAAATATTTAATCGTAACAAATTATGCTGTGAATCATTTAAGGCAAACACAAATCTCATAAATAAGGTTTCTCTCTCCGAGACTCAATAAGATATTTTTTTTTGAGAGACATGAAGTCAGCTAGCTACTTTCCATGACTGAGTGCCATAGCTCGCTTCTTTGGGGTCTGTTCTGGATTGCACAGAGGGACAAGGACATAGAATTCTTTCCAGCTGACCAACCCAAGCAGGGGGTCACTCCAAAATGGTGAGATAGAAGCAATGTCTAGCACTGTGTCTGGGATAAAAAGCAGATTAGGTTTTGGTTCTGTAACACGGAGTTTGAAGGTTTTAGGAGGCTTTCTAACTTGGGAGGTGGGCTTTAGGATTAGTCTCCTGCGTTTCAAATATTAAACACTGAGGTATCCTTTGAGGGTATCCTAGAACTTAGGGCTTCGTGATTTAAGTTCATGCCTTAGTAGGTGAACATAGATGTCCAAATGCCATTTCTGGACTGCTGGCTGGGTATGTGTTTGCCACTGGTAGTGATATGCTCACCAGTGGTGTAGGTGAGGGTCTCAAGGATGACCATGAGGATTGGGAAAGCATCAGCAGTTCTGTTGATCTCACTCGGAGCAGTAAAGGACATTGGTTCCTGTCCCCACAGACCAGCTCCAGTTCACTGGTTTCTTAGCTATGCTCGTCAGGTCAAAACTGGCTATGGCAGAAGGTGGATTTCATGAGGTAAGCCAAAAGACAAGACATATTGGCTTTGCAGGGTGGAGAGGATAGTCAGGGTCTCTGGCATTCCAGCACTGGTTTTTGTTGGAGCTGTATCTCTCACAGGGTATGTGGCTCTGAATCCTGGGGTCTGAGGGTTTTTTGACGAGTATGATCACATGATGGATATTTCCATGGGTGACCTTTCCACCCCAAGTCAGGCTTGCCTTTCATTTTGGCTTTTTTTTTTTTTTGAGATGCAGAGGTGGCTTAGGTCAGTCTTCACAGATGAAATAAAACTTAAGATTTTCCACATGCACAGTGCTGTTAGGGTCCAGCAGAAAGCATCACCCAGTGTGTTGGAGGAATTGGCACTAAGGGCTGACTATACTGTCAGCCTTTATCTCCTTCTCTTTTTTTGTTTCTTCCATTTCTTTTTTGAGACAAAGTTTAGCTGGCTTGGAACTCACTGCATAGCACAGGCTGGCCTCAAACTCACAGTCCCTTTGCCATAGCCTCTCCTAGGATTACTGCGGCGAGCTCCTCGGCCAGCGAGGAAGAACGACCACCACTCGAGGATTCTTCTCAGATCACACTTTATTGGAGCGCCTCTTGATTAAGGGAGAGCGGGAGGTGAGGGGCCCGAGTACTAAAATGCAGCTGCTTATATAGGGATTCAAGCAAACGTGCCGTACTGTGATTGGGTCCCGCCAGAATGCAAGCACCGGGAGCCACGGGATAGGCTGAGGACATAAGGTCGATTACCATACCTGCGCATGTGCAGGCCTCCGGACACATAGTCCTAGGAGCATAGCCAAATATGGAGTTGTTTACAGCTGGGCTACCAGGAAGTCGGTGCCATCTTAGAATGGCGGCTCCCTACAGATTACAAGCACACACCCTCAGGCCCTGGGGTGAGCTTCCCATTTTCTAAATCCAGAGTGTGATGAACTGTGTTAGCAAGGAAGAGTAACTCCCGTTTCCAGAAGAATCATTGAATTTAACAAATATCTGCTGAGGACCAGTCAGGTGCCCAATGCTCTGCTGCATGCTCCAGAAGATACCAAAGCGTAATCCGAAATCTTTGTCTTTGAACAAAGTTAGAGCTTGTACAGGAAAGCCAAGTATAGACACACGATTTTCTTTGCACACAATTAAGTGACCGTTCATTCAACATGTAAAGCCCCTTCTCTGTGAAGACTGACAAATCAGAACTGCCCTTGCTTTCATGGTGCTTGTTCAAAAGTTCAGAATTATCTTGTAAAATAGCAAGAATTTTAGGAAAGTCCTGTTTTGACGTATGGATATAAATACCACTTCTGTGAGTACATCAGGACATGGAGTCACTAGACAGAGGTTTTTGACTATTTTTATCTACCTCCAGAACCTAGTACACTGTCTAGTACACAGTAGATGCCCAGTAAGTAATGTTAAATAGATGAATGAATTTTTCTAGTCTGGAATGATCAACCAAGCCTGGAGCTAGCTGTTTGCAGTATGATAGAATTTGAGTAGTGGCAAAGAAGACATTTCAAACTCTTCAGGGGAAATCACTGGCAACTCTATGGCAGCCTGGTATTTAGTTCTCTTTCATGTCTGTAAAATATTGTACAAGCCACCCATGAGCACATGGCTGTTTCTCCTCTCTTTTATCAGACCCTTAGAGAAGGGTTGACTCTGGGGCCCGTAGCACCTGGCTGTATGATAAAGTGTGAGACATGGTGATTTATTTCCGCTTGAAACATCTTTCCAGTTTGGGAATGCCTCTGGAGTCCCGTTGAAGGAGGCTGTGGATTGGAATTCTCCATAAGGCCGTTAATTATTGAGTTTGCACTGTTGTAGAACCAAGGGGGGCTCCTTAGCGGTGTCTGATATTGCAGGTGCAGAGTTGGTGGTGGTATAAGTGCTGTTAATCCCAGGCAGACCTGTTAGCACCCACTTAGGGGAGAAGACAGGACCCTGTCAGCATGTCGCTGGAGGGAAGATGGGCTTCAGATGTCACACCACGCCCTCCCGCTTTGGTCTCCATGGTGCTCTCTGTTAGGCAATGAGAGATTTTAGATAGACTCCAAAAGCAAGTCCCACGGAGGGATTCTGGTCCTTTTGTTGGCCGAATGGTGACATCAGTGGTTCTGGGGAGCTTAGCTGCTGTGGCTGTGGCTGTAGGCTATGGCTACAGAGAAAGAGCACAGGATGCCAGGCCACCAGGAGGGCTTTGTCTGCCAAGACTGGTAGAAGCTTGGTGTCCTTCTGCTGCTCAGATCATCTTCAACCTCTGAGGCACCCATCTCCTTTCCTTGTCTCACGTCTAGGGGTGCTTAAGTCAGAACACAGGAGTCTTTTTGATGGGCGTCTTTATAGTGATATGCATAGATGCTTCGTTTCTGAGTGTCAATGGTGAAGGATGGGAGTAGGCTTGTGTTTAGCACTGTAAGGTAGTCACTGACGTTTTAGCAAAATCGTTCTGGGCCTGAGAAGGTGCACAGTCAGCGCAGATGCAGGCCATACGGAAGACCTGTGGTCTCTGCAGCAACCACAGGAACAAGGTCCTTAAAGTGTCAAAAAGCTTCCACATAGGTTATGACATTTAAAATACACGGTAGCCCTGTGAGATAGATAGGGCTTTTGCAGCCTGGCATCGCGCACCCCTAAACATGAGACAAGAGGGCAGCTCACGACCTCCAGGCTTTGGGAAGGACACCATGAGAGTGGAGTGTTGCCTCTGATAGCTCTGCAGGTTGCAATAGCATATCCACCCCTCTACCTGGAAGACAGCCAGGCATTTTCACAGATGAAGAAACCGAAGCTCCACTAGGTAAAGAGATTTGCCAGAACTGCCCAGATGCCAATGAGCCTTGAATCCAAGACCTCAGTTTGCGAGTCTCCTGATCCACTCTGTTATTTCATGTTGTCGATTTCCAATTAGAAAAACGGATAGATATGTATGTCATGACACAGAGATGCTAATAGCATAGCAATAGGACTGTGTGAAGGAATGGAGAGGCACAAGATCAGGGCTAGCATAGCCATCAGGTAGGAGCCCCAGGAGCTACTGACTTTGAACTTCATGCAGAGGTGAAGGAGGTGTGAGCTGGTGGGCAGGAGGGCTGTATGTGGTGTTCTGGGCAGAACTGCAAACATTGTTATAGACCAATTCTTTATTATTCCCAGCTTTGCAAAGGAGGCTGGAAGGAGTGCAGAGGAAACATAAATACCTTAATCTCCCCTTTTGTAGAAATACTTTTAATACTACTGCCCACAAAAAGCAAAATGACTCAGAGTAAATATCCTCTACTCTTTGCCCTTGGTTCCCTGCAGTTCTTGGGGGGGGGGGGCAAAGTAATGCTAAGAGCCTGGATGACTCAGTATTAGGCTATCACTCCCTCTGTCTAGTTAGAGCTGTGCTGCCCTGATCCAGTTTTTAACTTTGGGCAGTGGTGGTCCAACAAGTTAGAGGTGCCATCTTGTTTTGGGTTCTAAGTCCCTAAGGGGGGAAAAAAGAGAAGACTACAAAGCGTTCATCCCCTCTGACACTCTGTTCTCCTTGTCAGCATCTCTCCTGTGCTCACAGTTTACCTTGATGATCCTTAATGAGGACGCCCAGTACCCCATCTGTTTTCTTAGCCATCGTTGGTAAGCTTTTTCTACATCAACTATTTCCATTATACTATTTCCAATATCTGAGCAAGTAGTCCAGGCTTCACTCTGCCTACTGGAAGGGAACTAAGTTGCAGGGGCTTCTCTGGGATCTCAAAGTCCCCTGGTCTTTTGTCCTTTGCTGTGACTTGGTGTCTTATTTTATCTTCTTCATGGGGGATGCCATCCAATTATAACTTCCCTGTCTTAATTTGACTCACAAAGCTAGATTCTCCTAAAGCGTACAGTAAAAAGTTGTGTACTTGCAAGAATTTTCCGTGATGTAACGCAGAAGGTAAAGTCTACTCTGTTGTTATAACTTATGTAAATTTTCTTATGGAAATGGAAAGGCTCAAGCCTATTGCACTGTTCTCCCCAAGTGACAGTTTCATCAAATCCATATGCTCACAGATAAAGGAATCGTTGTCATATGGCAAATGGCCAAAAAGCTCCCAGCCCACTTCTGTAAGATTGTCCAAAAGTGCCTGGCACACCCCACCCCTCAATTATTTCAATCGATTGTGAACATATGGGCACAATACTCTTGAAGTCATAGTACAGTGACTTGTATTTGGCCATTATTCAAGCCAAATGAAAGAAGGTGCTGTTGTCCGTCTGGCTCAACTACAATGTAGGACTCATAAAATAATGGCCCCTGGTTAGCTAATGACAAGAGTCCAAGGCTGCCAGGATGGGTGCTTTTATGGTGGTAGCCCAAAGACAAACATTTATAAGTTTCAGATTGATCACAGATTTGTGGGCCATACTTGCTGGCTCCCTTTAACTTCCAATGGCTATGGCTTCTCCATATTGTATTAACTTATTACACATTTGATAAGGCTTTCCCCCACTTCAGTTTGATCCAGGTAAGGATGACTTACTAATTCAGGAAAGCCTCAATTTAATCAAAGTAGATAATCCTGAGAATAATGCCTCTGCGCCCTAAAGTGTCCCGAACACAGTGGTGTGCAATGGCTTTGCTAATCTTCCCACTCTTGGTGAGGTTTCTAGGCCTGCACTCCAATGTGTACCTGTGCTTCTCGTTGTCAGCCCTTTTCTAGGATTACCCAAACCCTCCTCTTTCCAGATCTCTGCTTTCTTGACTCTATCCACACTGGACCACGGGGTTTCAAGGTTAGTAGAAAGTTGTAGATGAGATCTTCAAGTCCATTTAGTCCAATTTTCCGTCTAGGTAGAATTGCCGCTACATGATCTGTGAGGAGTGGTAATTTATGTCTTTGGCAACAAGGTACATGTAACACAACAAAACAACTCGTTTTGTTATTGGACAGATCTAATTATTAGTAAATTATTTTACGTAATTGAAATCTGACTCTGTTTAATTTAGGCACATTGATCTTAGTTCAGCTCCCTCGAGTCATAGACATGCAATTTCATTCTTGCTTGGGGTCCTCCAGACAATTGAGGATAGTGGTTATCACGGTCCTATTGTTAATGTGTTTGTGTTAGACTTTTTGGTCGTGCCTGTGTCTCCTTAATTTTTGCCTTTTTTCTTATGCTTCATTTGCTTTATTACTCTATTCCACAGTTTTATAGGCTAAACTCTCCATTATTTTGTGTCTCTGAGGAATTTATGTGTTACGTGATATGTACCATATGCTTTAAACTACTCAATTATTATCCCCTTTATTCATCTATTTCCTCAATTAGTATTTATTAAGTGCTAAATTACGGTTGGTGCAGAGGAGGCCCCAATGACCTAGGCTGACCTCTTGCTCTAAAGCATTTCTTCCTGATGAGCCATGCTCTAACTATTCTCAGATTGCTCAGTCTACCTGCAGTCACATTTATCAACAGAATGAATTAGTTCTTTTTTCCTCTCTTAACCGGTTTTATTCTGTTTTATAGTGTGCATCACACACAGTGATGAATTTTCACGATGATATTCATGCATATGTAGTGCACTTTGATCACACTTGCACCTTTGAATCACTCAGTCTCGTTCCCCTTGGCTCTTTTGCTTTCTCTTCTCTAATCGTCCCTCTCCAGCTTTCAGCTTTCATCCTTTGTTTTGTTTTATTTCAAGTAAGATCAGTTCTTGAACAGAAAATGGGATGTTGTAGATGCTTTCAATTCCTATAATATCTGGAAATGGCTACTCAGTGCTCCCCTCTCTGCTTGTTACTTTACGTATTTTTAAAGTTGCTTGTGCCTAGAGAAGATGGGTTTCCTGCTGAGAGCTTTAGATAGATCCTGACCACGAGAGCAGACGGAGGGGAAACTTTCGGTTGGAGAGCCGAGTTTTAGCCCAATGTCATTTTTGTTAACTGGCAACTTGGAAGGGTAGCTTTACTTTTGCTCTAATCCAGAGAGAGAGTGTCCCCTCTGAGGTAACATGTAGGGGAACAGAAAACTACAATAAGAATTCAAAGCCGGGCAGTGGTGGCGCACGCCTTTAATCCCAGCACTCGGGAGGCAGAGGCAGGCGGATCTCTGTGAGTTCGAGGCCAGCCTGGTTTCCAAAGCGAGTTCCAGGAAAGGCGCAAAGCTACACGGAGAAACCCTGTCTCGGGGAAAAAAAAAAAAAAAAAAAAAAAAAAAAAAAAAAAAAAAAAAGAATTCAAAGCAAGCAACAAGAGGTACGGACGGTGTTCCTTGGGATGGGACAAGACTGCGGATCCTTGGAAATCCTAGATTTATGTCCAGGAAACATCTGGAGAAGTTGGCCTGGCAAAGGAGCGTATCATAGTATGCAAGCTGTCCTCATATGGTAGGTGTTGGGTGGTGCTGAGACAGTCGCGCCTGCATCCCACCTAGATGCTGTGGTGTCTCTGCTCTCTTGACTGGGGTCTAGAAACACTTTGTGTATCTGAGCTTTGCGTGCCTGTCCTCTGCCTCTTTCCCAAAGTCCACTACCAGCTGCATGGTTGACTTGGTTACACTCTGCACAGGAAGCCTGTTGTGAATTTCAGCTTATTGTTCTTGTTCAACTTGTTCTAAAAAGAGCCTGGGTCTGGAGACTATTATCACCGCTTAGCTCCATTATTCCCCTATTTCTTTAGGGCTAAGTTCAATGAAGACCATTCAATAGACATTTGGATCCTTCCTTAATCATTGGCCCATAGGATGAGGGATACATACATTAAGGTACAAGATATCCAAGAGTTTGGGGGAAATAAAAATGGCTGCCTAAATGCCAGACCTAGATGTACTTGACCTTGGAGAATCTGATAGCAGCTTACCTGTTGGAATCATACAAGACACTGTTAGTGAAGACCAGGCTGTGATTTCAAATATTTGGGCAATGACTTATGAATCATTTTTGGTAATTGGCCGCAGGGCTGTTGGTGACAGCTGTGGTATCAGGGTGCGGAACAGGTGACTTCTGGTTACAGAAGCTGTTACTGCCAGGAAGCCGGCAGGGTCTAGGTGACACTCTGTCAGCATCCAGTATTCAAGAAGAGGGTTCTGTTTTCAAGAACAGTGCTTGGACCCTAGTGTCTAAGTGAGATGTCTTCTGTGAGATGCCGGTGTCTAGCTCTGGTAGTTCTGCTAGATGGCTCTGTGAGGTAAGACAATGTCTCTGCTTCCCCCAGCCTTAATCTGTAACAAGGGGGCTAATGCTAACGGATATCTAGCTCTAATGTCCTCTGTGCCTTCTCCTCTCAAGCAATTCCCAGTTTAAAGTTTTCCCCGTTTCACACGACTGTTGCCCACCACTCTTGTGTGTTTTGTCTGCAGGGAGTTCATATTCACTCTTTCTGAACAATAACTCCTTACGTAGCAACTCTTCAGCCACACCTCGCCGTCACCTAACAAACAGTATCTGTTGTTCTGGCTTATAGACTGCCCAGCATTTGGATAACCCATATCTATTTGTTCCATTAGGGCAGCGATTGAGTGCCACTGGATTCTACACCGGTCTCCTGTCCCTTGAGCTTCCGTCTATCCCATTGGCGCTCCCAAGTTGATAGGTCTTGATGGGCAAAGGCGGATGCTGTTGGTGCTCAGCTTTGGTCACATTTCCCTAGGGTCACGAGAGCAGTGAGAGTGTAGGCCCATGATAGAGTAGAGATGGTGAGAGTCTCAGGACATCCCCACCTTCACCTTTGGGCCTCCTGCCTGGCTTGAGCTTGTTAATCTTGAATGAAAATGCAGACCCAAGGAAAGCATCTCTTACTTTGTTCATGCTGGGCAGGGTTCTTAGATAAACTCGATGTCCTGCCAAGTTCACGTTCTAGGGGGAGGAAGCCTAAGGCGTGAATGGTTCTGCCTGATGCTGAAGGATTTCACCCTGAGGCCAAGGGACTCCTCAGGGGCCTCAGCAAAGTGGACTTGCGAAGGATCAGAAGTGGGACAGCATGTTCTTAGTGTAACTCCAGTGGCCTTTGTTTGTTTGTCTTATAGAGATGCTTTTTGAAAGAGCTGTAGCTGTCAGATGCCTGGGCTCTGTCCTAGGAGCTCTCTTGTGAGGTTCTCATGGACCCCTGCTGCTTTGTTTTCTAGACTATAGCAATTCAGAACAGTAGGGATTCCGGACAGTTCCTGAAGAGGACTCTTCAAGTTATCCAGATAGGAGGCTTTGCTGTGCTGAGAGGGTTCTTGGTGATGTGCTGGGACACAGGGGTCATGACCATGTCAACCAACCCAGCTGCTTTGCTCAGTCAGCGTGGGCCCCAGACTGTGAGAGGTGGGATGTGACCTGGACTGAGCACCAACCACACGCCCAGCATTTTCACACGTCATCTCACACATCGTCTTGGGATACTCAAGTTTCACAAGAGGCACATTCACACACCCACGTGTTGGGCACGGGAAAGGGGCACAGTTGGTAAAGATGCCTGCTCTGGCCCTGTCTTCTTGATCTCCCCATCTCAGATCCCTGCACGCCTTACTGAGCCCTTGCACTCAGCACGTTGCCCTATAATGGTTTGCCCACTCCAGAGGTTTTGATAGAATGGATCTGGGGTGAACTTCAGACTTCAGGTTCTTTTCAAAGCATTCCAGCTGATTTTAATACGCAGCTAGGGCGAGAACTGCTGTTTTATTTTTCAATCAGTTTTTTGGTGTGTGGTGCAAGGGACAGAACTCTGGGCATCACGAATCTGGTAGGCAGATTCCTACCACTGAGATACACTTCCAGCCCTCGGCTCATTATAGATGTGTGTGTGTGTGTGTGTGTGTGTGTGTGTGTGTGTGTGTGTGTGTGTATCCACACACATGTGCATTCACAGGGGCTAATCTAGAGGTCTTCATGGGTTGAGCATGCATCAGAACCACAGGGAGCATCTGAGCTTCGTCAGGTCCAGGTGGACCCAAGAATCTGCACTTCTCACCAGTTTTTAGGTGACACTGATGGTGCTGGTCTGGGGACCCCGTTATGAGAGTCCGTGATCTCTTAGATTAAGTGTGGTCCGTTAGCAAATGCTGAATGAATTTCACCAGCTGCCAAGGTCGCTGAGTAGGAATGGAGTTGGGATCAGCTCCATCACCTAACCAGATAGCACGGCCCACCCTCTTACCATGGCATAAGCCAGTTGAAGGGACCTGGAATGTGAGGTGGCGGTGGGTTTGGTGTCTGGATAAGATACCAAACTTCTGGGAGGAGGGTAGAGTATTGGCTAGCAGAGATTCCTCCTGGGGAGAGACAGTACTCATTTCCTGCCAGGAAGCCTTGTGGGTGTTAGAGGCTCCAGTTTGCTGGGTAGATGGTCAGAGCAATCATGAGGTCCTGGAGTCCTGACATAGGACACAGATGCTCAGTGTGGTGTGTGACCTGGGAAAGGACGGTCCCCAGTGTGCTTGTCCCAGGGTGTCTGTTATAAAGATGGTGATGCAGCTCTTTAAAGCTGTGCCTTATTTGTACGGCGCAGGGAGGCCAGAAGGTGGGGGTGGGAATGTGGCTTAGTGGTCCAGAAATGGGACAGAGGTGTCCTGAATGAGTAGGAGAAATGGGAGCAGATGCAGCAGCTGTGACAGGTTGGGTCTCAGGAAAGGATGTTTAGGACTCACTCGGCAGGATAGTGTATTTGGGAGAGGAAGCAAAATGAAAGACTTGGGGCTAATGAGATCCTCTTCTCAAGGGATGTGCTTAGCCTTAAGAGACTCAGGGCACTTGATTTTGCTGAACAATGAGTAAGAAAACCCCAAACAAATATTTATGTAAGTGGGATCTCTGTTCCAGATGCCCTGGGACCACCCGTCAATCTGTTAATGATACAGTATAGGGTGAGATTGGATGATACATGCAGAGAGGGGCAAGTGTCCTCCTGGCTGCCTGGTGGGGAAGGCTTCAGAAGGGGCAAGTCCACTCCTGATGGCCTTACAGCATCGTGGAAGTGAGCACAGAGAAGTGAAGTGATCTTTTCCTGGGGGAACAGCTCATGCTGGAGGCCGTGGAACATTTTGGGGAGAATGCTAGGAATGTGGAAGAAAAGGGAAATGTCTGTAAGATACTGTGTTCTGGATCGTCTTCTCACCTTGTTCTCAGAATGCTTCTCACCTTGTCAGAGCTGCAGTGGCAGGGGACCACCCTGAGAACACAGTCCTGGTCCAGGGTTGCTGCCACTGACTTCTTGGAAGGGTCTCTGAGGAGCCTTCCCGGGGAAAAATGTGAGGTTGTGTTTTTTTTTTTTTTTTTTTTTTTTTTTTTATCATTTCCAGAAATATTACAGATCGGAAGAAGAGGGAAGCTCCCCTCTTTGGGGGAGGACTACAGTCCAGAGAAGGGAAATGGCGGGCCATGATGTTCCGGGTGTGGGTTGGACACACAGGGGCATGGCTGGAGGCTTCTGAGCACACCCGGGTCTGTGAAGGGCAGGGCTGAAGGGCAGTTTGCCTTTGAACAGCACGGAGAGGTAGATGCTTGGTCCTGTGAGTCTGGGTTTTTACGGGTCTGAAGGGAAGTGTGGAGAACAGGAGACAGAGGAAGAATAGCTGTGGCCAGAGTGTGAGCCACTGCACGGGCCTTCCCACCAACCACCAATAGGCTGGCATCTCGAGGTTCCCAGGGTCTGTCTGTCCTGCAGCTTCAGGAGTCCCCTGATACCATCCTTGCTGCCCCCTGAAGTGTTCTCCACCTGCGAACTCTGGGATTGGTGGCGGCGCTAGGCTTTTAACCAGACCTGCAGATTCTGTCCGCTGGATTACCTACTCGAGAGCAGCTTAGCTGACCTTTACATTCATGCCTCTTCCTCTTTGAAGTCCCCTAGATCTGACTAAAGGGGGAAACCTGGGTAAGGGATGGAGAGCCCGGGCTCTGCTCCCTTCCCCCACGGTGAACATTTGTACCAAAGAACACTCTTGTTGCCTTGGCAACTTTCTTGCTTGGGCTCTGGTGCTCAGAATATCTGACAAGTCCAAATATTTCACAGGCAATGGACTGAGATGGAGAATCATGTCAGAAAATAAATCTCAATCAATACTAGTGACAGTACCAAAGATTAAAAGGGTGGCTGAGGCAGGAGATGAGACAGCTGCTGGAGTCTGAAAGGATTCCCTCAAGTTCTTCTTCTCCTCTTCCTCTTCCTCCTCCCCCTCCTCCTCCTCCTCGGGTTTTTTTTTTCCTCCACGTGCCACGTGCATCCTCATGCCTCCCCGCCCCCTTGAAGTCCCCTAAGCCTTTCCCAGTTACCAGCGTGAACTGGGATGCAGGGGATGGTGCTGATGGAAGTCAAGGGGCCTGATGTGTGTCTCTTGGCTATGGCTTAGGTCAAAGCTGCCATGGGGGACACAGCATTCTTCCTGGTGCTTCTGCTGGGGGAAGGAAGGAGGTTAACCAGAGGGAGCGTGCTTGTTCTAGTACATTGCCCATGTCTCTGTTTGTCATGGAACCTGTCATACAGATGTGAAAAAGAGTCTTTTGTGAAGATAATTGATGCATGGGGTCAGAGGAATGTAGGAATGTCTTTAGCAAGGGGTCACAACAGAGTCCCTTTGTAGCAGAGTAGAGCTTTCCCTCCACTAAGGAGCCAGCTGAGGTACTCAGAACGCTGCTTCTTTCCTTTTTTTCTTTGTGAGCCTTCTATCTCCTAGGATACTGAGGAGCAGAGTAATGAGGGGCAGAGGCCCGCCCGCCCCATGACTTGTTCTCTGCAGAAGCGTGCCATGTGGGTGCTGTGTGTCAGTCAGGGCAGATGTGTTGAGTAAGGGAAGCTCCTTCAGAAACAGAACCAAGTGCTGTGCCTTGTGGGGCTTCCTGTGGTGTGATCCTCTTGAGTCACTCCAGGGCCAGCCTTCTAATGCATTGGCTTCCTTTTATTCCATCTGCAGATCATTAGGCACCAGCCGTGCCTCGGGCGCTCTGACTGCCACTCCTCTCTGCCTGGTGAGGACTGCTGGACAGTGTCCCTCTGCTCTGGGAGGGGTGGGGTGGGGGGGTGCCGTGGAGAGGCGAGACACAGCTTTAGGGTATAATGAGGGGGAACACAGGAGGGGTTAAGACCTTGGAGGGAAACCAGGGCCCCTCTCATGCAAAAGTTTGCAGGGAGCAAAGGCATCAGAGCTGAGGTGTGGGGATGGAAACCAAGCCTTGGGTTTGGATATCAAGAGCCTGTGGTCATCTCCGAAGGGAGTTTTGGGAAAGAATCGGGGACATGGGATGCATAGGTAGGCCATGGGTGTGTGTGTACTTCTGCACCATCTCAACATGCTTCCCAGTTTCTGATCATGGTCTCTCCTGGTATATACACCTTGGTCTCTATTATTTTTTTCTCATGGGAGCTGACCGTTCTGTGGTACTGTCCCACATTGTCTGGGACTTGCAGCCAGCAGGATTATCTCTTCCATGCCACCCTCTCATCTGGCGATCAAGGGACCTAGTCCCTCGTTCCCCTGGTTTCATACTTCAACAGCCTACCCACAGAGAGCCAGTGATTCCAGCTCTAAAATGCCCTCCTTTCCCGACCATGAAGACGCTTGCTCCTGCAGGCATCCGATGCTCTTGGCTGGTGAGTGGTAAGAGCTTACTGGGCTGTTCCTCACCGAAGAGCTTGTAAGGTAAGGGGAGCCCGCTAAGCCAAGGAAACAAACCTCTCATGGTGAAATTTCCACACCACTGCCTGGCAGGTAAAGGTGACATGCGGGGCCCCAGGATGTATTTACAGATGAGTTCTTCATTTCTTTCAGACTTTGAGGAGGAAATTCAGTTTCCGGTATCCCCAAACCAGCTGATCAGATGAATCATGATCAACACGTAGCAGGCAGAAGAAGAGAATCACATTTTTTTTTTTTGTGCTGTCTCAGGGAATATAGCTTACAGGTATCTGGTGGACAAACTGTATCAACAAGAAATGAATAGCAGGGAAGGTCCTCCCTGGGGTGATCAAAATGTTCCTGGCACAGCTGAGGTCCTGCACTATGCTAGGTGTTAGCATGTGTCTGCTTTTCAAAGAGGTTGATGGTTCCCACACTCAGCGAGGTGGAACAGCTATGCCTTTCACCCTAGTCCACCTGACTCCACTGTCTTATCCTTTGCAATGCACCAAGACATTAGGCACCCCACCCCCCATAGTCCACATCGATAGCACAGCAGGAATAGCTGCTTGGAATAGAAAGTGGACTCTTCCTCGGCTGGACCCATGAGCCTCACTCAGTGGGAATAACCGAGTGCTGGCTCCGAGAGTCTGCTTGAGTCCTTGTGAATTGTCTTAAGAGAACATACAGTTCCCAGGTCACACAGCAGCTGTCCCACCTCCCCTGGGGGCTGAGGGAGCAGGGGAGGGCTTGCATCACCCTGGGTGACAACTGACCCATCTCCTGTTCCTGCAACCTTGCCTTGCTTGTCCTGAGATTCAGAGCTGTTTCACACGGAGTGACTCACGGTCTAATTCCTGTCCCGAGAGTCCCCTGTGGCACTGCACTGGGAAGCACCACTCACCCATTTAGGCTGAATTATGGTTTGTTTTGCATGCCGTGTCCTGGAGGAACCTTAAGCCGAGTGGTAAAGTGGAATTCGTCTGCCTCATTACAGCCCTCTCCCCCATTATTATTTTTCCTGGGCTTTTCTCATTCTGAATATGGCATCCTCATTCTCTCGAGACTTGGTCAATTTTATTCTCCCCAGAGAACAAGACTTGTCTGCTTGTTCTAGAGATGTCCTAGAGATGTTCTAGAGAATGCCACATGTCCATTCCTGGGCTCAGAGTGTCACTCTTCCCCTCTACTTCATCCCCTTCCTCCTTAGCCATCTATCTTCTTGGCTCAGCAGTCAGTGGGTTGCCACAGCCTCTGGCTGAAGCCTGGAGTCCTCACCTGCAGCTGACGCTGTGCATTCTACCAGCCCAGCTTCTCCGGACTGCTTCACAGAGGCCCACCTCCAAGCAGAGTGGTCTCCTAGCAGCCTCTGCCTTTATTCTCATCTCCTACACATCCTCAGCCTGAATCCACCAAGTCCAGGTCCAACCCCCGATGACACCATGTTTGGAAGCAGTCAGCCACCATTTAAACAGTACTATGATTTGTTTTTGTATACCTTGTTGGATACTTTCTGTAGTGCCTCACTAATTATTAATTTTCACATTTTATCTCCCTGGTCATAAATTGATTCAAGCCGAAGTCCGTTTCATATACCCTTGCCTTCTCTAGCACCTAGTGCGTGACAGATGTTGGTCACTGACCACCCGGGTCCCCCCATTCTTTCTGCCCCCTGCTCTCTCTCCTTTTGGTCATAGCTGGTCCTCACTCAGCACTCTTCCTTTGTTAGCCCTGCCTCTTTTCAGCATCTTTGTACATGTTCCCTCCCCCCCCCCCCAGGTCTCTGCTCACACCACCCTTTCCTGTCTACTCAGCATCTCAGAGCAGCAGCACAGGCTAGTGGACGCTGTGCGGCTCTGGGTTCCTACCTCATCTCGGCAGCGCAGCTTTGAGCAAGTTACCCAGCCTTCCCTGGCTGTTTCAAGTATGAAAATGGAGAAACACTGCCATCGAGGCACAAAGCAGGCGCTCAGCCGCCGCAGTGTAGTGGTGCTAACAGTTTCCCTGCCCTGACTGTTCTCAGCCCCGCCTCTTCCGGGCAGCCCTTCCCAAGTATTCCACAGGACACTCCGATCTACACTCACGCAAACCCTGTAGTGTGTGTACAATGTCAAAGACAAGTGTCGCGTGCGAAGGCTTGCTCGGCGTGGGTCTCTCCACGTAGAGGTCAGGCTCCTGAGGCCCTGAGGTGTGCAGTTAAATTGCCATACGCTTCCCGAACAAGGCCCCGTGATAAGCCAGGTCTTGCTCCCAGCACCAGGTCACAGGGATGTCTCTGTCATCACTGAGCTGTTCCTGCCTATCACTGGCACGTGCATTCCTTCAGCAAGGGGCTGTCACCTCCCACCCTGCCCCATTCTGCTGCAGGTGACAATGACCCTGGAGGAGGAGCTTTGGAAATATTGTTGGCCAAAGGTTCCTATGCATGTGAGTCCTATTCCCTGGTGGTGGGCTCTTACATTTAACCTTACACGATTTGTTCCTTTTTTGGTACTCGATACAGGTCTACTTATACCTGAAGGTTAATTTTAAGTTTCCAAACAAGGGCTTTTCTGTGGTTCCTGGTGGCTGTGCCCACCGTCTCCTCACTGCCTCCGGAGAGCAGATGCTGGGGTACATCCATTTGAGGGAGCCTCTCGGGGTGAGGGCTGCAGGTGCAGCCACAGCACTGCTGTGCACCACTTTGCCTCCCCCTCCGTCCTCCTCCAGCCTCCCCCATACCGGGCTCCACCCCCCACCCACTCCTGCGCCATGCCGCCATGCTGCTTTCCCTGCTCCATGCTGCTCTTCCTGCTCTGGCTAAGAATAAATCATCATGGTTGCATAGCAACCGGCTTGGTTTCCTATACTCCTCCTCCTCCTCCCACAAAAGTGCCTCAGCTCTAAATTTAAGGTAGTGTGTCAGGAGGTTCTGTTACCACACAGAGGCCGTGGAACCCCCCCTGTCTTGCTCCTCTCTAGCAGTTGGCTTTATGAGGATAGGAACTGTGGCTGCTTTGTTCATACTGCTGTCCCCAGACCCTGGCCCAGGTCTTAGTAAGGGGCATGCGCTAGGTGTTTAACGCATGCCCTTTGATGGTGAATGAATGAGGCGTTTTCTCAGAGTTCCTACAGTTGAGAGGTGCTTCTGGGGAAGGGTTAGTGTTAGTAGGGGCTTTCAGATGGTCCGCAGGTCATCTCTTTGGGCTGGATGCCACTCTCCTCCCTTACATGGGCTCCACTGAGAGGAGGCGTGTGTGTCTTCACGTCTGCCTGCATGTGGATGGCGACCATGTTTACCCTCTTTTCTGCAAGCTGATGGTTCGGGCAAGCCACACAGTTTACTGAGTCATGAGGAAGGTGTCAGTCAACGGGGGCTTCTTGAGTCCTGCATTGGCAAGGAGGTGGTCGAAAGAGAGCGGGTCAGGTGTTTTTTTTTAATCCTTTGGTGTTACATAGAGCTTGCCGCCAGGGGAAGATGAGCTTCTGTGAGCACCGATGTCACATTTCCTGGGTCTGAATCTGCTTGCAAGAGGGCTGACCCCAGTACAGCCCAAAGCTTAGCTCATGAACTGTGAGAATTGTAGGAGGGAAACCACCAATAGAGTCTAACAGAGTGATAAGAAACAAGGGTTCGCTGGGCGGTGGTGGCACACGCCTTTAATCCCAGCACTCGGGAAGCAGAGGCAGGCGGATCTCTGTGAGTTCGAGGACAGCCTGGACTACCAAGTGAGTCCCAGGAAAGGCACAAAGCTACACAGAGAAACCCTGTCTCAAAAAAACCAAAGAAACAAGGGTCCTTTTCTACTTGAGTGTAGAGGCCAAATTACCCAGAAAATGCCTGTTAAGGCTGGTGATAGGGCATCATCAATATGCAGGCAGGCTGGGTTGGGGGAATAAAACAAGCAAAATTTAGCAGTCGCGATGTTCTTAAGGCTTCCAAGTGATGACTAAAAAGCTCTAAACTGTATGTGTTCAGCAAGGAAGTCTGTGGCTTTAAACTGTTTTTTTAAATCAGGGCAGATATCCTGAATAAATGAGAACAATTTTCTGTTGTAGGACAAATCATCCGAACAATTAGAGCTATCAGGTGGGCAGGAAGGGGAGATCCGAGGAGTGTCTGGTTGAGAGTGCTTTCCCAGAATCTAATGCATTTTCTTTCTTCTTCTTTTTTTTTTCCACCTTAAAAAATGTGTTGGATTTCACAACTGATTCCCCAGCTGCCTTGTGTTCCTCCTCTTCTAAAGAGCCCCACACAGCATCCAAATTAGCTCAGTGTGCGACTCAAGGAGTGGGAAGGCCAGGATGAAGAGGAAGAATGACAAATTCAGAGGCTCCTCCAGGTCATGCAAGCGCTGGGGGCGGGGCCTCCGGCAGCCAAAAATAACAGTAACCCAGGAGGCATTCAGAGGTCGGAAGCTAGGGCAGCCCCAAGCACGTGCTGCTGCTGGTGGAGCTAACCAGTTCAGCCAAGCCTTCCTTGGGCCTTGACATGGGCGGTCTATGTGTTTGTTACCTATACCTGCCCTCGGTAAGCAGGTATCATCTCATTCCTTGGCCTCGGGAAGTGTGAAGTCTCAGAGAGTGTCTTGAACTTCGGGGCCTCCAGAAAAACAATCGATGAACAGCCTTTAGATTAGCAAGAAGTAAATAAGATAAAATGTTCCTATCCTGTGTGAGCAGAGACCAGTGAGGCTTGGGGGCCTTCTGGGTGTGTATTTCAGAAAGCCCAAAAGTTTCCCAGTTGGAAAAAAAGGCAAGGATGAGGTAAATTTGTGCTTTCTTGGATGCATGCTGGCTGGAGCTTGAGGCTAACCCTTGGGAGAAGAGCAGCTGGTGGAGGGGTGTGAGGAGACAGGAGTCAAGACCAGCTTCCTGTATGCCTCCACTGTTCACCGTCAGTCCAGTTGTTTGTCTACTGAGCACACATCTAAGGACCTCTGCTGAGTCCCCATATGGAAGAGCGGGTTCGAAGTCAGTACTTTTTCATACTGCTGCATGCTAGATTTTTTCTGAGGGACATGAAAAATACTGATGCCTGGGCACTCCTAGAAGACTCACATCAAATGATTTCTGGGTCCGAGGTCTAGACATGAGTATTTTAAAAGTTTTTCTAGGTGGTTTTACTATTCATCCAAAAATAGGCATTCTCCCTAGGGAACCTGAAGCCCGTCCTGGGTCAGTGCCATTTACTGCCCCATTTTGGTCGCAGATGCGCATATGTTGCCAGTGACATGACTGAAGAGGCGACTTGCTGGCACTCTGTGCCCCTTCACACAGATGCAGCCATCATGTAGAGCGGCCATCATGTGCCAGTGTTGGAGAGAAAAACGAGAGATTAGCTTGATGGCATCCCTGGGAAGTAAATTAATGGACAGACGCTCTTCCATTTCCTTGTGTGTTTATCTAGCGAGCCAGAAGTTGACTTTTCTGACGAATGGCGCTTTCTGCAGATTATTCTCTCTTTTCGCTCCGTAGAAAAGAAGCAGTGACCATGTCTGTGCATTGCAGTTAAGTGGAGATGGAACCAGGGGTGGGGGAAATAGAGACGAGACTCAGACAAACAAGGAGGCATGCCAGGGACGGAACGTTCTCCTGGGGCAGGCCTTTACGAATGCACCCATTAAGTTGTCCAAACTGTGAAAAGGTAAAAGTAAATAATACGTCTGTTTAAATCTTTAGGTTGTCAGCAGATAATTAAGCTCCCATGAGGCGTCTGGTTATATGCTAGGCCCAGTGGACACAGTCCTCGCACTGGGAGAGTTTGAAATCTAAGTGAGGAATTAGAGTCAGGACGCAAAGCACAGGGACTTAAAAGCTGGATTCTTGAATTCCCCTGACTCTTAGGAGCTCAGAGAAAGGAACTGCCGAGCAGAGCTCTCCGTCCACTGCAGAGCTTTGCCAAATGCTCCTTGCCAGCTCGAGGTGAGGAAGACAGAAATGGAAAGGCTGCATTTAGAAACGTCACACCCGTTTGCAAAGTAACATGTCAGTAGAATCTAAAAATTAAAAAATTAGGGCTAGCATGTTGTTTTTAAAATTAAACTTCTCTAACAGCTAATTTAATTTTTTTCCTAAAGTATTAGTTGATGACAGATTGCAATAAAAAAAAAAACATAAAAAACTCAAACTGGTAATTCATTGAAGATAGGTTGAGGAGCCCTGGGTTGGAGTAACTGGAAATCAGAGGTGTCTTGGCAGACTGGGGAGGTGCCAGAATATGGGGAAAGACAGATTACCTGTCACTGAAAAGCAAATAGAGTGTGTCCTGAAAACCTAGACTTTTCCTGCATGAAGTTCCAGGGCCACAAACATTTTGGTGGGTGCTGGGCCTTCTCGTGAGTTTTATATTAAGTACTTTATTTATTGACTGTTTCTACAACATACTGGTAGCAGTGCTCGCCACCAGCCTGTTGGAAGCCACCAGCAAGACTACATACGAGGTTGATTGGACCGCAGGCCTAAGTACCAGGTGTTTGGAAGGGTCTACACTTGGCTGTGCCTAGCTCCTTCCCTTGGCATTGTCATAAGAAGCCCTTTGGAATAAAGTTTTAGGCTGGTGGATAAGGATCCAGGCCCACCCAAGGCTATCCTGTCTTTCTCTCTGTTTCTTTCCCCTCTTTATTTCTACCTAAGACTCTTATCCCTCACTCCTCAAGAGTCTCTAGGGTAAATAAATGTGAGGGTTGGTCTCCCACGCCAGCCCTCCTTTGCAAGGGCTGGAAGAGGGCAAATGATGTGCCGAGGCTCACATAGCCAGGAAGCGTTGGCCTGTATTTTAGTGCCAAGTATGTTGGATTCTAAGGCCTGCTGGTTTAACTCCCACCCAGGTAGACCCTCCAGGCCACAGGGAGCATGGACAATACTGATTGAGCTTCCAGATAGTCCAGAATTGGAATGAGGAACAGGCCCTACACATAGTCCGACTTATGGAGCACCTGATTACAAATTCTCTGAGGGAGGGTAGAGTGTGAGCCTTTGTATAGAAGTTTCTGCTTTCAGGTTTTTTTTTTTTTCTTTTTTCTGTGCGCATTTCCAGAAGTATTGGAGTGGGTAGACTCATCCACGTTAGGCCTTTTCTTAGGCTTTGAACTGTCACTGAAATCTCATCTACCTATTTAAAATCTTTTTTAAAAACTGAAATAATTAGGTTCCTGGAGAGTTCAAAGAAACATATGGGGAAGCCCCATGTACCCTTTACCCAGCATGCCTTACTGTTAACACTTTACTCAACAACGGTACGCTAGTGAAACTAGGAAATGGACATAGGTCTAGTGTTTAGACTCACCCATCAATTTTTGTCTTCCATATTTCAAGAGAAGAATCAAGGATGTATCTAGGGGCAGAAGAAATGGGCTATTCTAGAAGCCAGGTCACATCCAGAAGGTCTAGGAGACTAGTGTGAGACCCTTAAATACGAATACCATGTTACTTAGGCCCCCTGTCCTAGCATCTGTAGCAGCATGATGCACGTGGTTTGTTCTCAGCAAATGTTTTGTATTGAATGCTTGACTCAATAAAACATGCTTAGGAGCAGAAGGGTTTCCTTCCAGATTGCTGGGCCTCCATTGTGGAGGAGGGGCAAGGTTTACCCATCTCTTATTGCTCTGGAGGGCACTGCTGGGACTAGACGTGTGTGGGGTAGGGGGTGGGGTAGACAGAAGTGAAGACATTGTAGCCTGTTATGGAAGCAGCATTTCAACGGGGAAATGGTTATGGCGGGAAGTGTTTAGTCAATAGCAGAAGGCCATCAAGAAAGTAATGGAAATGATTCTTGAACTTGTTTGGTATTAAACCCTATGGCTTCCTTTGGAAGTCTCTTGTGTTGAAGATTCTCAGGACATGCAGCCATGGACAGAAAGGGACAGCTGGAAGGCGGGCCAGGTCTGGGTGTGGGGTATTTGTGGGATTAGAAGCTTCAGCAGAACATTGTTGTAGAAGAACAGCTGTAGACTTTGACAAGATGTGCTTTTTGAGAGGAAAGCTTTAGGAAGCTAGATAAAGAACCCCTTACTGGGCTGGTAGGATGGCTCAGTGGGTAAAGGGCTGCCAAGCTGACCTGAGTTGGATCCCTGGCACCCACATGGAGGAAGGAGAGAATAGACCCCACAAGTAAGTCATCCTCTAACCCTGACAGCTGTGTTGTGGCATGCACACCCCCCCCCCCAATAAATATATGCTGTAGTAAAAATAAAACACCAAAACCCTTCTCTGTGTGACTCGTCTGTCCAGGGAACATCTGAAGTGAACCTGGAAATGGACACTTGTGTTTTCTTTCAGGCAGTATTTGGCAACATCAGACCTAGAGAGGTGGGTTCTGTAGGTGACAGGTATTTGCCATTTTAATCAATTATTGAAATTAAGGGGAAGATTATTGCAGTTTCTATCCCAAGAAAGGGAAATATGCATTGAGTTAATCAGATTAATTCTGTGTGAAAAAGGAAGAGGCAGGCCTTTACATTATACCAACCGAGGTTATTGTATATTCATACATTATCCTGTATTCATATATAGAATGAATTTAAATGATATATGCCTTTCTTTCATTTTATCTGAAAAGTAAGACACAAAATACTAATCTCATGTTTGTTTTTTTTTTAACACTCAGAGGAAACCCCATGGTAAGGCTAGAAAGTATTAAAATTTATTACTTACTATATGCCATGATGACTTTGATGGGTAGGTATTATCTTTGTGTGTGTATATGTGTGTGTGTGAGAGAGAGAGAGAGAGAGACAGAGAGAGACAGAGAGACAGAGACAGAGACACACACAGAGACACACACAGAGATAAATAGAATGAGAGACAGACAGACAAACAAGACAGACAGATGGAGACAGACAGGCTCCCCACTGAGTATCCCAGACTGGCTTTGAACTCACAATCTTCCTGCTTCTGCCTCCTGAGTGCTGAGATGGCTTGTACCATCACACCTGGTTTATCACTGTTGTGTCGTGGCCAGAGAAACTGATACTTGGGGCAGAGAAGGAACTCGCTCTCTGGTACAGTCAAATGGAAAGTAGAACCACAGTTCAGAACCACTCCTGCTGGTCTCTGAAGTATGGGTAGCACACCACCTTTAGCAGGACCCCAAGCCTACTGTGTCTGTGAGCAGATTTCAGAATGCTATCGCTGTGACCCACAGATTTCTGTTCCCACTCTGTAGGAGAGCCTGCCTGGATGGTAAGGGTTCCATCATGGCTGACGGAACCTTCCTGAAGTAGAGTCTGACAAGCATTCAAATGGTGCTTACCTGTACCCATGCCTTTCTGCATGCTTCAGTGAGCCGTGATCTCAAAGGAGAAGCCTATCCTTGAACTGTGGCACTGTTTGCAGCTTGCCTAGTACCCGATGTCTAGTAATACTAGCCTACTTTCCTTTACATTTTGGGCTTATGTTCCTATCAAGGACCTGAGGAAAGCCAGGGAACCTCATGACTGAGGATAAAGCACCAGGCAGAATGTGCTCTGGCCTTGTGTTTTGAGGGACTTACCAGCCACGTGGCCTTCTGTCTCTCAGCATGGGAGCTTCAGTGTTTCCACCCCCACCCCCACCCCCACCATAATAACAAGCAAGAACAACAACCCTCTGCATTTCCTTTTTAGGGTTAGCATGAATCTAGGAGAGTTGGTAAGCCCTGAGACATTATACAAATGTGAGAGAATGGTCTGAAAAGCCTTCCAGAAGGGCTGAAAGCCAGTAAACACATCGGAGTAGAAATGCCAATTCTTTCTGACCAGCTGGGCTCCATTTCACGAGGGGCAGACTTAGTCTATGTGGCCCCTCTTATTTCTGAGTAGTGTGGCCATCTTTCTTGGCTTACATTATTGAGATAATTACTTGGTCTTTTTTTTTTTTTCTTCCCAAGGAGCACAAGACTGTTAGACCTGAACTACAGTCACTGGTTAAAGCTGTCCACAGATCCTGACTAGGTAGACTGTGTTCTGCTCAATTTCTGTGTTCAGCTTAATTTCTCTGCTAGTTATGTAAATATTAGGGTTGTTAATCTTTATGAGATGGTGTTAGCCAAGAAAAAATGGTACTTAAATTCTCAATATTAACATGGGAAAAAAGTAAAAGTAAACTAAGCAAAACTGAACAATTTTGATGTCCCAAAAGCTTCCAGTAAAAAACTAAAAAGCCTGTAATGTATTTGTGTTCAATAAATAAGACTATGACTTCAAAATCTTTTTGAAAGAGGGTCATATGTCATAAATAAATCAAAAGGCAAGATTTAATTGTCGAAAAGAAACCTGGGAATACTCAGAAGCTGTCAATTTTGTTCATTTAGTAAGCCCGGATTTACATGACAGTTTTCCGAGATTTCCCCCACAGATACTTGTTTCTTTAAATTTATTGTATGTTTATATTTTCTATATATTATAAACTTTTTCTGAAGTACGAAATGCAGAAAAGTGTACAAATCTGTGAAGTCTGATGAAACTGTTCACAGTAAGCACACCTGACAGCCAGTATGCAGAGCAGTGCTAGCACCCCAGTACACTGTGCCCCCCAAATGTCCCCTCTGTACACCAGCTCTTCCTCTCCAGAACCATCTCCGTGGCGACTTCACGGTAGATATTTGCTTGTTCTGAAATATCACAGAAATGCAATCTTGAAGTACATATGATTTCATTTCCATCTCTACTGATTATTTTTTTGTTGTCGTTCAACATTATGTGTGTGAGATTAATCGATACTATGTAGCAGGTCGCTGGCCTTTCCTGTGCTATTCCATATTTGGTATAAATATGCCAAAACTTACTTGTACATTTTGCTGTGTAAGGTGCTTGCAGATTTCTGTTGGTGAACATATACATCTAACTTTGGGAGTATACAAGAGGAACTACGATGTGCCACAGATGTGCTAGCTTTGGTAGATCCCGGGGAGTAGTCTCTCATAAGTTGTAGTGCTTACACATGCCCCCAGCAGGTAGGAGACTTCCCATTATGACCTGCCACAGCATTGGCCACCACTTGTCTTTTTCATTTGAGCGCCCCCTCTCCACAGGTGTCACACATGGTGGCTTGCTTTCTTTTTTGCATTTCCCTGGTACTAATGAGGTCTAGAGGCTGCTTTCTAAATATTTACCGGCCATTTGGCCATCTTCTTTGGTTGAATTATTTGCCTTTTTTTTTTTTAACTGATTTGTGGGAGTTTCCATTGTATGTTGCGCACATGATTCTTTTGTGGATTGTATATATTTTGAATATTTTATCCTGTTCCTCTTTATGGTGTATTTACATAAGTATAATGCTATTTATTTTAATAAAATATAATTTATCATCTTTTACTCTTCCAGATAGTATACTCTGTCCTATTTAAGAAGGCTATGTTCTGAGTTATTCTAATAGAAATATTTTTTGTTTTAGTTTTCACATTTGGATCAGTAATCAGTTTTGAAGTGCATTTTATATTGTTGAGGGAGATTTTTTTCTTCCTATTTAATTAGTAGTGGACTTAAGGACCATCACTTTCCCAGAGCACTGTAGTGGCATCACACATAAAAGGACTGTAAGTGTGTGGTCTGTTTGGAAGCACCGAGTAACTTACTGAGTTTGATTATACTAAATAAGTAGATAGTCTCTTGGCATAGGTATGGATGACTGAGAAAGGCCAGGGTATGATCAGAGGTCCAGAAAGTTCCCACAGAGAAAATCCATTGGTCCATGACTTCTCCTAGTAAAATAACTGCAATAGAATCATGATATCAACACCCACCAATAGGCCAGACAATTAATAGATTTTTCTCTATTAGAAGATGGATTTTTTGCATGCTGGTTGTTGCCTAATAGCTCCAGCTACTTGAAATGCCACGATTGGAGGATCAGTTGAGCCTCGGAGTTCAAGTCTAACTTGAGCATGAGCAGTATAGAAAAATATCACCTGAAAGAAAACAAAACAAAACAACAAAAAATCTTCCAAATAAACAAACTCCAAAACTAAACTAAAACAAAACAACAAAAAGCCTCAAACATGTGTCATCAGAAGTGAGAATGAAAAGGAGTACAATACTTACTTCCCAATTAAATGTATTTTTTCTTGAGATTCATCGGCAAGATTTTTTTTTTTTACTTTATCATCCAAAACATTCAGGGGGACTCTCTCCGCAGACAGGCTTGACTTCTGCTCATTTTATGGGGTTTATCCCATCTGCCTGATATGAGTGTCAGGAATTAGATGCCTAACGCCTTTAAGGTCCTGCTTATTTTAATTACTCGGTGGGGAGCTTTTGTGTGTCTACAGATATGTCTAGCAACCTGACATCTTTCAGGTGTTTGACGAGTCTAAAGTAGTTGGATCTGAGATCTTCTAAGGTGGGGGTTCCTCAGATGGATGAACACCCCTTTCCAAGGATCCTGTCTGACTTCAGAAGACTCCTGGAGAGTCTTCTCCTGCCTGGTAGTGTTGTAGCTCTTTGCAATATTTCCTAAGTTAAAGGTTGTAAATGGCACCTTTAACTTTAACTGTCTTCTGCCTCTGCTCACCTCTCCTGAGGCTCACCCAAAGTCTTAATGGAAAGCGTTGTTCAGTAAGCAGACCTCATTGAAGAAATCACTTCTTTGTAAGTGTCCATTGGCTCAGAAAGCACAACTGAGCACTTTCTGTATGCTAGCACTTTGTGGACAGTTGAGAATGTTAAGTGATGGTCTAAAAACCATACCAATGTTTGATCCCCTGAACTCCACACTTGTTTCCCTATTTCCTGCCATAAGGTTTTGATTGAATCTCAACCCACTTTTTATTAAGGATATATTTATTTGTGTATATATGTGCTTGTGCATGTATGTATCTCCTCACGTCCCATTCCTATATGTGCATGTGTGTGTGCATCCTGGTCCATGCATGTATGGAGGACAGAAGAGGGCATGAGGTCCCTCAGAGCTGGAGTTACAGGCATTTGTGAGTACTAGTACTAGTACAGGCAAGTGCTGATAAATGCTGAGCCATCCCCTAGTCCCCTATTCTCTTCCACTTGGTACCTTAACAGGACTTCAGCTACTCCATATCTTTTTTAACTGAGATGATTCCAACATAGATAGTAAATTTTATATAGTAATATGTCCCAACTGAGTGCCTGCTGAAGCTCCATGTCTTAGTCACTGTTCTATTGTCATGAAGAGACACCATGACCAAGGCAACTCTTATGAAAGGAAGCATTTAATTGAGGCTGGCCTACAGTTTCCGAGACTTAGTCTGTTATCATGGCAGGGAGCGTGGTGGCATGCAGGTACACATGGTGCTGGAGAGGAGTTGAGAGCTTTGCATCCTGATCCACAGGCATCAGGCAGAGAGAGAGAGAGAGAGAGAGAGAGAGAGAGACAGACAGACAGAGACAGACAGACAGACAGACAGACAAACAGACAGACACTGGTCCCAACATGGGCTTTTGATACCTCAAAGCCTACTCCCAGTGATATACCTCCCCCGGCAAGGCCTCATCTACTCCAACAAGGCCACACCTCCTAATCCTTCCCAAACATTTCATCAACTGGGCATTGAGCATGCAAATATATGAATCTATGAGAGGGGCATTCTCAATTCAGCCGCCACTCCCTGGGTTTCTTAAGGGTCTTGAGATATTTCTCTGCTATCCCAGAGCCTGGACTCAAATCCCAGAGTGATGTACTATCTGGAAAGAAATATTTTTTTTATATGAAACTTCTCCACATACCCAACAACAAAAAATAAACCAGTGAGGGCTGGTGGGGTGACCCAGTGGGTGGAAGTGCTTGTCACCAAGTGTGAGGACGTAAGTGTGACACCAAGTGTGAGGACTTAAGTGTGATTGATGTGACCTAGGACCCACACAGAAGGAGAAACTGACTCCGGTAAGTTGTCCTCTGACTTTCACATATACACATATACGCATAAATAAATGTAATAAAACATAAGTGACATGAAGTTATGCTTCATGTGAAGATAATATTGCCACCATAATTAGCATGCTTTATTTTAATCTTGAAAGAAAGCGATCCTAGTTGTCATGAGTCTTTGACAACCCAGATGTTGTGTAACTTCGATCTCATCCATTCATTTGAGCAGAAAAAATCAAGAACCTAAATTAAAAGTAATGATAATAATGCATATACCAAATATCTGGAGAGTTCAAGACTGTTTAACCTCTATTCTTTAAAAATAGACATTTAAAGGGACAGTTGGTTTGTTTCAATTTTTATTTAATTTTTACATCACTGTACATTTCAAAACCATTGTGTATAGTAGAATCACAGACTTACAGAGCTAAGAGATACTGGATATCAGCAATCCAGTCTTCTTACGACTGAATAAACTGTGCAATTTCTCTCCCTGGAGATATTTTTAAACAGCTTTTACAATTGTGAGATGTCCAAGACGGGGGGAGAATGAAGCATGGTGCTGGGTGGGCAGCTTCCTCCCGTGGATGGGCAACTGGGCACTGAGGATGCCAATAGGGGTCACACAGACAGTGGTGCGATATGGTCCCGGATCCCAGACCTTGCTCCATGGAGAAGAAGCCTCCTTTTGCTTCCCATTCCACCAATTCTCATCCAGAGACTTCAGGAGTTTCCTGCGGAGTCTGTGAATGTGCTTGTCATGAAACTTTAATCAGTGCTGGGATTTAAGGTAATGTGGAAATAGTCAACATGTCCTTTGGGCCAAAGCCATGAATCCCAAGAGAATGGGTTAAGATGAGGAGTTTTGTTAATAAAACCTTTCCAGATCAGACATGTGAGTCAGAGTCAATATGTAAATACCATTAAGAAGTTACACAGAGGAAGCTTCATTTTAGTATAAAGAGATCATCTGTCTGTACCTCTTGTGCAGTAAGTACAGAGAAGGGAGTTACCATGTCTTTCAGCTTACCCTGAGAGCCACAGTGAGACCAACATGGAGGAGGCAGTCTTCCTTGTGGCTGCTGTCCCGTGTCTCTGCTTCTGTGAGGCATGAACCTCCACAGCAATGGAGAGAAGGGGGGAACATGGCTCTGCTGCATTTTGTCTTAGCACAGTCCAAAAACCCTACTTTGACCCCTCCCCTCGCGAAAGCATTGGGCTGCAGGGCTTCGTATCTGGGGCTCGGGCCCTCATGAAGGTGCACAAGACATTTTTAAGGAGAAGAGAGATGGAAGTCAGCCATCTTCATCTTCTCAGAGCTTCCTCTCTGCTCACCTTCCTCCGGGAGAGCCTATGCTGAGAGATGTGCCTGTGAAATTCCAAGAGAGGTCTGCCCATCAATGTCTAGATTTGTCTCTGCCCCCTTTGTGCCACTTTCAAATGGAGAGATAGGAATGTGCTACAACCTCACTGGCCTGTGTCTAGTGATCGAAGAAACGAGATGCAAGTCTGAAGGAGGAGTCAGCCTGTCTGTTTCTGAAAGCACCTGGTCTAACAGGGCGACAGTAATTGGTTTTATCTGGTATAAAACCATGCCCGAGCTGAGGAACTCTTGGTTACCTCTGGAATACTGGTGCAGTATGGGAGAATCAGGATCTGCACTGAGATGGCCCATCTGTCCTTTCTGTAGGGGCCATTGTCTTCCAGAGGCGTTCACGGGTTGATTTGCAAAGCACTCCTGAGCTCCTCTTTGTCTTTTGGGGGAGGGTTTGTGCGGGGGGGGGGGGAGGGGGGAGGGGGGCTCTCCATTCCTGGAATCCACTGAAAACTCTCCCTGACGTGCCCTCTGCTACTCATCACATTAATGGGAAGGAGGGCTTGGAGGGCAGCCAGCCAGGGGCTCCTGCGCCGGCCACGTCGGATAGCCATATTGATTGCAGAGTCTGACGGAAGGTTACAGCCGTGGATGGGGATTCGCTTGGCTTTCACAAGGCCACTGACAGTGGAGGAAAAAAAAAAAAAAAAGCACTGGCCCTGGAGCCTGTATCATTACCTGGGCTCTCAACCAAGGCTTCTCTGCCAGTCCCCTTTCTCCCAGCCATCCATCACGCACACCCAACCAGGTCTGGCTTCCCTGAATGCCGCTTAGTCTAATTCCCCAATTGCTTAAGTTTCCTTAGTGAGTCCTCTTGGCACGGGCTGAAGGCCCTATGGGAATCAGGGAGGCATATACCAACAAACCGTTATGTGTACAGTCTTATTGGTGATCAGGACCACTCCACAGCAAAGCTAACTGGTCATGTGGAGTCTCCAAAAAGTTCCATAAAATTTCCATGCCTTTCCCTGGGTTGACATGTCTTCTGAACTCAGCACCGCCAGCTCAGATCTAGACCTTTCTTGAGCACTCAACTCCCCCAGCTATTGCCTGTCTGCCTCCTTATCTTTTTGAGTCCTACACTGTTCAAATTACTTAGTCCCATTTTTGCCTTCTGTCCTCCAGTAGATATGCGCTGGGCTCATTTTCCTGAAGCCCCCAGACAGCAGGACCCCTTATGCCCTCAGTCCAGTTCAGAATATGAGAAGAGCATAGGCTATTCCTGGTTGACTAGGAAGCTATGGATACTTGAAATAATGAACGCTCTGTGGACTGTTAAACATTATTTCCTTCTTGACCTGTGTTCATAAGCCCGTCTACAAATGAAATCTAGAAGTGTTTAATGGGGGGAAGATAGAAGTGGGTGCCTTAAAAAATCTCCCACGCTCCTCAGTGGTCAGCGACAGGTGTGAAGTAGAAGAGATGCTAGAGGCAAAACCCAGCAGAATCCGGTGAAAGCAAGGAGTTGAATTTGATATACGTTGAGGATGGAAGAGAGGTGTACAGAGTTTAATAAATGTCCCTTGAAATTCCTGTCTCCCTGGAACTTGAGAATACTACCTTATTTAGAAGGAAAGTCTTTGAAAGGCTTGAGATAGAAATGAACTGTTAACTGTGCCTAATGATCCAGGATCAGTTTGCTTGCTCTGTTGAGCCCTCAACGTTACTCTCCATCCCCATTACTCCTTTTTTTTTTCTTGCTTCTCTTTGGTTCCCAGTTTACTATTTATTGGAGTAGACCAGGGCACAAATATATTTGCATGTGTGATACCGAACTGTGAGTCTCCTAGGGCCTTATGCACATCAACCAAAAATGTTCTTTGTTATTACAGCTCCTGGTCCTCTGGCCAAGACTTTGCTTCCAGAACCAAGAGCCATATGCTCCCCTCCTAGATCATTTCATTCTAGACCTGTGACATCCACATCAAAAAACTCCTAGTACCACGTCCCAATTTTCTCCTTCCTTCATCTCCAAGCTGTGTTTGAAGACAAGAACCACAGAAATAAATAATCCTGGCGCAGAAAGAAGATGCTGTCTTATGTTACTTGTATAGAATCTTAAAACCATGATGACAACAAAACCCTTCCCAGAATCCATGGACCCCTAATCAGCTTGTTAGTGTTTGATGTTCCAACACTCTGGGCATGACACAGAGGAACTTTAAAAATCTAGACTGTTGCCATCCAAATTTGAGTCACACACAGAGAGAGACTCAGCTCTCAAATGTGATGGCTTCTTGTGTTTCTGATGGCCAGTTTTCCTAAGAGGGTGTGTGGATAGGAAACAGTGAGCTGCTGCTTTACGGGCTGCTGGTGATTGGATTTTGTTCCACATGTTGGAGGATGAGTCCTAGTCCTCCTAACTGGGACTTGGAAGTCTTCATAAAGCAGATGCTTGCTGGAGCCCCTGGGGAATGTCAGGAAGGACTCAGAGCTGCAGTGGACAGGAGAGGCAGGAGGGAGAGCCAGTGTGCAGGTGTGGGAGTTGGAAGGAACTAGGGACTCAGCCTTTTGTGGCTGCTTAACTTAAGAATCATGAGGTTTTATCTCCTCATTCAAAGGCAAGGGTTGAAATTTTTCTGAAGTCTGAATAGTCTGCTTTAGTTCAGGTGCCATATTGCCTTAATGTATCTTAATTTTAAATTTGAATTCTCATGAACCTTTGCTCTGAGGCATGCCAAACACCCACTCTTAGTCCTGAGGTGAGAGGGGTATGCCGTCTGAAGGCTACAGTCAGATTAATTTATAATGGGGTAGACTGTTGAGAACATGGAAAGACACTCTTAGAGGTATGTCCTTTCTCTTCTTAACAAAAGAGATCCTCCTTCATGCAGATGGACGGCCTTCCTCATGGAGGGTGAGAAAAAACATGGCTTCCAATACTGTCAAACACATGTCTGCCTAAAGCATCTTGCTGCTCAGTGAGAGGAGATCCGTGAGGAGTAACTGTGGGAGAACACTCTGAATGTGTGGTTGCTACCACTGCCATAGCCCCACCACTACATAGGGGGGAACATCATCCAAAGTACTCACATTGCAGTAACAACACTTGCTAACAGATACCATGACCACTGAAGGTGAAATCTGGGGAGCTGGGGAGGAAGCCCTCTGCCTTCCTTGTATCCTGGTATGAGTACCTGAAATCGTATATTGGCCAGAAGTTTCATGTGAACACAAGCTCCTTGACTAGAAGACGTTCTTGCAGACCTCTTGGGAATGGAGCTGTTAAATGGGTAGTGGGAACATCCACAAGAGGCAGGTAGTTGCCAGAGAACTCTCTAGATCACTCACATAACAGGAAGGAACCATGGGTTCATGAAGCTAGCTTTTGAGTTTGCAGAAGTACTGAAAATAAAAGGGACTTGGCATGTGTGAATAAGAATGGCCCCCATAGGCTCATAGAGTTGAATGATTGGTCACTGGGGAGTGGCACTGTTTGAAAGGGTTAGGAGGTGTGGCCTTGTTGGATGAAGCACGTCACTGGGGATGGACTTTGAGGTTGCAGAAGCCCAAGCCAGGTCCAGAGGGTCGCTCTCTTCCTGCTGCCTGAGGATTCAGATGTAGAACGCTCCGCTCCCATGTTGCCTGCCTTCCATCATGCTCTCTGCCATGACAATAATGGACACCTCTGACACAATAAGCAAGCCCCAATTCAATGCTTTTGTTTATGGCCCTGTTTTCCTCCTATCAAACTTCCCTTTCAACAGTTTGCTCTTTGGCCACCTGTTCCTTGATGCAGGTAGATTTGCTTCTCCCCCTGTATAACCAAGCCCTTGCCCAGTCAGTGCCACTGTTTTTCTTAGTTGTGATATCTATCCCTGCTGAGGACTGTCATGGCTTTTAGAGCTGACAGTCTAGCTTAAATTTCATCTTCTTTGTGGTCATGCTGAGAGGCAGGAAGCACGTCTTTGAATTTTCTGCATAGCTCATGCTCTGAAATGTTCAGAATCAGTTTACAGAACCGTGGCTGCACACAGACTGGGCACTAAAATCTCCGTGCACGTTTCTTCTGTCTTGTGCAGAGGAGTAGACAGTGAAAGCCCTTACCAAGCCGTGGAGACGAGCCACATTGTTGGCCATTACTGTTGCCTGAAGCTTGGACACAGGGCTCAAAGGTGGCAGTGTAAATGCAGATGGCCCCCACGCTACATTGCCTAGCACACCTTTAAACAGCATCCCTCAGTCCTTCAGTCCTGGGACATTTCCAGGCATATGCTCAAGAAAGCCCATGGGTGTGTGATTCTAGGAGCTGCTTCAGTTCTGTGGGTGCCTTCCGTGGCACAGGAGTGTCTCTTATCTTGTGAGGCTTTTCTAACTCTTCCATCTTCTGGAAGCCAGAGAAAGATATGTATCTACATCTCTGAATGAATGACTTACACAAGAATTACTGCTCCGCAGAACACTTGTGTTATGTTAACAAAACTGTCAGTGTGTAGAAACCTATGGAAATAACGAATCGAGGAAGCAATGACTGCAGAGGTCTTTAACTGGAAAAAGAAAGCGTTGTGTGCCAAAACCAGTGTTGGATTGGCTTGAATCCCCATCCCTTTATACACCCCAGAGTTTCTGTTATTATTTCCTCTGAAACGAAGTGGACAGTCTTTCACTTTCTGTTTCACATTGTGGAAATGCCAAGTCCAAATGGGAATCACTGTGGTAGGATGGGAGGAGCTTGGGTCCCAGCTGGGCCTCGGCCACTGACCCTGCCCTTGCCCTGACCTTTCTCTACCTCTTTCTGTATCTCTGAAATTGGGTGTGCCATGGAATCTGTTGGCTCTGCAGGGCTGATGCTTTCTTCCTTTTAGCTTGTAGAACTGTGATTAAACCGAGGATGCAGCGTTAAAGAGGAATGGGAACTTGTAGATTCACTTGTACCAATGTACACAATGTCAGTGCTAATGCAAATAATTAATTAGTCATTGCTACCTGAATACATTATACTTTTAGATGTATTACAAAATACAATCTTTAAAAAAGACCATGTTGCTATAGAAAGTAAAAAAAAAATTGTTCCTTATCTGAAACCCATCTGGTTCCTGCATTCTGGTTCTCAGACCTGGTGGGGGATAACACTACAGTACATTCTTGTCAATGCTCACCTTCCTCCCCTTAGGAATTTTGATGTAATTGGTCTGGCTTGGGTTCTAACTATTAGTACTTTTTAAGAGACAGACTTAAGAACTAGTGGTCAGAAAAATCCATTCTATTCCCAGAGTTGGTGTCTGAGTGTCCTCATCTGCCATGGCTTCCCCCAGCCTGTCCTCCCTTCTAGCCTCTGTGAGTCCCTCTCACATGCCCATTTCACCCTAGAGTTCAGACTTTGCCATCTCCGCATCCACTCTTATGCCTGGAATGCCATCGTCCTAAGAGGGGTCCTCTTTCCCGATCCCTGTTTGCACTGCGGACTTACCAGCCAGAACCTGCAATAGTTCATAACGACTGGCTTCTGCTCACTCTTCCCGTGTGTGAAGGTATATTTTTATTTACAAATCTCTCACGTTTAACCTCCTCATACTCAGGCGTCTTCCCATGTCACTACCAACAGCACTCTGATGCCTTCTGTGGCCTGCGAACTCTAGGATCATCTGAACCTGTCTCTTCTTTAGACTTCTCCTCTTGCCTCTTCCTGCCTGCCAGCCTTCCTAAAGCATGCTGTGGCTGTTCTCACTTCAGGACCTTTGCATGTGATGTCTCTTTTCTTCATTTGCTTCTCTCCTCTTACTCAGGCCCTGGTGTAAATGCCGCCTTAAAGTTACCTTCTTGACAGCCCTAAGGTAGTGCGCTCACATCCTGTCATCATCCTCTGTCCTGCTTTGATGTCCTTTACAGAACCTACATTATCTGAAGTGACAGTGCTTCTTTGTATACAAGGTTAGTGTAAGCCTCCCACTACTGGAATGCAAGTTTTATGAAGATGGGGACTTTGGCTGTCTAGTTTGAGCTCAATAAATATTGAGCAGATGAATGTTGTTTCCCTGCAAGATAATGCTGTGCCTTCAGCAGTGACTAGAAGAAGGTATTTGCTAAGTGCCTGATGGATGAGTGTTTAAGTACCATGGACTTGCTTTCTTAACAGTCAGGATGACCAAAGAGCTCTAAATAATACCAATGCAAATGAAGCTTGTATATATATTTACATTTTCTAATGTCCAGGGTTTTTAAAAAGAGATGACAAATAAAATTTTTTTTTATAAGGAAATATATGTATCCAGAATCTCAAGGTCTTCATTTTTAGGATGTACTCCAATGGAGACCCTTCCCTCCAATGATTCATTCAGCACATAACAAGGGAAAGAGATTCTTCTGGAAACCAGTTTTGCAGAGAATCCCAGCATCTAAACAGACACCATGTCTCTGAGCTGGTCTTAGAGAAAAACAGATTTGGGGTCAGGGGACGAGGAGCATATAAATTTGGGAGCTTTCCAAACAGATATCTGGGCAGGTGAAGATGAAAAGTGAGATGAAACATGCAAATTTCCACGATCCTCTTGGACCTGCAGAACTGCACGGATCCAATAGACATAACAAATGACTATTGCAGCCAAGTGTGGTTGGGACACTGTGCAGCCGCATCATCCCACGGTGTCTGCTAACAGCAAAACTTGTGAAATAGGAACCACAGAGATGGCTCAGAGGTTAAGAGCACATACTGTTCTTGTGGAGGACCCAAGTTCAGTTCCCAGCATCCACAAGGGGCTGGAGATTGTGACACAGGGAAGGAGGCTAACAGCCACTTGTAACTCTAGCTCCAGAGTATCAAACATCCTCTTTGACCTTAGTGGGCACTGTACTCATGTGCACAAACCCAAACACAGACACATACTTATATACACACTTCAAAATAAATAAATAAATAAATAAATAAATAAATAAATAAATAAATAAATAAATCCGTGACAACATAATACAACTTAAAGTTTATCTGTTCAGTTGTGTTAGCTACATCTCAAGTGTTCCAGATGCATTTATTTTTCTCTGCCTAACATAGTTTCTAATTGGACCAGGCAAGCGAAGTGTACTTCCACCTTCCTAGAATGTTCTATTGGGCGCTGCTGGTTTCGGGGAGGCACCCCTGGCCTCGGGTGGTGGATAATTAAAGAGCTGCTATCATCCATTGTCTAGAAGGCTGAGTGATTCTGTGGGTTTGGATTTAGAAGATCACATTTCTACTGATTTTCTGCTGAAGGTCTGTCAGTCTCCAGAGGGGCTGAGGCTAGTAGAGTGGGATAAAACCACTGCAGGGAGTTTCTATTGCCTGAGGACATTGCTACTTACCTTGAGAATTGCAGGGAAAACAAATGATGCTGAGAAGATGCTGGCGAACCCTTGTAAGTGACTGTTAGATCAATGTATTAGATAGGGAGACAGCTTGGCTCTGACTCCTCCTTGATTTCTATCCCTCCAAGTCAATCAAACTGAAGCCAGGTTTGAAGCAATGGGCTTTGGTTGCCATTGGCAACTGGCTCTCTCCTTTGTCTAAGTTCTGGGAACCCGAGTTAGAAAGAATATAGGAAAGTCGAGGGAAGAATGAGGAATACTAGCTTCAGGTTGTGGTGACCTACAGGTTAAGGGAACCCCTGGAATGGTAATGAGACTTGCAATAGAATCAGTTAAGCTTGGAAATTAGTGGATGCTTCTTAAGGAGAAGTTAGTGGTCCCATCATCTTTCCCGGGTGAAAAATGAGCTCATAGCAAAGGGCTCTGGATATACTCTGTCTACATCCTGGCCAGATTTCTCTGTGCTTTCTCTCACATCTTTTTGTTGTTGTTATTGGGATTTAGAGTTGTCTTTATTTTTAAGTATTGTATGTGTGTAGAGAGGTGATCATGAGTGCAAGTGCCCAAAGAGCCCAGAAAGATTGGATCCCTTGTAGCTGTAGTTATAGGTGGTTATGAGCACTGAGTGCTAGGGACCAAGCTCAGATCATCTGTAAGAGTAGTAGGTGCTCTTAACTGCAGAGCCATCTACCCAGGCCACTCTCACATCTTTTCTCCTGGTTTTCACTTGTGCTATGAAAATCTAGCATGCTGAATAGTATAGGAAAGGCGTGGCCTTTGAAGGATGTGGCAACTGCCGTCACTCACTTGTAGTTTGGGTCCGGTTCCAGCAAACTTCTGATGGGAGAGGACTGTGGGAATGACTGAAGCTTCTAGACACATGACACTATGCTGGGAGCTATAGGAACACTTGACAAGGCATGAACTCTGTCCCCGAGTTACAAACATGGCAGCTATGTACAGATGACAGTCTAGGAAAGTGCAACACTCAGTGTTAGATCTTGAGTAGAGAGTGAGCTACCTGGACCTTGATCTACATCCTGCTTATTGACTGTGACATCTTGGGTGTTCTGTGAATCTCCACGTACTCTTGTGTGAACTCGAAATAATACCTTAAACTGAAGATGTTCTAGGAAGGAAACAATGCAGGTGTTTGTAAATGAATACGTGCACCCAGTCACTTAACAAATTCTCTCCTTTTCCCTTTGTGAGAATTTGGATAGAAGTGTCGAGCAGCTCTGAAGAGTCCATGCTTAGAGATTGGGATATGCTGCATTTCACTAGGCATGCATGCTCTCTGGGCTTTTGGAATGCCGGGGAAAAGATGGAACAGGTTTGACTTTGTGGGTCAGGGAGGCACTCAGTACAAGATCAGGGTTTATAGGTAGGGGTGAATCTCCCTCTTCAATCCTGAGCTAGCAATTGACATGTTAGCAGCTTTAACTTTTCCCCAGCCATGGGTTTTAGTGGCATTTGGTGTAACACTTGTAGATAATCTACAGCTACCAGCAAAGTGAGCCTAGGAATTGATGTGAGCAGCATTCATACTTCGGGTAGAAAGGAGGAGCTCTGTGTTTCCTGGCACCTCGAATTCAGTGAAATGTTGTCTCCATCAGTGGTATTGATTGGTCTCTGATGGAGAGCTAGTTCTGTTCAGCCTCCTGTTTCTCTACGGCATGTGATGTTGTATGCTTGTGTGTATTGCGGGTTACGATCAGTAGTGAGTAGGAGGTAGAGGAGGACAGGGATAGTTCTCCCTGGGATTCAGTTGTCTGGATATGGGCTCCATGCCTTGCTAGAGTAAAGAAGTTAGGACCAAAGAAAGTGGAGAAGGAAAATCAGTTCTAATGTAAGACAGTACTCTCAGAGGCAAATGCCCATTGTTGGCTATGGAAATGCAGGGTGGAGCGCAGGGCTGACTTGGTTAAAGCTGAGCCAAGAGCATTTCAGAGTTTGTTTCCCAGGAAATACCTTGGCAGTCTTCCTTGGCTACCTGATTGATGTGTAGATGTATAATTTCCTTTGGGGCCAGAGGGGATTGGTTCCAAGGCTCTAAAATCTGTAGTGTCCCTTATATAAAATGACACAATATATTCATATAACCACCACCCATCTTCCTGTGTATTTTAAATCATCACTAGATTGCTTATATTGCCCAATACAATATAAATGCTCTGTAGATAGTTGTATATTGTGTTGTTTAGGAAACAAGGACAAGAAAAAGGTTTACACACTCAGTATATATGCAAGACACCCTCCACAATATCTCCAGTCTGAGGTTGAATGAATCCATGACTAATATATTCCATGGATACAGAAGGCATAGGAACCCTGAAACTTTTTCTAGGTACCTTATTATTTTTTTTCAACCAGATCTTATCATTTTTTGAGACAGAGTCTCATGCAGCCCAAACTGATCTTGAACTTGCTATGTAGTGAAGATGGTCTTGAATCCTCCTGTCTCCACCTCCCAAGGTCTGGAATTATAGGCATTTACCACCATCCCCAGCTGAAGGGAGCTCTCCTTCCTTAGAGTCACAGAGGGTGTTGAACTATAGGTAATGGGCTTTACATGTTTCTACCCAGTGAATATCAGAAATACTATTGGACACTTGTTATATCAATTTAGCTTTTATAATGACTCTATCATCTCCATACCCGCCTTGCCTAGAATCACATGGTTGTTGAATATGTGGCTGGGATTGGAAGCCTAGATCTGATGTTTCCATCAGATCTGTTAGAGCTCCTACATCAATTTAATGGGTTTGGAATTATTTTCAAAGGAACAGGGAGCTCTTGACTATGACCAACAGCTTGATATACGAGAGAAGACATTTTCCTCTTGAGAGCTCACTGAGGAAATGTAGATCAATAAAAGCAGCCTCTAAACTGCTCCCATTTTTATGAGGCCTTGTGAAACACTTGGGCTTGGTTTTGCTTTATGCAGTCAAAACTGTTTCCTGTTTGGCTCCAGTCTTGGGGTTTCTTGGAGCCTGTAGAGTCTCAGGGCACAAGTAATGCCAGCTGTCTTGCCTAAGGTATGCTTTACAGTCTTCTACAGTCCCACATTCATTATGCCAACTCCTGCTCTCGGCAATAATGGATCTATGCATGGGAGCAATCCTTTCTAGAGCAATCTGGAAAAATGGACCTCAAACTACTTCCATCCACCAGCCACATGTTATGTGGTACCAGGCTGCACACTTCAAATTTTGTTCTTTCTCCTTCTGAGGGGTTTGGTTTATTGGTATTTATAACAGTGGATGAATGTTTGTAATGTTCATTGTGGATGGAATGAATCCTCCATTTACACATCTGTGAATAGCCTATGCCTGTCAGCACAGATCTGTGCTTGTAGGATCCACTGCATGAATATACATTTCTATTTTATATAATATATAAATATAAGAACAAAATGTGCATTTATGTAAATTGTAAGTATATTTATAGAGAATAAATGAGGCTATCAGAAGTTTCTAAGAGACACAGTTCCTAGGAGTGACTGAGAGCTAGTGGAGACTTTTCGACTGTACAGGTGGATGAGCACCACTGAGAGGAGTGAGTGAGAGGAAGTAGAAGGAAGGATGTATTAGTTACCTATTGCTGTGTAACAAAATACTCCAGGCTCTGTGGCTTAAAATAGCTGTTTACTTACATGAAATTTGTATTAGAATCTCCTAGGAAGTTCTTCTGTTGATCTCCCCTGAGGTATCATATAGCTACCATCATTAGGCAGCTTGGCTGAGCCTGGATGGTTAAATATAGGTTCACTTGTACATCCAGCAGTTAGTGGTGACTGTCACATGGGTGTCTTTCTCTCTCTCTCTCTCTCTCTCTCTCTCTCTCTCTCTCTCTCTCTCTCTCTCTCTCTCTCTCTGAGACAGGGTTTCTCTGTGTAGCTTTGGTGCCTGTCCTGGAATTCACTCTGTAGACCAGGCTGGCCTCAAACTCACAGAGATCAGCCTGCCTCTGCCTCCTGAGTGCTGGGATTAAAGGCGTGAGCCACCACCACCGCCCAGCTTCTGTTTCTCTTTGAGGCTACCCTGCAGAATACTTGACTGAGTCCTTTTGCAAGATTGAAGATGAGTTTTGAGAGGATGAGAATAGAAGCTGCCAGACCTCTTGACATTGAGATCAATCCTATACTTTTGTCCTAATCAGTGACAAGGTTTTCTGTGTGTCATTTCTGGCTGTCTGATGCATCCCTTGAACAGACTTTCTTGTCACCTGGAGCGGACTCCCTAGCTGTTTTATGGTGTGGTCTTGTAGGATTTCTTCTCCTGTATTCTGCTGGTCAAAGCAAGGTATGGACCAGCTCAGATCAGAGTCCAGGAAAATGGATCCCCCTCTTGATGAGAGGAGGCAAAGCCATGCTGTCCAGCTTTGCATGGACAGGACTCAAGGTGGCTATTTTCATAATCCTGTCCCCTGCCCTGGAAGAACTTGTTTTACTAACCCTCCATTCATGCCTGTGGCTATTTTTTCTCAGGGTTTGGATTCCTGGGCAGGTGGTTCAGCAACTGCAAGCAATTCCATCAGTGTCCCTGAATAAAATAATCTTACTTTTCTGATGAGTGTTCTTAGTGACCTCACCCAAACCCTGTGCTATTCCCATGGGCTTTTGGAGACCAGATGAAAAAGGCAACTTGGTGAGGTAGAAAGACACAGGTTGGAGGTTGGATAGACCTGCATTCGGCCAGTTCTTGTTTGGTTATGACTGGCCCCATGGCTTTGGGTAGGTTACTTGCCTTCTTTAAATTTTATTTTTTTCATCCATAAAATGGATATTTCTATTTTTGTGTTTAGTTGGTGGAGTCATTCAGCTATTGGTGATTAGAGTAAACTCTAAGGGTACCGTGAATCCAAGGCTCTTTATTCAGCATTCCTGAGATTAGTACACCTCATCCCTCTCACCTCACCTTGGTGGCTGGCCAGCCACATGTTTTCACAGGTCTGTGGTCTATTTGTTGCAAGCAGGGGAGATTAAAATGGGTTTCTTTCACTTACCAAAGCTTCTTGCAATGAGCTAGAAGAGTGTTAGGAAAACCAGAGAGGTGGTCTGCTCCAGATGACAAGAAATTCTGTTCAAGGGGTACGTGGGGCAGCCAGAAACAATACACAGAAAATCTTGTCACTGCTCAGGACAAAAGTTTGGATGCAAAGAGCAGGGCCTTCTATTTCTTAGGTCCTGGGTGTCTAACTTGCCTGAGCCCAGCTTTCTGTATGTATTACTGGGGACCAGAATTTTATTTGTCAGGCTTGCTGAGATGAGAAGATAATTTTGGTAAGAGTTTAGCCAAGTTCCTGGGGCATAGTAGGCACACTGTAAATGGTAGCTCGTGATTGATTATTCTTAGCCCTCTTTATGCTGTGGATCTCTGTTCTCTGCGTGCTGGAGCACTCTACAGGAAGTGATGGGCTAGTCCATCTCATTCTTCAAATGAGCTACCTCCTGGGATGTAATAGCTGTGTTTTAAAAAGCTGTGTGTCATGTGAATTTTTTATAACCTGAATCCTATTTCCTATTCACTGACCCGATTATTGATCTCAGTGAAAGAGTTCATTGGAAAACAGATGTAGTAGGTATGAGCAAAGTTGCTGCAATCAGCTTCCATTGGCATTCTGTCCAGGAGGTGGGTTTTGGGAGATGGAGCATATAGCATAATTTGTGACAGAGATGGAGAACTAGACTGCCTGATCCAGACTGGGTGGAAAAAGAGAGGGAGAGTAGACAAATAGAATGGAATTCAGAAATATGTGAAAAAAGTACAACTAATATCCAAGGGGTAGGATAGTGTTAAGACATGAGGTCATATTATTTCTTGTGTCTATTTTTCAAATTTTCTATGGCAAACATGGATTGCCTTCGTGATGCTCAAAATAAGTTTGGTAAAGAAGAAGTGAATTTGAAAGAGAAGGGTTGAGAGAACGGAACCTCAGTCTCCATCTGGGTCTAGATGAGGGTTCTGGCGACCTGGACTGGAAGGGAATGTTGTGGACATGGGCAGATAAAATTGTCAGTAGACACCAACTCTCTTAGATTCTGAGATGGAGCATGTACCTTGATGGATTTGGAGTGTTTTAGTACATGAAGAGGAGGGAGGGTCAATAACTCCATGATATTTAATTTACTTGGTTAGTATTTTTGCTTTGGCTTCCTTGCCTCTCATAGGAGGAGGGATTAAGGCAGAAGGGGCTGAGGTTTTCTGTTCTTAATGGCCACGTGTCATGGCCAACTGGGGAGACCAGGGCAAATCCTCAGAAATTCCCATCAGGGAATTTGGAAGAAATCATTTTATTGCTGTTGTGAAACACAGAATACTCCACCATTTATCATCCCTGGGAGCCCCTGACATTCCTACAAGCATTCTGTAGCAGTGAGGTGGGAACTTTGTAAAGACCAGACTTTATACCTTCTATATACAAGGCCCTCTTGCTTGGCAGTCACTACCACCCTCTCCTCAGGTCTGGGATCCCTGCTACACACACCAGAAACCCTCAAGCCAGGTTCCTTTCTTGGAGCCTGCTGGGCCCCTCCTCCATCTCCAGGATGTCAGGCTGTTGGGCAACATGCCCAGAAGTCCAGAATTGCAGCTGTCTCCCTGGAGAAGAGCATAAGTGAAGAACTCTCCCTGGGCCCCATGCATTTGGCCTGGATCAGAGCCTCTGCCAGCTCCCCTCTGCTGAAGAACAGGCCTGATCTGCAGCAGAGCCTGACTGGAGAAGGAGGGCTTCTTGTTGTGAGGTGGTGGAGGGGTGATCCAGGCATGTGGATGATTCCAGCTGCGGTTCTGTGGGGCCGTTGTGGGGAGGAGTAGAAGGTGCTGCTGAGTTTTGTTCCTTAGGTCAGTCTTTCTGTTTTTGTTTCTCAATCCCACCAAAACGAGGTACTAGGAGGAGCCCTCCTGGGGCCCTCCATCTGAGCGCCTATGATGCCTGATGGTGTGGAAGCTCGCAGCACCATCTGGTGAATGTAGGGAAGGAGATGATAGTCCTTTAAAGGTGTGCCTAAGTGATGGCAACTCAGGAGGTTTGAACACGCACATGCTTGCCTGAGGTGCGGACCAACATCTAGTTTTCTCCTTGTCTGCCTGGCTCCCACCAGATGCCAGGATGTAAGCCATGTATACTTCCATGGCAGAAGATAGTACAGAAAAGTAGATAATGGGGCTTCACACCAGGCTCCAGGGTGGGAACCAGAGTTGGCCATTTGCCCACAGTGGAAATATAGCTAAAGTCTCATCCACAAGATCCTGGAACCTAGAGGCATCTTAGCTTCCCTGACCACGAAAGTCTTACCTTTTTTTTGTTTTGTTTTGTTTTGGCACTTACAGTCCTTGGCAGGGAGATACTTGGAGATGACTTAGGTGCTATCTGTTAGTCACTATCACCAGAACTGAGAAAACAGTAGCTGAATTTAAACTACCGAGAGGCTGCCTCTGCCCAGTGAGGCTGTGGGAGGATTTTGTGTGGTTCTCTCGAGAAGAGGGGACAGCTGGCAGGACCGACGGCCCATGGCACTGGGCCAGCTTGACTTCTAATGTTGTGAAAACTAATGAGAGAGGTGAGGGGATTTGTGGGCCCTGCAGGGGGAATGTGCAGGCAGCGTGGTCAGTTCTGCACTTCACACTGCCCTGTGTTCTGTGCGGTGAGGCACTGGGGATGAGAGCGTACCTAGCTCTCTGCCCTTGTGCTCACAGAGCATTAGGAATGTGAGACACACACATGGAGTGCCACATATGGTCACCCTGCTCATATCTCTTCTCTAGATGTCTACTGTGTGGTCCTAGGTGAATATCTTATTCAACTTGTCTGAAATTAAGCATAGTCTCTTTTCAGTATGTTGTACCTTTCTTAATCTGAGATATCTTAATCATCTGCTCTTCCATGGCTGCCTCGTGTTGGCTTTTAGATCTTGCCTGCTTTCCTTCTTTCCTTCTTTCCTTCCTTCCTTCCTTCCTTCCTTCCTTCCTTCCTTCCTTCCTTCCTTCTTCCCTCCCTCTCTCCCCTTCCTTCCTTCCTTCCTTCCTTCCTTCCTTCCTTCCTTCCTTCCTTCCAACCCATTTTCACCTCCCTACCTCATGTGAAGATGACTGAAAATCTCCTGGCCAGCCTCTCTGGTCTTGGATTGTTCTTTTCGGTCTCCCAGACGCATCTTGCTAAAACAGTAATACCTTTGGGCCATCTCTACATCCCGGAGCAATAACTTGATCTGGGCTTCTTCCTAGTCCCTGGGATAAGACAGAGTAGAATGAATGGAGTCGTCAAGGAACCCAAGCTAGGCAAGGCCTCTGGTGGTATTCAGCAGCCGTCATGTTCATACTCTCATCTCCACTGTGATACATTGAAAGTGGCTTAGAAAATCCTGGGCTGTCTTCTCTCTGCCACTCATCTGTGGCCATGGCCCTTATCTTTATCAGTTGTCTGGTTTATGATTAGGAATTTTGACCCTTTGGGTTATTATGGGGTCAAATACCCCTCAAAGGTAAAGTAATCTCTGGGTGCTTAAAGTCAGGGCATACAAGTCAGACCAAAGAAAACTGATCCAAGCCATGGAATGAGGCAAGCCTGGAAGCCAAGAGTCGTGTTGACAGCCCAAACTCAACCCCCCACCGAATCACCTGTGTGCAAGTCACTTTTCCAGTCTGACCTCAGTTTTCTTCAGGTGTAAAATATAGTTCAATTCTGTGGTCCCTGGTTGTTCCCCCACTTCTGTGGCCTCTGTTTTCAATGGGGTCTGGGAAATGCCTGTATTCTCTCCCTTTACATCAGCTGTGTCTTTGTCTTACACCAGAAGGGCATCCATGAATCCTGGCTAAAAAGGAATTAGAGTGTGGTCCACAGGAGAGACCTTCTACCTGATGGACATTTGCAGCATCCATAAAACAAAGGAGACAGAAGATTGATTTCCTGTCAGACTCCTGGGGTGGAGAGGTCCATTTGGTCCCAAGGGTACTGAGCACTTAGTAAAGATCACCTGACTTTTCTGAGAATGGGAGGAGGGGTCCATCCATGTTAGAGGTAGACAGAAATGTCTGGGTGGATACCACTGCTGAGAAGAGGTACTTTAATGGTCTTTCTTTGTTCTTCCCCTTTCCAAGGAACCTGGGAGAATGGATTCTCAGTGTGTGGGATGGAGACTTCTTCATGTCCTGCTGAGGGCAAGGCCAGCCATATTTCATACCTACAGCACAAGGACAAGGCCTTTGCTTTGCATTTGTGTTCTTGGATAAAGCCCTCTGGTGACTCTTTGGCATTTTCCATACAGTGAACACCCAGATTGAACCTTGAACACATACATAATCTAGAAAGTAGTAGGGATGACAGTTACTTGGGAGCACTGTGAGGGAGTTAAATATCCTCGAGCTGGAGCTTTGCAAGGCGACCCAAGGAGCCATTGAGAAGCTAATTACGAAGTGCTTGTTGGGGTGGGTTTGATGTATGGTAGAGAAAGTTGTATTTTAGGGGGCAGCAGTTCAAATATTTCTCTTCACAGTTTTCCTAGTCTCGTCTCTTAAGAGCAGGTCCAGTTGAATCCATGTGTTAATGAGAAGTAGGCGGGCTTTACCACAACTATCTGGGATAGCTAGTCTAAGCCCACATTTCCTAAAGTTGGATATGTAACCCACTTACATCGGCACCTTTAGAGAGCAGAGCCTCAAGGTCACCCTAGACTTACAGGACCACACAGTGGCATCTAAGTGCCTGCCTGAGATGAGATCAACACGCTGTATAATCCTGTTGTGGCATCCACAACATACCTCTTTACTTAAAGGTGATATTAAAACCACAGTGAGCAAGTGGTAAACGGAGAATTCTTTCAGAGAAGACATTTTCAAAGGGCATGGCTCTATCTACTTTGTTAGGCCATGGCTTACCTTTTGTCAGATTCTCTGTGACCACGGCCATGGCACACACTGACCAGGATGATGCTGAACTTGAGCTTGGGGAGGTTATGTCCATCCCTGCTTGGTCTCATAGCTCTGGCCAAGCTCCACAGGGCTGTTCTGTTTCTTCCCTCCTGTTTGGAAGGATTCCCTAGTTTTCTCGTCTACTGCCCCAAACCGTTCTGGAACCAGTGTCTCCAGGCCTCTAGCGTCTACCTTGAAGGTGACTGAGTTTTCCACAGTTTGTCCCAACACTTTCTCTGCCAGTTTAACCCCACGCTTTGGTGTTGGCTTCCCCAATTCTCACCAAGAAAACCAAACAACACCCCCCCCCAGTTTTTTTTGCAATCTAGGGGTGAAAAGAAAGTAGGTTAATCGGGAAGTGACAAACATGTCCTTCTGGCTTTTCAGAGAGGCCCAAGTTGGAACTTTTGCCTCATTACTTGCCAGTTGCGTGACCTATAGCTGGCCCTAGACTGTCCCGAATGACCAGTCACCTTTACTGTAAAATAACAGGTGACCTCCTAGGTGGGGCTGGGTGAGGATCCCTTCTGCAACAGCATAAGGAGCCTGAAGCTCCGGGCCCCCCTCCATAGCTGTTCCTCCGTCATCTCCTGTCCTCACTTCTCTACCCTGGCTCTTCTTTCCTGCGTGGCTCCCCTCACACTGCCGTCTTTTCTGTCGATTGCTTGCAGTCTCTCTCTCTCTCTGCCCCCTCACTGCCTGTAAACAGCCCTACAGCTCTCATTCTGCGGATTATCTGTGACCACAGCCTACAAAAGGTGGTGTGTCCGAAAACCCACTGACAGGTCAGGTGTCAGTACCGTGCTTATCTAAAAGTCAACACTTAACGTATGATGGTTAAACATTCCCAGGCTAGACCAAAAATAACCTGACTCGCCACATATCATACATTTGTAATGAAGAAGACAAGAAGAAGAAGAAGAAGAAGAAGAAGAAGAAGAAGAAGAAGAAGAAGAAGACGAAGACGAAGACGAAGGAGGAGGAGGAGGAGGAGGAGGAGGGGAGCATTGTTTTAATAATAAGCATAGCAAAAACCACAGCAAAGAGGAGGCCTGTTTTACTCTCATCTGGAAAGCTGATCTGATTGATGCTCTTGATTAGAGCAGGTTAGATTAAATTAGAAGATGAAGAGATGCGAGGGGAGACGTTAGTGGAGGCTCTGATGTTGATTTCAGGGTGCTTTTAAGGACTTTGGAGCTGCTGGCTTTGGTCCTTTATTAGCTCTCATTTACTTCAGAATGCACAGGCTCCCTGTCTCCTGATGCAGGTGTAAAATCGCTGGCACGGCTCTGTGGTTATCAGCCATGATTAGGACTCTTTTTGGCCCTGAAATGGAACTGAGCAGGGGTGACAAAGTAGAGAGGAGAGGAATGAGCGTTCTTCCTGAGATAGTTTGGAAAGAACTGGAGCTGAAAGGGGAGGCAACCAGGCCGATGATATGTGTGAATTTACCATGTAAGCACTGCCCATGTGGACATGGGTGCCGGATACAATAGAGAAGAAAGGAAGAAGGAGAAAAAAGAGGGAGGCCAGAGTGAGTGTTTGTGAGTGTTTTAATCTGGGGTACAGAAGACGTCTTGCTTTTATCCTAATCTTGGATGTTTTCATATTGGCTTTGTAACCGTTCTGTCCTTCTGCACTAAGCAACAGTAATCTAATGAAAATCTACACAAGACAAAATTATCCCGAGAGAATTAAATATACATGTGGATGCTGCAAAGTATTTGTTGGTTGGATCAAAGCAACAGGGTAGCAAATATTTGGGGATCTGAGGAGGAGTTTTAGGGGATGCATAGTAGCTGTCTGTTGTAAAACAAAGAATCCCAAAACAGCATATCTTTTTTGACTCATAGTTCTCAGGGTCAAGAATCCAGATGCAGTGTATTGGCTCCTCTACTTCATGGTTTCTGGTTAGGCTTCAGTGAGAGAGTCACCTAGACCCACTCCTAAACACACTAAAATGGTTGTTTGTAGTCCACCAAGGAACTTTAGATGAAAGACCTATGTTCCCTGCCCTGAGGACGCTCTAATGGGCAGCTTACCTTAACAGAACCAACAAAGAGAGCAAGCAAGGAGAAGCCGCAGTATCAGGTAGCATCATCACCAAGTGTCGTGTTTCTGCCTTAGTCTGTTGGTGAAGAAGCCCCCCGGGGGGTACACAACAAGTGGAGGGCATCCCTGGCCCCTGGCTCGGCATCTCTTTGCCAAAGGACATTTAAGTTCAGAACTTGGAGATTGCAGAACCTTGTGTTTCCCTCTCTCTGGCTTCATCTATGTCTCTTTAACTGCCTTGTGATCAGCCTTCCAGTCTTGAAATATGTGCTTTCCTCTTGAATTCCTTATGCTGCTCATCCATTCTGACCAGCACAGCATCTTCACAGCTGTTCCTCCTCATTAAAGAGTTTAGTGCTGCATATAAAACACAGATAAAAAAGTGACGGGGAATAGGAGTGGAAAAGTTCAAAGCGCTAAGTATTTGTGTATAAAGGGTGTGATGGGTTGAATTAGGTCCTAAAATTCATCATGTTAAAAGTCCTAACCCCGATTACCTCAGTATGTGACCATATTTGTTGGTAAGTCCATTCAAGATGGGACTGAGAATGAGGTTCTTAGGGTGGATGGATGTCAGGGGCTTATGCAGGATAGACACTCTGTAAGGAGGCAAATCAGGGCAGCTACCTGCAAGCCAAGGAGTGGGGCCTTAGAGGAAACTCACCTTGCTCGATCTTGAACTTGCAGTACCCAGGCCGTGGTACCTAATCATGGCAGTCCCAGAGAACTAGTGCATGGAGCATCTTCATTTTAAAAATTTCATTAGTTTTACATTCGTTCATAGACACCTTTGCGATGGTTTGAATCTGAAGTGTCTTCCTCATGCATGGACTCACATTTGGAGGGCCTGCTCCCCAACTGGTGGAGTTGTTTTGACACGCTGTGGAGCCTTTAGTTATGGGCCCGAGTTGGAATAAGTAGGTCTCTCGAGGCAGGCCTTTGATGGTTATACCCAGACCCTGGTTCCTGTCATGCTCTCTCCGCTTCCTGGTTTGCCATGATGTGAACAGACCCTGCTACACACACCTCCTAATACCACCATGAACTGGGGGGCTGCCGTGGCATACCGTCCTCACCATAGTGGACTGAAATCCTCAGAAAGCATGAAATAATAAAAAAAGCCAAATTAACCTTTCTTTCCTTCAGTTGGGTAGTGTGTAGTGTGGGCATGGCAAGGAACAAGTAACTACTAATACACCTTTCCTGTGGAGACAGTGATAGAGGAGGGCTGGATACTTAAACCATGGATATGCCTTTAAGATCTTGCCATCTTTTAGATCAAGAGCAATGCAAACAAATCAGAATGTGTGGTGAGCACCATAGTCACCGTATGTATGTGCCGTGGGAACAGAGGGAGTGGAGCGGGGGCGGGGCTTTATTTTGAGCTGCTTCTTAGGATAGATTGAGTTTTCAAATGAAAAGGGGAAGGATATGTGGGCATTGAAAAATCCCAGTGTGAGCCCTTGGCTGCAGCAGTCAGATGGACATGGATTTTAATCTGGCTCTATGTCTCAGTGGCTCTGTGACTCCAGACGGGTCAGCTTGTCTCTGCCTGAATTCCTTATCTTTAAAGTGAGGATAATTACCATGCAGGCTCATGAGTTGCTGTAGGGACTGGATGAATTGATGGGGATGAAGAGCTTACAAGAATACTAGGTCTGTCTGACCATTGGGCAATATGGTTGCTTTGGAAATACAGATCCCGTCATTGAATTCCTCAGTGGTTCTGTGGAATGAATTCCTTAGCAGAGCCGTGCCTGGCTCTCCATACTCACCTCTTGTCCCAACCCCAACGGAGGGCAGCTGTGATACATCCTCTTACCGGGGTTCTCTCCCCCCTTCTGCAAGGAAGCCTGTGTACTCATGAAGACATGGGTCAGTGTTCAGCTCCTCTTGGAAGCTTCTTCAGATTCTCCTACACCCAGTCCTGCAGCCATCTCATGTGTTCTGTTACAGCACTCACATTTCTGCTCTGGTTCTTCTATTTTGTTTGCCCTAAGATACCTTGAAGTCCAGAACTATTGTGTTCCTTCAAGTTTTGGATCCTTAGTATCTGACACATAGTAGGTCTACAGCGAGTGGTTGTTGAATGAATAGAGATATGTGTATACAATGATAGTATAGTAATGGTGTATTGATGCAAAAACGACTCTCACCTCCCTGGGAATAAGAGACAGTTTATTATTGAGCCAAATATGAAAGATCATGGCGTTTGAGTGTAGATTCAGGTCACCTCACGTGTTCTAACATGATAACGGTTTTGTGGCATTTTTTATAGTTACAGAATAAAAGAAGTCATCAAATCAGGGGACTTTTCGAATACATTGGTGGGAACTTTAGGTAAAGCTGGGTAAACTCTGCTGTAAAGTTTGGATGCTGTGATGACATTTTCAGCTTTTAGGTGAAAGCCAGTGTGGTTTGTTAATATCTCCCCAAAGGTTGCACTGGATAGTCAAAAGGGATATTAGGTCAGATGTAGAGGTGAACAATGTATGGCTAAAAACTGCCTCAGTAAACTGGACTCCAGATCTGCAGTATTCCAACTCTCTCTATGGAAAACCCCTGAGGCTCTAATCAACCATCCTTGTAGAATTTATCCTCGAGTGTAGCTCTTTTTTGCCCTGGGAACTTCAGTTTGCAAGTCTGAGATCTGGGCAGAGTTGAGCTAGGAAGGGAAGCTTTGGAAGGTGAGCTGTGTGGATGCATTTAAGTGAGGAGACGGTGCTGGCTGTGTGCGGCTAGCCGCTCTCTTTGTGTCCTCGTTTGGGAGTTTAAGAAAATGTTTCAACGTGCCATGAAAGCTAGGACTCAGTTTACACAGGCCAACTCCCTGCTTGTTTGCTCTTCTCACACTCGCAGTTGGAGGAGAGACACACTTGGCTTTCACTTTTTTTCTCTCCACCTCTGGATCTCAAAGCTCGGATCAGAGCTTGTCTGGGGTCTTCTAGACCCTGTTGACAGGGATGCCCCAGGCTGGGGGGCTGCCCTCCTTGGTGGTGCTGCCGCTGCCCAGAAGAGACCCATCTTTCCTCTTCAGGAGCGTTCCCTGATTGCACATGCCTTTTTTTTTTCCTCCAGTGAGACAGCCGTACTAAATAGCTTTAATCCTCAAGCTAGGTGACTTGATTGTAGGTCGTCACCTTAGTGTGACTCTAAAGACACGACACTTTTCCTCTGACACTCCTAACCTGGCTCAGAGGGCCATTCTCATGGCCCAGGAGCAGATCCCACAGCTCTGCCTCCATCTCCCACTGTCTGGTGCTGCTCTTGAGTGTGTCTGCCAGCTGCTTCAGTATTGGTACTTTGTGGGCTCTAGCGTGCCCGGGGCATAGGCAGTACCAACAGCCCTTTGCCTTGCTTTGAGGAGCGGCCTCATAAACCCCCACAGTGGGCCAGGGGTGGGGAGAAGAGGTTTGCAGAAGCCCAGGGCAATCCAGGCGCTTAGTGTCAGCCCCAGCCCCCTACCCCACCAGCACTCCATGCTGACAGTGCCCGTGCCCTGCCCACACACTCCATCCCTCTTTTGCTGTCATGATCACGGTATACCTGTTGTGACCACTGTAAAAGCAGATTCCGTACAGCAGGCGCTGGGCGGAGCTGGGCGTTGGGAGATGGAGGCAGACCTGTGGGACACTAAGTCTGCAGCGTCCAACCCAAGTCTGTTGCAAGTAGGTGCCAAGATCTCTCAGCTTCCTGTGGCTTTTCTGTTCATTGGGCCAGAATGAAATTCATTCCTTTGTCTCCAGGAATGGAATCTGTCTCATGATCCCCTAAAGGATGCTGTCCTTGTTAGAAGAGTCCACATGGTCGCTTATTCCTTTGATGTAAGACATTTTCATCTCGAGGCTTATCGGTTCTCCAAGCATGAGTATCTGGTCCCTTTGTGGAGGTTTTGACAGAAGTGACTCTGAAGTCAGTGTGGAAATGCTTTAAGCAGGGGAAGGGTAGAGAGGAGTGAGGCTGAATGATATTTTTGAGAAATGCCTGGTGATTTACTTTAAAGGTTGATCTTGATGATGTGGCAACTGTGTGCAGAGCTCACCTTGGTCGGGGTCTATTTCTGAAGTATACAGAAATTAGGGTCTAGAAGGTGTAGATTACACTCTCTTTATTTAATTTTTTTACATGTATTTAATGGGTATGAGTATGAGGTGGTTTGAATGAAAATGGTCCCCATAAGTTCATAAGGAGTGACACTCTTAGGAGGTGTGGCCTTGTTGGAGGAAATGTGTCACTGGGGGTTGGCTTTGAGACCTCAGATGTTCAAGCCAGGCCCATTGTGTCATTCTCTTCCTGCTGCCAGTCTGGCTATGGAACTCTCCGCTCCCTCTCCAGCACCATGTCAGCCTGCGTGCCGCCATGCTTTCCACCGTGATGACAATGGACCAAACCTCTGAACTGTAAGCCAGCACCAGTTAAATGCTTTCCTTTATAAGACTTGCCGTGGTCATGGTGTCTCTTGACAGCAGTAGAAACCCTAACTAAGGTGGAGTGTTTGGCCTACGTGTGTGTATGGGCACCATATACATGCCGAGTGCTACAGAGATCAGAAGGCTTTAGATCCCCTGGAATTAGAGTCACAGAGAGTGTTTACCATCTGGGCACCAGGAACTGAGCTCAGGTCTTCTGTAAGAAAAGCAAGTGCTCTTAGTCCCTGGACCATCTCTCCTGTCCCTAGTGTACTAGCTTTAAAGACACATCCCTACTTCCAGGGCATAGGGATGGGCGCCTCAGCCTTTGAGTGCTGGAATGCTGAGATTCCAATGTGTGTCACCACATCTAGCTATCCATGTTTGAAAGAAACAAGTGTCATTATTTTTTATATTTTGGACACTTTCAGACATGTAGGCAATGTGTTGTGATTCCATTCGCCCCTCATTACTCTTTCTTCTCCCCCCCCCACACACTCCTGCTGTGTCTCCACTAGTCTCCCTTCTACTTTTATAGTTTTGGGTCTTCCAGTCTTATACAGGTATCCACACCTGCTATGTGTCCATGTCATATCAGAAGGCAACATTTCTTAGCATTCCTATCTTCTGGTTCCTATAGCCTTTCTTCTTCCCTTCCTGCAATGTTCCCCGGACCTTGGAGAGGTGGTGTACATGTCTTATTTATGGCTCACTACTCAACAGTCACCATTTTTCAGCACTTTGACCAGTTGTGAGTCTCCAAATTAATGGTTGTCACTGAAAGCTTCTCTGACACAGGTTGAGAGCAGCGTTGGCCTATAGGTATAAACATAAATATTTAGAAGGCAGTTTTAGTGCACGTCCATTTCATAAACCATCAGTGGTACATTCCCCTCTAGGGCCTTTGGCATCTACAGCCATACGTCTCTTGTCGAGGTTTACAGTAGTAGGAGTGTATTCCCTCTCATGGATCAGGCCTCTGCTCTAACCAGTAAACAGTTAGTACCTACCCAGTGTCACTGTTACATTACCTATCTGGTTAGTATTGTAGCATGTGGGGGTCCACAGCTGGGTAAGAACACTGATAACTTTTCTTCCCTAGCAGCCTACAGAGCACCTTCTAGCAAGGCAGCAAGTGCCATATATTTGCAGATGCCCGGACACCCAAGTCCCCCTCTTAAGAACAGGAGGCAGGGCTTCCCCATCAGCTCTGGTGGGCTGGAATTGATATCAAGATAGGAATTACATGGTATCCTGATTACCCATCCTGACAAGAAGGGGGGAGTCAAGCCACGGATCTCCAGAAGCTTTGGACCCCACCAGTTACTAAGCATCTGCTGTATAGGGATGTCTTCATCTGGGTTTCTTTCTCCCTGAGGATTTAGTGCTGGGGGCTATGATGAGGAGTCTGAATGACAGAGTAATTAACAGTCTGCGAGAAACTGTTGTTTCTGAAGACATCTTTGGGAAGGCACACATGGACTGACAAGATCAATGAGCTGTAAATGGATTACTGGTCTGCCAGTGTGGAGTCAAAAGAAGCAGACCATTCAGTCTGCCTCATGGCAGTAGATTTCTATTGCAAGTCATCATTAGAAAATTGTAACGTGGGAAAAATTCTTCTGAAAAAAAAATTGTATGTGCATATGTGTGTAATACAAGCCTGTGTATAGTGTATGCTGTGTGTGTATGTATGTGTGGGGGTACACATGTCGAGTGGGTACATGTGTGTACTTAAGTGTTGAGGCTCTAGTTTGACAGCTGGTGTCTACCTTGATCTCTGTGTGTACTATATTGAGGCAGGATCACCCTTTGAGCTAGTCTGGCTAGCCAGCTTGTTCTGGCACTCATCTGTCTCTGCCTTCTGCATGTGCTATGATCTCAGGCAGACTGCCACACCCACCTGGCTTTTTACATGGATTCTGGGCATGCAAATTCTGGACCTCACTCTTGTGTGGCAGGCTCAATGAATCTGCTGAAGGTTGCACAGGATGCTTGAGTAGGGAAATACTGGGGAAAACCCTCCAGGGATGCATTCCTCAGCAGTGTGGATAGACTAGAGGTCCTGAACCCTAGCTACAGACGGAACCTCCGGGGGTAGGATTGTTTTTTCAAACCTCTCAAAATAAAACAAAGCCTTATCAACGGCCAAGTAAACAACAGTAACAACCACAAACCCACACCTGGGCTCTCTCTCCAGAGTTTTTAGCAAGACTGTCCAGGCAGGAGCCCGTGCGTTGTATTTTAACACGTGGCCAGGGTTCAAGCCACGGGGCTGAGAACAACTGTTAGCACACCGAAGAACCACCTAGGTACTTTAAAAAAGAAATTGCTGGACTTCCCTCCTAGAGACGATTCAGAAGGTCTAAGGAAGAGGCAGAAGTCTGCACGTTACCAAATGTCCCCTGGACACCTCCGGTCCTGCAGCCGGACCTGGGTTAGAGGATGTGGATGTTCCGGGCAGCGCGGACACGGCTGAGGGCAAAGGTGGTGGAGGAGAAACACTTTGCAGGAAAAAGACGTTTCTGAAAAGATTTCTCTTCAAGGCGAAAGCTGCTCCAGTTACTGTATCATTATCCCCTCAGCATGGCTGGTTCTGACAGAAATTGGTGTCTAACAGTCTAGCCCTCGACTTAGTCACTTAATTACATTTACCTTCAGCTGCTCTTGGACGGTGGCTGCACAGGCAGTGGGGCTTATAATCAAGGGAAGGAAGCTCTTTGGACAGGGAGCATGAAACAGGAGGTGTTGGAGGAGAGGCATGCATCCTCTGTCTCCTGGTGTCCAGAGCTGGGAAGTATCAGAGCCTGAGATCTTACCTCGGTGCAGGCTAAGAAGTTAGCCTGCCGACTTCATGGATGATGGCAGATGGCTTGAGAATCCTGCATCACTGACAAAGGAAGGACCTTACTCATGGCCAACAGGCAGCATGAATTCAGCCTGTTTACGTTTATTTTCTTTACCCTCAAGTCCTCCAGGGGCCAAGTGCATGATACTACATGTGCAGTGATGGTCCTCAGTGTAACCCAACCTTAGGAGATTGCAGCCTTTGAGAGGGGTGCAAGCAGATCGGCCTGCCTCTGTCTCAGGAGGAGATGTTACCTTTATTATACTTGTCAGCAGATAAACTTGCCTTTTGACTCAGCTGTATCTTTCAAGGCTGCTGTTCACTTTCTCAGTGAACATCCTTTAAAAGGTATTTTGGAACAAAAGCTGCCAGGGTCTCTGTCTATAAGACATGCAAAACTGTGGGGAGCCATGGAGAACTGTACCCTAACTCCTGAGGACTCCCAGCAATGAAAGTCATTCTGGTTTTCTGGCTGTATATCTCTAGTCGCAGGGAAGATGGAATATGACGGTTAGTCTGGGCATGGAGTGGGGCACGCACTAAGACACTAACTTATAACATTGATGTTTGAAAATATCCTACTGCAGGTGATATTACCTTGTGTCCTCAGAGCATGCCATGGGTTTCAGTTTGGAAAGGGACATGGAGGTAGGAGGTAGCATTGTTTTTCCTGGTGACCATCATGTTCTTGCTGCTCAAAGACAGATATCCAAGCTTGTGTACAAAGCAACATATAAGCAGGAATACATGCACACACACACACACACACACACACACACACACTTTTAAACAGAGCTTTACAAAGTACTTTGCCAGACCACCTTGTCCTTTATATTTTCTGTATATAGGCATGGAGGAAGCATAGGACAGAAAACTGCTTAGACAAAATCCCACTATTTCTCCCGAAGTGAACTTTTGAGCAGTAGAAAGTGATGAAGGCCTAGGGTGAAGAAAAGGGAAGGAGACAGCAGAGGACATAAGGATATATTGGCAGAGAAGTTGAAACATGCAGGAGATTTTTGTGGTTGGCCTCCCCACGTCTCCTCTAATCCCTTCCCGAGATTCTGACCTTCTCTCCCAAGGAATTATATGTCTGAGCAATGACATTTTAAGACCTCATCTGTCTCCCCTTTCTGTTTCTCCAATGCTGCATTCATCTATGGGGACTACTTGGAACACAGTCCAACGTGAAGTTGGGGGTTAGCCAGATTATCTCAGAGACTACCCAACACCAACCAGAGTCCACTTGTCTATTGCTGGCCCCAGGACATGGTGGTGTACAGAAACCCACTTTATTGGGCTTGTGATTTTGGGGGTCAAGAATTGGACAGAACAGTGAGTATCACCTCTGCTCACAAGGCCTGTGGGCTTCAACATCTGAAGGTGGTGGGAACATGTACATGGAGCTAGGATATAAACATGGAGCCATATGTCTGGGGCTACAGTTATACCTGTAGCTATAATAGAGATAAACTACTTGGCATAGAGTACTTCAAGTCGCCAATGTATGTGGGTATTTCTCTCTACCAGCAACCAATTAATTCTGTTCTCCAGAGGACAGCATGATTCTATTCAATTCTGATACTGTTCAGCCTGAAGACAGTATCAGCTCACACAGCTTAGAGACTCACATCCATAATGCATCCCTTTTAAATGCTGCTTAGAAGCCCAAAGTTGGAACCTGTGTTTCTGACTGCCTGGTTGTTAATTGGGACTCTCATGACCTCCTTAGATCTGTCCACAAGAGGAGCTCATAGAACTCAGGGAAGAACTTGTACTGGGTTATTACAAAGGATTTGGCAAGTAAGTGAACATCCAGATGGAAGCGAGGGAGAGGTCAAGGCACTGAAAAAGGCGTATGAAGCTGTCCAGGCACCTCCACATCTTCTCCTACATAGCAGCATCCTGGACTGGTCATCCAGTAAGCTTCATCATATGGACACAATTAACGGAATCATTGGCCATCCCTGATTAACTTAACTTTCAGCTCCTCTTCCTACTGCCCTCGAGGGTTGGTTGGGCTAAAAGTCCCAACCCTTTAATCATTCTGTGGTCTTTCTGGCAATAGACCCCCACTTCCAGAGATGTCTAGAGATCATCCCATGGGTTTCAGAAGTTGTATGTCTGGAAATGGGGACAAAGAACACTACACATTTTCATAATACCATAAGCCAAATTCCTCCTTGATACCTCTTCTCCTACACTGTGCCTACAGGAGCCAGATTATCCAGTATGCGTTTCTCTGTAACATTATCTGGTACTTAGAAGCAGCTGGCTAGCTGACCATCTTTCTCTCTTTGTGTGAGCTCTCTACATAACTTGCCTAGGCTCCTTCACACATTGTGGTCTTGGTAGAGTCACACTTCTCTAGAGGCAGTTGGCTTTCTCCAGAGTTCTTTTAGGCTCTTAGACAAAGAATGTAAGGCCTCCCTTCTGCTGCATTCTCTTAGTCATGTGAATCACGAAGACCTACCTAGATTGAAGGGAACAGGAGTTAGACCCTGTCTCTTACTAGGAGAACCAGTGAACAATTTAGCTTTAATCTATCATACCAAATGTATCTCTGGGCAAGGGGTCTGTATGATTACAAGTGACCACAGAGGACTCTTGTCACCAGGGAAGCTCAGGAACAGAACGCTGACTGTTATGGGTTAAATTGTGTCTCCTTTAAAATCTGTATGCTGAAGTCATGGCTCCTAGACCTCAGAATTCAGCTGTATTTGTAGACACAGCCTTAAGAGGTGATTAAGTTGAAATCAGGCTGTTAGGGTGGGCACTGACCCACTATAATTGGTGTTATTAATAAAAGAATGTAGACTCAGTGGGGAGTGGATGTGAGGAGACAGCAAAAGACAACCGTTTACAAACCAGGGAGAGGCTCAGAGGAAACCGAACTTGATTGTACCCTGATCTTGAAGTTTCAGCTTCTAGAACTGTCAGATAATAAATGTCTGTAGGGTACTCAGCTTGGGTTATGGATGGTGCTGCATAGATTAATACACAGGGTCAATAGCTGTTTCATCTGTCTTGTATCTCTTATGTATAAAACATTTTCTTCAGGAGATTGACAACATAGGTACCTCTTTATGAACGTAACCTAGCATCTGTCTGATAACTGAGCCAGCTCTTGCCTCCTTCATGCTAACTCCAGGAGGGCTTTGTCTTCAGAGCTGTCTCCCATCTTCTCCTGGCCTGCTGTCCTGCGTGTCAATCCCTGTCCACTGCATCTCCGAGGCTCCTTGACCACTGACTCATGGCTGAGCTTCATGGGTGGAGGCCCTGGGGTGATGTTGAAGGCAGAAAGAAAAGGGAGCCAGGTCTCTTCATCTGCCCTCCCAGATCCTCCATTTCCTGTGTGAAGAAGCAAGGCTATGCTTTTCTGGTTGTAACTTCCACAGTGTAGCCTTGGCTGCTGATACTCCTCCATCCCATCACCTGGGCAACGAGTTTCCTGCGCTGGGCTTCCCTTTATAATTCCTGGAGTGATTTTTGTTTTTCTGTTTGGACCCCGAGGGATATGCTTGTTTAATATTTCTCCTAATTTAAATAAACACCCACACCTCTGTGCTCCTAAGCTTATTCCCACAAACCTCTCTCTACAAATAGAGTCCAATTTAGCATTCATTCTGGAATTCTTTAAACTGCAGTTTCTGGCATTTCTAAAAGAAATAAAACTAAATGAAAAAAAAATTGCAGTCTTCTACAGTCCAACTTGTTTTGATAACATTTAACCTTGGATGTATTTTCTTCTAGATCTTTCACTGTCTTTTTCTTCACTCTCCCAATATTTTTATGCCATTTTTACATAGTTAAGCTCACAAAGTGTATCTATTTTTGCATTCTGTCTTTTAGCTTGGCATTTTATCATAAGCATCTCACTTATTCAGAATTCTTTATAACATCACTTTTAACTTATAAAGGGACCAAAAAGCTAGAATTATAGAGGATTCTGACAGGAGATTCTGTACTCCAAAAGGAGTGTGCTAATTAGGTTTGCGTCTGTGTCTCTAAATTTGGATGTTCAATAGTCATGGACTGAGGGCTTGTGGGGGCTGTGGTGTAGAGAGAGGGGGCAGGAGACATGGGAGCAGAGGCTGCCTAGAAGCCAAGGGGGCGTGAGTGAAGCAGTCTGAGAGAAGGGAGATCAAAAGAAGTCAATTGCTGGGCGAAGTCTCCGGACTAGGAATGTAAAAAAAAAAAACCAGGGAGATCAATATGAACCTGACTGGTCCCCAAGTCTCTTCTCATGACATGATCTGAATAGTAAGTGAGCCATGGGTCTGGAGGAGAAGAAAAGCCCTTCAGGGGAAGGGGAGGTTATAGGTTTTGGGGTCAGGCAGCCATTTTAGTCCTGACTATACCCTGTCTACCAGCCATGTGAGGATAAGCAAGCTGGGAAGCTATACTGTTTCCTGCTTTGTGGAGTGAACTGCAGCATTTAGAAGAGTTGCAGTCTTACTGATTCCCCACAAGATTAACATTTCCTCCCAGGTGAGGCCAGAAGGGAGTCGTCTCCATGAATGAGATGTTTGTCACCCGGAGTTAAAAGTTCATCTCAATGTCACTGAAAGCACAAACCGCCTGCACTCTGAGAACAGGGGAGCTAGCATCTGTGTTAGATTTGGAAATGTATCTGTTGGTGCAGTTGAACCCAAGGGCACTGGACTGGTGTATGGCTCAGCGAGGCTTCTCAGATTTCTGCCTGGCCCCATTCCCTTCCTGGGCAGGCTCTTATCTACAGCATCATGGGAGGAGAGGTTGTGTGCTCTGAAGATGTGAAGTATGCTTGCAAAGGACACACGTTTGAGGACTCTGAGCTGGCTGTTGTGTATTTTAGGAAGAGAAGGTAGTGGTGCTAGGGAGGATGGGTGGGGGAATGCTAAGTGGAAGAACCTCTGTGTGTGTGTGTGTGTGTGTGTGTGTGTGTGTGTATGTGTGTGTGTGTGTGTGTATGAGTGTGTGTGTGTATGAATGTGTGTGTGTGAATGTGTGTGTGTGTGTGTGTGTAGTTGCACATTGGTGAAAAATGTTTGTAGCCCCAAATGATGTTGGGATATACTTGAAATGTCCGTTGTTTACTACTAGCAGAGACTCAGACAGAAGACTTGGAGGAGGTTAGAACTTGAGAACCAGCATGCACACTCAGGTGTGGAGGCACTTTGTAGCTTTGTGTTATGGAACTTCTTTCTGGAGCTTACCCAAGGAGAGAGAACTTGCCAGAAGTCCAAAGGCCTCATTCTTTCTCTCACAGAGGAAGAGGAAGGCCTCTTCTGTGATCTGTTCCCTGGGCAGCTGCCTGCTCTAACTTGTTGGCTGCAGGATTCAGCACTGGAACGACTGGAGGATGGAGCAGATAGACTGATTTGTCAGTGGTGGGGCCTTCTGGGAAGCTGGCCCATCTAAAGCTACAGTAAAGCCTGTTCACGTTTATGGCATCTTCTTTTGACATGGCTAGGGTGGGAAGATGGCGGAAGAAGTCTTCCCTTTCCGGTCCCATTGCCCACGTGGAGTCCCTCACCTTATCCACCCTGCCCCGAAGAGAAGTCTCTGAACACAGTCTCACGGAATCACTGACTGTGCATGTGTTATTCCTGGGCACAGAATGGGCTCCACAAGAGCCCGTCCTGTCCTCGACTCGAATTTACCTCTTGGCTCTATTGTGGGGAACAATGGAGAGCTGAGTTTAGCAGCAGAGCACGGGGTACTTTGTCCATGCTGATACACAAAAGGACAGCTGCCGAGGCCCCCAGATGACTGCCAACCAGCCAGAAATCTAATTTCAGACCCTTGCATCCAACTTACCTGCACACCAGTGCACTCATAATTGTTTTGGTTCTTGTCAAAAGTGCTCTTTTGCCTTGAGAGAAGGCAGAGCTCCTTGGAGCAGAGAGGGGGGTGGGGGTGGGGGGAACCAGGGACATTTCTCTCACTGCTGGCTTTCTCTGCAGAACTCAGAGCTATTTCCCTGTGTGTCCACTCAGAGTAGGGTGTTTGCCACGCTCCACCTGTCTAACTGAGAACTCCTGAAACTGCCCCTCAGTGAGGTTGACTCGGGTGTTGCTCCACCTGGTGAGTGTGGCTGAATCACGCATCCCTGATTTATGTTTATTCTTGGCGTCCTGAGGCATTTCGTCTCAGGCTGAAACACGGGCTGCAGTGGTGTCTATCTTGGATTCACAGCTTGGGCAGATGTGGTTTTAAAGGGGGCGGGTGATGTGCTCTTTCCAACTAGGACTTGCTGTAGTTATTGTCCATAGCACAGTTAGTAATGGAGGCTCCTGTTCTTTCCATCTGATATCCAAATGCTCAGATGGAATCAAGGGAGAAGGGTGGGGTGAAATGGGGGCCAGCAGCGACAGGCAATGTTTTTAAAATAAGCTTACATCAAATAAATTCCTCAGGAGCACATTTGTGTGCATGCACGCACACGTGTGTGTGTGTGTGTGTGTGTGTGTGTGTGTGTGTGTGTGTGTGTATTCAAGTAGGTCTTTTATTTATTTCTGACGGCAAAAATAATTTCCTATTTTACTTGGTTATTTATTTATAAATCTTCATTTCTTAATACCTAAATACATACCCATGTGAAATATATAAACATAAATACATAAATGTTTGTGTGACAAAAATAAATCACACCTACTTAGTAATATTTTAAAGCTGAACACATCGTAGACATATTTCATTATACTTCCATTTGCAGGAATTAGTTTTCATCGGCTTAATTGTGCTTTATCACGTGGAGGCATCTCCACGGTGACAGCAGAACCACCAAGGCCGGATGTTTCCTTGCTCCCCTTACCTGGGAATATGTCAAGTGCTGTGCTGAGTAGCGTCACCAGAGGGTGGGCTCTGTCATCGCACCTCCTCCTAGGTTAGCCTTGAACTCAAGAATCCTTCTGCCTCAGCCCCCTCCCAAGTGCTAGGATTAGGAGCAGCACTGCCACACTTTGGCTGAATCTCAGTAACTTTCTGAAGCTCACGCAGTCCTTACAGGGCAGAGCCAGGATTTGATCTGATCATCCTGGCTGTAGACTCCATAGACCTGCCAAGGACACAGTCCTACCTTCATTCATTCAGCTACTCTTTTGGTGTCGGGCATTTATTATTAATTTTTAAAATTACAACGTTTGCTTTTTGATACAGGGTCTTGCTGTATAGCCAGATTGGCTTTCAACTTGCATTTCTCTTGCCTTCGAGTCCTGTGAACACAGACAGACATGCACCACCAGAGCCAGCTCAAGGATAATTTCTTATTACAGAAATGCTGCCAGCGATCATAGCGAGACTATCTCACAGGGGGAATGTGCATTCTTGTGGCATGTTACTGACTCTTTGCATAGATCCACAATAATTTCTTTAACTAAATTTGCTTTACTTTGTTTTGCTGTCTTTGAACAGTGTGGGGCCCTGTAGATTTTTAACAAGGTGAGCCTTTTCTATGTACTTGATGGTATAATGCTTTGATTTTCTGAGCATCTAGGACATGAGGGTGGTGATTGCCTTCTCCAGGTCCTCTACTCATGATGAGTTCTCTCACTCATCAAGCCCTGGTCCCTGGCCTCAGAAAGCCATCCCAGGCACTGGTTGCAAATAAACACCCAGAATACAGTGTCCTCCCTCCTTTCAATGAATCTTAACCCTATTCCTCTTACCTTGTCCTGGACTCCATCACTCTTGGACATGGTCTCTAGCCCTGACCTTTCCATCTACAGAGTACCTCCAATGTGGGCAGCACCTTTCCTGCCTGCTCTCCTGTATCACCATCCAGCCCAGAACCAGCATCTCTATGGTAATTAGAAAGACAATCTATTCCATTGCTTTCTCAAGGATCTGATAAAGCAGGACTTGTCCCCTGCTCGGATTCTAGCCCTGTACGGCTACGCATTGGAAGAGAATTATCAGAAGCATTCTTATCTATTTTTCTTGCTATGCAGTTTATCTAAAAGGTCTTTCCATCTGCCTGCTAATTGTCTTCACTGTGTCTTTAGAGATCCCCCCACCGTCCCCCCCCCACATACTCTTTCATTCTACCCCCTCTTTCTGCTCTTCTCCAGTGTTTCCCATCAGTGCCACCTACAGCAGTCTCCAGGTCCGCACTGATTCGGGGTTCTGCATCCAGACTCAGTTCCGCAGGCACTGTATGTCTTTTAGAAAACAGCACAGCATTTCTATAGACCCAGACCAACGGGCACATAACGGTGAAACCTTGCTTCTCTCCTTAGTTAGATTCCGGGCTTGTGCCACGGGGAAGGAGGAAGGTTGGCTTTGGATAGCAAAGGGTGCTTTGGCTCGCTTGCTTCTCAAGGTGAATTCCCCTCAGGAAGTTTCTAGAATGTGGTCCTTCAAAGGGCAGGCGTAGACCTTGGATATGTCTGGGTTTGATTCTACACCGTGTAACTGTGTCACCATTGCCAAGCTCCTCAACTTCCTAAAGCCTGATAGTCCTCATCTGAAAGAGCAATAATACCTACTTAGCAAGTTTATTATGAAGATAAGATTTCTAGAAAATCTGTGTCGAGCCCTAGGCTTTCCACAACTTGCCTCACAGTAAGTACTCCATTTTTTTTTCTCATTAAAGCCTTGGAGGTGGGAGGGATCAAGAGACAATGCGTGTTCTCACTGTTCTAATGCTTCCCTGGGGAGAGGACAAGCTGTGAGTTCCCTGGCTGAGCCACTGGGGCCTTCTCTCAGAGAGAGCACCTCTCTAAAATATAAATGTATGACCTCCCCTGGATTGGGATTTCTTACACTAGCTCCAGGAGTGGGCTTTTGGGAAGCTATCCAACTCCTATAATTACGTGGGAATATTGTGGCTCTGTGTATATGTGCAATTTACTAGGACACATGTCTCTTGCTTTCATCAAGTTTCCAAATGAGCTAGTGCCTGTGGAGGGTAGAGACCACTGTTCTAAGGTGCCCATGGCTACTGCATCCTTTTCATGCATCAACAGCAGCTGTGGACTCCATGGGCAGGACTGAAGGATTGATATCAGAGCCAGGGAGAAGGTCATAAGGCTTCCTAGACTCAGGAAGTACAAGGAAGCTGGATGCCATAATCCACGTGATGAGTTAGTACTAAGAAAAAGCCATAGTTGGGTACCAAGGATCAAGGAAAGGCATGGGTCCTGCCTAAGAAGCTTACTGAAGTTCTGAGAAGAGAAATATGGGGGTCTTTGAAGGTAACTCTGTAGTTTCTAGGTGACCGCTGCACTGATCCTCTGAGTTGGGGGCTCAGGGCAAATCTTCAACACCACAAAACATCCTGCTTGTCATTCTTGGTTCTTCCAAGATGAGCTTTGGCTGATTTTCCATTTTCTCTGCAACATGAGTCCTACCTGCTAGGATTCTTATTGGCTAGAAATAACAAGTTCAAGGTCCCTGCAGATGGTGTATGAGGAAGGCTAGTTTTCATGAACAATATCTTTCTCCTGGGTGATCTCACATGGGAGAATGGAGAGACAGGATCTCTGGCTTCTCTTTCATAAGGGAATCAAACCTAGAGATGAGAAGGTTACCCTCATGACCCATTCTCCTTGCCTTTGCATGTACCTCCCCAACCGTCTTATAATACAGAAAGACTATATCCAATGCCTAAAACACTGACCACCTTGCACTTTGTTCTAAGATCTTTCTGGATCTGTTCTCAGTGGCTCATCCTGCTCAGAAGAGCGGGGGAAAGACCTGTGTGGACCCTGCTGGGGACATAGCTCAGAGGCCATGTTCTTGCTTAGCAGAGCCTGAGATCAGTCTCCAGCACCACAAGAACAGAAAAAGAAGTAGACGATTCAGAAATGTAGGGGTAACAGGAAGGATCGGAGCTTTGAGTTCACCTGCCAAAGTATTTTTTATTGAGAACTTCACACTGTGCCAGGTACCATGTCAGATGTTGGGAAAGCAATATTGAATTAGAACGGGGCCATGACCATGGAGTTGCCTACATGTTCTACTGTAGGAATGTCTGGCTAGCCTGAGCAATATGAATCTGTGCCACAGCATGCCTTGAGGATAGCTAGTCCTAGGAGGAGTTCTCGAGGTGGGGTCGAGTGAGGCAGATGGACAAGGATGGTCCCGGGAAGGCATTTTCCATTCTTGGGTTTGGAGTTTTAGTTCCTCTTTTGTAGCGGAGCATCCTAGGAAGGTGCATGGAATCTGTCAATACTGGGAGGTTCTTGATCTTGACGACCTTCCATGGCACTTGGTAGATTCTCTGTGACCAGTCTTCCCCTGCTGCAGACAAGGAAAAGGAACACCATAAACAGGCAGCAGTAGCAGTATCGGGCAGGTAGGTAACGTGCAAAGACTGACAAAGTAGAACAGAGGGAAGAGCAGTGGGCTGGCACTAGAGGGCTGGCCCTGAACCATGTCTTACTACTTATTGCAGAACTGGACAAGTCACTTGGCCTCTCTGAGCCTTTCCTTTCTCTGTGCAGTGGCCCTATGCAGTATAGCTACAGTAAGATATCAGACTGGTGGCAGAAATAACTGTTTATTCCTCAGTTTGGGAGCCTGGAAGAGTCTGAGAGCAAGGTTCTTTATCTGATAAGGGGCTCATTCTTCCTGCATGGCGCTTTCTTCATGATCTTACATGGAAGAAGGGTGCTGGTTCCTTTCATGCGAGCCTCACTCTCGTGACTCAGTCTGCCTTGCAAAGATTTTCCCTTCAGATACCATCACAAGGAGTCAGGATTTGGGGGTGGAGGCGCACACTAGTCTGCAGCACCTGCCTTACAGACCGGTAGTGGAGAGTTCATGAAAGAATGTGTGTAAGCGTGTCTGCATGTTAAGTGGATAGGGACATGTGTGGGAACCACAGGGACTTAAGGGAGTCTAGGGTGTACTTTTTCAGAGCTCTTCATATTAAAAGTGCAGAAGGTCCAGAGCCACTGAGTATGCCTTTCTCAGGAGGGCATAGGGCCCTTTTAATTTGTAAATCTGTGTAAGGCTGTGTACTCAGTGTCTATGTCTTCCCTCACTATGGACAGTCAAGGGTGAAATACTCAGGAAGACACACAAGATAAATACATAGACACAAATTAAAGGTATGGCCTTCTCTTCCTAAATAAACACAAAACTACCCAAAGAAAAAAAAGTTTACTGTTCACTCATCTCTCTTCTTGGAATGGGTATAAGATCCCAGGAGGTGTTGCAGCCATCTTGTTACCAAGAGATAAAAGGCAAGGATGATAGGTTAAAAAAATAGTCAGCACTAATGAAGTGAGTATTAGTTCCACATTTCTTGTTGCTTAAGACAAATAAATAATGCCTTACTCAATTGGCCCACTGTAGTAGAACTCTCTGAGTCTCTCAGCCAGATGTAATTCTAATACAGAATTTGGAGGGATGGGACGTGCCAGCTGCATTTGGACTCAGAGGGTGGTGGAGACAGGGCACGGTGCTGGCCATTTTTTTCCCCAGAAAGAACAATGGCTCTCCTTGACTCCATCTGGCTGAGCTCCTGGTCACTTCAGTGTCCTGGCATTTTCCTCAGAGAACTGGAGCTTTGGATAGGTTTTCTTTTCTAATAAACATTGCAGATTTCAGAGCCTTTTCCTTTATGAAAAATCCTCTGTGTGTGTGTGGGGGGGGAACCCAAGGGATTTAAAATGGTGTCCTCATCACAAAGCATTGCAAAGTCTTGCTGAGTAGAGGCTCTGCTGGGATTTGAAAAGGTGAGTGGGTGTGGGCCTTATTTTCCAACGCTTCCAATCTGATAGAAGACACTAAACTTGAGAAAGCAACAGAATTGGGGTGGTTGGCTTCTGGAGAATGTGATGTCTACGGGTGTGCAAATTGATTTGATATAAAGTACATTGATAAATGTATTTGGGGATTTGCTATCGACAAAGTCCTTTTCTGGGGGAGAAGCAACTTTGCTGAGGTTTGAGGACTCATCTCTAGTGAGTCATGACTCTGTAGCTGGGATGTGGACTGGCTGGAAACCAGGCCTTTGCGATGGGCAAAATGCAGCCAGCTGGGGCCCAGTGGTGGGGCCAGCCAGCCAGGCCAGGTGCAGGGATGGAGGAGACGTGTTTCCTGTCACATCTCATCAGTTCCACCCAGCCCCATCTCCCCCCTTCCTTCACATGGAGGAGAAACACACAGCAGCTTTGGTGCTAGATGAGTGGGAAGTGTGAAAGCCCATGTGTTTGGCATGTTTTCAGTGACATGAAATGATTTTGAAAATTTAAATTAGGGGGAAAAAATCTTCATCGTGGAGATCGGGAAATTTCCCTCTGGGTGAACAAGTGGGAAAAAAAATAGTGGGAATCTGAAACCCTTACCCAGAGCTTGGACAAAGTGACTTTTGCTAATGCCTCCTCCCCACACCCGGACACCTGGCATCTGTCATGTCTCTGATCCATTCTTTAACAGGCATAACCCAGGCTTCCCTGGAACCTTGGCTTTCTCACTTGTTCTTCCGGGCTCATATCTCTTGCCTTCTGGTAAAGAACACAGAGCTGTTGCCTTAATTCCTGAGATCCCCTCCAGAGCCTCTGTGGCTCCTGGTGCTGCCATGGTCCTCTTAAGTTGTCCTATTGCTGTCTGGCTGGCTGCATTTCATTTCCAGGGTGGTGTGCCAGCTGGCAGGCAGCATCAGCAGCGCTTTCCAGCCTCGGCTCTGCTGGTTTCCTTTACTCCCTGACACGTTCTGGTGGTGGCTTGAGTTCCATTAATGTTTGATTCCCTGCCCCTAGGAGCCTTGATTGGGTTCCTCTGGGGAAGTTCTTTTTCCTCCTTCCTTCTGGCTGCAGCAGGCTGGGGCTGGAGAGATCATTTCCTTTCCCAGAAACCTGGTGTCATCTGTCATCCAGCTTCCAATTAGTTGAAGCTCGGTGCAGTAGTTTGGGGGTGCCAGCATTCTTCCTGACCAGGGCGGGAAGGCTCCTGGGGACAGTGACAGGCTGGCTTGTTATACTGAGCTGAATGGCAGCCTTCTCATTAACCCTTTCTCCTGAGCTCTTTAGCAGAGCTTTGGGCCAAGATAGATTCGGTTCCTTGATGCTAATTGGCAGGGCTGGAGATGAAGACACAGGGAAGCTGGAAGTTTGCTCGGGTAGTCAGTTTGGGGCTGAGACAAGCTGAAACCAGTGTCTTGCTTTCTGATGACTGGTGCCTCCCCCTCAAAGGAACATTGTACTTGGGTGCAGCAGCAGTTGCTGCTGCTACTGCTGGAAAAGGGAGCGTGAGGAACCCGGGTGGCAGCTGGTATTTCTTTAGGGGTTCCCAAAGAGTGAGAAGGGAAAAGTATTAGTAGCAGAGAAGTAGCAAGCACTGCATCAAGAGTGTCGATGGGTGCTTTGTGTACCCCCGGAGGCCAGCAGTTCAGTAGTGAGTCCCTCTGTGGGGTAGATGAGGATTCTGGTGTGCAGAGAGGAGCCTGCCTGCCTTCCACATCCAGTCCTGCTGTATCTATTAAAGCTGCTTCAGCCTGGAATCCCCTGCAGGTCCTCTGCCCTGTTTTTCTAGCAATACATGGGTCACATTTACTTAGATTTCTTTAGAATCCTTTAATTATCATGATAATTATTGTTTGTTCATATGTTTTTTTTGTGAGTAGTTTGGTTCAGTTCTGGCAAACATATATTTTCCTAGACTTATGAATGTGTTTCTAAACACAGACGACAGAGTCTATATTTTAAAGTCATCTCCACTGAATCTAATGACCATTCAGCTTTGAGAACAGCTCTGGGCTACAAGCTAAAACAATAATGTCTTTATTTTCACAAAGGATTATTCTGCATAGGTGGATTATTTACTTAAAGAGAAAAAGAGTAAATTCAAACTGACTGCCGCTAAGTAATCCATAAGCTCCTATACCCCTTTGCTGCATATCAGATTGGCTCATGCTCATCTAATTAAGAGGCGCTTTGATTCATGAAGGTAAATCTTTTGCCACTGATCAAAGAAAAAAATTCCAAGTATTCATCCTTGGCTTAGAAACACATCATGTGATAGTTATCAAGTGATGAATGCAGTTAGTGTGCTTGCTCATTAAAGAAACAAATCAGGCCGGTGGGATGGCTCAGGAGGTAAAGTCACTTGCCGCCAAGCCTGAGGACCCAAGTTGGGTCCCTAGAACCCAGATGGTGGAAGGAGAGAGCCTACTGCCTTAACTTGTCGCCTGGTTTCCATATGCATGCTGTGGCAGGCCTGTGCCCAAACACATATGCATATGCAAAACCCAGAATGAATAAATACCACTTTGAAATCACCGTTTTCTAACTTTCCTCAAGTGGTCTCTGATGTCTTTCTCATCCTTACTTTACGATGAACTTTCTCCATTGCAGTCTTCACACTGACCCACCCCTGAGCAGTGTTCCCCCTACACCCAGCATTGCCCTCCATTCTGCTTCTTGTTAGCTACTACTGGGGAGCCCCTGAGGGAGCCATCAGAAGCTTGAGCCACGTGAAGAAGACTTGCTTCTTCCTCTCCTTCTTGTCTTCGTAACATTGGCCTTTACTTTTGTAAGTTTTTGCTAATGAAGTCTGCAAATAAGAGCTTTTGCTTTTTTACTTTCCTGAAATTTCAACCAAACGGAGCATTTCAACCACAACAGAGTGGGGCCAGATAGGACAGCATTACCAGTAATGTTTCTAAAGAGGAATAAAAACCCTGATGGTTGTATTTGTGGCATTTGCTGATCTCCATTATGTAAGTACTTGTGTTATAGCAGCTTTCAAGATACCAACCTGTTTAATAACCAGCTGGAAAGAACCCTGAAGATACAATTGTCTCTCTGCTGCTAGAATGAGCAGGCTCCTCGCATCACTGGGTGTAGTTAGCTGTTCAGGGGAGAATTCCAATCAGGTGTGGTGTTTTGCACAAATGACGAGCATCATTGCAGTTCCTCCTTACCTAAGCTGTGTGATGTTGGGTAAATTATTTGCTGTGAGCTTCAGTCTTCCATGTCTGTGAGGTGAAAACAACGGTGTCTAGCTCAAGAAAGAAGGAGAGGACTTACGGACACAATTTCCATCCTGTTTCCAGCATAGTAGGGTAAGTGTGAAGCGGTTGATTATTCCCCCTCTCTTCAGCACAAGAGGGCTGCAAGGTCAAGGCCAGCAGATGAGTTTTTACTTTTGGGGGGATCATCGGGATAGAAACAATCCATGCCAGTTGAAGACGTAGCTGCAGCCAGTCTAGGAGAGGCAAGGGCAAGCGTGTAGGTTTGGGAAACAGAGTCGTCATAGTACTTTATGTTTTGGTCACTCCCTAGAATGTACCCAGTGCTTCCCCATGCGTCTGGCAGAGGCATGGTCCTGGATGAACTCCTGGGAGAATGGAAAACACATAACCACTGTTTGTTGGCACCAAATTCCTTCCAGGCTTTCTTTCTCCTCTGCTCACGTGCACTCTCTCTGAGTTCTGAAGTTTGCAGCCCGATCACTGACACACCCTTGTCACTTTTAATGAGATTGTGTTTTATAGGATATATTAACACTGGACAAAAGATTTTGAAATAGAGCTAGAAAGGCAGTTCACAGACTCCATGATTAATATTTTACCAAAAATCATGCCGACGATGACGCAGTGTTCTCTGCTTGTTGCTCAGCACAGACTGGCAGCTATGAAGCCGCTGGTTAGCAGTAATGTAACAGAAGCTTATGTGCTGCTCTGTGGCTCATTACAGATTCCTGTTGGTCACAACCCAGACCCCAAGCTGTTTTTGTTCAGTGGCTTTGCAATCCCTTGGGTCTTGGAGTTCTCTGGTACCTTTGCCTGTTAGAGGATGGAAGAAACATGGGAGATATGATGAGGGATGGCTTCCTGGGCTAGTCCTAGACAGGGCATATGCTGCTATGTTCACATTGAACTCAGTCACATGGCTCTTACAACCACAGTTCTTCCATGCTGGGAAATTCACCAGCGTTGTATGCTTCAGAGACAGAAGTAGGCTTGAGGAGCGTCTGGCTAGGCATTAGTAGAAATAGCTACCACCATGGATGTAGTTCATCCCAGGCCACCAGAAAGACTTGTTTGTGCTTAGCTCTAGGGCTTTCTGGGTAGTGCAGCATGTTGGGAAGCACAGCCTCATTTTCACAGTTAGGCTGCCATCTCACATAGGTGGGATGTATGGTTGTTGAATTTATCTTGTTACATAAGTTCCCAGAACTTTCCAGGGCTGGAGAGTTTTGCTCGGTGCACTAGCTGGGTTCAAGTCAGCCCTTGAAGTCAGTAACAATATTTGCTGTTGTGTTTATAACTTTCACGTCGTTAACACGGGGTGGACACGTCCACGGACTGTTTACATTCTGATTCAGCCCCTTGTCTGGAATGCTTCAGACAATTTTCCATGGGTTGTTTCAGTCACTTCGCTTCTACCTCAACAAGAGCTGACTTTTGATGAGGTTGGCAGGATGTCTGGTAAGTGACAGAATGGGTGGGGGTGGTGAACAGTCAGCACTGGAATTCGGGGGATCCAACATGCATCACAAAAGCAAGCTTCGTTCAGTACAGCATTTTCATCCACAGTGGTCACCCCTCAGAAGAGTCCATGAGGGTGAGAGAGTCAGGGTCAGACAAGCTCCACACCACTAGGCTATCACTCTTTTCCTGTTGAAGTATCTGGGGACAAAGAGTCTCAGATGCCTTTCCTTCTAACTCTTGTCTGGAGAGGGACATGGCAAAGGGTGGTCCAGGCCTTAAAGAGTCCACTGGCTGCCGAGTGCTAACTGCAGAAACTTACTCACTCTGTGTCTTGCTATCCTGTGACTGCACAGAAACCTAGGAGCTGGGGTTCATTCTAGGCACATCAAATACTATGTTTTGAACTGTAGCAAGCACAGCTATGTCCCAGTCCTGAAGAGACAGCTGTTGGTGTGCCCTGATTAGAGTGATTTGGTTACTGGATGATGCAGATCCACACACGAAAAGCTTTGTGCATATACTTGGGAGTGCAATGGACTTGGTTTAAAGCATGCTTTCATCCTTTTCTAGCTCCCTGACCTTGGGTCAGCTATTCGGTCTCTCTAATTTTAGGTTTCCATCCATTGAATAGGGGAAAATAATATGTCTTCCTTAGAGAATGTGGAAGAATTAGACATGTGAGTATAAAGCACCAGGGAGCCTGTGCCTACCTAGCGAGTAACCCTCAGTGAGTGGTAGCAGACATCTGTAAGCCCCACAAAAGCAACCAGGAGGGAGCCAGAGCCAGGAGGGAATGGGCAGGTAGGGGCTGAAACTTGCTCTTTTGTGATGCTTCATTTGCAAATCCTGCTGCCACACCAGCTGAGGTTCCCACAGACAGTGAGCTATGAGACTGGACACATGTCTTCCCCCAGTCAGATGCCTAGATAATGGAAAATAGAGCTTTCACATCAGCCTACATCCCAGCCATTCAGTGTCATTGGAACTTTCTACTTCCCAGTCATGGGGCTTGCCCATTCTCCTAGAAGCCTGCAGCATAACTACCATACATTGTCTTCTAATGTGTATGTAACTAGACATACAGCACTCCTTAAAATGGTAGGAAGAGGTTTTTCCCTTACTCCAACTCAAACCCTAGTGGCTGAAAGGTTGAACATAAATGGCCTTGATCTTGAGCTTAAGATGCTGTGAGTCTAGAGGGCTACCATGGCTTTGGGAAGAGGGTGGCCTTCACTTTAAAACAACAGGGATGGATTCCAAAATGAAAGGGATGTATTTAAGGAGCTCAATTTTATAAACGTTATACAAAATAAATAAATAAATAAATAAATAAATAAATAAATAAATAAATAAATAAATGAAATGAGACCTGGACTCATGCTAGTAGAGATGAGCTTGTCAGCAGCGGGGACAGGAGGCTTTGGTTCCCTGCCTGAGGAGGACTGTCTGTTGTAAAGGAGGATGAAGAAGGCAGGATGCAGGCTTCAGACCAAATAATGTACATCGGGTTGGAGAATGCAAGAACTACTGCTGTGTAAAAACCATTAACCAAAAAGGATGAGGGAAGGGAGAATGCTCCAACTTGTTCCACTCTCCAGAGCCATAAATAGCTGCTACCAGTCCCCCACTCACTGTGTGCTGTAGGAACGGTCCATACACTGTCTCTGTGCAGCAGGGACTGTCCATACACTGTCTCTGTGTGCCTGGTGCTGTGAGACATGGAGAGTAAGCGTGCTGGGTTCTTAGAGTTGGTACCTCAGAACCAGATCCAGTTCTTCTGTCTATATTGCTCTGAGAAGGCTCAACACCTTGGGCCTGAAGCTATTGTTAATGGTGCCACTTAGGAGATGCCACTGAGAACTCATAAAGACAGGAAAATGTCTAGAACTTGGGCAGACAGAAATGTTCAGGGTGGGAAACTTAACCTTATTACTGGGCACAATGGCAGGATCTCAGGTTTTGCACTAAACAGCAGCAGTTACCTTGGGCAAGACCCATAGCCCTTCTGGTCTTCAGTTTGCTTATCCGGATAAAGTTCATGCTCATAGAATCTCAATGGTTCCTTTTGGTTCCAAGTATTTCGTTCTCGTATGTTCCTTTGGCATACCATTCTCGTGTTTGAGGCCCATCTCACTCTTACTCAGGCAGACATTCCGAATTTTTTCCAAGGGCGAAGGGTTAAGAAGGTAGAATTTGGAGTGAAATAGGTACAAGTTTGTATTTTGCTCTTATGCCTTTACTAGTCAGATGACTGCAAGCAAATTCTCTAAGCTTTCCATGCCTCCTTCTCCCTGCTGTAGCATGCTGAGATCTCATGAGCTTCCATTTAACTGCACAGGGTTATTTTAGGGTTAAGTGAACTAGCATGTGAAAGACACTTAGCTGAGTGCCTAGAATCGAGCAAGTCCCTGTTTAATACTGGCCGCTGGGTTTTAGTGACTTTTAGATGTTCTTCCTCTCCTACCCCTACATTTCGCCACCTCTGAAGTCATGTATCTTATGGTTTATGGTGTGTAGTAGTTTAATAAGCAGTAGATTTTTTTTCTTTCTTAATGGTACAAAAACTAATGATGCATTTTACAACTCATTAAATGTGGCATTTCCCCAGCGTGATTCTCACCCCAAGGGTCTCATTTCTCTGCTGGGATGCCACCTTCCCTAGATTCTTACAGGATTTATCTCTTCTGTGGCAAAGCAAAATCAGGGAAAGAAACAGCTGGTCAGGGATGGTCTCAGCCATCATCTTGTCTGGCTTGTGTGGCTTGATTTTACTGTTGTTGAAATAAAGTCCAGGGAGAAGAGAAATCTGGAAAAGACCCAAAGGGAGACTGGATCTTTGGATTTCTCACCCAGAGCTTTCATCCATGCCAACAGTTCCTCAGATATGACTCAGTTGTGCTGAAGAAGCTGGGGCCCAGTTGAATGAGGAGTATTTCTAAACCCATATATGGGTTTTGAGGAACAGATTTCCATGCCAGAGTCCCAAGGCTGAAAAGACTGGATCATGGACCAGTCTTCTCCCATTTTCACCCAGACTCATAGAGTTTTAGAGCAGAGGGAAGAGTTTTAAAAGGGAGCTATGATGCTCTCACCTGTGCAGTAGATGGAGCTGCAAAGCATGATGCTCTCTGTAGGCAGCACATTTCCTCCTGGTTCTTTGTCTACCATTTCAGGAGCTGACAGCATGTGGATGACTGTGTCTTCAGTTGTGAATGGCTTCTGCAATCTGACTGCTTCCAGGTCTGCACCGCTGGGCTAGATGACAGATCAATCACACCCTCCAGACACTTCATCGATCCACTCATTCACGTCGTCACACGCACTTCTGAACACCTGCCACCTATTAGGCACACGTACACCTAAAGTCTGAGTTAATAGTCACAAGTGACTTAAAGAGGTTTTTCCAGCACATACATTTTGCAGATGAGAAAACTGAGGAACAGTGATGTGTGAAAGATTTTGATTTGAGACATTGGTGAATCGTCCGGGTGAAGAATAGTGATACAGCATTCCTGACGAAGAGAGACCTTTATAGCTGTAAGGAAAAGTCGTAATATTGAAATTGCAGTATGAATTGTTTTATACTATAGACAAATGCAGACTATAGAATAGAAAACCAATGATGTGTGACTCTAGTACTGGAGGCTGAGACAAGAGGATTATTGTGAGTTGAGGCCAGCCTGGAATACATAGACATCCAGGTCAGCCTAGTCTACAGAAGTAAGATACTGCCTCAAAAACAGTGTTCTCTGTACCGTATTAGCTCTCCACGTTGATTGTGTCAGTCACTCATTACTGAGCCAGAAGGACGGAAATCAGACCTTCACCTTGTTTCATGCATCATTAGAACTTCCAGGGCTTGAAAATAGCCAGGTGCTCTGGTCTTTCTCTGGCTTCTGTAAGTAGCAAATTTTGCTCCTTTAGTTTTAGTGAGTGATTGTGTGTATTTAAAAAGCTATGCTGGTCGAAGTCTTTATAGCTAAAAACATATTTTTATTGGTAATTATAAGACATTGTAAATAGAGCAGAGCAAGTGCAGTCTTGTTTGCAAAGGGTTTTTTCCTTGACTAGAGGATCTCTGGTCCCCTGGGTGATGTCCCATCATTCTGTGTATTGGGTGGTGGATATCCAAAGCCCCTGGGTAGGGTACCCAGGCTCTAGCATGGCAGCCACAGGTATAGCCACTAAGCCCTTTATTGACTGGATAGAAGGACACCATGGAGAAGGGTAGCTACAAGGTTTTACGTTTTCTCTGGAAAACTCAAAGATTCCTGGCTTTGTGAAGATTTCTTTTCCCGTGAGGGACCCTAAATAGTTACCTTCTCATTTAGGCTTTTCAGTGATCTGGCAAAGCTACCTCCCAAAGTGGGGGGAAGCCCCAACACTAGATTGTCTGTCAGCAGCCAGCACTCTGGTTCTCTGGTTCCAATCAGAAAATTTGAACAGCCTTCAAAAGTTAATAATCCATATATATATATATATATATATATATATATATATATATATATATATAACACACACGCACACACAACATCTTCTTCTCTCTCTTCTTATATATATATATATACACACACATATATATATATATATGTCTCATTGAGATACTGTAAGTAGCAAATTTGTCTTTGTTTTAGTGATGATTGTGTATATTTATAGCTATTTGATGAAGTCTTTATAACTAAAAATATATATATATATATATATATATATATATATATATATGAGACAGTAGAGACTTGCTTCTTCCCTAGGTCCATGTGCATAAAGGGAAGCCATCCAGTGCCTTCCCTGGATGTTGTACCATGTTTCATGGCCTCTGAGTCATTGTTGGCTGAACCTCTGGTAGATTGTGTCCTGTGCTGTTTCCCGTTCATTCATTCATTCATTCATTCATTCATTGTGGTGGAACAGACTGACCTTATGGAACTCTGCCCTTTGTAATGAGTCTGTTCGTGTGAATCAGAGCTACTAAGAGAACCATGATGGCACGTCTTCTCCTGTACTCTCCAATACAGTAGCTACTGGCCACTTTTAGTGTGACTAATATAACTACGAAACAGAATGTTAAATTTCATATAATTGGAATTTTAAAAGCCACACATGGCAAGTGTCAGAACTAGCCAGCAGAGCTCTAGAATACCATCAGAATGTCCTCATAATTTACTATGCATACACCAGTAGTGGGCTACTCTTTAAATCATGTGCATGAAGTAGAGAAAGCTTGGCTGTAATTGGGGTGCCAAACTCAACACGTGACTTTGAGCTCCCTCCCATCACAAATCTCCATTTCCCTTTCTCTAAATGATGGAGGATTTTCTGTTGTGAAATAGAATATTTGTTTAATAAGTGAAGATGTGTCACATTTGTTTGTGTTGCAGAAGAAATGTTTAACTATGTAAAGATGTGTTACATTTGATTATGCTACATTTATTGAACTATGTGATGATGTGTTGCTTTGCCTGCCTAAGGCACCTGATTGGTCTAATAAAAAGCTGAATGGCTAGTAGCTAGGCAGGAGAGGAGTAGGCGGGACTGGTGGGCAGAGAGAATAAGTAGGAAGAGGAATCCAGGCTTGAGAGAGAACAAGGAAGAAAGAGAGGGCGGCACCAGGGGTCAACCAGGCAGGCAGCTGCCGCCAGCCAGCCATGGAGGAAGCATGAAAGTAGGACATACAGAATAAAAGAAAGGCAAAAAGTCCCAAGGCAAAGCATAGATGAGGAGAAACAGGTTAAATTAAGTTATAAGAGCTGGTGGGACACGCATAAGATAAGGCCGAGCATTCATAATTAATAATAAGTCTCTGTGTCATGACTAGAAGACTGGGGGTCTGAGAAAGCCTGCTATAATTCCTATCTCTGACACCTTGAGTCTGCTGTCTTTATCCTGGATGGAGTCCTCAAGAATGGGTATATTTTGTCATAGTCCAGTGCCCTGAGGGAAGCATGTTTGTTTTCTCTGTTAGCTCGCAGGTCTGGGCTTGTATGTATGGCTCTTTCTAGTCATTTTTTCACAAGGAGAGTGGGAAGAGGTGATAAGAAGAGAAACTTCCAGGAGCCCTGGGGAGGTGTTTGGTGCAGGATAGGGCTGCATCCTGGATGGTGGTGGTGCACTGTTGAATGTGGTGTGACGGCTGAAGGATGTATACTCAAGTTACCAGAATAGAAGCAGAGGGGTCAGGGCCGCATGGAGAACCAAGAGGGTCTTCCCAGGTTTGGCTCATTGAAAGGGCATAGTTTGTGTGCTGGGACAATCCCACACATGGGAATTCTGGGAAAAGTACCTTTGAGTATTTTGACCCAGATTTCCCCTTACTGTGGAAACCATGTTTCCTGTCCTCTCCAAATGGGAACAGGAACCTGGTCACATGGTTACTTGACATCTAGCCCCACATGTTCCCTATAGACTAAGTAAGACCTTATAAGAATTGAGGGTTGTAGTTGATTGTCCCATGTACCTGAGATACCAGGGTGATATAGGTAGGTTTAGGGTGACTCAGGTGTCATTGGTCATGGCTACTGAGGCAGGCTTGCCTCTTCTCTGAGATGCAGTGGAAGGTCTTTAGAGCACAGAGATGATTTAAGGTCAGAAAAGCCTAAAACTAGTAATTACTTCCACAGAAATGCCACAATGTAAGACATGTATTACTTTTGTAAGGGAGTTACAGTTTGCAAATGCTTTACTTTGAGTTGGTTTGGTCCTTTCTGAGGCAGCATTGGAATCTCTATCTGAAGAAGGTCAGCTCAGACAGCAGCTGATCCAGAGTTGCTGAGCTGATAAGAGTTGAATCCTAATCTTTTGTCTGGTGTCCTTCCTGTCACTTCATGCACTCCACAAGGGGCACAGGTTGGAAGTGCTAGGAGAGGATGGCCAGAGGAACAAATCCCCACCATGTAGTGGATGAGAACTCAGAAACATCCAACTAGAATGCAGAACATGGTCTGATGTGGGGTAGGGAAACACATTGCTCTTCACCAGAATGTCCTTGGGGGCAGCTGCCTGTACCCACTTCCAAGTCCATTTTCCTGGAGCCTACCATGAGACAGTTTGGAGGTGTAGCAGCATCACAGGTTGGGAAGAGGTAGCATGCCCACTCTTCTCTATGGTATTTCAACTCACTGATGAGCATGGGCTGCTTCTAGACACCAAAAATCTTCTGAGTTTTGGCTGTTCTGGGAAAGGGGCTAATAGATTCCTAGAGCCCTACTTCTTCTGGAAATAGATCACAAAGGCCAGCTTATAGAACAGGCCAGTAAGTTGAAGAATAGACAAAGATTAAGTAGTCATGGAGTTGAAATCAAAGATGAAGAGGATTGTATTACATTTCAAAGTGAAATGTAGCTGGTATGTAAAGCTTCACATTACAATGTCATGCTCCAACACATGTTCTCATTGTATAATGTTTAAAATAGGCTAAATGTCCTCTTAAACACATAGCATTTCTTTATGGTGAAAACTTTCAAACGCCTTTCTTCTAGATTTTGAAAATGAGCAGAACCATTACGTGCTGCTGTTGAACATAACACACCAGAATTGTGTGTTCCCACCTGGCTGTCCCTTAGTACCTATGGTCCCTTCTCCCTCCCTTTCTACCCCCTAGCTTCTGTCAATCACCATTCTACTCATCTGCCAGGAAATCAGCACAGGTGTTAGTGTGGTTCTTGTCTTCCTGTGCCGGGCTTATTTCACTCAGTAGCTGATCTCAGTTCCATTTGTGTGGTCTCAAATCACAGGATTCCATTATTTTTATGGCCAAATATTTTTTACATTCTATTTATCCACTCATCAGTTGATGGACCCAGCTTGCTTCCATTTCTTGGTTATTGTTGAACAGTGCTGGGATTTGGACATGGAAATGCAGATGTCTCTTTGACATACTGATGTCCTCTCCTTTGTATTTATAGCCAGGATCATAGTGTAGTTCATTTTAAGAAGTCCTAGGAATTTTCACACTGTTTCCCATGGTGGTTAGACTGATTTACATTCCTACCAATAATGAGCCACCATCCCCTTTTCTCTGCATCCTGATCAACACTTGCTGTCTTTGATCTTGAAGCTTGTTTTTATTTAATAGCCCGTTGACTCCAGTTTGTGCCATGTATACATTTACATAAAGCACATTTTGTCCCCATACATATCCTTTAGTTCTGAGTGTAGACATCCTCACTGCTGCAAGTGGTACTTAGTCATGATTTTGATTGGCATTCCCTTCATGATTGATAGTGGTGGACACTTTCCATATACCCACCGGCCATCTGTACATCTTTTGAGGAATGTTATTTAGGCCTGTTGACCATTTTAAAATCAGTTTATTGGTTAGTTTTTTGAGATCCTACCAGGTTGCAGCCTCCTGTGAGATGTGTAGTTTGCAAACACTTTCCTTTGTTCTTTAGGGCGTCTTTTCCTTTGTTGTACGGAAGCTTTCATTTGTTGTGATCCTGTTCATTTAGTTTTGTGCCTTTGGGGACATCTAGAAAAGAGAAGGTGGGGGTGGTTTAGAATAGGCGTGAGTCTGCAGTCTGTTCCTTCCCTGCCCCCCACCCTCCTTCATCTTCCCTCCCTCCGGCTCTCTCTCCCTTCCTGTCTACCTTCTCCTTTCTCAAGACAGGGTTTTTATTTGTTTGTTTGTTTGTTTTAAGGCTATCCTCAAATTCACAATCCTTCAGCCTCAGCCTCTTGACTGCTGAAACTACAGGTCTACACCTTTGTGTATAACTTGACTACTTATATGGTCCTTATGCATTTTTAAAAATAATCATTTTGATACATTTTCAGGGTGGAAAGTTAAAAACGGTAGAAAAGGGTGTGGAAGACTGTCTGTTATCCCCAATCCCACAGCCCGGAAGTGCATTCCTTTATAGGTATGGGGACCCTATCAAATCATCAACTCGGGTTAAAACAGTTGATGTGAGCTGTCTTACCCTATCCAACCCGACACACGGGGTGCCTGTATCATCCACATCCTAACATTTGTGTCACAGGCAGTATGTGTTACTTCTGTGGGATTAAAAATGACCTAAAATGGTAGTGGCTGACTGCTATTCCACTAATATCTAGCTCATGTTATTTAAATATTCTCCTTCCTTGGACACCCAAAAGAGGATTTACTACATTATTTGTTATACCCAGTATTACTGCTTCGAGTCACAATACAAAGCTACCTCTGGAAAGGTGTGGCAATTTTGCTTTCCCTGGTGGAGAGGAACAGGGAGGTAACTGCCCCCAGGCCAACACTGAGGATTCTTGCCTTCTCAAAGTCATGAGTTTGTCATTTCAATGGTCTCATTGTTTAGACTGTATTCCTTTGATGATTAATTAGATTGACTGCCTTTTCATCTGTTCCCCTCTTTTCCAAAATGCTCACTCATATTCTTTCCACGAGTGAGAAATAAGAGGTAGTCCTAGCTCCCCTCTGTTTCTTACAGCTGTGTTTTCCAACACCTCATTTTCCCTGGTTAATTTTGTTTACAATCATAAAATGTTATATAGGCAACTTTGGGTTAAATGGTTGACATTACTTTCGTCTGTTCCACCTTTTTTAAAAAATAATTATGGTTTTTAAAATATCTTTTAAAATGTAGTAGGGCAATCTCAACCATTATTTATCTTTTTCTAAAATATGTTTAAGTATTTTCATGCATTTATTCTTCCCTCTGAAATGTCGGGTTGAAAATGCTGCATTGGTACACAGCATGCACTTAGAGATTTACTTAGCAGGTATTCACTGTGATAAATGGCTCATAAACAGAAACATGTTGATTTTATTGAGTCCTTAACATCTCAGATTCTTGGAACAAGCTCTATTTGCATCCATGGCAAATCTTTGATATTTAATAAAAATGAAATTTTCTTTTATTACTTATTTGAACTACGGCTCTCTTAGCCGTTGGACAACTTTATGTGTGGAAAATGGTACATTTTTTATTTGCCACAAAATTGCATCAGAGTGAACAGATGTATAACAGTTGTCCTCAGCTTTAAATAAGTTTGTCTTTAAAATGCCATTTGCAGATGTTATATCTGTAACTTCATTATTAAACCTCAAATTGCATGAATGTTTAGAGGTCTTGTATGCAAAAGTTAAACATGTAAATGAAGAAATTTGCATTTTTCCCAATTTTGACAATAAATAAAATTTAAACATAGGGAACATTTGAGAAACATTAATAAAATTAGCAATAATAGTTCATAATCACTGTGTGCATTATCTGTATGTATTTTTTCTACAGATAGAAACTTGTGTTTATGCAACTGGGATCAGCTTATACATTCTATTCTGTAATCTGTTTTTTTTCCCATTTAACAATATACTATGAGGTTTACACAGCAGTAATTATTTTTTGTGTTACAGTTAGTGGCTGCTTTGAGTGGACATATCCCTTTAACCAGTCCTCTATGGTAAACATGTAGCTTGCTCCTGGTTTTTCAGTAGTATAAAGCTGTGTGAACTACCCTAACTCCACACCTTCACACCGATCTGGTCTAGGCATGTAGTCTGTATGTTGGGCACATATGTACATTCATCAGTGGGCAGAGCAACCTCATGGCCTCCTGGTTCCGATAAGGACTCCCTCTTCTTGAGGAAGCTGGAAGAGAACAAAGTAGGCCAGATGTCCAGCTTCCTGCAGGTTACTGGGGACAGTGAGGAGAGCATTTCAGAGAGCATACAGCAGAGAATCTTACAGTTTGGGAGTTGGTGCTCCTGGCAGCAGGCAGATATTAGGGTCTGAAGTGTGTGTTGTACATGAAGAGCAACTTAACTGCTCTCGTGTTTTTCTGTGACCCCCCTATTCACCACTACCTGACAGCTCAAAGTTAGGAGGACATGGGCTGCCTCAGGCTTCTCTTCCTTTTCCCCTGAAAGCAGTTATGGCCTCCTGTGTGGCTCTGAAGTTGCCTACAGGTGATGTTGGGGCTCCCTCATCTAGAGAGTGGCCCTGCTTTCAGAGTATATTGTCAGTAGGTATCTTTCTCAGAAATGTCACCTGGACCTGCAAGCCTTTGTGTGGAACACAGATAGATTCATAGGGACTGGGGAAGGGGGAAGGGGAGTTAGACGTGACAAGGCCAGCACACAGGACTGTAGCCATGTAAATTCAGAGAAGTCACGTCCAGAGGACCCTGTGAGCAGCGTGACTGACAGATGTGTCGTGGGAAGATGAGGCACTCCCTGCTGCTCCAGGTTGGTGAGTTACTCCATTCACTGACATTCTGCTGCTTTCTGGCCTCTCTCCAGATCTTGGCCACTGGCCAGCTCATGCTGGGTTCTGCTCCTGCCAGCTCCATGGGAAGCTTTTGTGTCTTATCTCTAACAGATATCAGCTCAGTCTTTGTTACTCTGGAGAATGTTCAGGTCACAGGAAAACTTGTTCTGACTTCACTGCAGACAGATTCACCACTGTCCGGTCTAACCTAGGACGTTGCTGACGCTTCCACAACCCTTGGCCTCTGCTCTGCTTGCTGCTGTCTCATCAATAGGTCTGTTCTTAGGCTGGAGTTTTGTCTTGCCATCTTTCTATAACTCTCTGAATATTTCCCCCAACACCTGTATAATGTGTTTCTTATGTGACATTGAAATTATGTGTCTGACTTCCCCCTAAACCAAAAATTCCTTGCTATCAGGAACCTTATATTATTCTCACAGTGATGACAACCTTGTTTGACACATTTTTTTTTCCCCAATGAATGTTAAACTTAATTAATCAAACATGTTTAGGTGGCTAAGACAAAAATCTTCAGGAGAGATTTCAAAGCTGTTCAAAACTCTAGGAATTGTTTCAGGGCCAATCCACCCACTTTGGATATGGCTAACTTACTGATTTATAAGTCCAGACATGTGTTGGGTGTCATACAGAGTTTGTGCCACCTCATTTTCATGGGATCTGAATATATGGTGTGTGTGTGTCTGTCTGTCTGTCTGTCTGTGTCTGTGTGTGTGTCTGTGTCTATGTGTGTGTGTGGGGGTGTGCACAAGCCTTTCTTGGTCTCTGCAATTATTTGAAAGCAGTAACAAGTCAAGCCTTTTGATTCTCTGCAGGAATCAGTAGCCCTCCTTTGCCCATGTTCTTCCAGGATTTCATCACACATGTTCATCTTTGGGGACACAGTGTACCATCTCTTTTTTTTTCTCGGCTGCTTTCTCATTTGGTTCACACAGTCTGGGACAGCCTGGACAGCAGCTCTGTGGAGTAGCAAGCATACATGACTTCAGAACCGAGGACAGCGGCAGTTCGCCTGGGAGTGGGAGGGTGCTTTGGTCTGCGAAGGTCCCTGTAGCTGCCTGAGGCTTGGGTGTGCTCCTTCTCCCCTGCTTCTGTACTGCAGTTCTGTAAACCTGCTTATGACTGTGACCCTAATTCCTGGGCCCGGTCAGTGCTTCTGTGTTCCTATGACATTTCTTCCACTCCTGGGACATAACAGGAGCATGAAGTAACACAGAACAGTGGAGGTGGGGCAGGGAGGAGCCCTGGGCTGAGCATCAGGACCACTCTGTGAAGTTCCCACGAGGGTCTCTTGCCTTGAGCTGCCCAGATGGCTGCTAGATTATCGTTGTCATTGATGTGTTTGCTCTGCTGCTGTCTACATCGTGTCCACATTTCAGGACATGGGGCGGGGGCAGGAGACGAGAGAGCATTAGGTAGGGACTGAGCCATCTCAGGTTGTGACATCTGATTGAGTGCCCTCTGTTATGACGTGGTCAAGGCTAGCTTTGAGAGTCAGTAACTGATATTCTTGCTGAGGAAGAGGAGGGGAACCAAGAGGGAGAGTCCTAAGGAGCAAAACTTTTGCATGTCTGAACTGCTACAGCACAGGCCTCTCAGTTCTCTCTAATATAATAGCAAATATATTGCTAATATTCAGTAGTTCGTCACCAGCAGCCTCATGTTTGGTGTTACTCAGGGGTCTCTTGCAGAAGTATTGCTTGATGATACATGTAGCATAAACACTTTAAATAACCTGATCAGTTAGAATATGGGGAAAGTGGTGGATAGACAGAAGCCCTTCTGAAGTGGTCATGGTGTTTGCCTTGCCCTCAAGAATGCCCACTTTCCAGGGGAGGGAGGGAGAGAGAAGGAGCCCGTGTGAATTGCAGTTGAGGTCTCAACTCCAGATAATATGAAGTCTTGTGAAGAATAAACAGAAACAGTTTGCTCATTAGCTGGGCTTAGAGAGGTGTTACCCACATGTTTAAAGTGCTAATTATAAGTGATCTTTAATAGAGCTAATTTAGCAGTGGCAAGCATTACACATTTCTGCTTTTCAAAAGTAGCCCATTAGCCAGGCCTTTATATCTAATATTGACTTTAGAAGTTAATATTGAAATTGGATACAATTAGAGTTCACGTGGACGCACGGGAGGAGAAGAAGGATGAAGGTGGGGGTCGGAACCAGCAGAAAAGGTGCGCAGGCGGAAAAGGCACAGCAGTCACTGCCTCTGTGTGGAAGACCCATGGTGCCATGGGTCTGAAGGACTCAGTCCCTGCAGTGAGCATCAGCTGTACTTCAGGCACTAAGGCTACCTGGGTAAGCACCTGGCCCTGCCCTCAGGAGTCCAGCTAGGGTCTAGTGAGAGAGCCAGATGTGGCAGTGGACAGTGGCAGTGAGAAATGACTGCATGAGGCGGGGAGCCAGTCCAGCCTGGTGTAGTGTGGAAAGTTAGAGAAGGTGTGCTGTACTTCAGTGTGCAGAAGGCGTTCCTTATATTCAAGGCTATGTCAGAGCTTGGTGAGATAAACATCACCTCTCCTTTCCATAAAGACTGCCCGCCCTGGTTATCTTCCCAAGTTGCTGGCTACTGCTTCATGTTGTGTAAGACCTGGTCATTTGGTTTCGGGAAACTCAGTATTTAGCAACTGCCAGAAGAGGAGCCCTTTGCTTTCCTGTCCATGGTCACTGAAATCAGACTAGCAGAGGACCCTGAATGTTCTTTGCCTGGGAGTTTCATGGCCAGAGAGCATTCCGCCACACGCTATTTCCCCTTCATGCCTGCAGGGTCGGGGAGACAGAATGTCTCCAGCACTGTTTGACATTTGTGGGTGGTGAGGATGAGGAAGATGGAAGAGCCTGGCTCGAGGCTGGATGCGTTTCCAGGCTGGGGAGAGGTCCGTGGGACTCCATGCGGTGCTGTGTTCTCTTGTTGACATGAATCTGCCCTGTCCCTCTCTGCCAGATGTATTCCTCTCAGCACATACTTCCTGCCTCGGTGGTAGCTGTTTTAAGGAGTGCTCCAAGAAATATATTTATGTTTGCTGGGGTTTTCCAACAGGCCATTTCCTCAATAGCTCATTCACATCTGTAAAGAGAGAAAAAAATACTTACTTGCTCCATTTCTGCACGTGCGCGTGTCTCCTTCTCATCAGATCTCCCTCTTTCTTGTCACCTCCATTTCTGTCACTTCCCTTTTCTCCTCTTAGGACAGAGGACAAGGGAGATGGGCATCTTGCCTCTGCCACTAATAGGTTCTCTGTTACAGGCAATGTCTTCTCCTAAACCATCTATTCACTATACAGGAGGGACCGTGCGAAGATCTCCTCCTTTTATGATTCAGTTATATAAAGGATCTTCACACGAGCCACCAGCCTGCTGCTGGCCTGGCTGACTTCTGGAAGGAACTCAGAACAAACATCCTGATGTTCTCTCTTGGAACTTAGGGGAAAGATCAGAAGAGATTTCTGCCACCAGCCTCGTGTCTGAATCTCCCCTGGCTTCAACCACAGATCAAGAGTGACCTGGAGCTTGACGTCAGAGCCTACTGGGCACGACCCTGCTCTGAGCCACAGCTTTCCTCTGGGACCAGCCAAATACTCCTTTCCCTCCCTTCTCAGCCCCTTGGTGCAGCTCAGCCCAGCTCTCTGTGACTCCCAAGGCACAGGCAGTTTCCTCTGAGGAGCAACTTCTGAGACTCAAGACTACAGAACTCCCTGTTCTACCTGTTATATCCTCCACTTTGTTTTTCTATTCAGCAGTAAACTCTACCCATCCGTGGTACAATGTCTGGGTCCCTTCCTATCTGTCTTCTGCCTTTCTCTTGGTTCATATCCTTTCCCTGGACAGCCTATCCTGACCATCCACCTCCAGCTCACCTCTGAGCTCACTGAAACCATGTGTGTTCAGTTTGGCTCAGTATTTCCCGAGTCCCTTTGGTGCGACAGACGTTGTGCGAGGTGTGTGGGTAGAAGAGTGAGTATAATAAGGTCCTTTCCCTGGGGATGTCAGCATCAGTTAATGGGGAGTGAAATGAAAACACGTAGGTGCCATTCAAGAATGATAAGGTATGACTGGGACAGCTCAAGTTGATTGAGAGGTCAGGGAAACCACACAGGAATGATGGATTTGAGAGAGATTTAGGAGGTAGAGTCAACATAATTGAATGTCTGCATTGAAAAGTGTGATGGAGAGATGAATGTCTAGGATGCTACCCATGTTTCTGTTTGGGCACCTCGGTGATGAGGAGTGCCCATTATCAGGTAGCTGGGATACTGGACAGATAACACCCATCATCAAGATAGCATAGATACTGTGTGGTTAGGTGGAGGGTGGGGTGAGAGGTGGAGTTCTTTATCAGAATCTCAATACCTTGTCTTTTCTTTGGAGTCTGGCAGATACCCAGTATTAGGGGGAAATGAACACTGAGTATTTGGGACTGTACATTACCAGTGATAGACAGGTATGCCCATAGGACATTGCGTTGTTAAACAGGGACAGGACACCACCTGCATGGAATACAATGGCATGGAAGGAAAGAAGAGGCAGGGGCCTGCACACTGGGAAGTTTGCCATTTTAGTGGAGGGCGAGGGCTCAGCCCCACTTGATGCAATGTTGAAAAGCTTACACAGTCACTCTTAAATACGTGCAAATTGTGGAAGCATGACTGAAAACCAAAAGGAAATAAAGAGCAATCTGTGGGTCTCCTGGCAGCTTACACTTTTGAACACTCACCAAATGCTCACTCAGTTGTTTGTTTCTGTGTTTGTTTCAATCAGGATTGCTTTCTGGAGGAGGTTGGCCCGGAGCCCAAGCACTCTGCTTCCTTAAGGGAGTCACTGCTTTCCCAGGCCTAAGAAGCCATGGGCAGGGCCCATGGCACAAGGCCCACCCCTGCTCTTCCTTGGGGCCAGAAGTACAGGCTGGGTGCCAGAGTGAGGACCATTGGTGTTTTACATATGAGAAGCAGTGAGGAGGAAAATGTGAGGAGGACCAGGCAGCAGTGTGAGCATGTTGTGTGAGCATGTTGTGTGAGCATGTTGCTGGAGGTGCAGGGCAATGAGGAGCAGACCTAGGGCTGGGAGGAGACCCAAACTGGAGGGTCCCGAGGGGATGGTGGTGGTAATTTTTACTTCCTTAATAGATGCAGAGTGTTTCAACTTTGCTAATTAACAGAACAGCAGGCTTGTAATTCTGACAGCAGCAGGACATGAATGTGGTGGGTTTAGCACTGAAAGCTAGCCAAGCATGCCTTTGTCCTTAAGAGAAAGCACAACACCCACATTGGGTCAGGTCCACATGGGTTCCCACTGACTTGTTTTGTTTTCCCTTATAGGCCTTCCAAGGAGTTAGGGGCTTTTATTTCTTCTCAGGCCTTCTATAGAGGTAGTAATGGATCTACTGTTTCAGCGGGCTCATCTTAAGAAAAAGGCTAGTCTACCATTGGTCTACTGTTCACGACCTAATAATACTATCAGATACACTTTGTGTCAGTTGTGGTGGAAGCTGCCTCCTGCAAAGCATGTGTACTTAAAGTTCTTCTATCACTTTTCTTCCATTTTGGCAACTGGTCTACCTGCAACAATTCCGGTCCCCACCTGATCCCCAGAAAGAATGGGCCAGGAAGCCAGGGAGGAATTCTTCTGGTTTAACAAAGCACACTGAGACTGAATGAAGAATTTGTTTCTAATACATCCTTTCAAAACATGCTGCTCTGACAGTGATCTTGTTGTGAAGGCCAATAAATATGAAGAAGGGACTTAGAAAGGCTGAGGGACACCCTAGTGTTTATATGACAAGTGATGCCGCTGACCTTGTGCACCTCACTTTAGGAAGGAGTAACTTTCAGTCATTTATTCTTTCATCAAATATTTATTGGCCATTTACCAGGAGTCTACCGGGATGTGTACCTGATAGTGAAAACATGTTCCAATTTCATTGGTCCTGTTTGAGTTAGTGGTCAATGAACTTACCCTTTATTATATATTCTAACAGCTGGTTTCACAAGGGCCCTGGGGGAATTCATACATAGGCTCTTCAGCCAGTGCAAATAGGTTTTATGTGCAAGGTCACCAATTTCTGAGCCCCCAGGCTAATTAGTTTAGCTCTACTTGGCTTTACATAATGCATGTATTGTTGAAAAGTTATTTGTAATTCAATTTTTGGCAAATGAAAAACTAATTTAAACCACTAAGGGAACTTTTATTTTAAAAAGACCCCTAAGCAAATGCTTTTATAATGCGAAAAATCTTGTTGCTGCTGCTGTTGGGAATGATTCCTTCCTAGTAATGGATTTAGTAAGTCTGGGTACTTTGGGAGTTCTTGTGGTGGGTACATAGTCAGGCATGTAGCCCAGCCGTAGTCTGATCTGGCTGGGGAGGCCTCTGGCCCAGGAAGTAGAAGCCCAGGAATCTTAGAAGGGGCCAGCTCAAGACTGACATTCACCAGAGCCCATGATCACTAAGTACATGGAGGAACGGCTTGCCGTCCTCCAGGCCCTGCGCCTTGGAGTGAGAAGGAAGAGAGAGGGGAGGATGAGACTAGGGCCTTCTTCTTTGCAGGTGAGAGTAGTTTGGACGGAACATACCCAATCCTTCCACTAAGTTGCCAAGGCTGGTCTTGAACTTGTAACCATCTGGCTTCGGCCTCCTGAATAGCTGGGGTTATAGGCCCGCACCACCAGGCCTGGCTTACTCTGAATTTGTAAATAATCTGGAAAAAGACAGGATAGAATTTATTTTTTATATGAAATTTTTTATAGCAATCAAGTGTGCATCAGACTGACGTAAGGAGAGTATTTAAAACGGAGGAAAATACATTTCACTTGGTAAAACAAGATCTTTGATACTGCGATGTCATGAGTTAAAAATGGTTGAGAAGCTAAAATGTTTTCCTGCTGCATGAGGAAGAAAAGAAAAGACAAAGCAAGTCGTAGGAACTATTCTCAATTTGTGTACTAATTGATGCTGATCAGTCTCTTTCGTGAAATGCAGTGGGTTTTGGTGTGGGAGGTAAGGTTTGAGCGTAGCTATCTGAAGAAACCAGGGCCAGAGGTCCGGAACAAGGCTGGGGGCTTTGAAGTCAGAGCTCTCTTTGCCAGTGTTCTTCTGCCCTCACTGCGGCTCAGTCAGTCTGCAGCTGTCGCTCCGCATCCTAGCCCGTGTGTCACCTTCTGAAGACGTGTAATTGCTGGCTAAAAGGTTCACTACCTCAGAGAAACGTGAAAAAGAAGAAAGAGATGAAATGGTCAGGCACTGGAAATTTGATTGGGGTTAGATTATGACCTCTGACCTTGGACACTGGCATTAGGTGACGCACCTCTTTCTCTTCTTTGGTTGGGTGGGCACCGGGCATGAAATTCCTCTTCCCTGGACCAGTGAACTCATTCCTGGTTTGTTGGTAAAATTTATATGATATTGAGAGACTGAGAGATAGAGACAAGCTTCCCACTACAAAGTGCTACTCTCCTTTGTAGATTTCATACTTGGCCTCACAGCATGTGGACAAAGACGCTAGAACGATGTTCATGTTCCCGGCCCTATGGCACTGAGCTGAGCGACTGCTTGTGAGATCTATGGTGTAATGTCTTAATGGTGGTATACAGCAGAGACCCCAGTGACAGCTCCGAGGGCGTGGGTGTGGGTGGTTCTCTTTCAGAGTTCTTGTGAGGAACTGGGGCTAACTACCAGGGTCACAGTGGGCTAGCCTGGGGTTTTGTGTATGTGTGAAAGCTGCTCCTCCCTTCCCACACTCCTCATACGGGCTAGATCGCCCTTTACTTTCAGGACTAGAGTTTTTCTAGCCGAGTCTTCTCCAGTTTTGGCGAGTTCTGGGTGTCTACCTCCTGTCCCCTAATAGAAACTCGGTTAGACCCTGGAAAAGATTTCACAAGCAAGAAGTAAGACTTAAAGGGCCAGATAGCCAAAGTACACTTCTTCAGGAGATTTGTTTCTGTGGGGGACGGGTGATGCCATTAGGGGTGGAGGTGGGTATGGGACAGCATCATCAACTTTGCTTCCAGCTACTAGATTTTTGTAGGTTATTTTTCCTGTTTGTAAAATGAAGTCTAACAGTTGTATCTGCAAGCAGATGTCATTTAGGGTTACCGTGATATCCGTATATACTAACCTGCTGTCTGTGTGACACTGTGCTAGGCGCTAGATGCACAAACGTGCTTTGAAAACACGTTGCCATTTTCAAGTCACTCAACAACCACAGGGCTGCCAGTGCTGTCCCTGGGGCGTGGACTCAGTAGGGGAGTGACTGGAATTATCCTCTCTTGACAAGAGCCAAGAAAAGACATCGTCGTTAACCCCATCACCATGGGCTGGGCTACAGACCTGCACAAGCCCGGATGACGGATCTGGGAGACTTGGGAGTGGGACCTTGGGACCTGACCGGTAGCAGACGTCTTTATCCTGTGTCTGTTTTGTTGTCCTGCAGGATCTTTTCGGAATGATGGTTTGAAAGCTTCTGATGTCCTTCCCATCCTGAAGGAGAAAGTGGCCTTTGTGTCTGGTGAGTATCTGCATGTCTTCCTTGAGCTGTGTGCACATGTGTGGTCGCTCCCTCACCTCTGTGGACCTGTGAGAGGGGAAGTTTGGCTTGTAGCCATTGCTTCGGGACTACAGTGGCATGCACAGGGGGCTCTCATCTTACCTGGGGACTCTAGAGGACACTTGCAACAATGGGCAGATCCCCACACACTGCTGCCTCATGTGTCCTCTCTGGCAGGGCCACTGTGGCACTGTGACCACTGTGACTGTGGCACTTCCGGTAGGAAGAGAGTATCCACTCCACATGTGGTTCCCTGGGGTTATATCTGTTGTCTCTTAGTGCGTCACCAACAGGAGATTACAATTAGTTTTGGCTTCTCCTTATCTATTTTCTTAGCCCATGCAGCTCAAGTGTTTGTGTTCTCAAGTTTTGTTCTTGGTTTGTTTGTTTCTTGTTTTGTTTTCTGAATGGTAACTTCCAAATATTTATTCCACACTTCTCTCCCATCCTATCTTACGCGCCAAATGACAGCTGTAATTTGGTCATCAGCCGTCTGCAGCCTTCAGGCCAGTGACGGCTTCTTGTAAATGTTTGATTGGAACCTAGCTGTGTGTGTTTGGTTAGGTAGCGTGTTTGTTTCCCATGACGTCACAACCTTGGCAGCTGAACCGGAGTCCTTCTGGATCAGAACTTAGCAGATCCTGGGCCTGAGCTGGGTACTGACAGTGAGCGCAGCACAGAGGCCTGATCTTGAGAGAGAAGCCCTGGTGCTACACCTTATCGACAGAGCCTTTATTTCTGGAGAGTTTGTCTTGTCTGCATGAACGGCCGTGGAGCCACAGGGCATGAGTGAGCATGCTCCCTTCGTACAGTGACTCATCCCACAGGTACTGCTAGGTCGGCTGATGTGCCCACCATAGTAGAGAGAAGGGGGAAAGGGAGGGCCTCTGTGGAAAGGGAAACCGTATTTGAGTTGTCTTCACCTTACTAGAGAGAAGAGAGGGCAGTAAGTCAGTGTCGTGTGGGAAGGGAGGTAGGCATGTGCTGGGTACACACAGGAGCCTTTGTAAGATAGGTGCGTTCTGCAGCAGCAGGTGGAATGGTATCTCTCACAGTTGTTGCTGTTAAGACAACTGAGATCCAAAAGCTGCCTTGCCCTGTTGTTGCACGAATTCTAATTCGTCTTATAATAAAAACCCAGAGCCAGATGTCAGGGTGAAAGCTAAAAGATCAGAGAAGCAGAGCAGGTCACAGCCACCACCTCTTACCTCACCAACTCCTCAGCCTGCCAGAGCCTCTGCAAGAGAGCAAATTCCTCCCGCCTTATATTCCTTTCTCTGCCCAGCCATACCACTTCCTGTCTCCACCTTCCTAATGCTGGGATTAAAGGTGTGTGATCCCAAGGGCTGGATTAAAGGTATGTGCCAACACTGCCTGGCTGTTTCTCTTTTAGACTGGATTAATCTCATGTAGCCCAGTGTGGCCTTGAATTCACAGAAATCCAGACGGATCTCTGCCTCTGTTAGCAATCTCCCAAGTGCTAGGATTAAAGGTGTGTGCCACCACTGCCAGATCTCTGTGGCTAACTCTGTGACTGGCCCTGTCCTCTGATCTTCAGGCAAGCGTTCTTTCTTAGATTACAAATGTATCACCACACCCTGTTGTGTTAGGTAGTGAGCCCCTCATTACTAAAGATGTAGAGGCATACCCGAACAACCTTCAGGAGGACCCTGTGCTGTGAGGTCAGCATAGAGGCACGTCGTGACAAGTTCAAGGTGAACTAGGGTTTGGAGTGCTTACTGAATTGTGGACAGGCCCCATGTGGAAGTCCTGGTAGTCTCTGTGCATGATGTGCCCCAGGCCTCATCGCCTCAACTCCTAGCACAGGCTTACAGCCCACTTCCTTCAATTTTATGGCCCTAAGTTAAGACAGTGTCCTTCCTATCCCTTGGGTGTCCTGCAGATGCCTTGTTTATTTCATGCTAGATGGTTTCCTTCCCAAGAGTGCCTTTCCTATACCTGTCAGCTTGGTCCTCTCCTTCCCAAGTTACTTTCCACTTCCCCTCATCCAGAGGCCTTTTTAGCCTTAGCCCATGACTTCTGATGCCATCTTGTTCAGCATCCATGAGGGACTATGAAGACAGACATAGTATGTTCTGACATGGGGACCCTCGTCTCCTAGTTTATGGCTCATTTTTCCTATGTACAGTCAATAAGATGTGAGTGGGACCCAGCCAGGCCTGGGAAAGCCCACTAAGAGATAGGGAGTTGCCTTTATAGGACTCATGGAAGCAGTTTGCCGGGAAAGCAGTCAGAGATGAGGCAGGTAAGAACTTCCCAGAGAGCGTAAGGGGCCTGGCAGTGTGCCATTGACCTCTGTGTGCCTGCACGAGCCGAGCCTGACTCATCCATGCTTGTCAGGAGCTTCTGGGCTTAGGGAACGTTGCCCTCCCATGCCTGGCAAGGGCACTGAGGGTGATTGGGAGATGACAACTGACTACATCTGAAAGGGAAAACGAGAAATTATTTTCCTATTCTATACACTCTGAGTCAGGAAACAAAACACAAAAATAAAACCAAGTAGAGAGGTCCCCCGTCCCCCACCCCCGTCCCCCCCCCCCGCCGCACCACCACCGTTAAATATTGCAGTGTGGCCGTTTGCATCTCATTCTGAGAGCAAAGCAAGGAGCATGGTAGGCAGAGAAACAGACCATTAGCTGTGCCCGCCCTCCTCTGCCAGCATCTCAGCTTGGGCCAGGTGAAAGAAAGCATGTTGCCATGACAACGGACATCTGGACCAGGCCAGGGCAGCCCAACCACTTCTGTATGTGGGCATGTGGGCGTGTGTGACCGTGGCTGTGTCTGTCCCTGGGAGTGCCTCTATTGTCCCAGTCCTGCCCTTCTGGGCTCCATGGCCCACAGCTCTGGGTTCTGGGCCTCCCACTCACAGCACCCAGATCTCTTCTTTCTACTCAGCCCTCCTGTGGAGGACCCACTGCATCCCTAGGATCTTCACACGCTTACGCCTTGCCTTTGGCCACCTCCTGGTGATTCTTTTCTGGCTTTGGATCCCTAGCCATCATGTCCCACTGTTCTCACAGATGCTCTGTGCTCCTGGGGACAACCTTTTATACTCTGAACCCTCAAGTTTCAAAGTATGTTCCATAAGGTGGTCTTTGAAAATGAGGAAGTTTGGGAACTGCTGAATATTGAAGTCCTCCCACCCTCCACGTGGACCATCCATCAAGGCACATTAACATTTTTAAGGCTCTGTAAAATCCCACAATAACCAACTTTATCTAGTCTAACCTGGCATTTCCAACTACAAAATAGCCTCATTCCTTTAAAAAAAAATGTGTGTGTGAATACATTAAAATCTTGCAGAGCTATTGTTATGTGAATCCAACTTTCGGTATGCTTCCTGAGATGTGTCTCCCTCCCACGCTGCTTCCATATGCTCCCCTAACTGGAGCCTGGTACCTTCTCAGAGTGTGAGTTCCCCCCACTTCCATCAATGAAACAATGTCTCTCACTTTGGGCCCTTCTTCCTTCCCCACCCTGCTTTCCTGTCTACACGGAAGGAGAGCCATTGACATTTCTAGAACACCCAACCTCTCCACCCCCATCCTCTGCATCCTTATCCTGTAGCTCCTACAACCAAAGCCTTGCACGGGTAGGTAAAGGGTAGGTAAAGGGTAAGAGCTTGTTGAACAAGTGAATGGTGCTATTGATGGAAGATCATGCCACCATCTGTGATGTTTTAAATATGGCTATGTTTCCTCTCATCTAATAAACAATGACTTTAGCACTGGGGATTCAGGCTTCATCTCTCATCTCCTTCTAATATCAGTCTCCATCTCCATCATCAGTGATACAGCTTCATGAGTGCTCAGCCTCTGGACGCTAGCATCTAACTTCGTCTTACTGTGGCAATCCATGTCCTTAGCCTCTACATATGTCTGTAGTCTTGTTCTCTTGCCTTCCACCTCTCTGTTTGCCCTGTTAGTTGACAGGGAATCGATGGCAAAGGATCCCTCTCCTCTGGGATCGCTGGATGTAACAGAGCGGTTCTCACCCTCACCAGCTCCGCCCCATGCACATTCTTCACTAGCTCAATTCTGCCATCACAGAATGGGGCCCAGAGCAGATGGCACCTCTCAACACCTATCTTTGAAGCCTCTATCATCCCCGTCCCCATGGAATGCTTTCTACTGACAATGGTTCTGTGGCTTTCTGCTCAGTAACTAAAACCTATCTTGACCTTGAAAGGTGGCTTTGGTCTCTTGTTTTGCTCTGAGACAGGCTTATCTGTCTCCATGACTTGTCTTTATTTTCTTCTCCTCCTGGGTTCTGTAGCCTGCCGTAGAAAGAAAGGCACAGCCCTGTAAACTGAGTGCTAGGTCCTTCCTTTTACCCAAGTGAGGCCTCACTCCATCCATTGTCCCCTGCTTTGGAGCATAATGCTCCTCCTCCTCTTTATTCTTGGACGTCTTTCCTACTCTGAAAAGAAGATAGGATTGATCCTGCTGCCTTTTCTTACCTCTTGATCCGTACAAAAGAGACACTCTTGGAGACAAAGGAGGCAATTTCCCACCTTTGGAGGCCCCCTACATACCCAGAACCTGTCTCCTGATGAGAGGGGGACAATACCAACCAACCCTCCAAAACACCAGGTCACCTTTTGCCCATGAAAGTCTCTGATCCTCAGGTTCCCATGGCCCTACTTATGAGGTGTCCCTGGAAGGTCCGGAGAAAACTGACAGTTGTGGCAGACATACATATATACATACATACATACATACATACAGACAGACAGACACACACACATACACACACACACACACACACAGAGGCCAGAGGTCAACACCACGTGTGTTCTCAATTACTCTCTACCTAATTTTTTGAAACATGGGCTTTCATCTCATCTAGCTCACTGCCTGGCTACACTAACTGACCATCAAGTTCTGGGGATCAGTCTCTGTCTCCCAAATGCTAGGGTTATAACTCATCCTGTCAGAATTTATGGGGGTGCTGGGAAATCTGAAGTCCTCACATGGGTGCAGAAGGCACATTACTCATGGAGTCATCTACCTGGTGTCCTCCTCCTGAAGTCTCTCTGTCCTTCAGGGTATTCTGGATTCGCTCTTTGACAAGCGCCCCCCCAATGACACCTGTGTGCTCCTGGACTAGAGGAAAGCACTGTGCCTGAGCTCACACTTGGGAGGGACCTGGGCCACTCAGTCATATAGGAGATCATTTTCTAAATGAGCTAGTACAGGCTTCTTTCTAGGATTGCTCTGGTGCTATGGCCATGTGTCCCCCATCTTTCTCCCATTAAATTCCCTTTGGTCCCCACTGTGGGGATGTCAGCAGATGCTTGAGATGCAGGTGGGCATCTGTGATCATACTGCTGAGATGGGTGGCCTGTGATTAGTAGAGAGTCCGTGTACTGTGGGGACATAGTCACCTCCCTTCAGCTTCAACCCCACCCAACCCCCTGAGAAACTTGGTCTGCTTTATAATTGCAGTGTCTGTTAATGAATGAATTTTAAAATTACGTAATAACAGCAAAGAGCAAGTTTGGAAAATGGAGGAAAGAAATAGTAGCCGTCTCGAAGACTGTCCTAATAAAGGCAGCGGTCATCATTTTGGTTCCCTCCTCCTAGCTTTTTTACGTGTGGTTTCTAGTAAGACCCCGAGCATACGGATTTCTAATGCAATTCACGTGCTTCTCCATCAGATGTAACAGGTGGCACCTCAGGCAGCCAGTGGGTAGAGCTGACCTCTGGGCTGGGCAGAGAACTCACGGTGTGTCTTACATGAGTCTGGAAGGTTCCTGGCAATATTGTCCTGATGCCTCTGAGGCCTTTCATACAGTCAGCTCCTGGAGCATGATCCCAGATCACTGGAGTGTACAAAGAGAAGTGACTGGAGGTTAAATTTCTAAGACAAAGCACTTTTGCCCAGCTTGTTTTCCCCACACGAACAGTTACGACACTTATCATCTCACATGTGCAGAGGGTGCTCCTTTCCACAGTGTGCCTCCTCCCTCTGTCTCATCAGCCCTTGCAATCACCCTGCAGTGTGCCCACCGACATCTCTATCATCTGCAGATGAGGCAGCAGAAATCTAAAGAGACTTGCCCAAAGTCGTACGTCTTACCTTCATGTAGCCCTACCTGCTCTGATTTTTGCTCTTTGTAGCCTGTTCTTTTGACATTCAGACACATTATGTTTCATCTACAGTTGACTTTCCTGGATGCTTTTCTTAAATTCCCTCCTCTTGCTCCCTCCAGGGGGCCGTGATAAGCGAGGTGGACCCATCCTGACCTTCCCTGCCCGAAGCAATCATGACAGAATAAGACAGGAAGACCTGCGGAAGCTTGTGACGTATTTGGCCAGCGTGCCAAGGTAAGGTGAAGGGGAACCATCTGTAGGGAGGGGGAGCTGAGCTGATGCCATTGAGTTGAGACAGCCACGGTGCCTGCCAGAGCCCTTGGATTGGATTCTAATTGTTCCTGGAACATCATCAGCCATTGTTCACTACATTCCTAGTTTTCCCGTTGTTCCTGCTGGGATTCATCTGGAAGTGGTAACTGTGGGCAGAGGTGAGAATCCCAGGCTCCAGGGACTGGTGTGGGGCCTGTGACAGGAGACAGCTTGGCCTGGCTTGGAGGAGTGGGAAGCTGCTGTTTATTTTCATGAAAACTTCTGGCTCTCCCACTCTGGCTTACATAGTGGTTACTTTTAGATTCTCTGAATAGATGTATGGCCCTTGGACATGGGGGCAAATACCCTCTCTTGTGTCACTCATCTAGAAGTAGCACACCGTTCAATGTCAGCCCTGCCTTCTCAAGCAGGGTAATATTGCTGAAGAAGAAGGTAATGATTCATTATTGAGACAGGAAGTGACTCTCACTTTGTATTAATCATAGACACAACACACACACACACACACACACACACACACACACACACACACGATATATGTAATATATGTGTGATATCAAGTTTCACTGATGAGAGATTGGGGGCGTAAATGGATCCTTCAGGGCAAAGGGTGATAATGAAAGATTGGGAAGCACTGTCTTGATACCACCCTTGAGGCAACTGGTAAAGGACATGCTGCAGACATGACTTATGTCTTTGAGAAGGGATGGAAGAAGCCTTTGACTGGTTAGAATGTAAGATCCAGAAGAGCCCTTGGGAATAGTCTGATATATATATATATATATATTTTAAATATGTGTTTAGAGATGGGGCTGACATTGGATGTGAGTGGCTCTCAGGGATGCTGCTGCAGAGCTTGCCTGGGACACACGCCTCTCAACCTCAACACTGGTACCCCATTCCTCATCCAGGACACTGCTTTCTTTCTCTTAGCCAGAGTGGTCGCCTGTGGAGTGTTGGTTGTGGGAGATAAGAGGTGGTGTCTTGGGCTTTCAGAATTTTCATTTTATGGGAGAATTAGTAAATTAGTCAGAGGAGCTATAAATTCTGCTGTCTTCGGGAGGAGACCTGGGATATTTTTGAATGTGCTGATTAAGTTCTTGAAGCAGGTGTCAAGTGAGGCAAGCAGAGCATTTTGGAAAGCTCCAGGGAAGGAAACGTGAAAGGGTTGGTGGATGTTGATGGGCAGGTGGTAAAAGGAGTTTTAGGAGCAGTATCACATGCTAAGACACATGTTGAATGGAATGGTGAGCCCAGGAGAGCTCTGAGCAGAAGGCTGTAAACAAACAGATGTGGAAAAGGATCTCTTTTTTTTTCTTGATGATATCCATGGGGGTCTTCTGCCCCAGTAAAAGAACTTTGGATTATACCCAAAGAACTTTTAAAGTATGAGTGCATGAGAGTGAACTAGAGAATAAAAGAGCCTGGAGGTCTTTAGAGGGAAGACATATTCCCGTCTGACTCGGAGCAAGGAGGTGGCTGAAATAAGCCATGATTGTGCTATATGATTTGGTAATTTAGCTTTGGAGGGCTAAGCAGTTTTAAAAAGTGCCTTCCCCAAGTACACTAGTAGGTGTGAGACAAGGCATTCTCTGAAGCAATTTACTGGAGGAGTTTTTATAAGAACTCATGATAGACTCTCAGTTCTCTTTGAATCCCAGGAGAAGCAAAGGATGCAGTTTTTCTTCCTCAGTGTTCATGGCATCCCTACAGCCCAGACAGGCTCATCCTTTCTTTAGAATAAAAGCCAAAGAGTTGGAAGAGCACACTTTCCTTCATTCTGACTTGTTAAGCAAAGACGGGGACAAAATGAATTGGAGGCAATTAAGAATGGAAGAGGTTTCTGCTGGGTAAAAGATTAAACCCAAGAGGGGCTGAGAGGAAGGTCATGAGAACAAAGGAGAGGTGATAGTGCTGTCTGTGAGGGGCACACTGTATGCTGCTCTCTGCCTCCCAGCATGGCAGCCTGTGCCCCCCACCCAGGGCACATGGCCTCTTTGCAGCCTCCAGTGGGTGGGAGGCAGGAAAGCTGTTGTTATCTTCAGTGGCAAGAATTGTCTGTTGACTCCTTTACCTCCCTCCAAGGGGACTTGTATTCCCTGGGATTGTGGGCAGCAGCTGCCGTCTACCGACTGGTTGTGCCCACCAATCATTTCCTAATTCTGCTGGCTGGATGCTCACACACCATCACTCATGGGTACCAAATCTGCAATAGAATTATTCTAAAGACCGTGACGTGGGGTAGGAAAACTGAGAACTTAGTATGCTGTTCCTCTGCCTAGCTGTGGCTTTGGGTGTGAAATGAAGCTAGATCAGGTGGATGATTCTGATGAAAAGAAATGATTGATCCTGGGTCATGATCCGGGATGCTGAAACCATCCGGGATGGTTTTCAGTTTGGAGATGGGGTGTTTATTACAGGCTGGTGTGCTCAAATCTGTAGGTGACATTCGATACTCATTTATCTGTGCCCTTGTTTATTATTTAACAAATATTTAGTGATTCTTAGATGCCAGGCAGATTGAAGATTCATGGTTAACAGGAGACATATTGAGGAAAGTAGGGGAAGCCTGGCTATTTCTCTACATAATCCAGACTGCTAACAGTAAAGGGCAGTGCAGACATGTCTGTGCTGGACCACAAAACTGAATCGGCTAGCAGAAGACAAAACAGGAAAGGCACCTGAGAGCTGGAAGGATCTGGATTGTAAAGAACCAGCCTGTTTAGAAAAGGTGATTAACCACAGTCGTGATAATTAGAAATGAATAGTAGCGCTGTCTGCTGTGCAGAGAGGCCACGTTGAGACCACTGCGTTCAACTCTGCCGCATCACACTCGTCAGCCTCATACACCAGGCAGGGGGCTGCCAAAGTAGCCACACTGCAGCATCCACCAATGGGAGAAGAGAGAAACGATCCCTGACTTGGTCAAAGGCGCTGCCCTAGAGAAGCAGGATTGGGGTCATTGACGGGTGCATCCCGAGGACAAGGTAGAGATCAGGACTCAAATGCAGAGCCTGCCCACCTGGGAACTGTCCAGCAGCAGGCACTCCGCCCCTAGTCAGGTCACTGGACCCTAGACAGTTTTCCATTAGGGATGAAGTAGAAAGATCAACTCTACTGATTCAGACATGGCATTGTGTTTCTAAGTCTCTTTCCTGTCCTTGGTTCGAGGTTGCTGTGATATTGGAAAACATATGTCCCATAAAAATACAGGCTCTGAAACCAGCAGACACATCCTTTTCTTGTGTCTTGAAGACACAAAAACTAAGTAACTCCTTGCCTGGCATCTTGTCTATATCTTCAGTCCCAAGACAACTGCTTTCTCGTCTCCAAGTCTCTTGGTGAGACTTTTGGGGCATTACCTGGGGCCAGAGATCAATCAAAGGTGTAACAGTTCATGTCAATTCTAAGTTACTTTTTAGGGCCCTTCTTGACTTGAGTTGAGGTCTTTTCTCATATTGCTTCTGATGAGTTTGGACATCTACACCCAGAGTCCCTTCTACGCATCTTGTTCAGAGAAACCATAGGTTGCGAATGACCTTAAAAGTCTTCTCTTCCACTCGCCGATCTCAATACATACTTACTGAGTGTCTACCGTGAGCCAGGCCCTAGATGGGAATCATCACCAGCTGTCATGGTACCTTTTTTCACTGCCACCCATCATACACTTATCTGACCTTTTAGTGTCCTTCTGCTCTGCTATCTGCTTGTAGTTACTTGTATGTGAAAGGAGCGAAAAGGAAAAACAGATATGATCAGTTGGTGAACGTCCCTCAGAACTGAGAGATGGGGTTGAAAGTACAAACCCATGAGTAAGCAGAAGTCCAGACATGGCGGGCAGCTGACTGTATGCTTGAGGTAGCGAAGGTTGTTTCTGTCTCAGCAACTTGCCCCGTTCAGCATCGCCGTTATCCCACTTTGTCACGATCATCTTTTTGCTGCTCCTAAGGTACCAAACGCTGTGCTGCCATCGACTCCGCTCTCAGCAAATGCTGCCAAGATGCTGAGTGTTCTGTCAGGGAGTGCAAGTGTCACATCAGCGAGGGGAGGAGATGACAAGACATTAGGACGGGTTATTCTTTAGTGCCAGTCAAACCGAAGTGCCTCTGTCTGTAGCGTATTGTTTGATAATATTTGCACCTCTTCTGTTGATTCCAGAAAAAAAAAAAGATAAATTGGGCTTGAAGCCAGAACTGTCTTTGTGCTGCATCATTGAAAGATAAGAATAAGCAGAAAGGACCCGAAAGACAGCTACGGGAAGAGGAGGGGGAACTGCAGAGGTTTCCTCCTCCCGTTGTTAGCACGAGAGAGCTGGCGCTGTCCAGAGTGTCATCACCACAGGCACTCTGTATTTAAGACCTGCCTGGGAGTGCTGTTGTGTCCTGTCCTTTGTTCTAGGACCATCCATTAAAGGAAGGCACAGGGGGAAATCAAAGTGACAGAAGGCCAGGAGGCAGGACCAATAAGAACAGTGGCTCCCTGTTTGTATTTCCATTTGCCTAAAAATTAGGTTTTCAATTTATTTTGTTGCCCGTGTCAAAGGCTTATCGTTTCTATTACAGTTTCCACATTTTACACATATTTTTCAGCAATATCAGTTAAGCGTCCTTTTTTTAAAAAAGCTGTTTGTAACATCAGTCCTGAAGAGCAAATAGTGTTCTATGATGTGGCTAAGGAACATAAAACCACAGTAGTAACTGCCATTGTTAGTTATCACCTTCCATAGAGTCATGGCAGCCTTTGCAGAGACGGGCGGAGAGGGATCACATGCACGGCTTCAGGTCTCAGTTCTGCCACTTGCAGTCAAGAAACATGTGGCCTCAGCTTGTATAGTTTAAGACAACGTTTAGGGGCAGCTTCTAAAGGTGTGAGGAGGCTTGAGGAAAAACACCAAGATTTGAAACAGCAGCTAGGGCAACCTGAGTCTTTCTAGGCCTGGAAGGGGGGAGGGTTTGGGAGAATCAAAAGGCTCCAGGGCTATGCGTTGAGGAGAGAGATGCTGCTAGTACATAGTGACTCCCTGGTGGGAAGGGGACAGGGACTTGATATCTTACTCACCTCTCCTCTCTTCTGCTTGTTGCTGACTGAGTACTCCTGGAAGTCGGGAGGCAAGTGAGTCCACTGATGTAACTGATGTGGCTCAGCCTTCTAAGACCCTGCATAGTATAGAGTGGGCTTGTAGGAGTGTTGATGGAAGACATTGGGCATAGGGTAAGACCTGGGCATGGTATTCCGAATGTCTTAGTCTAGTATTCTAATTCTTAATGTGGAATTATCTCATAAAGGTGTCGTGAAGGAATCTTTCAGTCACTCAATAACCATTGCTCTCTCTCCCCCAATGGGGGTATTAGTAGTAGTAATAATAAAAATATACGTGTGAACACACAGCAATGCATGCTCTTTAAAGAAGAATAGATATACTGACCATGAGCGTTACAAAGCACGATAGTGGGATAGGCATGTCACTCTGTCCCACAGCTTGAGAGGCAGAGCATGACCTCTCCTCCTGATGCTTCCCACAACTGCCTCCCCCTCCAGCATGCCCCCAGATACAGCCGCTGCCTGGAGCTTTGTGTTTCTTCTTCTCATACCTTTTTTGGTATAGTTTACCCCCCTATTTCCATAGTCCGTATCCTGTCTTGTTTTTTTTGGTTTGGAGCTCAGCAGTTATAGTGCCGGTGCCAAAGTGAGGTCTCTCTGCGTGGCTTTCCTGACGAGAGTAACAAGCAAAACATGGATACATCTTCACTCCAGTTTTGAGTGAAAAAGAAACAACTTTTGACTCTGAGGGCTAATAACCAAATTATTAATAGAAGATTAGTGGGGTAGTGAAGTGTCTCTTGAGAAATTCCCCTTAGTTAACTCAAACAAGGAAAATCAATCATGATTACTTTTTTTCTGTACTTCGAAGAGGCGCTATCATTGATATCAGTATCAAAGAATACGTGAACTTCTTTTCAATTCTTTGATTGCTGTTAAGTACGTCAAGGTTGCCAAGTGCTGACACAGCATGATTAGATCTTCCTCCTGTGGAAGAGCCTGGAAGAGTCCAGCGTGAGCAGCACCTGAGATGGGTGCTGGATGCGGAGCTGAGCCCAGAGCTGGGGGCTTGCATCATGGGGCACCTCTAGAGCTGTTGCCTGGGGGTGGGGCCTTTGCAAGGTGGGGCCACTCCAAGCATAGGCTGGAACTCTAGGAGACTCTTGATTTAAATGCCCGGGATGGGGCAGCCCCGGCAGAGCGAAGGGCACAGGGCAAGGGGAGAGTAAGGCAGGCAAGGTCAGAGAATTTTCACATTAAGTTTCAGAAACCCATGGGGCTACAAACCTAAGGACTTTTGAGAGTGGCAGAAAGGAATTCCATAGGTCCAGGCAAGGAGTTTGGCTGACAGGCATTCACAAGGAGAAGGACAATTAAAGTTGCATCGTAGAGGATTGGCTTTGGCAGCTGAATGGAAAATGGAATGGAGAAGGCTAGGTAGGGCATGCACAGTTGTATTAATATGGACGAAAGATAATAATGGCTGGCATTTGTTGAATACTTACTAGATCAGCCCTGGGCACTGCTAGAAGGGCCCTACATTGACTTCATTCTCACAGCACTTTGAGGTAATGTTATTATTATTCCCATTTCACTTCAGGGGAAACTGAGGTCTGGGAAGGTTAAGTAACTTGCCAGTTGGGGACGCGGCCAGTATAATTTGAAGCTACATAGTCTCTACTACCAAAGACTATGTTTTATGCATCAAAGAGACAAGGAAGCCAAAGTAAATGCAGTGTTGACAGAGTGCAGGGGACTGACCTTCAAGGTGAGAGGTGGCCTCAAAGGCGGCTAAGACTGAATTGGAGAAGAAGGGGAGGAAGGAGCTGGGGACATGTGCTAATAATGGGCTGCAACGATCCATGCTTCCAACCTCCTTTCCCAAACGTTCTCTCTGGAAGCTGGGTGTAAAGGTCACCGTGGGAGCCTGTTCCTCATAGCTTTACCCAGCAGGTCTACATAAAGTGGGTGATTGGACCACGGGCCTGAGTGCAGGTGTCTGAGATGGTCTACACTTGGCTGTGCTTGGAGGGGTGGGGGCGTTCTTTTGCTCCAGTCCTTGGCGTCTCTATAAATGCCTTAGGGCAGAGACAGGGCTCGTTGGAATAGGTTCCAGGCCCTCTCGAGGCTATCCTTTATTTTCTATCTGTTTATCTCCACTCTCTAACTCTATCTAATGTTTCCTGCTGCTCGCACTCAAGAAAACTCTGGGGAACTGTGGGGTTGGTGGGTAAACGCCCCACAGTCACCAAGGCAGGAAATACAAATGGTGATTGCCACAAACCTAGGCTTCTGCCTGCTGGCCGGGGCTCACTTGTGTATTGGGGAAAATTATAAAGGCCACTCCACCTAGTTAAAAGGAAGATTTATTTAGTGGATGACTTACAAATGAAGGAATAGATAGGTTGCGGGGGTCTGGGGAAGGTGTATCGTAATCCAGCGGTGTTCTCTGGAGCTCTGCACAGTCAACCTCCACCATCCAGGGTCCAGGCACAGAGAGTGCGCACAGAGCGAGTGCTGGCCCATCCAGCTCTCCGGTTTCCAGCGCCTCCCCTCACCCTGCCTGGTAGGCATGACAGTTGCCAGAGTCTCAATGGGGGTTGGAACTTCCAGATCCAAGCTGGAATGGCTACCCACTACACTTGTGGCTGTGGGAGCTGGGGACAGTGGAGAGGGTAGGTGTTTTAGAGTTCCTCTCTCATGTTCACGTTCAGTTCCAGACAAGCAAACTCAGCTTGTTGATGCTCAACTGTGGAAAACACCAGATTGTACCAAGGGATGTAGAGAAACCGTAAAAGCAATTAAACTATAAGTTTATTTAAGGAGATAAAGACTGTCAGTAGCCAGGGACCTTCCCTCCAAATCCAGTGGGTAGGATGTGCTGTGTGAGAATGTAGTGATGGTATCCCTGCTCTTTTTCATTGGGTCTGAGTTGGGTCCTTCGCCCAGCTGCCTGCCTGTTTCTATTTTCTGTACTGTTCTGGGGTCAGGCCCATGTTTCTGGACTTAGTGGTCAGCTGATATGCAGGTTGAGGTTGGTTCACTCTTGTGATATGTCTGCTGCCATAGGACTTGGCAGGTCCGCGCAGTCCTGGTGGGACCAACTGTTGCAGGGGCATAGAAAAGCCTGAGAAGAAACAGGTTGTGGGGAGGAAGGGAAGAGCAGCATGCTGCAAACACAGAGGCAGCGTTTGTGACTCCCTGGAGAAAAACAACCCAGGCCAGCAGAGGCAGAAACCATGTGGTCATGAGTTACCGTGAGGAGCAGCCCTGAGTATTCCAAGAACCAAGAAGTGCCTTCAGGAGAGAAATCCAAGGCTCAGCCCTGCATGACAGAATCCTAGTAGAGGGGTTGTTGTGGCCATGTGCTTCATAGAGAGAACCCTGGGGGTTGCTACTGACCTTGTGGGAGGGTATAGTGTGCTATATATATATGTGTGTGTGTATGTGTGTGTGTGTGTGTGTGTGTGTGTGTGTGTGTGAAAAATTACAGACATGCGTGCAACTTCTGTGGGGGCTTCTGGCCCAGAAGAGCTGCCCTCTGCAGGAGTGTGCATTGTAGCAGGAATTTTAAGAGTTCTTATTAATAAAATCAAACCTGAGGCGAGTTATTGGGGTCCATGCTGGTAGATCAGAGAGACAGAACAAGCCACAGCTATCTCACCTCACCAGTTCCTCAGCTGGTCCTGTTTCCTCAGACTGGAAGCTTCTGTGTCCTCATCCCAATGGCTTTCAGCTGAACTGCTGCTAGAAGCCTGAATGCTTAACCAGCCACATGCTTAACCAGCCAAATGCTTAACCAGGCCAAAAGCTCCTAGTTTCTGGTCCTCACGCCTTATATATCTTTTTGCTTTCTACCACCACTCCCTGGGATTAAAGGCTGGCTTTCTGGGATTAAAGGCGTGTCACCATGCTTGGCTATTTCCAATGTGGCCTTGAACTCACAGAGATCCAGAGGGATTTCTATCTCTGGAATGCTAGGATTAAAGGCGTGTGCTATCACCGCCTAACTAGTGGCTTGTCTGTTCTCTGACCCCAGGTAAGTTTATTAAGGTACACAATATTTTGGGGAACACAATACCACCACAGTGCATGTGTTCTCACTGACCCTTTGTGTGCCTGTGAACCACAGTGTGTGTGAGGGTTCACTGGGATGAAACACAGAATCACCTCAAACCCCCACAGCTGTGCAAGTGGCGATGTCTCTACCTTGCTTGTCACGCTGTTCCTTGCGCTGCTTCCTGAGAGTTAGGGGTAGAGCTCTGCTTATGCCATGGTGGTAAAACTATAGGATAGAAACATAGACTAGACCTGTAGTCTAGTCTGAAGGAACTTATACATGTATAATGCTGAAGGGGTAAATATACATGTCTAATGTTTGGCCCTCTTCTTAAATTGGAAAGGTATTTCTAAAGTATTTTTAATTTAAAGCATTGGAAAAATTGAAATCTTTTGGAAAGTACTTAGAATTCTACCACCTAAGAGTTAGTATATTGTTCTGTTTCCTTCCTGTGTTTTAGAGCTGGTAAAAAAAACACAGGGAATCATCATTTATCCCATTTTCACTTAGTTTTATACCACAAACTAGTTTCTTAACATTGTAAAGTTGTATCATGGGATTTATCGTGTTTAAATTAACTCTAACAGAAGTGTCTTAGATAGGGTTTCTGTTGCTATTATGAATCACCATGACCAAAAGCAACTTGGGGAGGAAAGGGTTTTTTTCAGTTTACCATCTCAATTACAGTCTACCGTGAAGGGAAGTCAGGACAGGAACTCAAGGCAGGAACTGAAGTAGAGGCCATGGAGGAGTGCCACTTGCTGGCATGCCCAGCTGACTTTCTTATATAATTCAGGACCACCTACCCAGAGGTGGCACCACCCACCCTGGGCCAGGCCCTCCCACATCAATCTTTAATCAAGAAAATGTCCCACAAGCTTGCCTGCAGGCCAGTCTAATGGAGGTGTTTTCTCACATGAGGCTTCCTCTTCCCAGATGACTCTAGCTTGGGTCAAGTTGACAAAACACAAGCCAGCTATTAGACATCTAAATTATTTCTAAAACTATCGAAAATAATCCTTCTTAATCATCATTATGCATAAACTTGTTCTATTTCTTCAGTGTTTTTTTCTTTAAATTTTTTTTGAGATTATAATACAATTACAACATTTTCCCCTCCCCCAACACCCTCACGTATACCATTCCCCTCCCTGCTCTCCTTCAAATTTATGGCCTCTTCTGTTTCTAATTGTTATTGCATGCATGTACATACATATTCCCAAATATAACCTGTTCAGTCCACACAATGCTACCTGTATGTGATTTCCAGGCTGACCGTTTGGGCACTGGTCAACCAGTTAGGGTGCTCTTTCTTGGGGACGGTCAGTTCATCTGTCCCCAGCTTTCCCCAGTTGCCTATAGATTGAAGTGGTTTCTTTGGTATCGATTTTTGGCAGTCATGGAAACCTTTGTTAAGGTAGATGATATGACCACATTGCTTTCAAGATCCCCCACTTACATTCCCAGTATGACTCGCTTCAACTGCAAATTTTTACTTTGACACAAATTTAAGTGTATTGCTCACCATTGCCCAGGAACCACTGCCCATTGTTCCCACCCGTCATCAGCTAGGCCTGAACCCGACACACATCACAGCTAGGCCTGATCCTGGCTGTGTAAGGAAGGCTAAGGGGATTGTCACAGGACTTGCCCCTCTGGGTCTCTCAGGCAAAGGTTTTTTGTTTTTTGTTTTTTTAACTTTTCTAAAACAGTGTGACCCCTTCACAGAGACCTCACAGAAGTGTTCAGAGCTGCCGTGACATGCAGCAATGGCCAGATTCTTGTGTCCTTGGTGAACTTTTAGCTCTCCCTCGTGTGTGTTTAGCTTGTCAGTTGGTTGAACGGTCAATCCCCGGCTTGGCTCAGTGAAGCTGTCAGCCTCCTCTATGCCCAGCTGAACTGGAGGCCTTAGGTGCCCTCTCTCAGGAAAGCGAGGCCTCCTGGGAGTTCATCTCTGGGCGGCTCAGGTGTGGTCTTTAACATCTCCTTTAAAGGCTGCTGGAGTCCACCGAGAGCAGGCTGATTAGGAGGCCAAAGTGTCCGCTGCAATCTTGATTAGGCAAACCCCAGTGTCAGGTGAAATAAGACCCGATGCAGCCAGGCCTTCCTAATGCTCATGCTAGGCAATCAGGGGGATTTGAATTTAGCTAGGGCTCAGTTGGTTGGGGTGCTGGAAGCAGGGGAGCCCCTTGAATACAGATGCCTACCAATGAGGGGGTTGTTGTGTTTTGTTTTTTTCTTGGTGGGTTTCGGATTTGGTGCTATTTCCCTCCCTGCATTTCAGGGACATTTCCAGCATGTTTCCCAGACATTACTTTCCACACTCATCCATGGTTAGGTCGTGGGCTGTGCCCTTTGCTGGTCTCAGAGTAGTCTATGCTTTCAAGCACCTGTGAGATACGGGCACTAGTTTCGCACCAAGGCTGCCTTCATTGGATGCTTTTGACACTCAGGTACGCTGCCACCAAGTGGTAGAGGACCTTTGCTGAGCTAAACGGGAGGGCATGAAGATGCTCCAAATGGGTAGGTAATATTCTGTTCTCTTCTCATCAGGTCTTGTGTTTTCCAGCTTTACTTTAAAAAAAAATTACTATATACTAACATTTAAGGAGCCATAGACATTATTGTTCATCCACTACAAAATATGTTTGATACAAGTTTTCTCTGATAAATGTAAGTAAATGCAAAATAAAATATTGCATGTGGAAATGGCTAGCCTAGATACACAGTTGTGCCAGCATTTTATAATGATGCTATTTTTGGGGAAATATGTTTAAAGAATATAGCATATATGTAACAATTCCCACCTTTCTTTTATAAAATTATATTTTGAAAATTAAAAGCAAAACTCTGCTGTCGGCTTGTCTTCAGTCTTAGCAGACTGGGCATCGTTACCTCTCAGGACACCCACAGTCTTCATCACCCTTCTCATCAGCCACAGAGTTGGAGATCAAAGTTTTCATTTGTCTTTTCAGACTCTTCCTTTCAAACACTGTTTTTCTTCCTGGCACATGGAAGACAAGAACACGGGAGAACATGCTTCCCAGGGCTTTCCCTGTGCTTCTGCCCTCTACTGAAGGGTGTTTGCCCACCAGTTCATGGTGTCTGGAGTTGCCTTAGATGAGATATGTTCTACAATTCTCCCTCACTCGTCCAGTATTGTCCAAGAAGAACAAATACTTGAACAAAGTTTGAAAAAGACCATCATTGAGCCTAGACAGTTTGTCACAGATAGAAGGTCTGGTCTCTGTCGTGAGGCCAGATTACCCATAGGTCATGTGCTCTTGTGAACAGGGAAGGGTTTGCAGGGTGGCTCTTGTTACTTATCTGTGAGTCTGCCCAGCACCAAGGTAAAGGGCAGGGCCTCACTCCTAGACTCCTCAGAATTCAAAATTCACTACCACCAGGAATTTTGTGAGTGCGGAGTCACCAGACTAGGCCTCCTTCAGGACATCCCTGCCCCCTGTCAGGGCCTGCAAGGGATCCAAGCCTTTTGCTGGGATGAAGTATGCACAGGCCGGGAGGCAGCAGAAGTGGTCTGTCTCACTGAGGAGGCGCTGCTGTTTCTAAACGGAGCGAGGATGACAGCCAGTTCTCCAGAGCCCAGACGGAGCACTTCTGTCAGTGGGGTGACTCAGCGAGCACAAATATGTTTCCGGGTAATAAGAAATGACACAATCCCAGCGTGCGTCCTGATGGCCCTGCCTCTCTCCCCCAGAGATTCCTTCTCTCCCAACTCCTAGCTGTGTTGGGTCACTCGAGGACCAGGTCTGGTTTGGGGAGCTCAAAAGCCCCGATGCCGAAGCGTAGTCTCCCTCACATCTCTCAGACTGTTCTGTCCACGGCTGGAATTTTATCTGTTCCCATCACGGCTCATCCCATCATGTGCTGGTTTTGGGCCTGGTGCCCGAGCCAAGGTCTGAACCTGTGACACACCCCATCCTGGTTCCCTGTGGGAAGAGAACATCCTTGATTTCCAGATTGGGATGTGGGAAGCCCAGGCTTTCTAACTGGTCAGCTGACGGGAAACTTCCTGTGGTAGACCTGCAGCAGGGCCAGCCCTTCCTTAAACTGCCCAGCCCTGACCACGATGGAGTGCTTTCTCAGTTCTGTGGGTGCGCAGGACAGTTGCTTATATGCACCAACCCCAAGGGGCTGGTCAAATAAATGATCCTATGGCCTTTTTAGCTTGTTCTCAATTGCAGACTATTTGGGACAGTTTTGGGGAACCCGTTTTTGCCTTCAGGAAGGATCATGGTCTGGTTATGTTTCCAGAATCCAGGGAAAGGCTAAAACCAAAATGTATCCAAGGCAGCAGTCAAGCTTACTAGTTACATGGAAACTCTCTCTTTGGTCTGTTACTCACAGATGTGAGTAGTAATCAACAATGTTACTTTTTTTAGGTTAAAGTAAGTTTTTCCATCCTTCTGGCCTGGTCAGACAGGCAGATGGAGAAAGCATAGTGGCCAGGCTCAGTGTCAGTAAACAGGTTTGCTGAGGAGGGCTGGGGAGGCAGAGGGTGAGTACAGAGGCTGTGGGACTTGGTTTCCAGATTGTTCTTTCTCCCCATCCGTTGCTTTGGTTATTTCATTTTGGCCTCATGTTCCGAGTAGCCCAGAAAAATGGGATAGAGGCTGTTGTCCTAGGCAGACATGTCAGTTTCCATCCCCTGTCCCTTTGCCACCTCCTAGACTTCCAGAAATGGCTGAGGTCTTCCTAGAGTGCCCAAGGCAGTCTTCTCTCAGAGAAGGTCGCTCCCTCCCCCATCACATCCCAGGCCAGCTGGCTCTGCCAACATGTCTCTTTTCTTTGTGAATCAAAGTCGTTTCAAAGCCCAGCCAAAATAACCTTGCTGAAGACAAATACAGCATCAGGGTTATGTAGCAAGTGGGTGGCCTCTTACAGGGGGAGAGGGCTTCTTCTTTGGGAGGCTGCATGCTGCTGTTCTCACACTGGTCCCAGAACTCTTTATGACTCCCCTTTGCTGTGTGCTCTTGTGACATCTTCAGGATGGAAAGTCTCAGGCCTTCCTGCCCATGCTTTATCTGCACATGCATATTTGTTGAAAGGCAGCTTTAGAGATGGTGTGTGGATGAAGAGTACCAGTAAGTGAGTTTAGGCCTCTGACCTGCCACTTGATGACCACGTGGAGAAATACCTGGGTCACTGCAATTTAAAACTCTACTTTCCCTCGTTCAGGGAGAAAAATTGAAATGGCCACTCCCTGCTCCTGGCATTTGTAAACAGCCTCATCTGGGCGAAATTGGGTAGTGAGTTTTAAAGAACTAGAAAGCACCAATCTTCCTTATTTGGTCCCCACTTTGGGGCTCCCTGACTCAGGTGTGGTCCTGGCAAAGCTGGGGAGTACAACTGGAAAGGGGTACATTCTTGTCCTGGAAGTGGACAGAGCACAGTAAGCCTTAATTGCTACAGCCTATGCTAAAACCTTAGGAGCTGGGGGACAGGCACTGGAAAAGTACACAGCCCCACCCCACACAAGTTAATCAAATCTCCCAGGCTGTCCAATTTTTTTGGCATTGTAACACAACAGTTTACAGATTTGTATTGGGCCTCCTTCATAGCTGTCCTTGACTATTTGTGACCTGCGGCTGTGTGCTAGATACTCTTTACAGGTGGATTAAGGTTCAAAGATTTAGATAAAGCATCATTTTGTACTACCTTGCCTTCCCCTCTGTCCCTCACATAACAGGAGATTCAGAGGCAAAAGATGGGTTGTTTCATGGCATAGAAAAGACACCAACTTAGGCTAAGGAGATGGCTCAACCATCATGAGGACCTGTGTTCTCTCCACAGCATCTACACTTTAAAAAAAAAAAATGGAGGCGGAGACAGCTGATGCCCTGGGATCTCTAGCCAGATAGGCTAACGTAGTGGGTACACTCCAGGCCAATGAGGTACACTGTCTCAAAAAAACAACAAACAAACCAAAGTGCTTAGGTAGCTCCAGAGGAGTGATACCAAGGTTGACCTGTGACATCCACGTATATGATCACATTTATCTAAGCGCCCCCAGCCCCCCACATACATGCGCACTTATATGAATATACAGAGACACACATAACACCAAACCTTTAGAATAATGACTGGTCAAGGGGACAGTGTTCCAGTGAAGCGAAACAGAAGCAGAAACCAAATGTTTGGGTGAATGAGTATGGCTCCCTAGGTGGCTTCAGTGGCAGCCAAGTCACCTCCCAGTAGAACACCAACGAATGGTGGCCTCACAGTGGCCCAGTGGAGAGAGAGACATCTGCGGCAGGCACAGGGAGTCCTCTGCTCCTACTCCTCCCGTTGGATGAACAGCCATGGGGAGGCCCTCCTCTGTGAAGGATGGCCCGGAGAACTGTCTGTGGGAGCAAGCATTCATTACTGCCAGTGCTCCCCAGAGAATGGCTCATGGCTCCAGAAGGCAGGCCTCCTCCAGTGTTCTTGTTGCTACCTCCGATTATACAGATTAGAGAAGCTCAGAGTGAGTGCTGATGTGGCTTTAACAGGTTCCTTCAACACCTGCTGCTGATTGCCGCTTGTTTGGGAAGGCGGGTATGGCCTGGTCCGGGGCAGTCGGCAGAGAACTGGCAAAACCCAGTGAGGAGCAGAAAGCAGGCTCAGTGGATCCAGAGATCACAGCCAGAGCCCCTGTGGTTCTGAGGGTGGTGTAGAATTCCAACAGGGATGGGTCCAGGGAAGCGGTTTCTCCCTCTCTCTTTCCGTTCATTCGGTTCGTGGGGTCGGTGCAGAGCCAGGGCAAGTGGGAAGCGGATGGCTTGTTTGAGGCTGCCAGTCTTTCCTCTGCTCTCTGCTCATGGTGATGTCTCCAAGTATAGACATCCAGTCAGGAGCCACGGGTAAGATCTCTCCAGATTCCTCTGTACCGAGTCTGCAGGTGGCATTCCTGTCTGTAGCCGTAATTACCACAGCAGTGGGAGTGGTGATAAACAGAGAGTCCTTAATGTGACTTGTCCTTCTGAACCCATCCCTCAGTGATCAGGCTAGCCTTTGAATTTGTTATTGTCCCTTGACAGCTTTATGAATAGGTCTGACTTACAGGTCAACTCTGCTCCATTCCAACCCAAACACTGGTCTTTCCTGTGCTCTACACAAGGATATACACATGTGCGCGTGCACACGCGCGCACGCTCACACACACACACACACACACACACACACACACACACACACACACACTCACTCTGCTAACATCCAGCTGACAAAGCAGTCCTGGTAACCTATGTGCAGGAGGGCAGCCCTGCCTCCTCTGCTGGTCAGCTGGAGGGGAGTTTGCTGCTGATCTCTGTGCCCTGAGCCATCATCAGGATGCATTTGTGTTTTATTTATTGCAGTAACTACTTACAGTGAGAATCCTAGCTATTCATGGGAACAAGGTGAATCTCAGGTGATATAGTCGCTGAGACAAAAAGAGTCAGGCCAGAGCACAGTACAAACCAACTGATGATGGCCTTATAGTGGCGTAGTGGAGAGAGGTCAGGGTGGTCCTCATTCCTGAGCTGGGGCTTTTGTATTCACACAGCTTATGACAAACATCTATGATTTCTTAGGTATACCATGGGGGTATTATTACCTTCTACTACGTTTTGTGGGAGGGATAAAATCACATTGTATGTAAAGTACTTACCATACACAGAACCTCAGATAATCAGTAAAAGTTAGCTTTTTTTTTATTAACAGAGGAATGTCTCACTTTTACCAAACCATTTGCTTCATGTTGCCATGTTTGGGCGTCTAGATGATGCCTCTCCAGCCTGACGTTTCATCTTGGCAGTGCCGAGCTCCAGGCCAGTGTGGCTGCTGGCCCCCTGCTCACCTACAAGACCCTGCTCTTCCTGACTCCCACTCGGTGGCAAGGCAGCAGCCCCCAGGTGGTTGAGGGTTTTGCACGGACTTTTCTTTTCTTTTCTTGATCTTCTCTCAACTAGTTCCTTCTCAGTGTTTAGGTCTCTGCTCTCCATGTGACTTGCCCTGAGTATCTGAGTTCTTAAGTATTACCCATTCTCTTTAGCTGCTATCTTATGTCTATCACTCCTTCTAGAATATAACTTTCATGACTCTGTCTTTGCCCACATTTATATTCCAAACCCCTAGTATCAGGCCAGCTACAAAATCAATCCTCAATAAGCATTTATTGGCTGACTAATTAATGGACAGTATGATATATTTAGGGGATAATGTGTTTCTTATGAACATCCTCATAACTAGATTCTCTTCTTTATTTTTTACTTTTTCATTGTGTGTGTGTGCATGTGCATATACATCTATTCATATGTATAGGTGCGCACACACAAGTCAGAGACCAACCTCGGGTGACATTCCTCAGTTGTCCACCCTGTTTTTTTGAGATAGGATCTCTCATTGGCCTGAAGGTTGCCTAGTAGAGTAGGATGGCTGGCCAGCAAGCCTCAGGGATCCGTCTGTCTCCTCCTTCCCCAAAGTGGGATTATAAACACATATCATACTTGACTTTTTGTGTGGATTCTAGGGGATCAAACTTGGGTCCTCATGCTTATGCCCTTTACTGTACCTCATCCCATCCCGAAGTCTTCCCTTTGAAGCCATATCAATCTATATAGGGGCATAGATATTGATCACGCAGAGTCTGTCCATAGTTACCCATGTGACAGGTGCCTTGCCAGGTAAGCATGGGGTCAGAAAACCCCCTCGACTTTAGAGATGAGTAGGAGGGACGGACAGTAAGAGAGGACTTCCTGGAGGAAGAGTCTTGCAAAGTGAGATCTGAAATGTGATTAGAAGTTCTCTAGGCAGAGGTGGGGTTGGAATGGGCAAGCACAGAGACATGGGGGGGGGGTGAGAGGCAAGTGTAAGGCAGAGCGAAGCTAAAGACAGTTGTGATGCAGGCATGACATGTTGTCCTGTTTGATGGGGTGATGACCTCTGTGACTCGGAAAACCTGAGAAGAAGAAAGGGTAGTATTGAGATCTAATCTTTGGTCACACGATTGTGAGTCATATCCAGAGTGGTTCACTAACGTAGCCAGGCTAGAATCTGGTGAGACACGTGAGCTTCGCTGAGGCCTCAGTTGGCTTGGAGTGAGGGGTCCGTGGTTAGGAAGTGAGACAGGAGGAAGTGGTACTGGGCTTCCCCGAATCAGACTGTACCCAGTGTGATGCCATAGCGTAGGGTTGCCGCTGACAGGCACTCGGCGCTGCTGTCCAGCTACCAACGTGACTGTGACTTGAGACACCTAGTCCTTACCCTCCGGGCTAAGGCCATTGAGTATTCTAAGTTGAGAAGCTGGGCTGGGGTGACAGTGACAGCTGAGACAGTCAGAGAAGCAAAACCAGGGCCAACAGATGAGTCACATCAGTGTGTGAATGAACAGGAGTGGGCTGGTGAGCCAGGATTCACGCCTTCTGCCGAGACAGAGCACTGTGCCTGGTGGAAGCACTTGTGAGGACTGGCTTTGTAGGGGGCTTCTCAGTAAGAGGCCACTAACAGGAGAAAGGGTCAGCTGTCACATGTCTTAGCATTCTGACTCACTTCTTGGAATCCTGGCCAATAAGCAGATAATACCCTGGTCTGCCCAGTGTCCTGAGGTCATCTTACATAAAGCCCACTTTAAGAGAAAACTCCTCCCCTTTCTCTATTCCCACCAGGTATGCACCTCTGCTCTCTCTCTCTCTCTCTCTCTCTCTCTCTCTCTCTCTCTCTCTCTCTCTCTCTCTCTCTCTCTCTCTCTCCCCCCCTCTCTCCTCTCTCCCCTCTCTCTCCCCTCTCCTCCTCCCTCCCTCCCTCCCTCTCCCTCTCTCTCTCTATATATTTCCCTCCCCTTTCTCCTTCCCTCCATTCCCTTCTCCCTTCCCCCAATAAACTTTCCACATGGACATGTGTCTGCATGGTGTGAGTAACTTTCTACCACTCCACGCTGCAGCCCACGACGCATCAGCATAGTGTGTGCCGCATCAGCATAGTGTGTGTCTCCCTCACCCAGGGGGGCACCTTGGCCCAACCCACCAAGGCTTCCCATGCATGTCTATTCATTTACTCCTCATCTACTCACCAGTGAAGCCCTCCTCATCTGGATCCTTTAGATCTCAACCATCCCAACATGGTTCTTTTGGTCAAGAGATGGCTCTGGGGGTACCAGATGTGGGTAGGACCTAAGAGATCCCTGGAGAGACAGCCAGGACTTGGCCTAGTCATTGAGATGAGGCTCCAGGACAGATCTATGGTGAATATACACACCGTCATGATTTCATTGCAGATCAATAGAATGGGAAGTCTAGGGAGGAGGCACTTCAACATGCCCAAGCTCAATCAGCCATACCTAGGAAAAGCTGTGCCCAGCCCTTCAGGGAAGCTCCTTAGGCCAAGTGGCAGCATTCCCAATCTACAGAACCAGAGGCATTTCCCAAGCAGAAATTCTCCCAAGCTTGTGCTGGTGATAAAGGGCTCCATTCTCCCGTAAATGAGAGTAGGAAGCTACCGAGAGAGCATGCTTATTGGTTTCCATGGCAGATGTCCTGATTGGATGTCACTGTTGCTCAGTCTGATGTGGTTGTGTGGTGCATACCGTTTTTAATGTGCATCCTAATAGCTGATTTAGGCAAAGTGAATCTATCATTAAGCTCTCATATACCACACCCAAGAGAAGTGCTGTCATTGGTCATTGTCTTAGTTAGGGTTTCTATTGCTGTGAAGAGACACCGTGACCATGGCAACTCTTACAAAGGAAAGCATTTAATTGGGGGTGGCTTACAGTTTCAGAGGTTTAGTCCATTGTGGTCATGATGAGAAACATGGCAGCATGAAGGCAGACATGGTGCTGGAGAAGGAGCTGAGAGACCTATCTACATCTTGATCTGCAGGCAGCAGAAGGACACTGTGTCCTACACTGGGCACAGCTTGAGCATATGAAACCTGTAGAGGAGACCAGCCCCCACACTTAATTACCCCAGGAACTCTTGAGGAATGAGGGATACGAGACTTAAATTAGAAATAGAGGGCAGAGAAACAGAGAGAAAAACACAGCATGGACTCGGGTGGGCCTGGATCCTTATCTAGCGGCCCAGAACTTTATTCCAAAGGTCTGTTTATAACAATGCCAAGGGGTGGAGCAAAAGACCTCCCCCTTGCTAGTTACAGTCACCTGGTACCCAGGCCCATGGTCCAATCAACCTCTTATGCAGTTCTACAGGGTACAGCCACTAGGAAACCTAGTGGGCTCCGACTGAGACCTCAAAGCCCGCCCCCAGAATGACACACTTCCTCCAACAAGGTGGCCCCTACTCCAACAGGGCCACACCTACTAATAGTGCCACTCCCTCTGGGCCAAGCATTCAAATAAACACATGAATCTATGGGGCTATACCTATTCAAACGCCACAGTCATGAAAGAGACTCCTGGACCTCATCCCAGAATAACTTCCCTCAGAATGTTTGGACAGTCCCCCAAATGAGCATTTTCAAGTGAACATCCTGGGTGAAACTGAAAGGCACTAACGTGAGAGAGGCAACAGCATGAAGCAGTAGAAATGCCTTTTTGAGCTAGCACGCACTCACTGATCGAGAACAAATCCAGTGACGTTTAATGGACAGAAGAGTAAATGGTCTAGAATTGAGCAGAAGCAGCAACTGATCCATCACCCGGTCATTCGGTATATACGTTTATGACTTCTGGGCCTGAGAGGCCTGGAGAGTCTGTGAGCAGTTCATGGCTCAGCCTGAAAGAACTGTGATTTATCACCCACATTGGGAAGCTTGCTGGAGGGGGCCCCTGAGGGACTCAAGCCCCAGCTGGGAAGCTGGGAGAGGGAGGAAGCCATGGTCTCTTCTAGCTTTCATGGAGGGTGGGAAGTGGGAAGAAGCACCCCTCTCTCCCCTTTAGAATGGATGTAAAAGCCTGCTGCTCCCAATTCAAATCTGTTCTAGCTCTATCCTCACAGTGTACACTATAGAAATCTAACTCTGAAAGTTGGAGTTGGACCAATAAACATCGTCTAAAGGTAAACTGCGTCAGGGGAGCCTGGGCCTGTGAGTGATAACATTGTAAAACAGATTGGTGACATGGCCCCCGTGAATATACCCTATGAGAAGAGAGGAGGTTGGGAACAGGCACCTGAGGAAGAGAGCAGGCTGGGGAGGGGTATGGACCCCAGCAGCTTCCAGAATTGGAGTGGCACTGGGGCTTCACATGCCCATAGGCAGCTCTATCCGACCTTGCCATTTTCTTCTAAACATCTCAGGCATCATCTGAGATGACTGTGTCACCGCCCCTAGCCCCCACGGTGATGGTCCTGGACTGTGGCCTCCCAGATACCGACTACGGGGATCCTGTTCCTATTGTGTCTCTCTGCAGTACTGCAGCATGCGACACTGTAACCACGTCACGTCACGCCCTCCTGACTCTCACTCGCCTGTGTTTTGTCATCAGGCTTCTCTGCTTTTTTGCTGACTTCTCTTAAACATTGACATTCCTGTCTGTTACATGTGTGACTCAGTAGACGGCTCTTTCCACCCTTGTTTTCACTGGATGATCTCATCGACTTCTGCACACATGGGCTCCTGGCCACTCACAGAAGGACCGTTTGGCAAAGGCAGGCGCTGCGCCGTTCCCAAACCCAAATTCCCACCCCAGCCTTGAGCCATCTAGCACATTGCCTTCAGAATTTCACAAGTGTGTGAAATACATCATTTATATTAACATTACCTAGAATATATAATAAAAAGAATTGCCAGGCTGCATCTTTTTGAGAGAGAGAGAGAGAGAGAGAGAGAAGAGAGAGAGAGAGAGAGAGAGAGAGAGAGATGATTTGGGAGCAAATGGTTTTAAAAGTGTGATGTCCAGGAGAAACTTGTAAGAGTGTGAGAGCAGAGTTGAGGAGGGGACGGACCGTAAGAGCTTGTGGTCTCGGGGAATCTAGCTGTAGCCTCGCTAGGGGCTTGCACAGGCTCTGAGCAATCATCGCCTTTTACGGTCACTTGGTCATGAGGGATGGGGACAGGCTTGAACACACCTGTGTAAGAGGGACACTGTCCAGCCATACTGTGGGGTAGTAACAGAGGCATCCAGCAGCCAAAGGCAGTTCTCTTGAAGGTGACAGGCTCAACCGGATGCTGCAGCTGTCATGGTGCTGGAGAACGGGGACAGTGCCAATAAAGGGCTCTCCAAACGGTTACCAACAGCTCCTTATAAGACTGCTAAGACAGTCTATACTGTGTGTTTGGTCCCTGTGGGTACTTATGCATACATTGACAGATTTACCTTTTAAAGCAGTTACTACTGTTTATACGCAGTTTACAGTGAGGGAAGCCAGGCCCAGGTAGGTTAAAGACGCTTGCCCCAGGGCCTACCCTAAGTAAATGGTAGAGCTTCAGCATCCTGAGTGTGGAGATGGCAGGTGTGTGTTACTCCTTCTTCGTGCTTTCACTTGCTCCATTTTGTACCTTTGTCCTGACTGCAGAATGGTGGTCACCCACGTGGACCCCTTTGCCTTAGTTTCCCTCATCTCTGATTTGTTCTCGAAATTAACTCCTTTGTTGTTGACTCCCAGCTCCTCCCCCACGCTTAGTTCCAGAATGGTAGGGTCTAGAATGACATCGGGATCTGAGCATAGGCTTCAACATCTGTGGACCTCGTTTTGCATTCCTGCTGAGCTTATGGCTTGGTCGTGAAACCTTATGCAGATGTTGTGCTCCAATTTCATCATCTCTACATAGAGACAACCATTATCTAGTTTGTAAGGTTATTGTGGGGATGAAATCAAATAATGTATAGTAAGTGTCCGTGGTTCCTGGCACAGAATAAGCACAAGATAAAAAACTTTTTTTTCTTCCGTCTCCTCCAGCTGCACATACATACAGAGCACCTTGGCAGATTAGACTGTTTTCACAGAAAGTATCCAACCTTGGCCATGGGAGGATTTATTGAGTGTTGAAGAAGAGGGGGTAACTCCTTTCCACTGGTGTGCAGATGTAGGGGGCTGAGTACTCAGGGACTAGCCATGTAACTGGGAGGTCTGAGTAAGCTGGCATGTTGGGGGTGGGGGGGGTACACGGACACTCACATGCGTCCCATGAGTTGAGACAGTTTTCTTATCGCTGGCTGACATTTAATAATGAATGCTGAAAAAGAGTTTTTGTCTCCTTCTGTGGTCTCAGCCTTGTACTGGTGGCCTTGGGACTAGTGAGTGTAAGTGAGTGTGATGGGGTGAAGGGAGCAGAACACACACAATGGGTATTTACACAAGTACTACCTGGTGGGGGTAGGTGAAAGCCCCCAGGGAAATATTATACCGTATATGGAGAAATGGTTTTAAAATAAGTGGATGGGTAAAATAAACCAAAAATAAAAGAGAGAAGGACCCCTAGCTGAGATATCACCGGTTTTTTTTTACCTACATGTTTTTTTTTTTTTTTTATTCAATTTTAAGAACCTGTAGTTGAGGTTTCGGTATTTAAGATAAGATAATTTATATAGCAGCATCTTGGTTCCTTTGACTTGCTTCTAGTTTTGGTTTTCAAGATGCTCAGTCTTATCCCAGTTGGTCTGGATTTCAAGAGCTACTGCCCCATTCCAACAACCTGAACTGTGAGACTCACCAAGTGGGGCATGAGACGGCTGGATGGTAGCCCTGCAAGTCAGCCTCACCCTGGCTATCCTCCAGCGGTCAGCATGACTCAACAGCCCTTAATTTTAAAGTTGGCATACATTTTGAGCTACCTGTGATTCATCTTAAATACAATGCTGGCAAATATATGCTACTAATACCTTATTTAATCATTTGGCCAAACTGGCCTGGAGGCATGCATTGGAAAAGATGCTCTGGCTCAGTTTGTATTTGGTGGTAAAGTGTTATTTCTGTCTCAGGTGAGTGTGGGGCATTTACCCACCAGCCCCACAGTTCCCCAGAGTATTCTTGAGTGCGAGCAGCAGGAAATATTAGATAGAAGGATTTAGATTGTGGAGATAAATAGATAGAAAATAAAGGATAGCCTCGAGAGGGCCTGGAACCTATTCCAATGGCCCCCGACTGTCTCTGCCCCAGGGTTTTTATAGAGACGCTAAGGGGTGAAGCAAAAGACCTCCTCCCCCAGCCCAGCCAAGTGCAGACCATCTCAGACACCTGCACTCAGGCCCGTGGTCCTGATCATCCTCTATTCGGACCTGCTGGGTAAAGCCAGGAGGAACCTGAGAACAGGCTCTCACAGGTGAGCATAAGGAAGACTTCTTGTCTTTAAGGAGCAGTAGAGTCCCAGTCTTCAGGCTGCTTTAATCCAAATGGGGAAACATGCTTCCTCCTGGGAAACAGAAACTTCTCAAGAGAAGTCAAGTGCAACCTGAGCACCCATGTGAGAAACTTCCCAAGCACAACTGACTAGAAAAGCAGATGTAGGTGTTTGCTAAGTGCAGGTGCGGGGAGGAAGTGGAATGGAGCCCTTGGTCAGATGCGGGGTGTAGAGGGAGGGTTTTGGAGGCAGTGCCCTTTCAGTTGGTTAGACAAATGACAGGAGTGTGTGTGGGGGGGGTGATCCAAGTCAGGAAGAAGCGAATCTCCGATACCTTTTTGCCCGTGTACTTTAAAAGTCTCCGCTGCCCCAAGTGACCGTGCCTGACCTCTGATCTCCCCACAGTGAGGACGTTTGCAAACGTGGCTTCACGGTCATCATCGACATGCGGGGCTCCAAGTGGGACCTCATCAAGCCCCTCCTCAAAACCCTGCAGGAAGCCTTCCCCGCCGAGATCCATGTGGCCCTCATCATCAAGCCTGATAACTTCTGGCAGAAACAGAAGACCAACTTTGGCAGCTCCAAATTCATCTTTGAGGTGAGGCAGAGCCCTTGTCTAAATCCTTTCTGCTCCTCTGTGCAGTCAGTACATTTCTTATGTTCCTTCCCTGTCTGCCCTGTAACGGTCAAGATGTGAAGGGCAAAAACATGCAGATTCCTTGGCCAGCTTGACCTTACCAGTTACATTCTGGTCTGAATAAGGGGCTTAAGAAATGGTCCCGTATGCACATCATTATACAATTCTGTATACTGTTGATGGATGTGCATGGCATCAGTATTTCTGACAGCAATGTTGCAATTGTAGCAAAACTTTTTTTTTCGGGGGGGGGGGGTTCTCTGTGTAGCTTTGGAGCCTGTCCTGGGACTTGCTCTATAGACCAGGCTGGCCTCGAACTCACAGAGATTCACCTGCTTCTGCCTCCCAAGTGCTGAGATTTAAAGGCGTGTGCCACTACCGCCCAACTGTATCAAAACCTTCAAGAGTTTATATCTGTCGATCTAGTAATTCTTCTGGAAAACCATTCTTATAAAACAAAACAAAAATAAATAAAAAAAATAAAATTACAAACAAAATGACAACAAAGATGTTCATTATAGTTCATTTTTGTAATAGTACATATGTATGTATATTGTATATATATTATATGTATAATATATGTAATATGTTTACTATATACATACACATATATAATATATTAACATGTATATGCATTTATTGATATTTTAACTAACAATCCATTAATTTTGGTGACATTGATACAGAAATCTTATAAAGCTATTTGAAATCATATGTAGAAAATATTACAAAATGTTAATTATATATAATTTTGCCAGTCAGTGGTGGTGCACACCTTTAGTCCCAACACTTGGAAGACAGAGTCAAGTGGATCTCTGTGAGTGTGAGGCCAGCCTGGGCTACAGAGTGAGTTCCAGGAAAGGCACCAAAGCTACACAGAGAAACCCTGTCTCAAGAAAACAAAACAAAAACAAAAAAAAAAACCCAAGAGTTCATTATACATAATATTTAGAAGCCATGTCACAAAACAGTTGTGGACAGTGTGATCTTGGATGGTTTTTAAATCTCTGATCTCTGTGAGGAGGAGATTGAGAAATGGAACTGTTTGAGGTGGTTTATGTAAGGTGACTAGAAACTGGGTGGGGGAGAGCGTATTTTGCTCACATTTTTCTATCTTTTTTCAAAGACGACATATAACTTCCGTAGCCATGAAAGCATGGTGTTTGAGTGCATGTGAGTTCTTGCGACTTCATGATGACAGGACACGAGGTTCAGTCAGAGGTTTAAAATTCTTGTTCTAGCCAAATTTGAGCAGAGAGTTTGTTTTCAAGTCGGAGCTGCCTTTAATCTTTGAGAGTTTTCCATTCTAGAGTGCTGTCCCCATGGACTAGGAGTGCGTATGTGTTGGGGTGGTGGCCCCAGTTGGCTGCAGTTTGAGTACAAACGGCCTGACCTCTTCACTGAGGAAGTTCTCAGTCTCTATTTATAGCCCAAGAAAATTGTCTTGGTGCAAAAACAGTAAAACATCATAGTCTCCTAGAACCCTACCCAAAGCTCCAAGGCCCACAGAAAACACTTCCAGTATTCTTAGCTTGTTTGCACAATGCTGGTGACAACAAGCCTGTGCATTTATAAGGGAAGAACCTCAAAAGAGTGTTTCTAAGAAACAGTTCTGGAAACATTGGCTTCTGTGTAGCTGTCCTGCCCACTCCATGATCCTCTCCACCCCAAGCTGAACAAGGTTGTCTCTGCCCCCTAAGCCAGAGAGGCACAAAGCAGATGGCTGGTGGCTTCCCCTTGGTAAAACAATGAGCAGGCTCTAGTGGTCTTACCAAAACAGCAGGTGGGACCCCTGCCTCAGACTGAGGCATCACAGGAGATGGGAAGAGGGTAGCGGCTCCGTCTGCAGCAGATACTTGATGAACAGTGAATAGCTTCGGAGTGTCAACTTCCTAAAAGTGGTTCCAGCATAGCCAAGCTGGAAAAGGAACATGCTCCAGAGTAAGGATTCTCAGAGTCAATGCGCACGACCCCCCTGGGAATCTGGAAAACACAGAATCTGTCTCTAGCGTCTGGTGGGTCTGAGAGCCATCTGACAGCCTCTCAGGTGGCACGGATGTCGGTGGTCCGAAGGGTGGATGCCATGCTTTGGAGTAGCCAAGGCCTACCTCCACAGAGTTCTGTGCCACTGGCTGCATATTAGCATCCCCGGGGGACATTTAAAGCCGCCCACTCCTGAGTTCTGGTCTAATGACATCGGGGTCTCTAGGGATGGGCTTGTTTCCTCAAACTCCCTAAGGCAGTGGGGTCCTCAGCTTGGGGTCAAATGACCCTTTCACGGTGGTCGGCTAAGACCATCGGAAAACACAGATGTTTACATTAACGATTCCTAACAGTGGCAAAATTATAGTTATGAAGTAGCAACAAAAATAATTTTCTGGTTGGGGTCACCACAGCATGAGGAACTATATTAAAGGGTCGCAGCCTTAGGAAGGTTGAGAACCACTGAGAGGTGTAATGTAGTCGAGCCTGAGAATCTCTGCTCTAGGTCAACCCTCCTTTCAGTGAGGCTCCGTCTTGTGTCTCAGATTGGGTACGGGGAGGGTGGGGTGGGGGGATACTCAGAAGGCAACAAGTTACAGAGACAGGCTGCTCTTACAGGTTTATAATGTTAGATACTCACTGACCTTGAGATCGCCACAGTGAGAGAGGGTGGAACACCTACTCCATGCCTGGCCTCCTATGTACTTGCTACTCATGGACACATTTAATCAGATTTGGGATTAGGGATTAGGGGTTTCAGCCTGGTTTAGCTCTACTCTATGGGGAAGGAGACTGGGTCCTTGAAAACGTAGTTAGCTTGCCCTAAATCATTACATTAGTAAGGGAAAGGAGATCCTAAATCCAGATATTCCCTTCCTAGACCCCTCACCAGAGAGAGAGGAGAAGCCCAAAGCCCTGCAGGCAGGAAAAGGTGTCTACTGGTGAGTAGAGAGGTTGCTTGTGGTGGATTTTGCTAGAGACGCTGCACGGACACAGCATTCTTCACTTCGACCCTCAGGAGTCTGTAGGGGCCTCACAGGGGAAATAAAAGGCCCAGTGTTACCTGTCCCCAGTTCTGTTCCACGTGCTATATAGAACTGGAAGAGCCAGGGAGATGAGCTGAGATAGTCTTTGAAATCCCTGCAGCCCAAGAACTGACCATATTGCTTAATCCGCCCATGATGGTACTCTGGCCCACAGGCTTGAGCTTGTTATAGAAAATCGGCCCCTATCTCCACTCTGGAGGCTGGGTTAGGTTTTCCATCCACTTCTTGTTGGTGGAATCCGAAGGCCCGGCTGTGGTGAACTCAGGCTCTCGAGGTGGGGAAGATGATGGAAAGAGGAACAGTGGGCAGTCTTTCCTTGGATAGGAATGTGGTCAGGTGGCGAGGTTTGCTGAAGCAAGCAGCGGTCTATTCAACCTGCTGATCCTGGCTGATTTGTGGCTCCTGACCAGTGGGCCCTACGGACTCCCTCTCACCCTCTTGTAGGGAAGCTGTGGTTCTAATTGTATGGGCTTGTCCTTTCCTCCCTCCTACCCTTTTCTGCCCTGGCGTCTCCCCGACGAACCTACATCACCGTGTCTCCTGTTTGTGTCTTTCCTTCCCAGACAAGCATGGTGTCTGTGGAGGGCCTCACGAAGCTGGTGGACCCCTCCCAGCTGACCGAGGAGTTTGATGGCTCCCTGGATTACAACCACGAGGAATGGATCGAGTTGCGCCTCTCCCTGGAGGAGTTCTTCAACAGTGCGGTACACCTGCTCTCGCGCCTTGAGGACCTGCAGGAGATGCTGGCCCGGAAGGAGTTCCCTGTGGATGTGGAGGGCTCTCGGAGGCTTATCGATGAGCACACACAACTCAAGAAAAAGGTGCTGAAGGCCCCTGTGGAGGAGCTGGACCGGGAAGGGCAGCGGCTGCTACAGTGTATCCGCTGCAGTGACGGCTTCTCAGGACGCAACTGCATCCCAGGGAGCGCTGACTTCCAGAGCCTTGTACCCAAGATCACCAGCCTCCTTGACAAGCTGCATTCCACCCGGCAACACCTGCACCAGATGTGGCACGTGCGAAAGCTCAAGCTAGATCAGTGCTTCCAGCTGCGGCTCTTCGAGCAGGATGCTGAGAAGGTAGGAGGAGAACCGGGCAAGCCTGCAGTGTGGGGGGCCTGCGGTGTGGTGGGGCGTGGCTTTCTAGGGAAACCGTTGGGGTTCTTAATCCAAATCTCTGACTGGGGCAATTTGGTTGAAATCCTTTTTTTTTAAAGAGGCCCATTGGTTTCAGATAGCTTAAATTTATTTCAATCTCCTATTTGGCCATGGACCACTTATTATTAAAGTTTATCGTTAGATTGTTTTTAATCATAGGCTAGGCTCTGTTCTTAGGGCTGTATATAGATTAACTCGTTTTAGCCATCTTCAGAGCCCTGAGAGGTAAGTGGACTACCACGGTTCCGTTTTCCAAGTGGAAGTAGCTAAAGTTGGGGGTGTAATCTGGTTGCAGGGTCCATGCTTATATTAATGCGGTTAGACATCACCCTCTGTGCCCCTGGTGAGTCAGTGGATTGAGCGTCTAAGAGCCAAAACAGCACCACTGTCAGCAACCATTACTGTCCTATAGTGGACTTTCTTTTCAATGAGAATTTCAGCATGGGTTCCTGTTTAAGCTGCACATCCCTTCAGTCCCGTGAGGCAGGTGGTGGTGTCTGTCTCGACACAAGCCAACTGAAGCTCTTAGTTCTTGGCAAAGCTGACCTATGGTTCCAGTCTTATTTCCAAGTTTCGGCTTTTCTGTGCTATAACACTTCTTTTTGGAGTACGTTTTCAAACGAGATACCGTTTTCCCAGCAGTACATTTTCAAAGCTTTTCCCTTGTCATGGAAAAGTAAGATGTGAGAAAAAAAAAAAAGGCACCTGGAGTCTCTTTGCTGAGAACTCAAAAATACCTTCTCTGGATAAGTGAAGTGAAGAAAGGAGGGTTTGTGTGTCCTCTAAGAAGAGGGGAGCAGGCTCCCTCTCTCTTACTAGTGTTCTAGGTTTGACCGTAACATAAATGCACGATGTTGTTCTCTGGAATACCATGGCATTGCTCAGGAACCTGTGGGTTTTACAGTATCTGACACAGAGGTCGATAAGAGCTCAGATCATGGCCTGAGGAGGTAGCTCGGTTGATAAAGTACTTATCTCCCAAGTTGGAGAACTTGAGTTGATTTCCAGAACTCACCTAACATGTCAGCATGGTGGCACATGCTTTTAATCCCAACCCTGGGAAGCTGGAGACAGGTGAATTCCTGAATTTGAGTACCTAGACTAATAGGCAAGCTTCAGGTCCCAGTGAGAGACCATGTCTCAAAAAATAAAATAAAAAAAAAAATAAAATAAAATAAAATAAAATAAAATAAAATGGACACCTCTTTAGGAGCAACACTTGAGGGTGACCACTATGACCTAAACATACATGCACCCCACACACATATGAGCATGCACACAGACACACAGACACAAACACACACACACACACACACACACACACACACACACACACACACACACACACACACACACACACACACACACATTGAAAATGTCTTAGGTATTTTGAAGTGGTGAAATCAAGATCTAAAACTTACTTTATAACAACAACCCTAATTTCTATATAGTAGAAAGAAAATTTACCATAGATGGATCATTTTAACTTATAAATTCCAGACTTATGGATGGTTTTAATTTTGATGGGTGAATTTTCTAATCTTTTGTGATCACTAGAAAATCAATCCATGTAGTTTTGAAAGAATTCGTATCCATTTCTATAGTAAAGCTTTTGGTCCTCTCTTGGTGAGCCATGTAAAGGAGTCTGCCTGAGCTCCTTCAGACTTCTATGCCCAGTGGTGTGGCAGGTCTGACCCTGACTGACTTGCTTAGATCACAGAACCCCCCTGGACCACTCCTTGAGTGACAGCAGGCCAGGCCAGGAACCAGCTCCTGGTAAAGCCAGAAGCCGATGCTTAGTTGAGATCTGAAACACTTCCTTTTTCACTTGAGATCGCCTGTGCTCTGGGGCAGAGATTCCATTCTGAAACCTGTCCTGGATGGTTAAGTCAGTGAGCCAGAGACAGGAGGGGACAGGGTGGGTCTCACATCTGCCTAGGTATGTTTTAGGTGTTAGAACCCTTCCGGATATCCCTGTAGCTCAAAGCTATGAAGAACCTGCACAGGACACCAGTAATGTCTGCTTCAAAAACAAAATAACATGTCTTGGCTTCTGAAGTTCTCAGACAGGGGAGGCTGCGCTTCTAGAATCAGCTGCATTCCACTCAACTAGTCAATGGCTGTCCTTCATACAGCAGCCTCCCAATTCATACTCCCAAGAGTTGCATGTATGTTACTATTCCTGGGTACGTAGAGACTCAGAGGGGCTTGCCCAAGATCATACTGCTGGCTAACCAGGGTCAGTATTTTAGCTGGCCTCCACAGCTTCCCCAAACACTTCTCCAGGAACACTCTTGCCTCTCTGTTCCCAGGACTCGCCTCATGTTAACACTGAATGGCACCTGCTAGTCCCTAGGTCACTTGGCTAATGCATTGATATTCTGAACAAAGTCTCCAATTCCACTTTCTGGTGTGTGTGTGTGTGTGTGTGTGTGTGTGTGTGTGTGTGTGTGTGTGTGAAAGAGAGAGAGAGAGAGAGAGAGAGAGAGAGAGAGAGAGAGAGAGAGAGACAGACAGACAGAGAGAGAGAGAGAGATTCTAAATAAAGCCTCCAGCTCCACTTTCTTGTGTGTTTGAGTGTGTGAGCATGCATGCGTATGTGTGTGTGCACGCACACATCAGATGTGTGTTGTATATAGCTATGTGCAGGTACACTTGCCTGTGTGTGGCCGTGCACACCTGTGCATGCACACAAAGGCCAGAGGAAGGCATCTTGCTCTGCTGTCTTCCCTTTTCCTTTGAGGCAGGTTCTGTAACTGACCCTGGAGTTAGACTGGTGGCCCTAAGTTCCAAGGATCCTCCTGCCCACAGCTCCCTGTAGCTCTCAGGTTACAGGCGTGTGCGTGGCTGCATCTGGCTTTTCCCACGGCTATGGGACCTGAACCGGGGTTCTCATTCTTGTCCAACAAGTGCTCTTATCCACTGAATCGTCTCTTTAGTTCCCCAAATTGCACCTTCTAATGCTTCCTCTTCAGCTCTTACCTCCTCTGAGCCATGGACTGCTTGTCTGGTGAGACATACAGACTTCTCACAATAATGTTTGTAAGTGCAGAAAAAACCTACATAGGCTTGTACAACAAATAAAATACAGTATCATCTTTTGAAAAATAGGTACTTCTTCATTAACATGACAAATATAAGAGCAACTAATAGCTACTATGATTTGGAAACAGGGATAAACATGAACACATCTCAGGACAGCAACCCTGATGTGATATGGAAATGTTTATGTTTCTGCTGGTATTAAAAACACTGCTTTAGCTGGGTGCTGGTAGTGTATGACTTTAATCACAGCACTCGGGAGGCAGAGGTAGGTAAATTTTGTGAGTTCGAGGCCAGCCTGGTCTACAGAGTAAGTTCCAGGACAGCCAGAGCTACACAGAGAAACACTGTCTCAAAACAAAAACAAAAACAAAAACATAAAACAATCAAACAAAAAACCACACTGCTTTAGTTAATTCTGGGATAGTTTGTTGTCTGTGTTCATAATGGAAAGGAATGCTTCATTTCAGCTACATATTAGTGAAAATAATGGTGCCCCCCCCATCTAAGTATAGTATTGCTGAATTTAAGTCCATGAACTCAGTTTAGAACCTGTCTTCTGTGGTGTACTTACACCTTGAAAGAGAAAAAATGAGGTGGAGAGATGGATCGATTGATCGAAAGAACAGCACTAGCTGTTCTTTCAAAAGATCCAGGTTCAATTCCCAGCACCCACATGGTAACTCACAGCTGTCTGTAACTCCAGTTCCAGGGGATCCAACACCCTCTTTTGACCTCTGTGGACACTGCACACACATATTGCACACATATACAGATGCAGGCAAAACAGTCACACACATAAATCACTTTAAAAAGAAAAACAAGTATGTTGGTGCATGTGTATGAATGCACATTTGTGTATGTATGCAGGGGTGTTCAGGGAAAGACAGAATTAAATGACTAAAATTAAATGATTACGAACAAAACAGAGATAAGGAGCGGGGTGGTGGGAATACTTTGACATTGAGTCAGTGGTGAGATTGCCGCTCCAGGCTTGACCCAGCTGCCACGGAAAATGTCCTGGGTGTGGAGGCTGGGGAGAAAAACAGTCCTTTAAAGTTGTGTCCAGATTAATTTAGAAGATCCGTGCAGAGCTAAGTGCCTCAGCCTTTGACTTATTTGGTGCTTTTGGACAGGGGTCAGGAGGGCAATGGTGGGGAGTAATGGCTGTGTGCACAGCCACGTCTAAACAAGGGCTGGAGGACATAGTTCCTGTATGAGCCACATCTCAGCCTCCTTGCAGGCGGTGGGGGTGGGCAGCGAAGCTCCTCCAGATCTGGGAAGCTTTTGGCAGTCAGTTCAGTTCAGTGACCACTCGGCTCCTATTTTTATAACAGGAGTGGGCCCAGAGTCTCTCCTCTGGCCCTGTGAGCTGACCACTTGCCCTCCAGGCATGAATAATTGGCTGATGGCTCCCCACTTTACCCACTGTCCTTGGAGAATGACGCTGACTCCTACCACCTTTCTTGACCCCTGTGGTAGCCCCTGTCTTGGAGATGGTAGGGACAGAGCCATGATCTCTCCCAGTAGGGAGGGGGGTTCTATCCTCATAGAGCAAGCTCCCCATTTATATGATTATGAGTGTAGACAAGCTGTCCTGGGTACAAATAAGCTTGGATAAATATGTATAGGCTGGAATTTCTAACTCAGAGAAGCTCACTATCCAATAAAAAAAAAAAAGACAGATACATCAACACCTGTTTCTTTATGTGTCAAAACAGACTTGGGGTTTAGTTGATAGGTTACAAAGCACATGTTTAAGGTATACAATCTGATGGGACCGAGATATGAGGAGACACCTTGAAGCCATCCCTGTGATCAAGGTCATGTGCATTTTTGCCCTCTGAGTGCTCCCCTTCTCTCTTTACTCTTGATTAATGTCTGCTGTGGCCTGAACTGCCCTAGGCGTAGCTGCTGTGTCTGGGAGTTCCCAGGGAAGAGGGAACATCCGAACTCAGGAGTGATGGAGAGGCCTTAATAAGAAAGCTGGGAGTGTTGGGTAATTCAGACATGATTTAACTATCCCACGATATTGGAAGATGAACCACGTCTGCCTCGGCCCGGTGCCCTCTGGCCTGTAACTAATGGACCCATATAGTACTGCAGTCACAGAACACAGGCCCAGTGGCTGGCACAGATTAGCCTGGGACAGATAATTGTTCTCCATACAGCTTTGTTTCTAGCCATATCTGCCTCTGGCTATAGTGGGCCCCATGTGAGGAAAATGTACACCATATAACTGTAGCCTGTTACCAAAGAGAAGGGGTGGACCTCTTCTGGAGGTGGGCTGTGTGGAACCAAAGGTCAGTAACCAGACTCAATGCCTCTGGAGGAGGAAAGGGTAAACACTTTCCAGTGGAGGGTCTTCCAGAGGCACTGTGTCCTAGGAGCCTTGGGTAACATTTAACAGGTTAGATCTGAAAGGAATCTTAAATCAAAAAGCCTACCTCCTACACACAGTGGGAAGCCTCAGTCTTGTGTAATGATGGCCACTGTCCTCACGATGCCCACTTAGAAGTTGATGACTCCAAGAAGCATCAGAAAAAACCTGACATCATTTCACTACCTGCCTTCCGATCTGGGGAGGTCCTCCTCTTCCCATCTTTACAGGAAGGGAACTTGTTCAGGTGAGTCCCTGATAAAATGATTAAATGATTGGGAAACCATAGCTACTCGTTCCTGAATAAAGATGGCTGTCCTGATGCCTTTCCAGTCAGCCTGGTTTCTCTGCCCACCCACCACTATTCTAAGAAAGTGGATGTTTGTATTTTTTTAGGATAATTTGCAAACAGCAGAAGTGACCTAATGGGGCTTCATAGTATTGGAACCAGAAGATTACTGCTTTGCCTAGCATGTTCCACTTGTTTCCTATATAAACATGTACTTTGGAAGTGTGCAAAATAAGACAAGACCTCCATCCCTCCCATAGCCCTGATTGTCATATACTTGATTATACATTTACTTATTTATTATGATGAAATTCCATTCACATTTATGGTGCTGTATCAGTACAGAAATGGAGGTGTGGTGATTGACACTTAGGATCTGCCCTGTCCTGGGGTGCCAGTGGCCAATTGTGACACTTTATGCATATCTTTAACATCCTAACCTGCAATTATAAATGCAGAATTAGGACTGATTTAGTGCTATTTGCCTTATTCCGTCCATGTTGCAGTATTACCATGCTCAATATACTCCCTTAACAAAAACATCTTTTAAGGAGTGATAAAGTGATGTGGTTTACAGTTGTGGTAGCTGTGTCAGTGGAGGTGGCTGAGATAAATGCTTTTTTTTTTAATTTGGTTGTTTATTTGAGACAGGGTTTCTTTGTGTAACAGCCCTGGCTGTCCTGGAACTAGCTCTATAGACCAGGCTGGCCTCGAACTCCCAGAGATTCACCGACTGCTGCCGAGATAAACAGTTTTAAGGAGACCCATCAAAATCTCTAAGTTTGCTAAAGTCCACACTCCAATTCCTGACCCTTTTTCCCTGAGATTGGCCACCCTGGATAATATGGAAGCCCCTTTATAGTGAAACAGTTCTAAAATACCCCTTGCTGTCTTGTTCTCCGTGCGCCTCTTCTGTCCGCAGGAGGTGCTCTGATGGGATTCTCGCTTTGGGGATTGTGGGACGGAACAAACTTTTCTCAGTAGACAATCTCCTAAGCATCTTTCTGCTTTAGCAAGCCAAGCTGCTGCCCAGGGGTTTTAATGGATATAATGGGGATGCATGTGGAGATGCCCGGCCACTGAGCACCTCCCGCTTCCCTGGGCTGGCTTCCTTTCTTCCCTCCGCATGACTGACGTCCTGGTTCAGTCTTCAGCCACTGCTGCCCGCTGGGACTGTGCCTGTGTCTTGGATGCTCTCTTACTGTCCTCATTTGTGTTTCTAGGGCTGTGATGAAACACTTTCCGAAAGAACTTGGGGGCTTCAGGGTTTGTTTCATTTATGCTACTAAGACAGAGTCCGTCACTGAGGGAAGTCGGAACACAAGCTCAAGGCAGGGACCTGGAGGCAAGAACCAAAGCAGAAGCCATAGAGGAGTGCTGCTTACTGGCTTGCCTAGCTGCCTGCCTTGTACAACTCAGGACCACCACCCGTAGTGGGCTGGGCCCTCCTCCATCAATAACCAGTCAAGAAAATGCTCCACAGACGTGTCCACAGGCCAGCTGGATGAAGGCAGTTTCTCAATTGAGAGTCTGCGTGTGTCTAGGATCGTGTCAGGTTGACGGAAACCAGCGCACTGACGTGTGGGCTTGCTTCAAATGATTTTCAATAACTTCCAATGAAACAAAATTAAGAGTTGATGTTTGAGAGAAGTTAGGAATTAGGACAGACTTGTGGGGTTCTTAAAAGTAAGCAGGTTGTGCGGTAGTCTGGGGTAAGGAAAGGAGGTCGAACTGAGGTCATACCTGCTGGGTTGGATGGGAAGGGGGGGCCTCCACAGGAAAGGGTCTCTGAAAACACTACCTATCCTTGAAGTAGTCCCCCTTCAAGGACTTCAAGGACCCTTGAAGTAGTAGAGGAAAGTGGTTAGTCCCAGTGTCCCAGGGGAGCCTGTCAATCCTCTTAGCACCGTTTATGTCTGATCCGATACACTCTGCTTTGTATCATAGCTAGGAGTTTGTGTATCTTTATTTTTATCTTATGATTTTATTTTGTGTATGGCTATTTTGCCTGCCTGTACGTCTGTGTGCCATGTGTGTCTCTCTAACTCATAGAGTACAAAAGAGGGTATTGGATCACCTGGAGCTGGAGCTGTGCTAGATTGGATCCTCTGAAAGAGCATCCAATGCTCTTAACCACTGAGCCATCTCTCCAGCCCCATGTCTTATTCCATTGTAAACAAGGGGGGGGGTCAGAAATACCTTCCTACAATCTATCCAGGATATACATGCATGCATTTTATATTCTTAGAAGTCTTTAGAAATAAAGCAATATCGCTTTCATGTTAATCACTCTGAGAAAAGATGTATGGGGCACCAATGGGTGAAGGACCTCACAGTAGGCAGCAGGGCACTGGGGAAGGGCTGGGTGCATTTGTGGTTTTGAGAATTGTTTGCCTGTTAGCCACACTAGCATTTCAAGCCATCCCAGGATGCCCCGTAGCTGGGCAGAGTCTTCCCTGCTGTTTCCTGCTTTTTCCCTCCAACATAAAAGCGGTCCTGATCACTCTCTAGAACCCAAAGTGGCTTGGCGTGGCCAGAATCAGTATGGTCAGTCATAGAGAAACCCCACTCCCTCTCCTTCTGTCCTGCACATGGGCCCATTGTCTCTCCTTGTCCCCTGACCTCCAGCCCCGTGTCCTGGAAGTCAGCAGTAAGCCTGACTCCACGGTCATTTGTCAAAGTGAAGTGCTTTTGTAGTAATCACAATACCAATGCGTGACATGTGTTTGACCGTCACTTCTGAAAGTGTTCTCACACCCACGAGCTCAGAGGCTTTCTGGTTCAGCCCTTCCTTTTACATAGAAAATTTGGACCAGAGCAGAGACCCACCCAAAGTCTCGCAGTCAGTGGTTCATCATTGGGCTACCATTTGCTTCGTGTGGTAGAGCAAGCAGGCGTAAGCCTCAGCCCTGCTCTGTAGAGAAGCCAAGGGATGGTGATAAGGAGAGTTTTGCCTGGGATAGAGAGAGGTAGGCAGTGCCAGAAAAGAGCATTTTTCTCTGAAGCCAGTGCTGCCCCTACCCACATACATGATGCGTGCACGCGCACGCACGCACACACATACACATACACACACACACACACACAGAGAGAGAGAGAGAGAGAGAGAGAGAGAGAGAGAGAGAGAGAGAGAGAGAGAATATGAGGGAGAGAGAGGGAGAGAGGAATGCATGTACGTACTGGCAAACACTCATATCTCCATACCCATACACAGCTGTCTTTTAGAGACTTCTTGCCGTACCTGAGAGACAGCAACGTGTGCCTGCACCCTACAGGGAGACTCAAGGCCTAAGGACACGGGCTACCTTCCATATGCTCTTTACCACTTCTGTGCTAAAGGACCCAGCCCTGGCCGGGCTGCCGGAAGGCTGTGCCAAGTCTCCGTGTGATTTATTTGTCTCTGCCTATTTTGTCGGGAGGGAGACTTCGAAAAGAGCTGCAACCTTCCGTGAGGCCAAGAGGGCAAGGTCTTTACTGGGCACTTTGTCATTTCCTGCTTTCTTTGGAGAAAGGTTCTGGTGCCCACTTGTTCCTGGCCTCCCCCTCGTCCTCCCTAGAACTAAACCGTCCAGCCTCTTCACCTCTTGTTGACTGCTCTCAGGGCAAGGAAGTGTGTCTGTACCCCGCCCCCGATGACACAGAACACAGTGTTCTGAATTATTTCCAGCCTGCCGGCCCTGGGAATTTGTACTTACTTTTTCTCATTTCCTCCTCTTGCACATTAGAAACATTAGATCCCGAAAATAATCCAAGTCATCGTGTTCTGCAGGCTGTATGTGGAAGTGCTTCCCCAAAGCTGTTTTTCTCCACTCACTTCCTTTTTCCTTCTCCTTTCTTCCTGCTCTCGTATTTCAGCTCTAATTTGTATCCTGGATGGAGCATTCTTCTTGGGAGTGTGGGTGAGCAGCATCGAGGGAGGGTTGCGAGCAATGTTTAGGGTCTGAGGGTCTTTGGCTCTCCACTAGGATCCTGTCACAGGCTGGAGGGCATAAATGCCCTCTTCTGTGCTGTGTGTCCCCATCCAAGAGAGGGTGTATGTCCGGGAGGGGGCACAGAACAGCACCTAAGAAACATTTGTTGGCTAGCTAATTTATAGTCACCCAATGCCTGCTACATTCCATGCACCCTACTGTGCTCTGAGGAGCAGATTCCTCTTTCCCCAGGATTGGATGGAACATTGATGCAGTTCTTCAGACCTTATAAGAAAGGGGTGGTTTCCATACAGTAACCACTCCAGTGGGGGGTACTTGAGTGCATTAAGTTACCAAGGTACTTGTTCTTACTGGGACAGGTAGGATTAGGAGGTCAGTGGGTCAGAGGGAGAGGGGGAGGGGGAAGTGGAGAGGGAGAGAGAGAGAGAGAGAGAGAGAGAGCGCGAGCGCAGGTGGTAGACTGAGTGGAAAAGAAAGTATGTTAGCTCTACTCCAGTCTTAGAAGTAGAGGAATAGCTAGGGTACTCTCCTCCCTTCTTTTTTTGAAGACAGAATCTTGTTGTGTAGCTCAGGCTGGCCTCAGACTCAGAATCTTCTAGCCTGTGCCTCTTGAGTGTTAGATTACAGGCATGCATTGTCAGTGTGGAGTTGGGTCCCCCCCCTTCTTTTTTTTCTTTTTCTTTTCTCTCTCTTTTTTGTTTTTGTTTTTGTTTTTGTTTTTTTGTTTTTTTTTTGTTTTTTGTTTTTCGAGGCAGGGTTTCTCTGTGTAGCTTTATGCCTTTCCTGGACCTTGCTCTGTAGCCCAGGCTGGCCTAGAATTCGCAGAGATCCACCTGCCTCTGCCTCTCAAGCGCTGGGATTAAAGACATGCACCACCTCTGCCCAGCTTTGGGTCCCCTTTTTAAGAGCTGAGAACTGTCTGGTATAATTTATAAACTAAAATGAAGTGTCTGTTTTGGGTGGGGAGGTTTCTTTCCAGGAATTTCACTTTGAACCATCCACTTTCCTTCTGTTTTTTTTTTCTACCACAACTCTCACCCCCTACTTCCTTCTTTCCCATTTCCTGTCCCTGCAGGTGCGCGTCCTTAGCACAGGCCTCCCCACCCTGTTTATAAATGTTTCTCTAATGATCGTGACCCTTCTTCCCTCTGCAGCCCTGCTTCCTTCCGTCCAGAACAGAGAAGGGTCTGCATGTGTGACTCGGGCCTCCAGCAGAAGGTGGAGAGCACAGGTCACAGAAGCCAGCCAAGGCTCCTAGAGACAACACGAAGTTTGGAATTGGGGAAGCCTTCTGAAGCTTCCGTCCAGTAGTCCCAGCCCTGTCTCCGCTATGCCCCCAAGCCAGTCTCATTCTGCTCCGTTCGAGCAGCCCTTCGGTGACTGGGTCGGTCCTCATAGTCCTTCCCCATCCCCTTGATGCCAAACACAGTCTCTTGAGTTCTTTCGCTCTGTTTTCAACGATGTGGGCCTTGGCCCTCAGTATGACCTTCCTGATGCCAGCTTTTCAAATAGGAGAAGAGGGAGGAGTCTACAACCCTGGGTCCCACTTACACGGGCAAGGAAAAGATTTTGTGTGCAGTGGTAGGAGGTGAAGTCGCTTCTTGTAGTTCAACCTGGAAATCCTGGGCCAGAGGAGGGTGGTACGTCACTCAGAGAGCCTCATACATAGACACAGAAAGCTGTCTTCTCTCGTATAATTACAGGGATGAAGTTCCAGTTTGGGTGTGTTGGGTTAGCAGATTGCTGGTGTCCAGATCAACAATGGTCTCCGTTTCTCAAGGAGAAGCCCACTTCAGGGGCATGTATTGTTCCAGCCTCATCTCTGGGTCCCATTGATCTTCCCAAGCACAGTGGAAATTACATCATCTTATCTTGAAGGGAATAATAAAACCCACTACCACCTGTAGAAGGAGCATCACACTGTGATCAGCTCCTTCTGCAAAGGTGTATCAGTTCCACGGAGAACTACCTCTACTTGGAACCCCTGATGGCTTCTCCCTTCATGATCCCAGTCCATGTTCCTCAAGATATCCCACTGTGGTGCTCCTTTGCTAACCCTAGCCCCTCCTTAGTAAACTTGTGTTTGTGTGTGTGTGTGTGTGTGTGTGTGTGTGTGTGTGTGTGTGTGTGTGAGAGAGAGAGAGAGAGAGAGAGAGAGAGAGAGAGAGAGAGAGAGAGAGAGATTTGGTAAGAGAAATCATGACCTTTTCGTGTGGTGAGGGAAAGGGGGGTGGTGTTTTCTGCATGCTGATCAGGTTGGCTAATTGATCCCATCACAAGATATTTGTCCCACCTGAAAGCTCCCTGGGAGGCTGACTTTACCATGAGTATCCAGAGGAGGCTAAAAACTCCCCATTGACCCTGTCTGTCCCATCTGGTCTTGGAGTTATGTGCTCACCGGCCTCATTTCTCAGGTACACTGCAATGTCTGCAGGTCACAGTCCGCTTTTTTGATAATTCTGGGTTCCCAGGAGGCCCATCCTGGCCTCTCTGGGCTGTCTGTCAGAATCAAACCTTTTAAACACTCACTCTGGGCTGGCACAAGAGCACCACCTACTGCTGAGCTTTCCCGGGTCCTTGTTCAGGTCCTTGCTGTTTGGAACTGGAGTTGTTATGAGTTTCATCTCGCAGGGGAGAGTTTGTAGCAGAACCCAGCATGGTCCTTCTATAAGAACCCAGGGGAGGGCAGGTGGAGAGACAGAGAGGGTATGAAAGGGAGGAAAAACCCTGGAGACAAGGAAAGAAAGTGAAACCAAGTGATGAGCCAGCGTCAGAGAGGAACGAAGGTCATGACAAGGCTGTCAGCATGATGACTGACAGGGAAGTGTCGGCAAATCCCTGTTATTTTGGAAGGAGGATTGATAACTAAATGAAATCCAAAGAAGTTTCTTCTAAGGCGCGGAAAAGTGGAGGAGGTGGTGAAGAGTTCTAAGGCATGAGTGTGCATTAGGGGGTCTTGGCGTTCTAGCTCTACCCCTAAGAACTGCAGGTTCTTTCTAAACATCACACCTGGCCGCTCACCTTCATCCTGTGAGGAGTGGGTAGACTCTCCTCTGTTCAGGAAGTTGCTTTTCAGCTCTGCAGTATGCTTTGTCAGGTGGGGTCTGGAAGCCAAGCCCCTCCTCACACATGAACCTGCCTGAGCCTGCCTTCCTGTGTGTTTCTTCCAGAACCCATTTTAAAGCTGCTGAGGCTTACAGGGGGCACAGGGTGTCTGGTCCTTTTCCTCAGTTCTTTAAGGTCAAGCCTACCTAGCCCAGATCCCTTCGATACAGTGCCCATCTCTCCCACAGCAGGGCTCCCAGATGTGGGGGCTGCCTTCTGCTCAGCCCCCAGTGGAGTCCTGTTCCCAGATGTGCAGATGATTGGCACAGCTGATTTTAGGATGCGTAGGAGGGACTGGATGAGAACATCAACCAGACACTCCATTTTTACAGTAAAAATAATAGTCCCCATTTTCTGAGTGTATCCTGTGTGCCAGGAACAGCCATTAGTTCATCTAAATTAACTTGCCAAGGGGCCAGATCTCGGTGGATGCCTAAATTTAGCTCTGGGATAAAGTTGGGCACGATTTTCTCAGCTTGTTAAATAGGATCTGACCTCTTCATTTCTACATTTTGGGAAGTGGGTGAAATACGTTCCCTTACTCTGTCCCTGAAAATATTTTATCAGTATTTGTGGTTTACATGGAAAGAATTTGGCCATTCAGAGTCAATATCCCGGGGCCGCCTGGGCTGCTGCCTGGGCTGCCGCCGGGCTTGGCTGGTTCTCTACTTCTCATCTGCTCGACTTGCTGGCTGCTGGGTGACCATTCCATCCTCACAGGAGGGCCATGCATGCCTTGCCGGTGCCCCAGGGGATTCAGTCCATCCAGGCACACAGGTCGGAAATGAAATGCAAAAAGGCAAAACTCTGTTTACTGCCTGAAAATATTTATATGCATAAAAGAATGATTAAAAAAATGGTGAAACTTTTCCCCCTTGTCCTTAGGGTGAGTAGGATGAGAGTGAGGGGAAAGGCCTTTTGAGGCAGAGTGGGAGCCTGGGCCCCTCCAGACAGAGCTGGGCTGCAGTGCATCTGTCGAGAACAGGGTGTGATTTTAGCATGAGGTTTTGCAGCCTGGGCTCCTCTAATCAGAAAGCAACTGCATTCTGTGACTGTGGGTTTATTCCGTCTGAGCCAAGGGAGTGGGAGGCAGCTGGCACACATTCCGAATCTGCTCCTTCCGCACGTCATCCCCTTTACCGGCTCTGCCCTAGACATAGCAGGGTTTGTGAGAGGAAGGTGGAGAGGGGAAGGAATCTGGGGAAGTGGAGACAGAGACTGAGTTGGTGAGACGTCTAAAATGCATGAAATGCCTTTGTATTTAAGGTGGAGGTTAGCTCAGAGACCCTCCCCAGTCAGAGGGAGAGCAAAGCTGACTGTGTCCCTTCCATTCAGTTGTCCCCTTTGCTAGGAAAGTCCCAGAGCCGTGCCTTGTGTGTTTGCCCATTTAGGACCCTGTTTTAGCTCCCCAGGCCCTTGTTCAAGTGGTTATTCCCATCCTGATGCCCTTCCCTTGTATACCTTTTTCAGCCGACCAAACCCTAGCATCTTTCAAGTGTTAGGTTTTACCACCTTCCAAAAGCTGTCTAGGCTCTGCCCCGCCCCTTCTCCTGCCAAATTGGACCAAAGGCTCCTGTGCCATCAGCCTATAGTATATAACTCGTTAAAGTGCTTCTCACATTAGAGAAGGACTTTAACAGAATAGTGAATATGTCTGTATCCCTGCTAGTCGGTGACCTTGGTGTTCCATCCCAGTCTCTAATCCAGTGTCTGGGACTCAGTGAAAAATTAACAGGTGAATGAAATATCCTATCACATATGGTGACCATGTGTTTGGTTGGTTGCTCGTCCTTTTGGCTGTTAAAAAAAAAAAGGAAGAAAACTAGACTGAAAAGGGATTAAATATCAAGGAATTATATTATTTCTCCATTTTAAATAGATGTGCAGAAGCTAAGCTTTAGGAGAGATAGATGAAGTCTGTCATCAAGAGCCCAGGAGCTTGCTATCTCAGTGTTCTCCTCAGAGCTTCATCCATGTCTCCCCTGTGGTTCTAAGAAGGAAGCCAACGGTCAGAGCAACAGGCTCCATTTGTCTCGTCCAGAGGCAGGTGGGATGGGAAAGGGGAAAGGAAGGAAGGAAGGAAGGTGGCGTGTTCAGATAGACACCGGCTCCTCTCTCCAGGATCCCCAAGCAAATCTCTCCTCAGGTTCGTTGGTTTTTACTGGCTAGGATCTGCTCATCCCTGAGCCAGTGAATAAGGAGAAAGAAAATTAGCATGATTACTTCCAACAAACCATCTAGTATGGAGTGGATGCTGGAGAGCATCGATGTCCAACATGATTCTCTAGGAGGAACTTTCTCAGGTCCAGTCATCTCACACCTTTCTCTCTTCCCTCTGGAACTGTAACAGTGCCTGTCTGAACACACGCTATCCAGTAGTTAGATTTTAGTTAAAAGGGAATACAGTTCTAAGCTCACAGCGCTTGCTACATGTCAGGTGTTCGGTAGGTCCACGTATTTGTGGCAACCCTGCTGGACAGTCAGATGCAGAGCCTGTCATCACGGGAGCGTTTGGGGGGACAGCTCAGCTGTGCCTCACATCTCTTCTGCTCTCCTGTTTGCTCACTTTTCTCTCTCTGAGACAGTATGCTACTTCCTATTTATTTGTTTCCGCATTCATTAATCCTGTTTCCTGATGTTAAATCCACACAAAAAAGGTCTTACATTCTTAATTCTAGAATGTTCGTGTAATTTTTTTTTTCTGGTGCCGGGAATCAAATTCAAGGTCTTGGGGATGCTAGGCAAGCACTTTACCATTGAGTCAATCTCTTACCCACATGGTTTTTTTTTTTTTGTGAATTCCAAATCTATTGCAGTTTTCTGTCATTTAATCCAGAATGCCCTTCCTTGCTCTGTCCTGTTTTCTCTTTCAGATGCTAATCACAGTTATTTTGGAGGACCTGCTTCCTAATTCAGATCTGAATCATCACTGGGTCTGCTCCTATTAAGTAATGTTTCATTACAAGCAGCTTTTCTTTGATGCTTCATATGTCCGAAAATTTGGATTCTATATGAGCGTGTACAAATGATACACTATAGAAGTTTTTGATGGAGCCATCTTCCTATAGCTACTGTGCAGGGTGTGCGCAGAGGGCTAGGTTACCAGAGATCACCTTGACCTTGCAGAACTGTGGTGTAGGCTTTGCTGTGTGGTAGGTCTGCTTCCAGGTTCTCACTGGTCCAGGGCATATTCTCATTCCAGCGCTTTGGCCTTTCCCTGCTGTGTGGTCCTCCTGTGGTCCCTGCTAAATCACACCGCTCCATGTGAATGCAGTCTTTCTGTTCGGCTCACAATAAACCTCACTTCCTGTACCTTCTGTCTATCAGGCTTTCAGGAGTCTTGTCCTTGATTCAGGATTTGGCCAAGCATCTGTATGAAATCATAGAAAAATTATTAGGAGTCCTTTCTAGAGCTCCTTCCCCCCTAATAACCTATCTCCTAAATCCCAGGTACCTTGCCAGCCCTGAATATTATCTCTATTTTTAATACTCACCAAGACCATTGTCACCTTGTGGGAGAAGTGGTTGGTGGGTAACGTGCTTGTCTAATTTGTTTAATCCCCAGCACCACAAAAGGACCATTGCTGTTTTCTGTTAAGCTCCTAGGTCCCTGTTCTATAGCCTGGAAAATACCAGCAGCGAGAGAATCAGGGGATAGAGGGGACCTTCAGTGTGTATCCCTTCCTTCAAAGACCATCAGTCTTTGCTGCCTGCTGATGGTAGGTTGAGTCTCACAGGGATTCCCTTATCCCTGACACACCACAGTCCACACAAACTTGTTAAATAAAAATGTAAGCCCGTCAGGATCACTCCTTCTGACTAAATCTCAAGGACGGGGCCCAGAAAGCTGTAGCTTTTAAGAAAACCCTTTAGATAAGGTAGGCACTAAAGACATTTAGAGAAAACGTTTGTCAGGAGATGGTCCTCTGGTCAAAGAAGGCATTGGGAGAAATTGAGACGTCCATTTGGACGGAAGGGGAATGATCTGGAGATTGGGGCTTGGAGCATTTTTCTAGGGGACGATGTGGTCCACAGTGTGGAAGGAGGATGTGCATGTTGAGATATGCTTGCACAGCAGTGAATAAATTAACTTGGATGGAAAGGGTGCTCGGTGTGGAATGTGCTGTGAAATGATAAGAGTAAGGCAGATCTGTGGGAAGCACTAAGAAGACGATTTTGCTTTGCAAAAAGCAAAAAGTCCGTTGTTGTTGGTTTTTTTTTTTTTTTTTTTTTTTGAGTGAGGGGATGTCCTGTTGAAGGCAGTATTTACAGGAATAAACATGGTCCAGGCAGGTGGCTTGGCATAAGAGACAGAATGGAGTCCAAGAGACCGCTAGGGAGGTAACGAAATAGTCCAGGTAGGAGAGGCTGAGATATGAGTAGCAGAAGCATTGGAAATAAAAGACCTAAGGTGGGCTCTGGGATGGGAAGTCAAGAAAAGGTGATAATATGATAGAAAAGATATGACAGTTTGTCAAGTGGGTGGGAGATCAAGGGGACATTTCTGTTGTATCCACAAGTGCCATGGATTCATAAGGAATCCACAGACATCCCATTATTTCTGTGTGTATTTAGAAGATAATTTGATGGTGGCTTAAATGCATGGATTCTGGCATCAGGCAAACCTAGATCTGAGTATTTAGTATGCTAGCTTGACTGTGTGATCTTGACTTGAATCACACTGAATCTGTTTCTTCACCTAGAAAGGGGGGGGGGTGATGGTAGTTGTCTCCCCTTACAACTGTTATAAGGATTGAGAGCATGCGTATAAATCCCGTTGTGTGGCACCTGGCACATATTTATTCTTGTCAGTCATCTGAGAAGTTATAGATAGAGAACATCCAGAAACAGGAAATTGCATGGGCTGTCAGTTCAGATGGACATTTGATTCTGAATTTATCTTCATCACTTATAAGCTGTGTGATCCTAGGCAATTCACTTCTTCCTGCAGTCATTTCAGTATCTGTGGGAAGTTGTTCCAGGAACTCCGAGGATACCCAAATCTGAGGCTGTCCAAATTCCTTTTGATGAGTGGCATAATATTGACATGTAACTTACAGACACCTTCCAGGATACTTGAAGTGGTCCCTAGATTCCTTATGATACCTAACACAGTGGAGATGCCACATAAATTTTATTATATTGCATTATTTAGGGAATAATGACTTGGAAAAAAGTGTGTGCATTTAGTCCAGTTGCAATTTTTTCATCTATTTTGATCACAGTTTATAAGTCCCCAGCTTCAAAATCCTCAGATATCGAGAGCCAACCATACTAAATTCTTGCCATGTTAAAACACAACTTACACTACCTTCTTTGTGACAACATTAATGTGAGGATTGCTTGGGACAAAGTGTGGCAGTCCAGTCCTTACACTGTCAGAGTAAAGGTCTGAGGGACACAAAAGGAAGCCATGAGGGGAGAGACAGGGGAGTGGGGGAAGTGTGGAGAAGTCCGTGAACTTGGTGAGCTTCCAAAGTTAGGATGTTCCTGCCATTTCCATCATGCTGAGAGTAGGTATATGATGTGAGGAAAGGGTTCAATGATAAGAAAGCCCTGGTTTCCATGAGATAAGGTGCTATTGGGTACCAGGAAAGAAGGGGGATGCTAGGCAAATGGTCTGTGTCTGAAAAGCACTGGGCTGAGAGGGCCAGCCAGGTAGTCAGAAAAACAGAAAACGAAAACACATCCATTCTTCTTGAGAATAAATTGATATCAAACAGACTTGAGAAGTGGGGGGCACCTGACTTCCTTCTTGGGGGTGCAGACTCAAGCAAGCAGTAAGCAGTCTACATCGTAAGACCTCAAGGAGGAAGCAGGTAGAAAATAAACAGGAGTAGCAGAGCAGAGCACAGTCCTGGGAGCTTGGGAGGGGAGAAGGAAGCTCTAGGTGAGACTCTTGGCTGGAAAGCAACACATCAGAGTTAAGAACATCAACATGAACTAGACCTCTTGGCTTTGACTCTCTCCTTCACTTAGCTGTGCACCTGGTTCAGTTAATTAAATCCTTTGAGCCTTAGTCTTTTATTCTGTAAAATGGAGTGATGATACTGGATGTTAATAATGGGGAAATTATTATGACATTACTGGGAGGATTAAGTAAATTAACATATGTAAAATGTTTAGGACAATATCCAGCACATAGAGAGTACTTAGTGAATAGTCGCTGTCAGGACTATTTTTTTTTTTTTTTTTTTTGCTACCGTTATTGTTATTACTGTTATATGGAAAATATTGAAAGTGAGAAAAGGGGATGGAGAACAAGAAGATGAGAAAAGTACCATACTATTGTCAGTGTATTCTGGCCATTAGTTCATTTTCTTTTATTTTAGCTCTAGCTTGCCACAGCTCTTTCAGCCCACCATTAGCCATAGCCATTAGCCCAGCAGCCCAGCTCAAGTACAAGGACATAAGATCTGCCTTGGCAGCTACAAGTGTGGGCATGCTCACAAACTCAGTGCCCCACGGGAACCTGTATCTTGTACCACTTGACACAGCTGACAAGGTCCGTGCAAAGAACATGTTCCTTACAAAAGCCACCATTCAAGGCAGCCCAAGTGTGGTGTCCATGGCAGTGCGTGTGTAGTATTTGGGTAGTTACTCCCAATCCAGGTACAGCTTCCCAGGCAGGGAGTATCTTTATAGTTCGCCAAGATTCAATAACACGCTGGCTTGAAGCATCTTTATTTGTTGTCATGGAAACAGAATCTAGATGCTAACTGGAGGTTGGATTGCTATGCAGAAGAAGGAAAGGGCTTTGCTCACAGCGGACATTTGTGTGTGTTATGAAGACACTCGGACTCTTTAAAAGTTGTGAACAACAGTGCTGTTGTTGACCTGGGTGTTAAGGTTTAAGAAATTGGGGTGGGAGGTGAGGGAAGTGTGCTATGGGATCCACAGTGCAGGTACAGACACAACCTGATGGGTAACACTGGCGTACTTGCTGATTAGCGAACAAACAGGGATGCTGCCCCCTAGATAGCCAGCAGGGCTCTCCTCCCTGGAGCAGACCAGGTCTGTGACCAGGAGGAAGCAGCTTCCTTCATGCAACGTGGAGACGTCTGTAGGCAGACATGGCGCCAGCATAACAGAAGGCAGGCATGCTTGTCACCAGGACATCCTGTCAGGCCATGTCCCTGTCTCTATGGAGATCTGGGTAAGGATGGTCACACACACACATACACCACATCACACACACACACACACACACACACACACACACACACACACACACACGACCCCACAGTCTGCAGGACTGACTAAAGGAACCAGCACAGGAGAGGACCGACTTCAGCAAGAATTCTTGAAACCTAGAAACTAGGTCCACATTTTGGTATCTTTAATATTCTCTCTTCCCTGTTTTCAACTCACCCTCCCCCCAATTCTCCCCTTCCTCCTCCTCATTAGAAAATCAGGAAAGCTTCATCCTCAGAGAGTAGATCATTGAAAACCAGGGTTGAAGGGTCTTAAGAACCCTGGGCGAGAATGCACACGTGAGGACTGTGTGTTGCCATTTCTGCACATAGAGCATGCGCCCCGGGGCAGCGAGAGTTTCCGTGAACGCAGAATTGTGAAGTCAGGAAATTTGCCTGGTTCCCGTGTGCTTATAAGGGCCTCTCATCTTTTGTCTAAGATCCCTCTGCCACCTTATTTTAGAATCACATCCGTGGCCTGTGATCAGAAAGGGCCTATTGAGCTCTTTCTATATCCAGGATAAACTAATTCCAAAAGGGGATTACAGGAAAGATGGCATTTTAATAGGCATCTCTGCTGAGTGGGGGGGGGCAGGGAGGGAGGGGAGGGGGGACTGTTACAAACCAAAGGGAGTAAGTCTCTAGAAGTGAAAGAGTTAGGCTGTGGCAGAGAGGGCAGAGAAGGGGGAGTGTGGATGCTTCCTTGCTAGGTAGAGGCAGGGAGATCAGATGAGGCACAAGATCTTGCCTAACATGCTGTCTCTGTGGTCAGGCCATCCAGGGCAGTAGGAAGGCGCCAGAGCCCAAGTATATTGGTAGAAGGGCTCTGAGTCTTGTGTAGGCAGACACACCCACAGGGTCCCTGTGTGAGTGAGTGCTGGTACCTCTGAGCAGCTCTCTGCAGAGGCCTATGGTTGCTCCAGTGGTGGGTCTCAGGTGTGTGGGTTGTGAGTGTTTCACACACGTATGAACAGCAGGTGTGAGCCCCACTAGCCCCTGATGCTTTTGTTGTATGAACTTGTAGCTTTACCCCCACACCTTTCACCTGCTGTTTGGATCTAAAGGAAAATATTTGGGAGTAGGCTAGAATAGACTCATTATATGGATTCAAAAATCCGTATGCATGTAGCATTCAACAAAGTTTTTTTTTTTTTTCCAATCCATCATTTTATTTGAATGTCCCTGGTGGCCTAGGATTTAAATAGTATAAATTGTTATTTCTATTTAAATAATATAATCATTATTTATCTGTTTTACAGATTAAAAAAAAAAAAAAACCCTGAGGTTCAGACCCTTGATACGGCTTGGTAAAGTTCAAACAGCAGCTTGTAATAATTTGTATTCTCTGCTCTTTGTACTTGAACACACAAGATTTTATTTTATAATTGACTGGAGACCTTGTTTCCCGGGCCTAACAAGATTCACCTACAGGAGGTTGTTGCACCTTACAGGGATGAGTCACTGCAGGGTACAGGGTGTATGCCTGTCCGTGCATACCCAGCCAAAAGAAACTCACCAGTTATTTTGCGACTTTTTGCTTAATCAGCTCATCAAGGCTGAGTATGAGTATCTTATTTGCAAAGTAAACTATAATTAGTGTACAATACTAACAACAGTCAGGTCATTTGAGAGTTAGATGACGTTAGACGCTTTCACTATAAGAAGGAAATAAACAAAAGATTTTTACTCAATATCCCCGCTCTATGAAATAGTTATGCTTCATTAAAAACAGAACAGAACAATAATAACCTTTTAGTTATCCCATCTTTTTAAAAAAATGGAAAGTCTTGTGTTTATTTTCCTAATTTGCATTTAAATAGATTCCTTTAACATTGACTATTTATGAAGAACCAGCTTTGTGTATGTTTACTGAAGTTAGCTAGCATAAAAAATTACCTAGCTTAGTTAAAAAAAAAAAAACATGAAAAAAAACCCTCAAGTAGCTTACATATAACATCTTTCTTAATAAGACAGAGAACACTGTGTACAGTTCAGACAGAAAGATAATTGCATTACTTAGATATGACCCTTCCTCTTGGAAGGATTTTTTGTTGTTATATTACATTTTGTTGAGTGTGACATTTGTAGTTTCTCAAAAAGTGAGGGTGGAGACATGAAGAATCCGAAGCTACTGTGGATACATTCTCTTTTGCTCTATTCCTCCTTTTCATCTTTAGTCATTCTGGCTCATGTGTCTTCCGGATATCAAATTCAAATGGATCGAGTTATAAATGGTTCTGGCTTGAGGCCAGGACCACTTAGAAAGATTTTTCTTCTCCAGACATTAACAACCTTAGGTACGACCAACTACCATCCTTCCTCTCTCCTTCTCCTCTCTCCCTCCCTCCTCACCCCTTCTCTTTCCTTCATTCCTTCCAGCATTTATGGAGAGAAGTGCTGTTGTTCAGGCAGCTCTGCCCAGCATCTGGGACCCTTCCTGTGGTGTAGCCATAGTGAGGAGGTAGCTGGGTACTGGCAAGTAAGTGTTGCCAAGCACCTTTGCTAGGCTGGGGCATCATGGTGCACACAGCCTCTCAGAGCCCGGCTGACAGTCGCTCAGGAAATGTAGCACAGGGTGGGATAATGATGTCTAGAATTTGGGCTTCACTTCTCTGAGCTTTCTGTGAAGAGGACCTGATGGTAATACTCATGTGATACTGTTTGAGGGTGCAATAAGATGATTCATGCAAATGGACATTGGAACTTGAACTTGCAAGCACCTGGGAAATGTCGTGGTGGAGACTAAGGAGCTGCTTTTCTCTGGCTGTAAAACAAGGCCAGTTTTCTTGTTACATTCCTTAATTCAACCACTAGAAATATGAGCTATAGCAATGAATATACGTTCTAACCCGGGAGATTCCATGAAACTAATTTTTGTTTTGAATAGAAAAATTATTTTTTCGTGGGTTTCAAAATGTGCTGTTTGTGAGCCAAGCATGCTCACTCTCATTCTAGGAATCACTATCACTTGCAAATCAGAATATGTAATATATTATGTATCAGAATATATGATATATTACATAATTAATTATATATTTTTTTCAATCAAAAATTCTAAAAAGTTTTATGCCTCTCCTGGGTCATAAACACACGTTTACATGAGACCATCAAGTCTGCAGACCAGGTCTTTTCCTCTCTTCCTGGGACACATGTTGCTTCTTTGAAGCAGTTCCTCCAGAACAAACTAAACTTTGTCAGGGTGCCTCACTACCAGGAAGCAGGAAGCAGAACATGAACTTGGGGGTGGCATTGGGGCCAGCATCAGTCCTTGAGGAGCTGATTCAGCAGGGCACACAGCTGCTGTGGCCATCTTGCCTCTTACCTCGCTTGGCCTATGTCCAGCTTTCCTCTCTCTGCAGGCCAGCAGGGACCTGGTGCCCAGCAATCTAATCACCGTGGTGCTGCGCATACCTCATCTGTCAGTTTGTATATCTAAATAGTTATTCGACAGAAAATACAAGGTCACTTCTGGGCTGCTGAGATAGCCAGAAAGGATGTGGAGTGAATACTCTCTCATCATCACAAGTCCCCAGGACTTGGAGCATTTCTATAGTTAATATAATTAAATCTTTTGTAAATAAGGAGAAGGGATGAGAAATTATTTTTGAAATGGGGTTTGGAGGAAGAATTTTAAAGATCAAAAACTACAGAATGAGAACACTGCAAACTCCAGGGCTTGCTTTGTTTCCCTCTCCATCATTAATGATAACTGGGGGTTGGGAGAGCTCTGGCCCGCAGCCTGCAATCTGGGGCAGGCTGGGGCTGATAAACGCAGACCAGCACACACAGCAGATATCTACTCGGCCTGGTCAGGAGACCCTGGCCTGAAATAACCCCTCTGTTACTTGAGTAGTTCTGGTGGGATATTCTCAGGTCAAGCACTTGTAAAGCTGATGTTCTTAGGTTCAGGTATGAGTTACTGCAGCCCTGATGTCTCTCTCTAGACCCCCCCCCCCACACACACACACAAATCTAGCTGCCCACAGGAATAGATATTGAAACTCTCCTATGCCTCTCAAATGCAGGACATTCAAACTACAGCCCACTATGTTTGCCCACCATCAGTTTCTAATCCTCCTCCTTCAGCAGCCCCCACGGCGGTGCTTGGGATTTCAAGGACCGGTATGCCATAGCTGGTCTCGCTAGCTCTTTCTCACCCTTTCCTCTCCAAGTGATGATGAGCTTTGGGGAGATCTTGTCTAAAGGGGCTCTCAAACCTATCTGCTTCTCTGACTCCACTGCCTCTCCAGGCCCTCACCTGGATTTATATGCCATCCCCCCAAGTATACCCTCTGGCTGGCTCTTCCTAGTCTACATCCCAAGGCACGGTAAGCACCACTGGGTATTTTCAGTGCCTGTGACATATTGGACCGCTCTGATTCCCACCCTGTATTCCACTCTCACTTTGCAGGGTCACTTAACCTGCTGGCCTTCGCCGATCTGGTTTCTCTCTTCTAAGTCAAGGCTTAACACGGGATCCTCATTTTCTGGGGAATGTATTGCTCTTTATCCTCTGCTAGTATCTCAGATTAGCCTCTATCATACTCATAAACCTTTAGACTTGTGATTTAAGTCACGCGCGCGCGCGCGCACACACACACACACACACACACACACACTAATAATTATAGAAGAAGAAGACATAGATTTGAGAGAGAATGTTGAAGGAATACGGGGGGGAGTTGGAGGGGAAGAGAAGGATGCTAATGATGAAAATGTGTTGTACTCATGTATGAAATTCTCAGACAAATAAAAATAAATAAGTAAACAGAACCCGAGTCCAGATCAGTTTTCTACACTTTATAAAAGCCAACTCATTTCAAGAAACACGTTTTTGACATCGTTGGCCCTCCGTCTCCTTGGATGTGGCAGGTGGTATCCCATATACACCAGTTGAGTGACTGGAAATGCAAGCTTACTTTTCTGTGTACAAAGAGGAGCTAGCATAGGAAAGCTGGTGCAGCCCTCACACCCCTGTCTCGGAGCTCATCTGGTTCTCTTACCACCCTGGGAGTGGCTGCAGCAACCCATCCCCAAACACACACACGCACACGCACACACACGCATGCATGCACGCACGCACGCACACGCATGCACGCATGTACATGCACACACACACACACACACACGCATGCACGCACACACACACACGCACGTGCACACCCCACGGACCTAAGCATGTAGACATGGAGCATCTGGCCTGAGAAGAGAGTTCTTCTTCACAGGTGCTGCCACACCTTTCTTAGCTGTCTCACTTGTTGCTCTGGGTGGCAAACTATACAAACCCTAAGTTAAACATGGGTGAAAAATAGAGAGGGATTCTCACCTCTCGAGAAGTCCAGAGGCAAAACGGAGCTCACACCCAGCTCAATCAGAGCCCTGACGGTTCCTGAAGCTGCCTTGACTCCTTCCTTTCCTTTCCATTGGCTTCCAGCCGGTGGCCGCAGCAAGGCAAGATCGGTGACCCACGGGGCAGTGTCCAAGGGGGACAAACTACATCCAAAGAACTCCCAAACTTCTCACATCTTACTGTGCTGATTTGGGTCACATTTTTATTTTTGAGACAGGCTGAATGGTTGGAAAGATTCATGCACTGGTTAGCTTAGATCCAGCATCCTAAAGAGCTTGGAACTCCGGGAACTGGGGTTCTGACCAGTCCCCTTCTGTGTGTGTGGTGGGGAGGGCTGCCTGGAGGAGACGTGGCTACCCAAATGAGTAGCCTAGGCCTCCCAGCTTGCTCCCTCAGTGCTTGTCCTCCAAACAGGTGTGGAGCCTTCCTGGGGCATTCTAAAGGCTTCACAAAGGGCCACCACCCCACCTCTGTAGTTCTCTTTTGACCCTAGGATCTGTAGAGAAACAGAAGCTGCCTGGAGAGCTTTATGCCAAAATGTGAGGATTCTCCTGTGAAACCAGACTGTGGCCCACTCTGACTCCAGAGAGATGACAGCTTCTCCCTGGGAAGCAGCATGAGGGGTTTTATTCTTCCCAGCCTTGAATGTTTTGTCCTGCTTGACCTATGACCTCTCTCATCACCCTGTCCCATCTTCTCCCTTCTAGATGTTCGACTGGATAAGCCACAACAAGGAGTTATTTCTTCAGAGCCACACAGAGATCGGCGTCAGCTACCAGCACGCACTGGACCTCCAGACGCAGCACAATCACTTTGCTATGAACTCCATGGTGAGTGGAAAGGCCATTCCCAGCATGCCTCTGGAACGGGACAAGAAAGGAGCAGGGCCGAGGTGAGGGAGGAGCATGCTCCAGTTAGAACAAGGCGCACTGACCGTCCAGCTCTTTTAGCAGAATGGGGACCTGTGCAGGGCACCAGGCCAGCCAGCTGTTCCTATAGCAGATCATGACCCCACTTCACACTATGAAAGGAATGTGCTTGTCGGGGCATGAGCTCAGCACAAGACTAAATGACCGGCCAGTCACCAGTTCCACTTCACTGATTTCACTGACATTTTTTTGGTCCCTAGCAAGTATGAGTCACTGAGCAGAGATGGAGAAGGGCCTCAAGCTATGGTGTATTGGGAAGTGTTGAGTGACTTGTGACTGCTTAAAGTGGGAAGAAGAGCCCTGTGGGACACATGATGGCTGCCTTCAAATATTTGAGTGCTGATGTGGAGAGAGGGGAGAAGATTTGTTTGATGTCGGTCTGGAAGGCAGGAGTGTTCGGAGGATGGCAGTCCGTAGAGTTGGCAATGCATGGCTTGCAGGGAGGGGTGGGATGCGGTGGGAGCGAGCATACGTGATGGGCGTGTCCAAGGAGGCATGACGTAAGAGGAGACCGTTTCCTCTCAATGTGGCCATAGGGAGTTTACCTCCATGTTTCACCCTTTCAGTCCTTCATCTGTGAAATATAAATCATACCTAAGTTAGAAGGTTGCTTGGGTAATCAATGAGTTAGTTGAAAAACAGCTGGAACTGCGTCTGGTGCGTGGTAAGTCACCAGTGAATGCTGATGTCTTGATAGATGGGGACTTGTGGGTCTACTAGATGACATGTGATCCCTCAGAAACCTAGCTTTGGGGTACCATGTTTTCTGGGTGGTAGCTCCAAGGCTTCCTTTAGAAGACTTCTGTCCTTAAGTCTTATTATATTCCGAACATGTGGAGCCTAAGAAAGTCTCCACTAAAGATATCCTTTTTTGAGTTCCTTTTTCTGGCTGTTGGTCCAGAGGCAGAGCTCCACCATTCCCCATGCATCTGAAAACCAAAGATGCTTTACCTGTTGGTTAAACGGCGCCTGCGGCGGCCATGCCAATAAAGGAAAGTGCTGGAGGAGAGTCACGAGCCATAGTTACCTTTTTAGAACTTTATTGGGAGAGAGGGGGGAGAGGAGGGGAGAGAGAGAGAGGGAGAGAGAGGACAGACAGAAGGAAGGAACGGAAAGGAAAGAGAAGGACACACAGAGGGCCCACCCACTTTTTCGCAGGCTGATGACGTAATTAAGGACAGAACCCTTACATTACCCCTTTGCAGATTTGTGCTGGGAGTAGGGAGAGTGTTAGAAAAACACAAACCTGGATGATGGCAAGGGCCAAGAAGGAAGAGGATTTCATGGTCCACAACCAACCAACTTGGGTTAAAGGTGCTGTGGACTAGACTTACCTTGCTGAAGAAGAAATGATTCCATCTTTCAGTTGTTCACTGTCTGCTTTGCAGAGCTGAAAACTCAATCAAATGTAGCTTGATATGTGCAGTGCCAGATCTGCTAAGTTAACTAAGGGCATTAAAATCGAAGTGGCTGAGCCGGGCGGTGGTGGCGCACGCCTTTAATCCCAGCACTCGGGAGGCAGAGCCAGGCGGATCTCTGTGAGTTCAAGGCCAGCCTGGGCTACCAAGTGAGTTCCAGGAAAGGCGCAAAGCTACACAGAGAAACCCTGTCTCGGAAAAAAAACAAAACAAAACAAAAAAAAAAAAATCTAAGTGGCAGAAAGCAAGAGTTTCTTGTTTCCGGTATGCATTCACTAACTAGCGGGAGGTGGGTTCATCACAGGCACCCGCAATGGAGTCAGCAGCAGCCACCACCTCAGGGCCTGCCAGTTGTTCGGCCGAAGTGTGAAACCAAACACAGCTAGCTCTGAGACCGTCCACCTGGAAGTGACATGTCTGGTTGCACTCCATCGGCCAGTTTTCATGCACAGTTCAGTGGCCAGTATCAAACCCAGCACCGCCTCTAACTTCAAGGGGGCAGGGTCCTGTTGCTTCTGAGAGGGTTGGCCAGTTGTGAAAGGCCATAATAACAAGCGTAGGAGCCACCAAAGGCTGTCGGGTAAATAAAGACGAACAGTGTGTGAGGCTCACACAGAAAGATCACTGGGTACAACAAAGAAGGTCGTGAGACCGGGTGGGAAACCAACACAAATGTGGGATTCGTTTGGACCACAACAGAGTCTCATGTCCTCGTCTAAATGGAAAGGCTCTTCCCTGCCAACTGCAGTCATTTCTTATCCCCAGACTCAGTCCCACGGGAACAAAGTAATTGATCACCGGTGATTAGGACTGTGAACTCAAACCTAGTCAAGTTTGATTATCTGTGTGCCTTGTGGCTTTTCCTTGATGACATCCACCAATTCTGTGTCAGAATTTTCACACCACCGAACTGCCAGGCCCGAAGGCAGTCAAACTCATTTTAATAAGCAACAAAGACAAACATAATTAGGGAGGTAAGTCTGCCACCAAGCCCCTGGAAGCCATGCATTAGGAAGCTAGACAGCGCCTTTGGCTTTGAAGGGCCTGTATTACTGCTCTCTCCAGTTAGTGTGGGTAGTTATGAGTTAATGGCACATTGGAAAAACCTTTACTCTGACAAATTTACTGGGGAAGTTATTTTCAGGACACAAACGAGGGAAGAAATATTGAAGAGTAGTGTCTTCTGGAACTGGGAGATGAAAGGTTTAACGTCCAACAGCCAATTAGTGTGAAGCAGCCCATCCGCAGCCTCCCTGGGCTCCACAGTGAATGCGCCAGCAGCAAGCAGAGGCGTGGCGGCGTCTGTAGCCTGATTAGGCTGGATCTCCTCTTGGGCTGCTGGGGAAGGGAAGGGAAATCCCAGGATTGTTTGATCAAATTGCATGAGCACTGGTGCTCCATAAACACAGCTCGGTGTCCTCGTTGTCTGGGAAGTTTACAGGTTTGTTATTAAAAGGGGGCTTCCTACAAAGAGGGATGGCAGCGTTCCAAACAGGTGAATGGAGAGAATTACAGGCTTTTTCCCTGGCCTCAGTGATGAATGATGCTGCCAAGAAACAGATGAATGCCAGCAGCGACTCACTTCTCCAGCCAATGACTACAGGAATGATCAGTTCTTCAGGGAGAGCCGGGGGAAGGGGCAGGGATATGGATGGTTCTGCAAATTCATTGAGGCATTTCAGTCTCTGTTCTTGGAACACACACACACACACACACACACACACACACACACACACACACACCTGTACATATAAATGATTTTGTAGCACATTTTATTTCAAGCTGCAGGTGTTGCTTGAGTTTTCCTGCCTTGCCCACAGTCAGGACAAATCTCTGTCACCCGCCAGTCCCACAGCCGCTCAGACCCAACCAAGTAAACACAGAGACATTATATTGCTTACAAACTGTATGGCCGTGGCAGGCTTCTTGTTAACTATTCTTATATCTTAAATTAATTCATTTCCATAAATCTATATCTTAAAGTAATCCATTTCTACAAATCTATACCTCGCCACGCGGCTGGTGGCTTATCGGCGTCTTCACATGCTGCTGGTCATGGCTGCGGCTGCAGCGTCTCTGGTCATTGCGGCGGCTGCAGCCAGTCCTTCTGCCTTCCTGTCCTTTTATTTCTCCTCTCTGTTAGTCCCGCCTATCCTTCCTGCCTAGCCACAGCCGATCAGGTTTTATTTATTAACCAATCAGAACAACTTGACATACAGACCATCCCCCAGCACAGCCAAGTGCAGACCATCTCAAACACCTGCACTCAGGCCCATGGTCCTAATCATCCTCTATACGGACCTGTTGGGTAATGCCACAAAGAACCCAAGAAGGGCTCCCACAGGACATACAGATCATCCCACAGCACTTCCCCTTTTCTTTTTTTTAAAAAGGAAGGTTTTAACTTTTACACATCTCCAAAGCCAGCTTGGTATATTTGGGAATTTGGGCGTAGCTTCTCTTAACTACTTCCTGCTGGAGGGGGGGCGCTGTATCTTATGGAGACGCAAAGAATATTTAAGGATCATGGAGTAGTCCGTGAGGCCGTATCGTCTGAGCCAGTTGCCTTGAAACGATTCTGGATGTTGGATCATCTGGGCCATGGTGTCATCGGAGACCTTTCAGGTGGTCTTGGCTGGTCAAACCTGATGTGTCTTAATCTGGAACAAATCCATAGCCTCTGGCTTTCTGTGGAAACAAAAGCAGAGTCTCCTTTCCAAAGTAACACATCCTTATATCCAAATTTTAAAGTCAAGATATCTTTAATATATACATATTGGTTTAACTCAACATCTTTTACGATCAAATGTTTTTCTGCAGTTAAAAATCCCAAAGACAATATAATCCAAACTCTCTGTGTGATATCCATCTTTACATGGCTTATTTTTTATATTACTTTTACTTTCTCTTTAAAGACTTTATTTTTTTAAACTTTCTATTTCTTTATATAACTGTCTATGTTCCTTTTCCTCTCTCTTCTAAGCCTATGTACATTTTTACACACATTGTAAAGCATTTAAAGTCTTGTTCCATCTCAATCTGTCTTATTGCAAACTTATTGCTTTAAACTGTAGCCTTCTAAGCCTGAAACAGCTCTGTGGCTGCTGGCTCCGCCCCCTTCAGCTTCCCAACATGCGGTGGTACGTTTTCCACCAGCTCTGGGAGCCATCGTGGGTCTGTGCTTTTATCCAAGCAGCGTGTAGCCCAGAAACCTTTTTTGTTTTGTAACTAGCAAAGGCTAAATCCACCACGCAGCTTAATGTGCCACTTGCAGAGGCCTCATTCCCGCCATACTGCAGGTCAAGCACACATGCCAGGAACCTGCCAGTAACTCAAACCGGCGGCTGCCGCTCGTTTGAGAGAGAGAATTAGGAACTGTGGGGCGTTTACCAACGTCACCGTTCCTGGAGAACTTACCGATGTCACTGCTCCGTGTGTTGAGTTCTGAATCCTCTTTACCACCACACGAGGATTCTTCTCAGATCACACTTTATTGGAGCGCCTCTTGGTTAAGGGACTTTGTCTTTAGTATTTTTTTTTTTCATAACACCGGCCTTTATCCCTGTTCATTTGTCCTTTTTCTTTAGTCCCTCTTTTTTTTTTCTTCCCTTTTTTTCTTTAGCCCCACGTTGGGCGCCATTTGTAGTCCTTTCCTGTTTAGTCTTGTTTTACTACTGAATTAGGCCGGTGATTCTTCTTTTGGGGGAGGTCACAGAGCCCTATCATGTAAAATGAAGCTTGTGGGTCCTCTCCCCCAGAGGAATGTATACACAAGCTCTTTAAATACTTTCACGGGAAACAATACAGTGCAAATCCTGATATTCATCCTCCCCCATTTCAGAGCTCAAGAACTTGATAACTTTTTAAAATCAAGAACAAGTCATTGAGAGTCGGCGGTTATGCTGGATGGGTGGGCCTGCAGTGAGAGGTGGACAAAAACAGAGAAGACTATGTCCCCCAGAACTTCCCAAGGGAAACAGATGTTAAACGTAGGACTTCACCCATAAACATGTAATTACAAACCAATAGTCTCATGTCAACACAGCAAGGAATGCTTCGGCCAGGGTAAAGAGGCAGGGGTGGGTTCTGATGAGGAGGGAGATCAGGTGCATTGCTCATTAGCAGTCAGCATTGGTCTGACAAGCTCACTGTTCACTCCTTGAAAATCATGAATAATATGTGAATTAACTGATGTGATGTACATTAAGTCCTAGGTATATCAAATTATATCTAAAATTATTAGCTCGTAAGTTACTCATTTATCTTCTCTTCCCTGTGTCCACTGTTTATCTACTGATGAAATATATAATTCTAGCTAAGAAGGCAGTTACCAAAGGTATTCATTTTCTAGGAATGTTATAGCAAATACCACAGCCAGTGTGCCTTAAACGTCAGAAATTTAAAGAAACTGGGGATGCAGCTCACTGGTAGAGCACTTGCCCAGCATGCTCAAGGGCTGGGATTCTACCCCCAGCAACACCATCACAACAAAGTCAGAAATGTGTCATCTCGCAGTTCTGGCTGTGTGGACACGAGAGCGCGGTGCCAGCAGACTGGGTTTTCTGAGCCTCTCTCCGTGTCCTCTTTCTCGGTGTGCCCTCAAGTAGCCTTTGCCTTGTGAATGCGCACACAACCCTGGTGTGTCTCCCCATCCTGATCTCCTTTATAAGACATGGGTGAGCCGGGCGGTGGTGGCGCACGCCTTTCATCCCAGCACTCGGGAGGCAGAGCCAGGTGGATCTCTGTGAGTTCGAGGCCAGCCTGGGCTACCAAGTGAGTCCAGGAAAGGCGCAAAGCTACACAGAGAAACCCTGTCTGGAAAAAACAAAAAAAAAAAAAAAAAAAAAGACATGGGTGAGATTGGTCTGAGTACCACATTAATGGCTGCATTTTAAATTATTACTTTAACAACCCTCCCCCGAAATGTGAACACATGCTGAGAGGCTAGACCTGGGAGTTTCAACGTGGGGATGTGAGTTTAATTTAGTACATAATCCGGAAATAACTGCTTAAGTCCTGGGTGGAAAAGTCAGAAACTTCTTTGGTTTTGTTTATGAATTGGTACCAATAGAGCCCACCGATTAAACACACTGGGAGTGTGGGAATAGTGCCTTGCTCAGTGAGTACAGGAACAAATCTGGAAGAAAAAGGCTAAAGCTGATTATTGCAGATTTTTCTCATAGCATGGGTTTTTGGGTTTTTGTTTTGTTTTGTTTCTGATCAACAATGATGATGACTCTCACCTTCTTAAACCCATTAGGAAAATGTCCTCTGGTTCCCTACAATGCCTCAAAAAGCCAGGTTTCCTGAGCCCTCTGGGACCTTCTCTTCCTTAATTTCGCCTTCTTCATTACTTAATTTTGAATTCTCCATTCCTTGAGTGGGCCTTCTCTGCTGGGAGTGAGGGTAGCTGGAAGTCAGTCCGAGTGTAGTCTACATAGAACAATCACGTAGCCATCTGTGTATGGTTCTTCATGAGACAGGCCCTCACAGGAGCCTGGATAAATGCAAAACAGCCTTATTTACACTTTTAATTAGCTGGTTCTTTGGGAAGAAATGAGTTGCTAATAGCTTCTGTCTGGAGTTTTAAAATATGAAACAGTATTCATTTTCTGTTGTTATGATGGCTAAGAGGATTCGTTGTAGTGACACACGATGTGCATCTGGGCAGTAGGAAGCCTTTCCCTAGCATGTTTCATAGCCGCTTCAATGCTATTAATTCACTTAGTAGAGGCAAATACTGCATTTGATGATGTGTGAATCAAGCTACTTGGAGAAAAATTTGTGGTGGTCTGTTTTGAGGGAAAGTTACAATCAACAACCCCCAAGGAAAAGCTGTTTCTGCTACACAAGACAAAATGACTGTAGGCAGGTGACTCTTCTGTCCACTCAGACATATTGCTGTGGGGTGGTCTGTCATTACTGTTTGTGGTTGCCTCAAATCAGAGTTCTATTGCACTTCCTATAGCAGCAGAATTTCTAGATTTGAATGGAAACATGCACACACACACACACACACACACACATCTGCACACACATGAACACGTATTTACACACTAGTATAAGTGTGAATAGCAAAGCACCTTTGTAATCCTAGAGGGGGGAAAAGGAAGAGCAGGATGAAGAGGAGGAAGGGACAAACATTATATGCATCTCTGCAAACTAGAATCACGTAGAAAGCTGGGTAAAAGTAAGTTTTTCTCTTCTCCTCCTCCCCTTCTTTTCCTCCTCCTCTTCTCCTTCCTCCTCCTCCTGTTCCTCCTCCTCTTCCTCTTTCTCTTCCTCCTGTCCTGGAAAATCAAGATCACTGGGAGTGGGTCCCTGAGAGCATGTATTTTTAACAAGTTCCCCAAATAATTTATGTTCACATTGCAGTAAAAGACTCTCATTCTGTACCACTTATGTGTATAAAATAGTTACTCCCTAAAACAAAATATCTCAATACCCAAAAGATATCCAATGTGATAGCTCAAGGAGCTGTGTGGACCTACTCTGCATTGAAACTAGAGAAAATTCTTTGAAAATAATGGTTAAAGTCTCTGGAAAGAATCCTAAATTCATACAGAAAATAAAGAAATATGTATTTAAAAAACACTTAAAAACTCACTAAGAACAGTATCCATGGTGTTTGAGTTAAGGTCCCTTCCCTCCTCTGCCCTCCCTGTTCAGTAGGATGAAAATCACTCCATACTGCTTACAACCATGATGGCAGGGCCTTCCAGCTAAAGGACTGTCTTCCCAGGCAGGACATTTCTAATCCTGTCCCCAAACCACCTGTGCTAAGGTTTGGGTATGGGTAAGTGTGGCCTAGACGTGTATATCTAGTCTCATACAAAGCCCTAATTCAGGGAATAGCAACTGTACTCTGGGGGCAATACTGTGAGAATATTAGGGTATCTCCTTGCTGAGAGAGACAAGAGATTACTCACCTATTCCCCTGAAAAGTTTGCTCCCAAAATGGAGTTACCACCTAGGAAAGCACACCACTGCCTCCAGCCCCAACCCTAGAGCCATGGATGGCTCAGAGATTTGACTTCAGGGTAGAAACATACTATACAAAATCAAGTCCCAAATCTTTCCCCAATGGAAATGACTTTGTCTACAATAGAGATTGCAGACATTTAAGGCAATAGAGCTTTTAAAAGGGCCCTTGGGAGGACCTGGTAAAAGACAGGATTGGAGATATAGACCTGATAGTTTACCACAGTAAACTGGGGAAAGAAAAATCACAAAAGAAATTCCTTATACTGGAAGCAAGTGATCCCCAAAAGTAATTTGAATCTACCATACTGTAAAGGACAAAGTATGTACATATTTCCTCTCCTACCTTCTCTTGACTGATTTTAAAAGCAATTGTATAAAGAATATGTATTGTTGGACCTATTACATAGAAATGTAGCAAATTTGTAAGTAATCTCACTAAGGAGATATGTGGATAAAGATCTGTTTTGTCAAAAGAAACATCTCCAGGTAGTAACTGGAATCCACAGGATCAAATGAAAACATGTAGAAATGATAAGTAAGGGTGCCAATAAACAAAGCTATAGCATACGTTAACTCGCCTTTTCTATCTCAGCCTCCATAGACATACAATTATAAAAAGTGGTAATTATGGCAATTGAATGTTAGGCTTGAAGCATTTATGAGTGTAATATGTACAGGAACAATGCCACAATACATAGGGAATGGGCATAAAGCTCTCTCCAGGAGAAACGTTTTTATGTTCACTGAATTAAATAGTATATATCAGAAGCTGATTCTGATAAGATGTTTCTTGGGTAACTAGGAAGATAAGTTAAAAATAGTGAAAAATCAATCCGTAAAGAGATATTAAAATGCTACATTAGAAAATAACCTGTTAGTACAGAAGTGTAGGAGGAATAGAGGTGTAGGAAGAAATGTGTGACATATGGGGGGAAAAGGAAATAACAAATGTATGTTCAGCTGTGTCAATAATGGCATTAGGAGCGGGTGAGATGACTCAGGGTAATGCTTGCTGGGCAAACATCAGGACCTGAGTTTGGATCTTCAGCATCATGTAAAAGGATGAGAATTTCAGCGTGCACTAGTAATTCCAGCACTGAGGAGGCATAGGAAGGTGCATTACTGGAACTCCCTGCCTGGCTTGTCTAGCTAAATTGGTGATCTCTAGGTTCAGTGAGAGACACTACCTCAAAAAATAAGGTGGAGAGCAACCGAGGAAGACACCCCATGTTGACCTTTTACCTACACACACATAGGCTTACTACACACTAGCATGCACTTGTACACACACATGAATATATTCATATACTCAGACAACACATAGACACATGAAAACAATGGCATTGAAAGTGAAACTATTAAACAAAGGTGCAGATGGTCTGGTTTTAGAACGCCAAGATCCAAATGTGTGCTTTCTACAGGAAATACACTTGAGATTCAAAGATTCAAAGATACAGTGGTTATATATACAAGGATGGAAAAACATCCAGCCGTCATCTAAAGTAACAATACAGATTTACATCAACACGCCTCCCTTGTGCCATACTGGCTAAACATGTGTTGTAGGCCCAACATGAACAGGTGTCTCCAGGAATTACTTGTCTTGGTGGCCTTTAAAGTTCATGTGACCTGAGTTTCTTTGTTGAGTTTCTGATCCTAAAGGTGGAAGTGGAGTGGCTGAGGTGTGTTCCTTACTGACAAGAGTAAGAGCCATCTATTTTCTAGGGTTTACGCTTGAGCTCCTTAGGCAGAGAACCTAAGATTGCAAAGTGCTGAAGGTCATGCCAGCCAGCCTATTCTTACCAGTCAAGTTCAACAGGATGCAGTGTTTGTATCTCTACGAACAGCCTTGTGGGTGGAATTTCCCTTTTCTGGCCACTCAGTAGGAGGAATAGATTTTATGTTCTGATCAGCCCTGGACCCATTTATGATCTTTGTTCTTGGTTACACCATCAACATTTAACTAGACCAGGGAGGAGAGCAGAACAGAGCATGCTCAGAACTCAGCCACGGGAAAGTGTTTGCCTGCCTGGAGGGCAACAGGACTCAACTCTTACTGTTTGCTCCGCTACCTGAGAGCTTAAAAAAAAAACAAAAACATACTGTATTTGGTTCCTGCTACCCTAGATTGTAGTTTAACTGTAGATACTGGGCCCCAGAAAATCTATACAAGACTGGGAATCAATTAGAGAATCACCAGTCCATCGTGAAGAAATTAAACAGCTGCCACTAGACCTGAGTCAAACTCTACAGCTGATTATTATTACCTTGTAGAGTTTGTTGGAGAGTTGTGGGAGGCCAGCTCCCACATTTATTTACCCCAGGGACACTTGAAGAGTGAGGGATAAGAGATTTAGATAGAAATATAGAGGGGAGAGACAGTTGGAAAACACAGGATAGCCTTCGGAGGGCCTGGGTCAAAACCCACCAGCCCCTTCTGCCTCTTCTAAAGGGCTTTTAAGGGAATGCCAAGGGGTGGAGCAAAAGACCTCCCCCCAGCACAGCCAAGTGAAGACCATTCCAGACATCTGATGACCTTGCATGTGGTCAAGCCATCCCCTAATGCAGTCCTGCTGTTTAAAGCAAGCTCAGATCTCACTAGGAAACTTTGTGGGCTCTTACAGAGAGTGGAGCCCACCCTGCCTCAATACCACCACCACCACCACCACCACAATGGAAAGAGCTTCCAGGAGAACACCTGCCTGTCCTCACCCTTCCCTCTTGCTCCCCACCAATGCTTCTGATGCCCTTTTTGCCTTTGTGCACTGGTCCCTAGTCAGCCCTGCTTGGGTAGGAAACACGGGTGTCCTTGGGCGTGGGAAGAGCATCTCACCATCACTCCAATGCTCTGCACTGGCTCCCATACCTGCTGCTCAGCCATTGGCCCAGGTTGATTTTGAAAAGCTGCTTCAAGCTAGCACTCAGGGCTTGGATGACAGCTTAGACCTCTAGCGTGTGTTTGGCATCGGCCTGGCTCAGTCTTCTCTCTTGATAGTTATCTGGTCCTAGATTGTTTCCCCCTCTGCCTAACTACTGTTTAGAGTAGTCTGAGATGCTCAAACCTCTGACGTCTCTTTTCTCATTGTCATCCATTGTTCTCTGAGGACTCTCTATCCTCCTGGTTTTTTCCCTAGGCTGTTCGTAAAGTATTCTCTGGGTTTTCCTCCCAAGGCTCCCTCAGCTCACCTACACATTTCCACATACTGATCTGCAGGACTGCCTGCTCACTTCTGGGTCTGCAGATGCCAAGGGGTTAATTTGTGTGAAATCCAGCCGACACTGATACATGCCTCTTCTTTGCAGTCCCCTGGAGTTGAATGAAAGGCATGAAATGGTCCATGAAACCTAGTGTGTCAGACGAGATAATGTACACCAAAGGCCTTAACCTGCCAAGCAGGACACTTGTGAAAAGTGTCAGAGGTAAAAAGCAGCTGCAATGTTCCTGTGCCATTGTGGCCATGGTCAACACTGGCCAGGAGCCCGTGTAATGGGCAGAGACTGATCAAGGGCACAGAAGTGAAGCATTTGCAAATCAGATATTTACAAAGTGTGAGAGGTCAGGACCAAGTGGACTGATGGGAGGGGACAGTGAAAAGCAGAGGTCAGAGTTCATGACACAGCTGAAGGGCTGGAAATAAGGAAATTAGCAAGTTCTCTTGATGCCCATCTCAAAGCATGGCCAGAGTCTGGCCTCTTGTCACCCTACTCTAAGCCAGCATCAGCTTCTGCAACATCTGCATCTTGCTCATCTGCCCTAGCAAACCCGCATTTCCTGTTGTTTTTTGATTCTGGTGGCTGTTGCTCCACTGCTCCCCGTCTATGGGGAGCCTCTCCTTCCAGATAGCCACATGCTTCCCTCTCCCACTTCCCCCAGGGACAGGTCCAGGTATCACTGCTTGAGAAGCATGCCCTGGCTCTCTGTCTCTTGTAGCACCACCCAACCTCTTATGCTCTATTCTTCCCCAGCTATATTTTGCATGGTACTAAAATACATGCCTAGTAGATCCTTGTTAGCTTACTCTCTGATGTTCTTTTTTTTTAAATTTTATTTATTTTATTTTACAATACCATTCAGTTCTACATATCAACCACGGGTTCCCCTATTCTCCCCCTCCCACCCCCTCCCGTTACCCCCCAGCCCACCTCCCATTCCCACCTCCTCAGGGCAAATCCTCCCCAAGGACTGCAATCAACCTGGTAGACTCAGTCCAGGCAGGTCCAGTCCTTCCTCCCAGACTGAGCCAAGTGTCCTGCATAAGCTCCAGGTTTCAGACAGCCAACTCATGCAATGAGCACAGGACTTGGTCCACTGCCTAGTTGCTCCCAAACTGATCAAGCAATCAACTGTCACACCTATTCAGAGGCCTGAATCCAGCTGGGGCCCTCAGCTTTGTTCATAGTTCATATTTCCTTTCATTTGCTATTTTTTTGCTGCAATAGTATTGATTCATTATAAGCACAGGCTGGAAGAAGTCTACCTCCAGGCCTTTTGCCCATTCTAGAAAGTGATCTGTTCCAGAGGTCAAGGGCCAACGGAAACCTTCAAAAGATAGGGACATTTAGCTCTCTCCCAGAGTCTGTTTCCTTGGGATATGATTCTTTTTTTGTGGGTGGGATATAATTCTTTACATTGGAAAAATGTCACTTCACCATGTCTTATCTCCTGTGAACCATCATAGCATCCATTCTTGAAAATGAAATATCAATCAAGAACATGTTCTGTATTTCCTTTCTCATGTAGCCTTAGGCAGGGTGTTCAAATTCCTCACCATCTCCTCTATACCTGGGCATATACCCAAGGAATGCTGATTCATACCATAAAGATACATGCTCAGCTGTGTTCATAGCAGCACTATTTGTAATAGCCAGAACCTGGAAACAACCTAGATGCCCGTCAACGGAAGAATGGATGAAAAAAAAATTCTTATTGTAGTGTCAGAAATGCAATAAAAAACAATAATTTTTGTTTGGGACAGCTCCTTGGAGTTCCCAACTGTGGGACTTCTCAAACATTCAAGTGCATACCTGTCACTTGACACAGCCTTGTTAAAGTGCTAATTTGATGCAGAAGGTCATGTGTACCTGGTACTCAGCACTGCTGACTGGCTCTCAGCTACTGCTGCTCCTGGTGCAGTAGACCATACTCTGGCTAGACCCTGTGCAAGAAGGCCAAGGGATAGATGGAATACTGATGAATGCATTTACCTCAAGTTTTAGCTTCTGGTTTCCACATTAAAGACAGTCTAGAATTACCACATCCCACTACAGAAGGGCTGTATTGCTCCTCATCACTTTCTCTGCTGGTGTTTCTGAATCTAATGCCAGCTGTACCTACCTTTTTAGTCTTGCAGTGAGGTTATCTATCTATCTATCTATCTATCTATCAATCTATCTATCCATCCATCCATCAATCCATCCATCCATCCATCCACCAATCCATCCATCTTTCTGTCTATCAACACACACACACACACACACACACACACACACACACACACACACACACACACGCGCGCGCACGCACACCTCTCCATGGAGGTTTTTCTCAGTGCCAAGAAAGGAAGAGGATGATTCTCTTTTCCTTCGACCTGCTGTGGGTTTCTGTGGCCCTCTGACATATGGCCAGGCGATTGTTTTCATGGCTGTTTAATGGTTTGTGAAGCAATTGCTGGAGGAAACATCTCTACAACAAGCCAAGCCAGAGGGGCAAAAGGATTTGTGGGCAATGCTATTGTTGCTGAGCACCAGTCCATTCCTACTCTTTTCTCTCTGTAGCTAGCAGTGACAGATGGCTTCCACCTGGCTTGACCTACTGTTTGGCCAAACCAGACCGGATAGTCATCCATCAGCTTCCCTATTTGCCCCCCAGAGGGCATCCTGTGGTTTGGGGGGAGCAGGGTTGGAGATTTCACTTAGGGCTCATCACTTCCCGTAGCTACTGCAGCATAGCTTCAAGCACAATCAGTTCTTAATCCAGATGTCACAGGCCCGATGTCCATATGTTTCCAGGTGGGATCAGCAGGTTTACATAGTAATGTTCAACTAATTAATCATGAGCTGATGCTTTAGCAGCTCCCGGACCCAAAGTGGGCTTGGGATTACGAAGATATAAATGGTGCATATGGTCTGATTAGACTGGAGAGAGGAAAGGCGGAACACTCTTCTTTTCCTTGGTACGGTCTCCGTTTTCTTACTAATACTAGACATTAGTCCCAGAACCACCAAAAGGTAGGTGGGAAAACCTACAGATAACTTCCTATGGCTCTCTTTGAGTATGACAAAATAAAAAAATATAAGTTGCAGGATACAAGAAAAAAAAATGAGAAAAGGAGTCCCAACAGAGTGGGAACCAAAGCCCTGGTTTGGTTTCATTTGGTCTGTTTGTGACTTTGAACACATCACTCAACTGATTTAACAAACATTAAGAATCAACTAAGTGAAGTCAAGACATATGTATGTTCTGTTTTTACTTTCTAAGTATAAAATGATATTTTTACATGAACTTGGCTTCTGAAAAACTTTAAAAAGTGGGTTTACAGTTTACATTCCTTATAAGAGCAGTAGTCACTAAAACCTGCCTGATTTACTATTTCCAAATTGCACTCTGCTTTTCTAAAAAAACAAAAGTTTTACTAAACTCAAAGAGATGAAAAAATATGAAACATTTTGATATTGACTGTATACAGCCTGGCCAGATATATTAAATCATTTAAATAAATAAACTTAATAAATTTAATTTTTCATTAAAAAATACTAAATCTGTTAACATTAAAAATATCCCATAGCTACTCCAAGTATTCAAAATGGAGAAGAAAGAAGCTACGAAAGATTTTTGCTTCTCAATAAGAATGAGGACTGGAGTGTGACTCAGTTGCTCAGGTACTTGCTTAATATATGCAGAGCCATGGGTTCACTCTTCATCACTGATTAAAAAAATAATGAACTGGATAAAAATAGGCAGAACATAAATTTCACTAGCTCTATAACCCATAGAGAGGTGATATTTTGATTATTAACTGGTTAAAAAGAGAATCTCCTCTATTTATATTTAAGGACACAATTATCCCTGATAGAAAATACATATGTCCTCTAATTAGGAATGTATTTTAAAGCATCTTTTATATGCCTAAGAACATTGAGAGGAGAAAAGACTTCTGAGAACTACCCATCATCGTGTATAGCTGGGACAGAACTTCAGCTAATAGTGCTCAGGTGTGTGTCTCTGGTGTGCACCGTCTTCTTCTCAGTTAATGGTTTTCTGAGCACATTGGCCCTTGGCCAGTCACTAGCCTGGGTTCCCTCCTTAACTTTTGGATTTGGGACAAAGGCTCTAGGATTTGTCAAATGATTGAGGCCCTTTTAGGAAAAGTGGCCCTTAAGTAGTGATTTAGGCTTTGCCATTGTGATGATTGGATAGGCAGGTCACTACTTCCATAACCATAGTAACCATGAAGATGTCATGGCTCCATTAACTGGTATGGGACTAAGAACCATGCCTAGGACTTAGTCCCTGCAGAGATGAAACTTATCTTCGATGATGTTCTGCTGCCTCTGGAAACAAGTCACGCTGTCCCTAGAGCATAAAATAAAGGGCCTCCACACCCAGCCTAGGGAGGAAGGTCCTTCCCCACCTGGCAATCCTGTCAGAGAGAAACAGAAGACTTTGCCCCCTTGGGTGAGGACAAGGCAGTCTAACTATGGGTGCTCTGGATGTGGCAATCACATACCAAGCAGTGGAGGTGTCTGAAGAAGTCTGGTTCAAGACTCTTGGTTGTCTGTTTTTCCAACTTCAGGGATGGAAGGATGCAGTATCAGACAGTGTTGCTAGCAGGGTCTGAATTCTTAGTTCTCTCTGGGTCAAGGAAAGCCTTGTAGATAACTCAGAGCTCTAGTCCCTCCACTCCTTCTAGGGCTCGAGCATCTGCCAGAAAAGGGTGTAGTAAGTGGGGCAGGGACTGCAGCTGCAGGACTGGTACGCATGTGACTGGCCTTATGGAAGGTGCATCTTCTCAGGAACAGTAAGGGACATTGTGCTGTGCTCTCTGTGAAACAGGCTGGGCCCTTGACTGTTTCTGGTGCCTCTAGTTGGAATAGTTGACACACTTATTATCATTTTTTTTATTAATACTTTGATTTGGTTTGGACAGGTTGGGGGATAATGCTAGTCTGCCGAAACAAGATGAGGGAAAAGACAATGCCATTCAGCACATTAATGGTTGCCAGGCAACTGACTGGATGCTTTGTGTTGCTTCAGGTAACACACAGCATCTGACCAGAGTGGGAGTCTGTGACCACAGGAATATGAAAGTTGCCCCAGTTTTTAGAAGAGACGTGATTGGGAGTCAAATAATGGGCACTCCTGGCACTGATCTTCTCTAGCAACCAGCCCCTGACAAAGCTTAAGGTCACTAAAACCATCGCTTGTTTCTAGAGCTGGTGTCTCCTCAGAGTCTACCACCCAAGAAACCTAGTTTACAGAAAACGTTGGCCTGTACTTTGGAATGGAAAGCTATCAGAATCTTTGTCAGTAAGGACCTTTGCATGTTTCCATGGCACTTGGCGAAAGGCAAGAACCATGTTCAAAATGAGAGCCTTTTTCTGTAGGGCTGAATACTCAAGACTCTGCCGAGTAGTTCTTAGGAAAGTGGCTGCTCTATTAACTCCAGTGTCACAGCAGACGACAAGGACACAGGAGAAGGAGCTGTCCACCTGTAATCTCCAAGTCATGCCTTTGGGGATGAAACAAATGGAGAATTTCACAGGGAGCCCAATAGGGCAGGGTGCCAGGTTTGCCAGTCCGCAAGATTTTGCAGGACTTTTTTTTCTCCTGCTCGGAACCAAATGATGAGGGAGTATGGTAGATGATACAACAGACCATGAGGCAACTGCAGTGTGTTCTGTAGAGTAGATCAAAGTTATAGCTCACAGTACAGTACACTTTAAAAAATAATGATGACCATGATAATAATAATAGTGGTGCTGAATGTATATGGAGAATTTAATAAATCCCTTCTGAAGGATGTTAGAAGATACTCATCAGCTGGGCATGGTTACCACAGCCTGTAATCCCAGCACTCAGTGGGTACAAGCAGAAGGACCAGGAGTTCAAAGTCAGCTTCAGCTACATAGTGAGTTTGAGGTCAGTATGTGCACAAACAAAGATACTCCTCAAGTCAGTTGTTAGTCAAGTTATTATCTTCAGGTTTGTCTGAGAAGCTCTGTTGAGGGAGAGGGGCTAAAGAGGAGAGAGTGTGAGAAGGCTGCGGCCATTGGTCATGTAGAACATGAACAACTCAGGAGATTCAGCTCCAGGTGGTTCATACTGCAAGGCAGTGGAGAGCCAAGATGTGGCCCATGGACAGCAAGGCTGAACTATGTACTTCTCAGGTAGACACTGCTGACCCAGAAATGAAAAATCTGAGACCACTTAGCTCAACTCCTGTCTTAGTTAAGGTTTCTGTTGCTGTAAAGAGACACAACAGGGCTGGAGAGATGGCTCAGAGGTTAAGAGCACCGACTGCTCTTGCAGAGGTCCTGAGTTCAATTCCCAGCAACCACATGGTGCCTCACAACCATCTGTAATGTCTTCTGTATACATGATAAATAAATAAATCTTTTAAAAAAAAAAAGAGAGAGATACAACAACCAAGGCAACTCTCATAAAGGAAAACATTTCATTGGAGCTGGCTTACAGTTTCAAGGTTTAGTCCATTGTCATCACAATGGGAAGCATGGCGGTGCCCAGGAAGACATGGTTGGTGCTGGAGAAGGAGCTGAAAGTTCTACATCTTGAACCACAGGCAGCAGAAGGAGTCTGAGTCACTGGGTGTGGCTTGAGCATATATGAGACCTGAAAACCTGCCTCTACAGTGACACACTTCCTCCAACAAGGCCACACCTCCTAACAGTGCCCCTCCCTATGGGCCAAGCACTCAAACACATGACTCTTACCTACTCAGACCATCACAATGCCCTGAGAAAACTGAGGCATAGAGGCATCATGACATCGTAAATGAGTCCTTGCTGGGAGCAGAATCCATCTATATTTCCTTCTGGTCCAGTAACAATGAGGCCCTGATGGATAGACAGCTGCGCAGTTGTATTTGAAGATATTAAGGAAAAAAAAATATGGGAGAGCCAGGCAGAGGGGAGAGAGGAGGGAAGAGTTACGGCAGCCGTAAAGGCCACAAGAGCCATGATCGCCTTTCTTGCTGGCTGTGTCTCGAAGACAACATGACTCTCAGTGTTCTCTAAAAGAGAGAGAACCATCACACAAAAGAACTGCACAATGGACTGGCTGGGGGCCCAGCAATGCCATTTATTTCTCCTGAGTAAACACCCTGTTTACTCTTTTCGTCAGGCCCTTTGGCCTGCCTCTTTCTTTTCCAGTTGGTGGCCTCTCTCCGCCACGCCTCCTTTCACATGTCCTTTGTGACTGTCTTTGTCATTTTAGAACCTGACTGCCCATTTCCCTCGGGTTCTAGGTTAAGAATATGAAGAGCACGATGAGCTGGGTGGTGTGACTTGCCTGGGTATTCTGGCATTCTGCACAGGAGCTGTAGGGAGGGACCTGAGCAAATGCACGAGTCAGCTTTCTGTTATCTCTACCATGCAGGGGATTGCCTCAGCGTTTTCTGTGACTTATAACTACTTGTTAGTTTTAGCACGACAGCTCCCTGCCCACTGATGAAGAAACAAAAGAGTGTTTTCTGTGATTGTCTCCAGAATATGACGCTAAGCTCTGGTCTTTTTTTGTTTGATTTTAGTGTTCTTCTGTTGTCTCAGGCTTAGGGTAGAGGGGACCTTGGAGAACTGCCAGCATCCCCATTCCCTCAGACATGGGGAGCCCCTTCCCACCACCCCTATTGGTGGCCTAAACCCTTCTCTTTCTGTGTCTTCAATGACTGGCTTCTATCTCTGTGGAAGAACTTCCTTAATTTTGCTTTAAATCATAGTTACTTGAGGATTTGTCTTACATGGTGAACCCTGAGGTAGGCAGGAATTCTGTCCTACTCTTTGATCTCTCAGTGTCCCCAACACAGAGCCTGCCCCACTCTCTATAAATATTTGAGCGAGTGACAAGCTGCTAGCAGTCTCCTGAGGTGGCCACAGTGGGACATCTGTAATAGCTCGAAAGTTCTGTGTTCCCTGGGTAGGCAGAAAATGGAAGCAGGCCGGGTGACAAAGGAAATGGATGTCTTACTCCTGTGGCTTTTCTTGTACCCTACGTGACCCAGGCTGAACACTGAATACTGTAGAGAGCTCTGTATAACTGGGAGGAGAGGAACAGTCTGGGGTTCGAACCCAGTTGGGAGAACAGCTTTAGGAGGCATTACCAGTGCTCCATCCACTTTCCCATAGGGACCCCGGGTGTCATTTGCCAATGATGGCCAGCAGCTTCCTGTGTTTCTCTGTGATGATGGCTCTCTGGCCTCTGGGGATGGTTGGCCTGTGGGAGGTCAGCCTGCAAATGCCAGTTACTCTAGTCGGGGCTGGGGGCTTTAACCACTGAGCAGTGGGGCCTCATGTGCCCATAGCTCAGCTTCTGCACCTGTCCGCAGGATCACTAGGAAGTGCATTATATAGTTTCTTCAGAAGCCTCCGGAGAGACTGAACCCAGCCACTCGAGGCTCTAACCCATTGATAAATACACCCTTATCCACCCCAGCCATGACTCCCTTTCCCTTGCTGTGCTTCCCGGGAGTGTGTCCAAGCTGAGTATTTTCCTGATATCTCTACACCAAGATTTATTTCATGAAGAACCCGGACAAAAACAATGACCGAAGCAGGAAGTTTGGGAGGACTTTGGTGCTGTCCCCTAGAAGATAGAACTATTCCAACCCGCACTTCCTTTTCCTCCCTCTTTCCCTCCTTCTATTTCACAGTGCAGTGTTGATGTTTTTTTTTCTGACAGTTCTATAAATAGTCTAATTATTCAGTGTTCTAGCTCAGCAAACGGTGTTGGTAACGATCCATAATTCTGTAAAGGATGGTTGATGCACGTGACCACAACCAGAGATAGCGTAGCTCTCTTAAGGGAACCCTTAAGAGAGGGCTCATGCCATACCAAGAACAGAGATGGCACTCGGAGGCCGTTAGACATCAGAATGGATGTGGGCTTGTGTGCTTCGCTTAACCTTTAAACTTCCACAGAGACCTTTTAAATTAAGAGAGAGACCTTATCAGCCCAGGCCAGCTTTGGAATGGCGTGCGTGGAGGTTGGGGACAGCTGAGATGAATGGAGACTGTGGGAAAGGGAAATAAAGGAACCTTCATTAAGCCTCCCCCAGTGTTAATGAACACTACAGCAGAGCTCACAGAGCCCAGAGAAAATGCTGCCACTGAGGAATATTTATCATCATCTGAGAAGATTTGTAACCAAGAGTGAGAGTGTGAATAACCTGGCCCCTGGTCCTCCGGGCATCGTGTGCAGAAGAGTTCCCCGAGGATGCCACATTACATAGCTGATTGGATAGGCAATTAATAGGAGGGAGCCGTTAAAAATAACCAGGATCACCGTGGCGGCGCTGTGTTGGTGGGGTTTTTCTTTTGTCTTGTTCCTTCCTGGAGATCTCTTTGCTAGCCTAGTAGGAAACAACATACATGTTCACGGGTTTTTAATAGGCAAGCAAAAATGGGAATGGATGTAAACAAAACAATGTGAAAGGAGACAGCAGGTCGAGGAAGTGCCTGCAGATGCATTTGGGGAACACCCCCTGGTGCCTTTTGGAATCAAGTAGGGAAATGTTCCCAAGTCACACAGGGAGAAGAAGGGGGCCCACAGATCTTATTTTTAGAGTGAAAAAAAAATGTGGCCTCTAACTTCTGTCTTGATGAACACGTTGGCTAGTGGCTCATACCTCAGGTCTTTTGGCAGGGAATGAGAAGTTAGGGAGGTGGGAAGGACACCTTTGTCTGGTGATGGGAAGCTGTTTAATTACGTCCTCACCCTCTCTGCCGTATCGTAGGGACAGTTATGCCTTGGGTACGGCTCTCTCCAGAGGAAGAGAGCTGTCTTCGCTTCCTTCAGCTCATTCCATGATCCAAAGAAAACTCTGTAGAGAGTAACTTCAATGGCTGTGAGGGTTCCCCAGAGTTTGAGTAAAGTGATTCCATTGATGTAGGTTAGTCTTTGGTATACAATCTGTGTTGGTTCTCAGGTTGAAATGTCTCAGCTCTACAGAAGGACTTTCCTGGGGCCTGTTATAGATACAGATATGGAGCCTATTCCAGTCTCTCGGGATTTGGGTTTGGGGTGGTCCTCCGGATACCCCTCTCCCAGCCATGCCCAATGATGGCTACCTTTTCAGTCTGCCTCTGCTAAGCGTTTTCTCTGCCTTGCCTCCTAGAATGCCTATGTCAACATCAACCGCATCATGTCTGTCGCTTCCCGCCTCTCAGAGGCCGGCCATTACGCCTCCCAGCAAATCAAGCAGATCTCCACGCAACTAGACCAGGAGTGGAAGAGCTTTGCTGCTGCCCTGGATGAACGCAGCACCATCCTGGCCATGTCCGCTGTGTTCCATCAGAAGGCAGAGCAGGTAAGACCCAGAGACCTGTCGCAGATGGTAGTAGTGGGCGGTAGTAAGAGCAGGGCATGGCAGGATAGGAACACACAGGCACACTCTGCACAGACAACCTTAAGATCCTGCTGAATAGCTTCAGTAATAAACCTTGTTTTCCATATATATATATATATATATATATGTATGTATATATATATGTATGTATGTATATGGAGCATTGGTAACTTATGGCTTTACTTTTCACGTAAACAGGAGAGAACTCAGAGGTAGGTGTGTGTGTGTGTGTGTGTGTGTGTGTGTGTGTGTGTGTGTGTGTGTGTTGACTATCTGATTAATGGACTCTGAACAGAGACAAAAGGAATGAAAGACTTGATGACTTGAGTGCTGAGAGCAGAGGAAACTAATTTTACACAAAGCATTTGTTAGGTATTTGATATGGATAGTAATAAGTTAGTAACGATGCAATGGGCAGAAATAGTGGTCACTGTTGCTGCATGCAGTAGCTATATGAGCCCATTGTACAAAGAGGAACACTGAGACTCTGAGTACATGACCTGCATAATAGCCTGTGTGATATGTTAGGTCCTGGCTCTAACCAGCTCCTGGAGAACAAGTTGTCAATTTTTTCAGAAGTTGTACGAGTTAATTGCTCAGCATTGCCATATGTTAAAAGCATACTTAAAACTCATCACTTCCTGGTTACTACACTTATTATAATCTATGTTCTTGGAGTTATTAGGGTTTCTGTGATGGAAATACTATAGAATTGTGGACTACTGGCCATCCCTTCCCACTTCCCATTCAGTAATGTCACATTGGTGGGCTGAAGTGTCAAAAACATAAGAGTTTTAAACCATGGAAGCCATCAACTGCTGCAAATCAGGGCTGGATGATCTCCTCTAGAATCCTGAGAAACTGGGAGGGTGTGATTTTACAGTTATGAAGTGAGTAGCACAGAGTCCAGGAATATCCTTTCAGTATCCACACTCACATCACTGAGGGGCAAGCTTTGGTATTACTCCTTAACGTAAACAAAAATATCACAGTGTTGTATTGGAGCGATTTAAGCTTGGTTGACTGTGGACACAAGAGTTTATCTTGTGAGAGTGGATTGGCTCTGGGAAACTACAGTGTAGATCATAGTGTATGTTATTCTCTATAAGCTGTAGATTACACATCCTTTATATTAATAAAATTTGTAATGTGCTCATGTGTATGAATACACACACACACACACACACACATTCATGTATGTACTAAATGTTAAACATTTTCTCACATCCACTGCTAAAATCATACAGTCTCTGGGCTGCTGAGGCTTCAAGCCAGAAGTGACTAACATTAAACACCTGTGGTCGTCTAAGTTTCTTTTGTGGTGTTCTGGTTAGGGAACCCACCAGTAAAGGAGTTTCCGACACATATCTTAAATCCCATCCCAACCAGTCTAACAGGAAAGACAACATGGAACCATGGAATCGTGACTTTGAGGCCAGATATGAGGTTCTACACCCAGCCCCCTACTTCTTAAATTTCAGACATGCCAACCCCACCTCTAAGCTCCTTTTCCCTTCTCTAGTGTGAGCCTGTTATCAGTCTCGCAGGGCTGTTGGGAGGAGATGGACTGTGATAGGTGGGCCGTGTAAGCTGTCTAATGTGCTTCCAACTGGTAGGTGTTACTACCTCGTGTATTTGCTACACACACTGGCCCAGCATCCTTTTATTTTTTTTCACCTGTGTTTATTTCCATCTGTAACTGTCCCCCACTCGGAAATAAATACTTGCTATAAATCAAGACATGGCCCTACACACTTTGAGAGGGACCTGGCCACATCTTTTCTTTGAACTAAGGAGTGGCTGGTTCCTTCTTAGGATCCTAAGGACATTGGTGTCCAGCCTGTTCTGTCTTCAGCTCTACCGCTTGCTCACATGGTTCTGGGTTTATCTAGTTAGCATGGGAGACTTGGTCCTTCCTTCTGTCTCTGGCTTCCTTGCTTTAGGCTGACCACTGTGTGGGACCTGCTCTAGGACTCTTGTGATTGAAACAGGGAAGTCCCTCTATCCCCAGGTGACACCAGAATGTCGAGTTGTTCCCGGGTTCTTCTGTGAAGTACCTCCAGGTGGAACAAAAACCCAACAGGAAGCATCCCAGTATGTCCCCTCTGACACCGCAGAGTACCTGGCAATTCAGAGATGCCTAAAGCCGCAGAATGTAAAACCAGGCATAGCAGCCAGCAGTCCAGGGGCTAGGAACTGACAGACACCAGGGTGAGTAGTCACATATTTGCAGAAGAAAACACAGGGCCAGAACTGAGAGCAACGGCTGATTTGAGATTTTCTGACTTGGATTGGTTTGGCTCAGAAACAAGTTTATTTGTATCTTATTTTAGTGCAGTTTCCTCAGGGAAAATCATAAACCACGTTTCTCTTTAGTTGGGGAGAAAGAAAAAAGTACGGATTCAAGACTATTTTTTATGCGTTTATTTAGGCAGCTCTTTATTGTCCTCCTATGGGCTGTTCTAGGCAATGAGATAATAAGGTATTTAGGCAATTAATTTAAATGGAGCTGTGCACCCAGGCAAGGGAATCACACAGGCAGTACCATTCCAGACTGTTGGGTGAAGAATTATTTGCATTTTAGAGGTGTATTTTTTCCACCCAATAAATCTGAGTAGCTTTTAGATAGCTCACCTTTTGTACAGGGAGACCCATAGTTTTCTACAGTTGTTAATTTTAATTTTTAAATAATTTTATGTCTGCTAAGGTCTGTCTGTACACCATATCCCAGGAGCCACTGCCATTATAGGAGCGACACAGGACACAGTCTGCCCTCAGGATCACTGGTCAAATGCAAGTCCTGTTGAGCCTTAATCTGAATACCCTATAGGAGGTCCCAGGGGATGCTGGCGATACTCTTGGGGTGTTCTTTGCATCTCCCCACAATTCCCTGTGCACAGGAAGCACAGGCCAGCAAACTCTCATTGCATCCCATTCAACCCTCTCACATGCCCAGATGTGCAAGGACTCATTACCTGTGGGCTATAGCGGGCTGTGTAGGTGCCTGGACTTGGCGGGTGTTGCGTGGGCATATCCTATTGGACATCCAGATACCTGGCCCTGCTCCGTCCTTGTAGAAACTGTCCTTTCCAAATGTCTCCTTGCCTGGACTTGGTAGTAGGGGTTAGTTCAGCCTTCTGAAGGTATTTCTGAGGTACTACAATTTCTCATCATTGTTCCCACGGTGTCTGACCCTCTCTAATGTTTAACTTACCCATTCTCTACCCAGTACCCCGTACTGACTTGCCTGGCATCTCTTTCCAGTTCCTGTCGGGAGTGGATGCCTGGTGCAAGATGTGTAGTGAAGGTGGCCTTCCCTCTGAGATGCAGGACCTGGAGCTGGCAATCCACCACCACCAGTCTCTGTATGAGCAAGTGACCCAGGCCTACACAGAGGTAAGAACCTGAGGGACAACCATGGGTCTGTGTGTGTTGGGTGAGGGGGCAGGAGTACTGCCATGTGTGCCGCGGAATAACCTGGGCTGGATTTTAAGAGAAGAACATTTTCTTCTTTCCAGAGGTGTCTTTAGGAACCTCGACCTGTAAGCTCTGGAGTCTCTAGCTAGCAGCAGACGTGGTTTGAGCACCCACCCTGGTACATTCTTCCCCCTTCACATGGACCTAGACAGCCCTTCACCTTGTGTGGATAGTGAATGTCCTCCTGAAGGAAGAAGGGCATGAGGAAGCAAGGCTAACTCTGATGTGTTTGCCTTCTTGTTGGTAAAAGAATGGGTAACATCAGCACCCTCACCCCTTAAAAAAAAATACGGCTCACTGAGCAATACTCTTTCCTTCTTGGAAGAGCCAGAGGAAATCCCACTGTGTGCAGGAGTAGGAAGCTGCCATTCATGCAAAGGGCAAGCTGAAAGGCCCTTCCACCAATAAGTAAATTCTGGAAAACGGTTTTCCAGTATCGACTGTTTGGAGAGGGAGAGGCATGCATTCAGTGGGGCCAGGCACCGTGGGGTCACGGGTGTTGATCCTACAATGCCACTTCCCAGAATGAGCAGTGCTCCTGATTGTGGCGGGGTACCGGGGACAGGAATGACAGGGGTACACTACCCACTGCCACCAGCACTGAGGCTGAAGCTGGGGAGTTCAGGAATGTGAGTGGTGTGTCTACAATCTGAAGGTCCCGACCCTACTCTGCATATTCTAGGAAGACGCATCTCAAGAAAAACCAGGGCATTCTATAAAGGGGGGGAAAGAAAGGGTGTAAGAGCCAGTAAAGATCACAGAAGGAAAATGAACAAAAATTTAAAAAGATAGGTAGCAGAAGAGGTGATAGAGATGAAGGTAAAATGGTAGCCAGTGCTATGTGCTGGGCCCTGTGTGCTCTGCACATTCTAGCTCATTTAATAGCTACTACCACCCTGTGAAGTGTGTGCCCTTACCATCTCCCTTCTACGGACAAGGGCTGCCACCCTGTGAAGTGTGCACCCTTACCATTCCCCTTCTACAGACAAGGGCTGCCACCCTGCGAAGTGTGCACCCTTACCATTCCCCTTTTACAGACAAGGACACTGAGGACCAATGCCTCTCTCAGTGTATCCAGAAGCTTGGAGCCAAGCAGAGGAAGCTGAGGACGAGAAAGTTGGGAGACTTAGGCTGACGACACAGGTGGCTTTCTTTCTGACATGAAGTCCTGGCAGCTGATGTAGTCAGAGAGAGTCACTCAGAATAGTCACTCAGGAAGCCTCTGAGATAGGGCAGGCACTATCGTGGACATCGGGGAAAGGGCCGAGAACAAGGTGGACTCTCTGCCCATGGGCAGTCAACTATACTTGGAGATGGGAGAGGGGCCTTCACACCCAACTGGCCAGGGGTCCTGCAGCCCCTGTCTCCCTCGACTCCGGATGTCCTGTTCTTCTCTAGACTGTAGACACCACGACTGGCACACTCCTTAGTTGTGATGAGCTTGGTGGGGACCGAGGATGTCAGGCAGATTCTTCTCGCCTCTCTCCGACCCTGCCTGCATTTGCTGTCCCTTGATCGGGGGCTCCTGGCCTGATCTCCCTTCCTTCCTGCAGGTCAGCCAGGACGGCAAAGCACTGCTGGATGTCCTGCAGCGCCCCCTGAGTCCTGGGAACTCGGAGTCTCTCACGGCCACAGCCAACTACTCCAAGGCGGTACACCAGGTGCTGGATGTGGTGCATGAGGTGCTGCACCACCAGCGGCGGCTGGAGAGCATCTGGCAGCACCGCAAGGTGCGGCTGCACCAGCGGCTGCAGCTGTGTGTCTTCCAGCAGGACGTGCAGCAGGTAAACAGGCTCTGTGCCCGCCCCCCAACCCCACCCCTGGCCTTGTGAAGGGCCGTGCATCTTGCTGAGCAGCTCTTAGGAGTGTTGGGAGGAGGTTTGACCTGAGTAGCAACTCCTTGTAATCAGGTAACTTCCTGCTGGCAGGGAGACCCTAGACAGCTCTGGTCGGGGGCGTCATATGAGCACTGCTGGAGAGGAACTCTACAGAAAGTGAACTCATTGCTTGATCAAGGATGTGGTGGACTGATAGTGTAGGGGTGGGGCAGCATAGGGAGGGGCCCTTATGATTTATTAACAAAGCTGGACCTTTGAAACCGATTTAAAGCAAGGCTATCAATCCTTGCACATCCCATGGTCAGAGGCTACTCTGGCTTTATCTGTCTTTTTTTGCATTATTGTGCTAGTCCCTGCTCTTCCATGGCTGCCGATAATAATGAAATGATCGTTTCTGATGTAACAATATAGCCAGGTCGTAAATGCCCATTCAGAGGAAATCACTCATTCTTTCCCACTTGTGCTTTCTGTTTCTCTGTCTTTGGGGGGAACCTGAGAGCTTTGCCCAGAGGACTCATACACTGAGTAGGGGGAGCTGCGTAGGATCTGGACCCAAGATCAAGGCCAAGGTCGTCTCCCTTTCACAGGTACAAACACCTGTTGTCAGACTCCTGTGATGATGGTCGCTGTGGGACTTCAGTATTCTATACCAGAAGTGCCCGTTCACTCTCCTTCCATTCTCCCAGTATAATCCAGAAAGAGCAAGATAGCATGAGGGAGTGAGAGTCTGGTCACAGGTCTTCACAGCTGCTGTTGACAGGAGCCTGGTACTAGGTGCCCAAAGTGGACGGGCAGGTTAGGGAGCATCCTTGCTATTGTTACACATTCCGGGAGTTGGCGTGAGTACGGGGACCTTCAGGCTTGCTCTTCTTTCTTGGGCTCCCCTAACTCCCTTGTGGCACCTCTTCCTGACTGACATGTGATGGAGTCATCATAAGGATACGTCAGTCCCCAGGGGTGAGCAACGGCTGATGTGCCAATCAGCTCTGAGGCCTGGGGCTGGCAGGAAGGGAGAAGCAGACGAGTCAGCTGCCTGCTCATGCCATCTGGAGCTGTCCAGATAAATTCATCACCCGGAGCTCAGAGATCAGGGAAGCTGTCTGGTCTGCAAGTGAGACAGATGAGTGAGGTGCCAGCCTCCCGGGGACAAAAGAAGGGTGTGGCTGCTTCCATAAACTCTCTGTGGCTTGCCAAGATGATATTGGCCACCAGTACAAGTGGGATAGTGTTTCTGGGCTCCTCATTACCCTCCTGTGGTGACACAGGCAGGCCTCTGGAGAGCTGCAGAACAGCTCTGAGGAGGGGAGCGAGTCACACTTGGGTTCTCACAGATCTGTAGTCATCAGACTTTCTTGTGACCACATGGCAGCTATACTATAGGGAAGAAAAATGTAATAAAGTCATAAAGAGGCATATATGGCTATTCTAGGACATCTTAACAATAAGTGTCTTAGATTATTGTATTGTTGGCGAAGTGGGAAAGCAGATGGAAGACTAGGCAGTGAGTGTGATGGGGGCTTGGGTATTCCTTGAAGACTGAAGAATTCTCAGGATGGTCAACTCCACTGTTCTTTTTAGGGTATGTAAGTGTTCACTCATCATCACCCACCCGCTTCATCATTTGCTCACTCATTTATTCTGTGCATATATGCAGGTAGGTGGGAGAATAGCTGTGGAAATAAGGGGGAATGAGTCTGTTGGTGGATCCCAATGACTTACCTGACATCCTGTCAATCATTGGTGCCTGGCAGCTGTCTGGACTGTGTTTCCAAAGGCAGCTGAACCACCCGCTCGGGGGTTGGAGTGATAGATGCGGTCTTCCTTCTTTTGACTCCCACCCCTGCATGAGCCATCCTAGTTTGGGGACACAGACCACACAAGCTATTTCCCTGCTTCAGCCCGGTGTGGAAGCATGTGCACGTAAGATGAGGAATTTAAGGTCATCTTAGGCCACATAGTGAGTTCAAGGCCAGCGTGAGCTACATGAGGCTCGGTCTCCAGAAACAAAATCTTGATAACCACTCACCATTGATCCCCACTGTCCTTTGAAACCTGTGCATGTCTCATCTGTACCAGTCGCCTCAAGAACGGAGGTCAGGATTTCTTTCTTTCTTTCTGGCTTTTAGCTGTGTCCACATGGAACTGGGTTTTCTTTATGCCTGATGAATGGACAGGAATCCTTAGAGGCCCTCTCCACCTGCTTTTGTCCAGTGACTCCTTGGTCCTCTCTCACCCAAGCAGTGGTTGCTTTATTCGTGAAGAGTGGAGCCAGCCTACGAGAACTGTGATATGACATCTTGAGGTTCTTGGTGTTCCTGGCCTGGGCTGAGGACACAGGGGATACAGGGGACACAATCTCAATGTTCATGCATCCCATGATGCTCACTGATTATTCAAGAAGTTCAGGTCTCTTTCATGGACCCAGAACTGAACTAAATGCTGCTGAGACACCTGGTCAGTTAATTAGAACGATACAAGAAAATACAAAGAGCACGTCTACCAGAGCACAGCAGTCAGCACGTAGGGTAATTGAATATCCATGGAACAGTTTCAGGCGACGGTGTGAGAAGTCAGGATTGGTGTCTTAAAGGAAAAGAGAGTTCTTTGGACCCTACCCATAGTCTGGACCTAAGATACCTAAACACATTTAGGATCCAGAGATGTTTTCTCATTAGCCTGCATGGGAGGCTGGTGTGCAGGTATCATCAGCCAGGGCAATGCAGAATGGCAGACACCAGCACAGGCTCAGGAGTCAGTAAATCCTGTCTGAACATGTCTTACCTCTGTGACCAACAGGACATAGACAGACTGCTGCATCTCATGATGTTGCTGGGTTTTTGTTTTTTCCCACCTCTAAATCAGGACTGATAACAATAGGACCTTACTCATGGCACAAAATGTAAACACAGTCCCTGCCTAGCGCATAGTCAAATTCTCTCTCTCCGTGGTCCTCGGGTGCCCCCTGCTGCTTGTGCTGTTGGGGATGCCCGGCTTCTGCTGTGTGGGTTGTCTGGTAAGGATTCTATTTCATTCCGTGACTAAATCTCAACGCTCTCAAAGCCCAAAACCACAGTCAGTAAAGCTTACTATATAGTTGAGGGAATTGAGTCCCAGAGATGTAAAGGGACTTGGTCATAACCACACAGCTAGTTGATGGTCGTGCCAGGATCAGAAAGTAGATCATCTGATCCATATTCCAGGTGCCCCAGGAGAGACACAGGCATAAAATAAGACTAGGGGAGAGGTAAAGATGCACATTATACAGGGGAAGACAGACCACATACCTCAGGCAGAGGCAGAGATAGACTTAAAGATGGAAGGCATTAAAACAGGTGCAGCCGGGGAGGGAGGTGAAATGAACGTGTGAAGTGGAGAGACAGACAAAAGAAAGAGCCAGAGACCCCCACTGGGGTGATGGAGAGCAGGCCAACCCCCAACTGTCTGACGTCCTGCCCCATTGCCATTTCTGAAGTTAGAGCTTGCCCAGGTAGGAATGTTTTGTCCTTTAAGCCTTGAAATAGGAGTGAAGCCGAGAGGTATAATCCAAAGATGTCAGTGGAAGAGATTGCATTTAAACACCTGCTTCCAGAACTGGCCTGCCTCCCTTCTCCTGGTCCCAGCAGGTGTGTTCTCGGCTTTCTTTCTCCCTGCTGGGTTGGGTGAATGCTGGAAATTCATCTTAAAGGTATAACTGGAATTGGATTAATTAAACTGAAGAAAGGGAAGGGTGCCTGCTATACACTCAGTGTGGAATGTTTTTCAGTCCTGTTTTTTTTTGGGGGGGGGGCGGCGTTCCATCTTAGTGTAGAACGGTATTGGGCAACATCAATAAAAGCACTCCATGACGGCATTGCCCGTCCTCTACCTTGTGCCTTTTGTGGTCTTGTTAACTCCTCCGGCTTCCCGTGTGTGCAAAAGGTTGCTTCCAAGCCCATGTAGACCCTACACAGCTGGAGAGAGCAAGGAGTAACTAGACATTTGCTCTTTCTGGGAGAAGTAAATTGCTTGTGTGTTTTCTTAGAGAAACTATATTTGGGAGCACCCCAGAAGGTCATCCTGTTCTGCCTCCCCTCCTTCCTTGCCTGGTTTTTGTTTTGTTTTATATGATGACTCTATAAACTTTATAGGGGCATCTTTATGATATCAAGTATTTTTGGAATGTCTCCTGTATGCAAGTTCTTGTGCTAGAAGCTTGAAGCCCCTGCGCCTGAAAGAAGACATATGCACCTTAGGACTTACTAGTGACACACAGCTGTCTGGGTTCAGGCCAGAAAGCAAAAGACTGATGACCTGGCAGAGTCCAGCGCAGAGTGCCCTCTGGTGGGGGTGAGAGTTGCGCTGATTCTTGGTGCACAGACAGAGAGCTTGGAGCAGTGTTCTTAGGAAGGTCAGGTGGAGAGCTAAGTCACAGGCAGAGCATGCAGGCAGGCAGACAGAGCAGGAATAGGAAGTCTAGCTGAACGCCCACCACCGGCTGGAAGAAGACGGAGCTGTTCATGATGGCGTGAATGTAGCCCTGGCACCTTTGAGGCTCCTATGGCCTCCTCCGAAAAGAGCATCTTGTTCTTAAGCAGTCCACTCCTGTAAGCTAGCAGGGGAGTGGCGGGAGATTCAGCTTGCTTGGTGGCAACGTTCTGAACTGATGACAAATACTAGTAGAACCAGACTTCTTGAACTGCAAAGGAGTCTCCCTGTATTCATTTTCCTGGTGCCTCATGTGGAAAATTATAGATTTTACTTTGTTGACTTTGTTTGCAAAAAAAAAAAAAAAAAATGCCTGAAAGAGATCTGTGAGTATTTAATTTCAGATAATCAGTCATTCACTAACTGTAGTGACTACAGTGCCTTAATCAGACTAAACCAGTTGGCCATTGAATAATCCATTTGGCAGTATATGTGATAAAAGGCAAGCATCACAGTTTGCATTGAGAATGATCAGCAACAACAACAACAACAAAGTGACCAAAGCATGATGAGTCTGGAAACTAACTTTTCCTATAGAAGAAAAGATAGTCTAGGAATAAAAGGCTTGCACACCTTGTGCACACAATCAGATCTTAGAATACACGTATGAAGAACCATTTCAGGATTTGAAATGGACTATTTCTATGATAAGAATGCTGGGAAGAAATTCAAACATCAAAGGAAAGATTAGTTCTGACTCTTGAGACTAAATTGTTTATAAAAGCTACATTGTTCAGAGCTCTGAATGCACCGGCTGTGTGAGGAGATGTGATTGGACATCTGATCCCTTCACTTGCCGTCTCCTGTTTAATCGCCCAACACCACGAGGCAGGTGGCAGTTCCATCTTTCTGAGAAGGAGATTAGAGAGGTGAAGTATACTCACTTCTGCTCCGACACCTGGTGGCGGAGCATAGCATCAAACCCCAGACTCCCTGACCTCAGAGCTCCTGCTGCTAGCCTCTCTGGTGGGGGGTGGGAATAAGACACAGCCCTGGGCCAAGGGGTTATCATTTAGTGCTAGAACGCCACTGATCAAACAGCCCTGGTGGGAGACTTGGTTCCTCAGGATGAGATTTTCCTAATGTTATGTAGCTACTGACAGCCTCAGATTGACCCTCAAACTGTCTGTCCCACAAAAACAGTCACATTCATGCTTTGACACTTTTCCTTGTGTCCCATCATTTAAGAATTGCTCTCTACACCTATTTATCTATAATACAAATTACCCCCAAATACCCACTCCCAGTTCTCATTTTTCAGTCGGTGATGTTAACTCAGCCTTGGTGAGGCTTTCCTTTGTTTCGTATATTTGAATAATATCCACTTGCCTGTGGCAGTAATTAGCAGTTTAAAATTTCTCACTTAAAATTTTAATGGTGATAATCCACTCATTCAGATATTTTCAGGTATAAAACACGTGGTTCTTTAGGCAGAATGAGAAGCCAGCCAGAGTACCAGCAGGCTTAGCTAAACTGGGGAAAGAGGGAAGGTGGGTTGAGTCGCTCTCTGATTGGAGTGAAGATAGAGAGCTCTTCCCATCTCTCTATGCTCTCTCTCATCCTAATGGGCATGCTCTATCCTTCTCCCGCCACCGCCCCCCCAGGAGGAGAAGGCAGTGGGTGCCTCTCCCCTCTTCTTGGACTCTGCAGGGTAGAGGCTGGCTACTTACATGTGCACACCCCTCTTTCTGGAAGTTTCATGGTATTCTCATATGCTCTTCCTTCTGGATCCCTATTTCCCATCTTGCCCTCCCCGGGCCCCCCCCCCCCCCCGTGTGTGTGTGTGTGTGTGTGTGTGTGTGTGTGTGTGTGTGTGTGTGTTAGTGAAAACTCTATTCTGACTGGAGTGATCCTCCCAAGATGATGATTTGCAAGGAAGCACTTTCCTTGTGTGTGGGAGATGGTGAGAGGAAGAAGTCCCTTTGGAGGGGTTACTGACCCTCTAGACTTCCTTGATGGATGGTTTACAACATCTTTAATGTCTTCGATATATTTTTAATTATGTTCATGAGTAATGAAAAAGGCATTCTTCAGGGTCACCTCCTGTGCTTAGCACATCCTCAGGCCTTCACATGTTAATTCTAGGGCACTGAGCACCGGGTGAAAGGATTCATGTCGTTACTAGCAGGGAACTATGGGAGGATTTTGAGCAGAGGGGAAGCAAAATCAGAGTGAATTTAGATAATCTGATAGATGAGCTGGGGGAGTGTAGGGAGAAGATGGGGAGTCATAGTAATGGAGTGTGGCAAGTGTGAGTGGGGTAATTGGACTCTGTGGGTCTGAGAGCCTTTAATGTAAAAATTACTAAAAAGTGCTGTCCAAAAAAAGTACTGTCCATTTTTTTTTTTTTTTTTTTTTTTTTTTTTTTTTTTTTTTTTTTAGAAACAACAAGGTGTCAGGTGTGCATATGGAACTGTGTTGCTCAAGGTTTAGTCCTTGGGTTCTTGGCATTAATGTCAGCCAGATAGAGTGGGGATGTTTTTCAAGCACCCTATGGGAGACAATTCCATACTTTTTGATTCACAATCTGGGGGTAAGTGGCACCTATATTTTAAAAGAACCCCAGAGGACTCTTAGAGTTCGGAGTTTCTGACAACAGTTTCAAGCCTTAGTGGGAAGAAGGGGGGGTCCATAAATTGATACCAGGCTGAGGAGAGTCTTTCAGAGAGGTTCCAGTTACCCCAACTTTAGTTCTACCTGGGGGGAGAGGTGTGGGATGTCTAGGGTGTCAAGGCCCCAACTGAGGATGCCTGAGACTTGAGGCGTTTGGGCTCTCAGCTGCCTTAGTCTGCCTGGCATGGACCTGTCAGTAGGAGGAACCCCAACTCCTAGGGGACAGACCAATTGATTACCTGCTAATGATCATTAGCTCAGCCCACCCAGAAAAATGATGGCCTCTCCTGCCACAGCATGACATTTATTTTGACCATACTTGTTCCAGAGAGGGGACCAAAAACAAAGTGGGTGACTGGTAATTGAGCACTTGAAGTGACGCCTGCCTGCTCTCAAGTCTCAACCTGGCTGGCGCTTGTGATCCTGGCAGTTCCTCTTTGGAAACAGTACACAGTGCGCGGTGTGAACAGACAAGAATAGTGATTTGATGGACTCTCCTGGGTGCTCTTGCACACTGTGTGTACTTGAGCCTTTAACAACAAAATATGTTCCAGATGCCTGCTGGTGCATAATTGCTGCAGAATGATGGCTTTCTGAATGGAAAGGGGCGGGGAGCCGGCGCGCTGGCACATACGCGTTGGGAGGAAGGAATTCTTTGCTGTACTAGAAGCATTGGATGCCCCTTGCTTTGCCATGGACCAATTTAGTATGCAAACTTAAAAGCCTGTTTTGAATAAGGTAATTTATCAGCGAAAACCAGATAAGGGAATCACAAGGTTGGGATTCGGATTCCGTATTTGATGGCAAGAGGCACCTATCTCCTTTCATGATTTCCACCTCTTAGCATGCAGGAAGTGGTAAAATCATGATTCTTTTAGTTCACTCGATCCTTTATTTAGCATTTGAGAACACAGCAGTGGACCAAACAAAGCCCTTGCCCACACGGAGTTCATACTGCGGGTGGAAATAAAGCAGGGCTCAAACCAAACAAGCATGTATGTGTCGCACGGCCATGGTGAATGACCAGAGTAGAGAGCTGAATAGAAACACCTTAGGATGGGTTTAAGAAGAGGGTCCAGGTGTGGAGAACAGGACCGCGAAGTCCTTACTGCCAAGGTTACCTTCCCTTTGTTCAGTTCTGTTCATGGCCACTGTTCAGTGATGATCAATAGTTTCCTTCAGAAGGATATTCCCCTCCTCCTTGGCTACTGGAAGACTGCCTACTGCCCTGAAGAACATTTCATCTTGATTGTATGTTAGATGGAGTAAACACAATTAGACAGAAAGAAAGGGGTGATTAAGAAACCCTGCATAATTGGTGCTCAAATCTGGTTCAGGATATGAAACAGCTCTTAGAAAAGGCTGTTCTGGGCAAGTGCTTATTTCTGGTTGAAATGTCAGGGCAGGAGAATGGAGCAAGCGTTTTTACAGGTGTTATTAGACGGTCTGATTGTTGAAGTGGTGAGTCCAGGCTACTCTAGTGACGAAGCAAAATTAGGCTTGTCCAGAATGGGGTCGCTCCACAGAGAGAGCAGAAGCCTTAGCTACAGATAAGTGTGGCGACCCATGGCCATAAATGTTCACCACCCATTCCCTAAGCAGGAGGGGCAAGCATGGATGCTGTGTGGTGGAGAAAGAGGAGGATCAGATTCAGTGTGAAAACCCCAAATTTCTTTCATTCTCTTGGGAGCTACCTGCCAAGTGGGGCAGTGACAGGGGACAGAGAAACACAAAGGAGCCACTCTGAATGCAGACTGTGAACAGTAGGGACATGGAAGAAGGTGGATGGCTAAGATCCGCCCCCAAAGGTCTGTAGGGGAGGAATCGGTTTGAGTATAGTTCAGTTGGGCACATACTGAACTATAGCAACCACAATGTGTTGAGTGCTGGCTGGGCTGTGCCCTGGAATTATAAGGAGGTTGCAGTCCCATGGGAGAGACAGGCCTGTGAGTCCATAATTGTGAAGATTTTTTTTTCTATGTGTATTTTTTTATGTTTGTTCATACAGAGTAATGGGTTTCATGATGGTATTTTCATCCTTATATGGACTTATACTTTGTTCTAATTAGTAATTGTTGTTTGAAAAGAATCAAAAGGATTGAGTGTGGCGGCACATGCTTATAATCCCAGGACTTTGGAGATGGGGCAGAAAGATGCAAGATTCAAGGACAGCCTTACCTATATCTTGAGTTTGAGGCCAGACTGGAGACATGAGACATTGTCTCAAAAACAACAACAACAAAACCCACCCAATCATAGAAAGGCTAGAGCCACCTTACCTTGGACAGGTCATTGAAGAATTGGCAGTGATTTTTACGTGTAGCCTCAAGTGTGACTAGGAAGCAGCCTGGGGAGTGGGAACCTGGAAGAGGATGACATAGCTCAAATGAAGAAGAAGACTAGGAACAAAACTCCTGAGAGCAGGGTGTGCAGAGGTGGGGCAGAATTTCACTAGCCAGTTGAGAGTGAGCAGGGCCAGTCCCAGATGTGTGGGCTTTGTGTACCAGGTTAACAGCTTCTCAAAACCACACCCCAGTCAACAGCCCTGTCAACAACATAGGCATCAACTCCATTCAAGTCTAAGGTGGTGCTTTTAAAATGGATGTAGTGTTTTTATTTTTTTTTAATGGTACTCCACCCATTCATGATGTAATCATTTGTTTTTAACCCTCAGTATATAAATTACATCTTTGAAAACAGAAGCACAGCTTGCCACATCAGATTGACAATTGTCACTAGGGGATATTTCCCACTCAAGTTCGGGGTTGCAGTGGTCACTGTCATGTATGAACGTAGCAGAGCATGCATGCAGAGAGAGATCCTAAGAAGTCCGCATCTATGAGCCAGCCTGCCTCGCTCCTTTCATTGTGTACGGTGACTCCCTCCCCCTCCGTTCCCAGCTGGCTGTGCCCCTGGTAGTCGGCCTTACTGCTTTCTTCTGTCACCACCACATTCAGCCACCAAACCCTGCAGTGGTTTTTCCAAATCTAAGCCTCCATCGGTCTTGTCAGAATATCTACTTTTGTCTCATTTTCTCACCTCTTGCTTCCCTCCAGTTGACTTTCCATAATCAAAGCAGCAGCTTTTCCGCGGGGATCTGATGGCATCTCTCCTCTTTGCAGCCTTTCGGTGGATGGTTACAAAGTAGTTACTAGAGCCTTCCATTCAGCGCACCATAACTCATTGAAGTTTTGGTCAGATTTCTCTGGACCTGTTTCCTATCTCCTTCCTATCTTGAGGCCTGCATGTGTGCGTCTTTTCCATTTCTAACTTAGCTAAGTAATATTGTCTCTTGAATCACAGTAAAGTCTCATTTCTTCAGAGACCTTCCCCAACTCCATCTAGAAAGCATCTGGCTTTTTGGTGATTTTCATCTCGGTGATTAATGAAGAGTTGTGCGATTTAGTGACTAGTGTTTGTTAGCCCATAGACCAAGTTCCTAGAGTTGGGACCACTCGTGAGTGTCTATAATCTCGTATCGTGGGGTAGCTCTAGTGCTCGCTTTTAGGGCACAGTAAGACTGATACATAAACATAGGAATATGTGAATGCTCATGTTCCATTCTTCTCTGCTGCTCAAGGACTCTTTAGAAAAAAACAAAAAAGACAACATCTCTGGTGCCAGAAATGCTTAAATACCAGCTCAAAAGCCATCAACAGATCTGCATAGCTCTCTCATCTTATACCACCTTGGCTATAATTCATCATGGAGTACTTTAAATATAAATAAATAAATAATCTTTTTTTTTTTTGGTTTTTCGAGACAGGGTTTCTCTGTGTAGCTTTGTGCTTTTCCTGGAACTCACTCTGTAGACCAGGCTGGCCTTGAACTCAAAGAGATCCTCCTGCCTCTGCCTCCCGAGTGCTGGGATTAAAGGCGTGCGCTGCTGCTGCTGCTGCTGCTGCCGCCGCCGCCGCCGCCGCCGCCGCCGCCACCGCCCCGGCAATAAATAAATAATCTTACAGACAGATGAGAGGTACTAATCATGAGATACATACAAGGGATGCTTTGATGTCTATTTATACTCATGGGATCCAGGGATTTTTAGCTAGAGAGCTGATTCCTCTTCATTCATAGATATTCAGATTCTGGGGCCTAGCACACCATTACTTACTCATCAAAAACTCGAGGGTGTCCAGAATTTCAGAGCTGCATGAGAAATACCAGTATGATGTAACTGTCAACACTGCCAGTGTCTACAGAGAAGCACACTGCCCTGCTGTGCAGGTCTGCCTAGGAAGCTGTGTTACACTGAAGGTCATAGGTCAGGATCAAGAGAGCTTGTGTTATGCATGTGTGTATCGGGGTAAGGGCTCCAGCTGAACCATCAGAAACAAATGCAGCAGAAATCACTTTCAGCAGCACTTTATCTATTGGTTGTATACATGTGTCCCTAAGTACTTTTTCTATAAGTATATCAAAAGTAATTTTATTCATTTGTTAAATCCTTTGCTTTTTTTATTTGCTGAATTGATTTCCACAGTCCTTGAATGCTTATCCAGGTTGCATGTATTTCTCCACACCTTTAGATCTCGGGCAGAAGCTGTACTGAGTGTTCTCAATATAACATCACAGAATAATTGAAGTTATGTTAAACTGAATAAAAGCCTCTCAAATATGAAATACATAGTCTTTTGAGTAATAAAAGCAGAGCTAATTAAGTAAACTAAGTGGCCCTGACTGAAAATGAATTGCTGTTTTAAGGAAAGCTGGATTACTTTAAAAGGAAACAAATTGCTCTTTTAAAAAAGTCTTAAAAAGTATAGAATCATACCCCCTCCCCCCGTGGAATGAAAAGAGGAACTGTGTGTGAACTAGGTAAAAAGCATTCATTCCTTTTCAAACAATATGGTTTAGAATGGCCGATTTTCATAAAGCTAGTGATAATTTTTTAAAAAGACAGTAAAAATCATAAGAGACTGGAGATAATCTGGCTAGTGAGGTGCTTTCCTTGACCTGAAGACAGAGCCTCGGAGCGCCTCTCCTTGCTGCCTGGTCAGGATTTGAAAAGCCAGACTCTAGCACTACCCTAGTTTTCTTCCCACAAGTGTACCTCCAGGATACACACTCTCTGTGTATAGCGCCAAGTGTGTCACCGGAAGTGTTTTACACCCCCATTCCTGGGGCTGGAGAGACAGCTTTACGAGCATTTGGTGTTCTTGCAGAGGATCCCCCCCAAGTTCAGTTTCCAGCACCCACACCTGGCAGCTTACATTCACCTGTAACTCCAGCTTCAGAGCATCTGATGCCCTCTTCTGGCCTCTGTGGGCACTCACACACTCATGGCATATATACACAAAGACACACACACACACACACACACACACACACACACATAAAATAAAAACCTACATGCCTAATGCTTGAACAGTCATGAGTGGGGGCATTCTTTTCTGAATTATGATGGGTAATTTAATTACCTGACTCTCCATACTTATACTTGGAAGTTTGTTAACCTCTTTTCTACATTCCCATACATCTTTCTCACTAGCACCATCCGGCATGGACTTTTGAAAGTGTCAGGGAAGCCTTCAAAGACTCTCATACTTGGCACATCGCAGACATTAAGTGATCTCAGTGTCCAAAGACGTGACACCAGGGGCTGAATTCTGTACAGGAAGAGTTCCCAGGTCTGCAGCCTGTGGAATGGTTGAGTCTGCTTCTGTTTGCCACGGGGAAGTCCATATTGAAAATAGCACCTTTAGGCAAACTGACTTCATCTGAATCACTCTCCAGAAACTTCCTCTCAGCATCTGAGAAGGCTCTTATGTCATTAATCAGGTGTTTGGTTAGAAGCCTGTACCATGAGAGCAGGGTGGACCCAAGGGTATGGTGTTGCTAGAGTTTTCCGCCTTGCCACAGTCAGGACAATCTTGTCACCCGCCAGTCCCACAGCCGCTCAGACCCAACCAAGTAAACACAAGACTTATATTGCTTACAAACTGTATGGCGTGGCAGGCTTCTTGCTAACTGTGCTTATAGCTTAAATTAGTCCATTTCCATAATTATACTTGCACGTAGCTGGTGGCTTACGGCATCTTCACATGCTGTGGTCATGGCGGGGCTGCGTCAGTCTTCTGCTTCTGTCTTTTATTTCTCTTCTGTTAGTTATTTTCCTACCAGCGATAGTTTTATTTTTGACCAATCAGATTGACATACAGACCATCCCCAGCACAGCCAAGTGCAGACATCTCACACCTGCACTCAGCCCGTGGTCTATCATCCTCTATGCACCTGCTGGTAAAAAAAACAAGAATACAGAAACAGAAATAAGCAGTATGGTGGTAGTGCATCACAGGCATGACTCTGACTTAACTGGAACCAGCATCAACTCCTCGGAGACTAGATGTCAAGCTGCCTCCATTTTCCCTGGGATACATTCATATCTGTGAGGTGTAATTTTTTTTTTTTTAGCTTTGGTTCCCTCTGCATTTCAAGGTCTTGTGCACCTTCCCAAGCATCCCTTAGGAAAACATTTCTCACCTTAACATCTCCTCTCTCCTCCCTCTACCGCCGTGGCCACTGTTGCTTAAATAATGAGGAAAAGTGTCTTCAGGCTAAACCGCTAAGCCTGTGAGAACACGGAGTCTCTACTGCATTCTAGCCAAATAAATACTCTAGGCCTTCGGATGCAGAGACCTTAGCTGATTGGTTTGGTTGGCTGGTTGGGAAGAGGTGGCAAGGAGACAGAGGAGGTTATTGTCCTGGTGGTCACCTATGTTGAGCGTCCGGATGGGGGTGGAAGACTGAACCTCCAGAGTACAATAAGGCAGGGGCCAGTGACAGGTCCTACTGCTGTGACACTTTGTGGTGAAGCGAGGGTGAGCAGCTTAGTCCTCCTTCCCTGAGGGGACCTCATTTCCTAACAGTGTGGCTGACCTTATTTGATGAGGTAGAAGCCGTGACGAGGTTCCCCTGGGTCTGGCAGCCCGTGCTGCTGATTTAAAACAATGGACTGGCATGTGGGAAACCCTGAATTCAATCCTCAGCACCAAATAATAAAAATAATAACAAAAATAAGTCATAAATAAAATAATGGAGTGACTAGGGCTTTTCAAACCAAAAAAGCAATGGCAAGCTGTTCTAGAGATCAGAATGGCTGAGTTGAAGTTAGTTAAGGCTGGGACTTAACTAAGTCCATTACCAATGACTGTGTTCACAACGGATTGGGCATTTCTCTCTGGACTTCTGCTCTCGTGGGCATGGGGTGGGGTGAGGAGGGTTCAAGAAGTTGTACACTGTAGATGTAACCAACTGTCTATTAAAATAAAAAACACAGAACCAATGTAAAAGAGAAAGCCAAGAGGTCAGAGCTCAGAGCTAAAATCTTACCTCCTGCAGTGCTCCTAGCTTCCCGAAAGAGAGCTACTTCCTGTGTGTCTGTCTTTAAATAGTCTTTCTGTTCTGCCTTCTCATTGGTTGTAAACCCAAACACATGACTGCCTCGTCACTGCCTGTAAGTACCGCCCTCCAGGTCTTAAAGGCATATGTCTCCAATGCTGGCTGTATCCCTGAACACACAGAGATCTACCTAGCTCTTCTACCAAGTGCTGGGATTAAAGGCATGTGCCACCGCCGCCGCCGCCACCATGCTCTTGCTATGGCTCTAATAGCTCTGACCCCCGGGCAACTTTATTTATTAACATACAATGAAAATCACATTTCAGTACAAATAAAATACCACCATAGTACACAGTGCCACAAGTCTTTCCTTCTTCTGAAGAATCAGTGTTGTCTGTCTTCCTCCTCTGCCCAGGTGCTGGACTGGATTGAAAACCATGGCGAGGCCTTTCTCAGCAAGCACACTGGGGTTGGGAAGTCCTTGCATCGAGCACGGGCCCTCCAGAAGAGGCACGATGACTTTGAAGAAGTGGCTCAGGTGAGACATTGTGCGTGTGCATGTGCGTGTGCGTGTGCGTGTGCGTGTGCGTGTGTGTGTGTGTTGGATGGAAGCATGTCGCGTTGAGAGTCTATACCTGCTGTTCTGTCTTTCTGCCTAATACAAGAAGGCCTTTATCTTCCCTCAGAGGCCACTAGGTGAGTGTCCAGTAGACCCCCATGTTCAAGGTCTTAGAAAACCTTCCTACTGCTATGATCTAAGCAATGTCTTGTCCACAAGGTGGTGCTGGCAGAAGGGTAATGTTATCACACCCATCATTAGCCCAAGGTTCCTGCTTTTGACTGTCACTCCTGATAAGTGGGAGCTTAAAAACCACCCCAGCCCTGCTTGCAAAGCTGTGCACCATCCAGGACCTGAAGGAAGAGATGGCACCTGGTTCTCAGTTATGTACCTACAGAGTACATGCACCCAGAGAGTGTTCCTAGGATCCCTTTCATCTTTAGTATAAAAATGTACTCACTATTCGGTCTTTTAGCTGAGGACACACATTCAAAAGAGCACTGTTTTCTAATTTGGGGCGAGGATACAGTTTGAATGGCTGGTTATTTGTCTACCTCTGAAACTTAACCTGATTCCGTTATATCTGTCTTTTGGGATATTTTCCAAATAGATCCTGGAAACCTTCATCTTCAAGATGAAGTATTGCTGCACAGTTGTTTTTGAAGGTATGATCAGTTGTAGTGGAAAGTATAACTCTTAAGGATGGGATTAGGCAGGGTGTCCAAATGGGATGTAGGGGGTCAGCTTACTGGAGTATCAAGGATAGCAAAGCTATGTCTTGTCACATCACAGCTTTAGCCAGAGCTGGCTGTGATCCCACTTGCAGGCAGCCTTCAATGTAGATGCTACCCTAAGCCCGAGCCCTCATCTTGGAAGGCAACCAGCCCCCTGTAGGTTCAAAAAGAGGACCCATCTAGAACCAAATGAAGACAGAAGAGCTATGGAGCATTCCTGTGTCTCTAGGGGGCCTTCAAGAATATGAGAAAGAAATAGAGAAAAAGATGGGGAAGAAGTAAGCAGCCGTACAAGAGACACAAAGCCCTGTTCAAAATTATCTGAACTCAGGCAATGTAGGTGGTGGGGAAAGTCACATGTGAGAACCTTGGCATGGTGATGGGTATATAAAATGATGTGCCAGTATAGAAAAATAGGCAGATTCCTCAAATATATATGCATATATGCATATGCATATATATGGTATATTCCTAAGAGGAGTGAAATAAGGTATTTGTACCACCCATGTTCCCAGAAACATTATTCCCAATAGCCCAAAGGTGGAAGCAGCATGTATATCACATTCATCAGAGGATGAACCAATGAACAAATGTGATATATACATACAATAAATTATTGTTCAACTTTAAAGGGGGAGGAAGTGCTAGCAGGTGATAGCGTGTTGATGAACCTTGAAGTCTTTCTTATACTGAGGGAAGGAGACCAGGCACAATATGTATGGTTCCACTCTTATCCAGAGAGCCTGGTGTAAGCCAAGTTCGTAGAGATAGAGGAGAATGGTGGTGGTCAGGGATTAGGAAAGTGAGGATGTTACTGTGTCACAAAGCTTAGTTTTGCAAGACGACTTCCTAAGATACATGGTTGTGATGGTTGCACAGAACGTTACACTTAAAATTGTAAACATGGTTTCATGTTGTGTGTATTTTACTACAGTTGTTAAAAATAATATTTTGGGGTTTTTTGAGAATTTTATATATACAATGTATTTTAGTCACTTACCCCCTACTCCTCCCAGACCCACTCTTTGCCTCTCCACTGACTCCCAACTTCATATCTTTTCTTAAAACATAAAAATAAAAACTCATTGAGTCTCATTTGTGCCTGTATATACATGAGTATGGGGGCATCCACTGGAACATGATCAACCTACCAGGCCACACCTTTAAAGAAAACTTGACTCTCTGCCCCAGAAACTATCAACTGTCAGTCACTCCTTAGCTACAGATGAGGGCTCATGAGCCACTCCCCCATTTTTTTTTTTTTTTAGTCAAATGAAGACGTTCTGCATGACAAGCTGTGCTTGATCAATGTTGTATAGACATGGTACTCTGTGGGCTCTAAGGAACAAGATACAGCCCTGATCCAGATGCTCTAGGTTTCTCTCTAGTCTGCTAAGATGCAAGAGATAGAAGAAAACATATACATCCCTCTACCAGAGTGGAGCTGTTGTACGTGGGTAGTCTCTTAGAGTAGATCCATCCCATAGTTTCACTTTTCCTCTTCTCTGAGCTGTCCAGACCATCCCTTTTTCTGGAAGGATGTCACCAAAGACACCCTCAGCCCTGACTTAGCTCCGCTTTCCTTGGTGTCTTCTTATTGTCTGTAATGGGCTATGGCCTCAAGGACATCTCTAGTCTTGGTTTGTAGACCTTGAGAGGCTTGTTGACTTTTGTGTGTTGTTACATTCAGATAAGCCAGTGTTCACCATGACCCCATTTCTTCTGACTTTTCCACCAGTGCCACTCCTTACTTGTGGAACAGTGCTTTTCAGTTATCAGAAGAGGCACACACTAACTTAAATTCATACTAAAGAAAGAACAGACACATTTTTGAGTTATGGATAGATGATATCAGCTAGAAGACAACATGGAGGCTCAGGAAGTTCCTTAATGTGGCCACATCACCTTGCTTATCAGTAGCTCTGCTGAGGTTATCTAGGTATATCGAGCTCCGGAGACATCTTTGTGCCCTCGTTCTGTGCATAGGAGCTGGGTATAAAATTCATTCTGAGTATCCATTGGCATACACAGTATATGTGACTTACAAAAGAGTGAGGAAGCAGCAGTGCCATCCTGTTTGGCAGCCTTGGAGGTCTTCTGACCCTGCCCATGAAGAGTTCATATCTCCCTACGTGGGCTTTCTGATTGGACTCCATCCTTTTCTCCAAACAGAAGGGCATTCTAACTTCCAAAAGGCTCAGGAGTGTATCCTCTATAAAGAAGAACAAGGTGGCCTGAAAGGTTAGAGCCTGAGCAAGGGGGCCGTGAGCTTTTGTGAATAGGCCAGTAAAGGTGGAGGTTGTGGTTTGAAAAATTAATCAGACCTCTTCCTTTGTCCCATCCCTACTCTGAACTATTTGAGCTGTTTCACAACCTTGACTTTATGTTTTTAATAAGAAAATCAGACCACAAAAAAAAAGAGTAAATGGACTGTCGGTAGCTGTCTGCCTGAGACTGAATTTGCTCTATGGGACATGGTTACTGGGAGATGAAGACAGAGCAATCCCACAGGAAAGGTTGTTTTTCTTTTGCTTCTGGTCTCAGTTAGGTGATGGCTATTGGAAGGAAGTGATCTAAACAAAAAGTGTATTTTTTTTTCAACATAGAATCTCTCCTATACATTCAAGGCTGATCTGGAACTCACTAGTAGTCCAGGCTACCCTCAAACTTGTCCTCCTGCTTACGTCTCCTGAATGCTGGCATGATAGGTGTGTGCCAACACAGAAAATGCTTGGACAATGAGAGAGAGCCGTGACAAAAAAGCCACAGCCCTTGTCCCATGTCCTTTGGTGTTGCTGTGGTAGGCGTGGCCAGGAGGGGTAGGGTTCATCATGTCTCTACAGTGCAGGTGTAGACTAGCAATATATTTGGGTGTGTTCATCTTCTACAGGCAGTTGGGGGTCACTTCTAAGCAGTGCTCTAGAGGGCCGCTCATCTTTTAACCTCATCATCTTAGGAGACTTTGACGTAAGGCTGATGTGAGGAGTGAGTTCTAAGCACTCATTCTCTGTATTCAGGTTTTAAGTCGGGTCAGGGAGAAAGCTGCTACATCTGTTGTGGTTCCCAGAAATTTGGTTTTCTGAAGGAAAGAGCAAGCACTCGAGCAAAGGAAATGACTAACCCTGAGGAGAGCTTGAAGGGCAGTAAAACCCCTGAACAAATGCATCTTCATTCTAGGATGGTGGAGGTACCTATGATTGGACACCCTGAGGTAAAGACAGTTAAGGCAACTATTCGGACAGTTGTAAACTCTATGAAGAATCAGCATACCGATCCATTATCCACCATTGAACATTTGTTTTTGTTCATAATCACTCTTGAATACATTTGAAAGAAATTCAAATTATTTAGAGATAAAGTATTTAGAAGTGTCTAGACCATCCTGCAGATGGTGCTGTTTGAACAAGCTACCTAGTAGCTATGCCGTGGGAAGGCAGTAGTCCCTAGAACCTGCAAGATGGGTGGGGTCAGGAGGCATTCAAAGTGCAGGTAGTGAGGGCCTAGGCAGGGAAACTCTAGGGAATCTGTGTCCAAAGCATCACTTAGCTTGCTTTGCTCCTATAGGAGACGTGACACCCAGACACTGGTAGAAGTACCCCCTGATCCTGCTTAAAAAAGAAAAAAACTTGACTCAAGTTGTCTGTTAACTCACCAAATGACCCAGCCATAGAATAAAGCAGATTTTAAGAGACATTTATATTTGCGAAGTCCATTGTCATTGGGATAATGAACAAGTATGAATTGTCGCCCTTAGTAGCATGATTGTGAGGGGATAGATGCTCCCATGTCTTTGCAGGGGACAGATTGGAGTGTAGTACTGCCGTATGAGCCTGAGATACTGCTGTGTGGTAGGAAGGCACTCAAATGCCCATGGTTTAGAGAACAGCTGTGCTGCCCGGTGAGTGGTCTGCTTTATGGTCTCATTATCTGAAAGGCCAGATTTTCTATAAGCCTAGGTAGCCCCAGATTAGAAGCATTTACATTTGAATATACATTCCCTAAAGTCTCAACGCACCAAATCACAGTTCAGCAGCTAAGCACATTTAAGTAGCATTAGTGCAATAGTTTGCAAAGAATCGACGATTTAAAGAAATAATAAAATATGGACACAATGAAGTAATTCAATCAGTAAATCTCCATTTAGTTGTTTTGCTGTATGATGCCTTGGATGTTGGAGTTTTTTTTCCCCCTCAAACATGAATAGAATACATTTAAAAATCCACTCTACATTTGAGACCAAACTAAAATGTGTGGAAATAGAAGGACTCTCGTGGATCAGTGTCTCTTTGATAACTGGATAGTCAACGTGTCCTCAATGAACCTGGGGTGCTACAGGGAAATAAGCCAGGATTGTGCAGAGGGTTAAGAGCCTGTGCCCTGAAAGCTGGCCATTGGCCGTCATTAATCTCCATGCACCGTGAAGTCTTAGTGTTGAGCATTGAGACATACAGTTTCTATAATCTAATAAAAACATGACAAGGATCTTTGGTCTCTGAAAAGTTTCAACTTAAGAGAAGAAAAATTCCCCCCCCCTTGGAGTTTTCAAAGAGAATTGTGGTGAAAGCTAAGAATAACGTTAGTTACTTTGTCTGGTGAGCCAGTAAACATGGCTGCCGAGGGTGGCGTGGTGACCTTTGGGATGAGTTGCATCTTCTCTTCCGCCCAAGATGACGGCCATTTATAGTGGCTGCAGACGAGAGCAGATGCCAAAGGTAGGAGAGTCTCCACAGAGGCCTTCTCACACTCCGGCTTCTTCGCAAGGACGAAAGGTTTCTAGGCAGATGAAAGTGTTCTGAAGAGGAAAGCCAAGCAAATGTATAAAATGTAATGTCATGAAGTTGGCAAGGGGAAGGATGTGAAGAAGCCTGGAGATGGAGCGCAGTCTTGCCCTTCAGATTTCGTGTGACATTTCAGATGGATTCAGGACTTTGCCTTGCCTCTGTGGACACCAGGGAGAAGTCACGAGCTTGAGCTGATGGAGAAAGGATTTTGTGAGCACTCTTGTCAGGGTGTGTGTGTGGGGGGGGTTGTTTTGTGTGTGGATAACACCCGACCAAGAGTCCTAAGGTCATTTTGTTTATCTTTGATGTGCATAATTGGGGTAGGTGCCACTCTTGATGATATTATGGAAAGGTCACCACACATCCCTTATCAAGCCTGTGGATTAATTAATCTGCCTCTGTTTCTACTTCCTGCACATTCAGAAGCCATGGGGCTGTGTTCCTCGTGGCTTTAACAAATTGAGAGACTCCAAGCACAGGTGCTGTTTTCAGCTCTCTTTCCATGCGGTGTAGTGACTGGCGAAGAACGGCGGCTTTGAGAAACAAATGGCTGGCTGGGTGAAGCGTATTTCTGAAAGGTTTCTGGACTGTGTTTTCAGAGTGAGCAGGATGCACTTCTGGCGAGGGGTAGAGCACCTCCTGTGAAGAACGGAAAGGATACCAATTGTCAGAGAACCCTGCTGATCTGTGCAGAACGATTTAAATGAGTTTGAAGGAAATTCATTTCCTGGGAAAATAATCCCAGGAAAGCCAATACCAGAAACGCCTCAGGCTCCACGCAGGTAGTGTAGAGAGAAGCACTGTGAAGAAAATACTCTTAGATCATCTTAGGTTAAAAGTAAAAGAAAGCCCCAACAAGTTAAACTTCAAACTGCACTTAGATTATTTTTTCTAAAATCCAACATATGGCATATGCTACAAGTAGCACACTTGATCATTGGACACAAGAAGACAGATGTAGCAAATGTCCCTGTGGCCTCAGTGGATCAAACCGCTCAACTAGAAAAGTGGCCCTGAAGAGGAGTCTCCAGTAGGAGAGAGGAGAGATCAGGGAGTCCCATGCATTCCATGACTTCATAGAGTCTACAGCCGGAGGGTAGTAAGAAATACAAAGAAATAATACAAAACACAAGACGCACATACACAGATGGAGGCAAGGAAGATGCTGTTCTGATGTGGTTCTAGTTCTGGGGGACACTATGGTGGTGAGGGTGGTTTTCATTTTCCAGCTTTTCCTGGCAAGTTTGTGACACAGTTCTAATACACACACACACACACACACACACACACACACACACACACACACACACCAGTTAAACTGTTAAGAGCGAAGATTCTACGTAGTAGAAAGTAAATAATTATGTATTTCTTTAAAACCTCAAGCACTATTTGGCTGTCTCAACTCTTAAGAAACTTAGTCTTTAGGGGGCAAGGGTTTAGACTATTCCTGGAGCACAGAAGCATGATAAAGGCTTTTGAAAGATAATATAAACTAAAATAGAATCTTTACATCAGAAAAAGATTTTTTTCTATAATCTCGCTGTTTGGATCACATATAGTATACCTAATTCTGGAAATTATACTTTTAAAAGAGACTGACAACAACTTCCAGCTGTTGGAAGGCTGCCAGGAATGTGAAGTTAAAGGAACTGGATACATCCAATTTGAGTAAATAATGCTGTTAGAGTTTGAATATGAAATGACCCCTGTGGGGCTCATATGTTTAAGCCTGGGGGAAGTTCTGAAAACTTAGGGAAGTAGGACCTAACTGGAGGAAGTAGGTCACTAGGGGCAGTTTCTTGGGGACTGTTTTGTCCCTGGATCCTTCCTGTTTCTGTTACTCTAGTTCCTGGCCACCATGAGGTGAATGTTTTCCACCGCATCCCACAACTATGATACTTACTAAAATCTCCAATGGGACATTTTTGTTCATTAATCTGAAAGACACTATACAGATCCTGAATTTTCTTCCTTAGTATTTGATCCCGTCAACCACTACGTCCTTTTCAAGTTCTCTTCCCCTCAACCTCGAATGATGGGCTTCTGCTCTTCTTTTGCCTTTCTACCTGATACTTCTTACATTCTTCCCTGTAGCATGGGCTCCTCAGACCCTTCTCTCATGCACATGCCCCGAATGTTTTATAGTCTTTCCTAGGTTCATCTTCTGTTGGCTCCCAAATCTGTCTTCCATCTCTAATCTTACTCTGAGACCCATATGCATAAACTCATTGGTTTTCTAGATACCTCTGTTTTAATTTCTCAAGGAGAAATTCCAAGAGTCCATTTTATTATCTCCTTTGGACACTTCCCAGGCTTCTGCTTGCTCTTGTATTACCTGTAGTTGTAGAGGGTACCAGTTGCGCAGTTACTCAGTCTAGAACCTTGGAGTCATTCTTGGTTCTTTCCTTGCTCTCAGCCCTCCTCACTGAGGTCATTGCAAAGGCTTATTGACTCCACCTCCTTAATGAGTTCCCTTTTCCTCTGTCCACATTGCACTGTTTTAGGTAAGAGTCTCATCACTTGCTGAGATCCCTGCCATAGCCCTTCTGTTTTCCTTTACAGTCACCTTAAGTTCATCCCCACATAGATACAAACTGATTTCTAAAACTGCATGTCTCATCGTGCTGTTCTTATTCCATAAGTTATGCAACCATTCTTAGTTTGGGTTTCTGCTGCTGTGAAGAGACACCATGACCATGGCAACTCTTATAAAAGAAAACATTTAATTGAGATTGGCTTACAGTTTCAGAGGTTTAGTCCATTGTCATCATGGCAAGAAATGCAGGCAGGCATGGTGCTGGAGAAAGAGCTGAGAGTTCTAATCTTGATCCACAAGCAGCAGGAAGTGAACTGTCACACGAGGGATGGCTTGAGCATATATGCTCAAAACCCTCCTCCACAGTGACACACTTTCTCCAACAAGGCCACACCTACTTCAACAAGGCCACACCTCCTAATAGTGCCACTCCCTTGTAGTTAGAAGTTTTCCTGTGTCCTGCCTGTTCCACATCCAATCAGACCCAAGTAAACATACAGAGGCTTATATTAATTAAAATTGCTCAGCCATTAGCTCAGCCATTACCACTGACTAGCTCCTACACTTAAACCCAGCTCATTTTTGTTAATCTATATGTCACCACATGTTTTGTGGATTTACCTGTGTGCCATTACATGCTGCTCCCTGGATGGTGGACTGGCATCTCCTGACTCAGCCTTCCTCTTCCCAGAATTCTCCTTGTCTGCTTATCCCGCCTATACTTCCTGCATGGCTATTGGCCAATCAGCATTTTATTAAACCAGTGTACAAAAGCATTATCCCACAGCACTCCCTATGGCCTAGCATTCAAACATGAGTCTATGAGGGCCATACCTATTCAAACCACTACAGCCATTGTGTTGTGAATCCATCAAATGATTAATCCGTTGATTGTATATTACCTCCATGATTTATTGTCTCTGATTACGCAACTTATCGAACTTATCATAGTACCTTTTTCTAGAAAATCATAACTTGTCATAGTACCTTTTCTGGGAATTCACTTGGTTTACACAAGGAGCTCCTTTCCTAGCCACACATCCTATCTTTGCTGTGGCAGTCTTGGTTAGCTTTACACCGGTCTTATGTCTTAGCCCTGCTGGCAGTCTCTGTTAGCTTTATACTATCCATGTGTCACACCCCTGCTGTGGCAGTCTTGGTTAGCTTTACGCTTGCCTCATCCCCTCCTCGGAGCAGGAATTCTGTTTAATTTGTCTTTTTCTCCTAGCCCCTAGCACAGTGGGCCAACATGAAAGTTGGCACTTACTTGAAAAATCACATGAATGAATGGTATAGATTCAACAACTCCTTTGCTGAGTGGGTTTCAGACCTAGTGATCTCTAAGGATGAGAGATGGGAGAGAGGTAGATTAAATGAATGCTATCAGATCCTAGCCCTGGAACCATACACTGGTAGAATAAGTGAGTTTGCAATGAGATAATGGCAGCCTAGACGGAATTTGGCACTTTGGAAAAACAAAAACAAAAACAAAAACAAAATTCAGCCATTTGGGTTGAATTTTGAATGATAATGATTTCTTTGACCATTTTTTTTATTAAAAAAAATATTTATGCTGAAGCTCTATAGAAAAGCACTTCTGGTAAGAAAATGGTGGTGCACGCCTTTAATCCCAGCACTCAGGAGGCAGAGCCAGGTGGATCTCTCTGAGTTCTAGGCCAGCCTGGTCTACAGAGTGTGATCTGGGACAGGCACCAAAACTACACAGAGAAATCCTGTCTCGGAAAAAAAAGAAAGAAAATGGCAATTCTTCCTATGGCCTTTTGCTCAGTCCTACTCAGTTTCCATGGTTTTTCCAGAGGAAGTTTCAGCCGTCCTACGCTAAATAGGGGGAGCTTGATATTTTTTCAGGGTTTCATTGCGTGGTCCAGGCTGATCTTGGATTCACACTCTTCCTCCTTCCATCACCTCCCTCATACTTAGATGACAGGAATTGCACCACCATGTCTGGCCTTTTAAAAACAATCTTAAAGGCCAAAACAAAACCAAAAGTAAAGGTTGTATACTGATTTTATATTCAATATTCTAATTTTGAATCAGGGCAACTCATCAGATCCAATGTGTCATATTTGACGGTTGCCAATTTTTTTCTTCTTGTTGAAATGATCAAAAAAACAATAACAATCATTAACCCCCTCCTGAGTACTTTTCATGTGTTGAACACTGTTCTGATTTTAAATAACATTTTATTCTTTGAGAATTTAATAAAACATATTTTGATCATATTAATCCTCCCAGCTCCTCCTAGATCCCACTACCTCCCTACTCACCCAACTTCATGTTCTCTCTCTTAAAACAAAAACCACAAACCCACAGAGCTCAATTTGTGTTCCTAAATATTCTTGGATGTGTGGCCTGCCTTGAAGCTTGATCAATGTAACAGGGGTCACACTCTTAAAGAAAACAGACCCTCCCTCTCCCAGCAATTATCAAATGCCAATATTTTCTCAGCTTTAGATGGGGCTTCATGCCCACTTACCCCTCTCTCTCTATGATGAAATTGTGTCTGGCCTGACCTTGTGCAAGTCTTTCCTGTGCATGCCATCACAATCGCTTTGAGTTCATATGTGCAACTGCCCTGTTGGGTCTGGAAACACTGCTGTTTCCTTGTTATCTACCACCTCTGGCTTTTATAGTCTTTGAGAAGATCACCCTGAGCCTTGGGAGGAGGGGTGCAATAGAGATGCCCCCTTTAGAATGAGTGCCCTGTAGTCTCTTAGTCTTTGCACACTGACCAATTGTAGGTCACTGTGTTCATTGTCATCTACTGCAAGAAGTTTCTCAGATGAGGGTTGGGAGATACACTGCTTTATAGCTATAGCAATAAAGCCATGAGGAGTTGTCTTAGTGCTCTATCCATTTAGTAGGTCCTCCCGTAGTGCGTAGTGATCTGTCTAGCTGTGGGTTCTTGGCCCTGTTCACAGTGCCAGGTATGAGTGGTTGGTTGGTTACTCCCATTACCTCAGGGCCACTATTGCACTGACTGCACATCTTGCCTGGACAGCCATCACTGTAGCATGTGGTGTTCCCAGCTGGGTAAGATTGATGTTTTATTTTTTTCATCTTCAGTTGTGTGCATCTCACCATACAGCACTATAAAAAGCAGCCCTTAGGGATGAAGCTTCTCTCATTATCTTCTGCAGTATCTTCAAGCTTTCAATATGAAAGTCATCACTTCCTTAGTTCCATGTGTTCCAAGGTATTTTTGAGGCTATTGTAACTGGGGTTTGTTTCCCTGATTTCTTTCTCTCTGTTTTGTCATTTGTAGATAGGAAAACTACTGATTTTTGTGTGCTAATTTTGTATCCTGATACTTTGCTGAATATGTTTATCAGCTGTAGAAGGTTTTCTGGTGGAGTCTCTCTGGTCTATCATGTATAGAACCTTATAAACTACAAATAAAGATACTTTTACTTCTTTCTTCCCTACTTTTGTCCCCTTGTTCCCCTTCGCTTGTCTTACTGTTCTAGCTAAGACTTCAAGCACTCAACTGAATATGAGTGAAAGAGTGCACACCATTGTTTCCGCTCTTGATTTTAGTGGGAATGCTTTTTGTTTTTCTCTATTTAGCATTATGTTGACTGTGGACTTGTTTTGTATGGCCCTTATTATGTTGAGATGTGTTCTCTGTATCCTTAGATGCTATAGAACTTCTATCATGAAAAATGTTGGATTTTGTAAATTGCCTTTTTTGCAGCTGATCATGTGGTTTCTGTCTTGAGTCTAATTTATATGGTAGATTGCATTTATGTTGAACCATCTCTGCATCTCTGGGATGAAGTCGACATGATCATGGTAGATAATCTTTGAATGTGCTCTTGAATTTGGCTTGTAGGTCTTTTATTTAAATTTTGCATCTATGTTTCTCGGGGAAAAATGCTATAATTTTCTTTATTTCTTGGATCTTTGTCTGATTTGGGTATCAGGGTATTCCTGGCCTCATTTTAAAAAAAAAAAAAAAAAAAAAGGTCATTGTCTTGGTTACTATTCTATTACTCTGAAGGTACAACCATGACCAAGGCAACTTATAAAAGAAAGCATTTAAATTAGGGCCTTGCTTATAGTTTCAGAGGGTGAGTCCATGACCATCATGGCAGGGAGCATGGCAGCAGGCAGGCAGGCAGGCGCTGGAGCAGTAACTGGGAGCTCACATTTGGTCCATAAAGCAGAGGTGGGGTGGGGGGAGAGCCTAGCAGGGGCTTTGGAACCTCAAAGCCCATCCACAATGTCACACCTCCTCCAAGGCCACGCCTCTCACTCCTTCCTAAAACAGTGTGCCTCCTGGGAAGCAAACGTTTAAATATATATTAGCCTATGGGAGCCATTCTCATTCAAAACACCAGAGTTCCTTTCTATTTTACAAAATAATTTGAGGGGTATTGTGTTAGTTCTTCTTTGAAGGTCCAGTAGAATTCTATGCTATATCCATATGGCCCTAGACTTTCTTTAGTTAAGAGATTTTTAATTACTGCTTCTATCCCATGGTGGTTACTGATCTAGTTAAGCTATTTACTTCATCTTGATTTAATTTTGGTAGGTCATATGTATCTAGGAATTCACCCATTCCTTTTAAATTCTCTAGTTTAGTAGATTTTTTTTTTTTATTTTGTTCTTCTTTTAGCAGATAGAGATTTTTCAAATGTGTCCTTATGGTTCTTTGGATTTCCTCAGTGCCTCAGTTATAATGCAATAAAATCAGAGGCTAAGAGGAAGCTAGTGGTGAACCTGCACATGGGGAAATATACACAGACCCTACAACCAAGCAATTATCCAACCTTAAGAGACTTCAAACCTGCTCTGCAATGACGAGCATTCGAGATTAAGTGAGAACTGCCGATTGCTGAAGCATACTTTACAAGGAAAATTTTCATCTCATCCTTGAAAGAACTCTTACGAAGTTAGTGTTAATATTTTCCCAGCTTAGAAGTTGGGCTTGGTAAAGGAAGCAGGATCTGAGCCCAGCAGGGCGTCTCAGAACCCACGATTCCAGCACGCATCCATTTGGAGGAACCCAGAGAGTTGGGCTGACTCACCCCTTCTTTGGGTTGTTTTTGTAAAGGAAGTTTCTATGTTATTTTTGTTTATCTTTTATTTTTAATTATGAAGCTACATGTTTTTAATATAGAAAATTCAGACAAGTGAAAAGGAACGAAAACTGTCCACCCACCCACTTGTCTGACTGTCTCACAGTTGCTAATACTTGGTGTTTATTTTCCCAGCTATTTCTCAATTTGCATTATGGGTATATTTTTGTGGCTAGCTCTTTTAATGAAATAGCCATAGTAATGAATACATGCTATTTTTCTTTGTTGACAAATCTTTAATATGAAGACATTTAAATTATTTTCCAGCTTCTAGTAACTTAATAGGCTATTAAAGACAGCTATAATTGTAAGGTTATTTAAAAAAAAAAAAAAAGCAAAATAAGCATTGGAAACAGAGGGGCCTGCTTTGAGTCAATCATGAAGAATCTTTTCCCTCAAGCCAGGCATGATGATACATACCTGGGATCCCAGTTTTTTGGGGTGGGGGTGGGGGGCATGGCAGCAGGAGGATGAGGAGTTCAAGGCTATCCTCTGCTATATATTAAGTTTGAGGCCAGCCTGGGCTACATGAGACTCAACCTCAAAAAAAGCAAACGCAAACAGCCCCCAAGGCCTTCCATGTTCCTCACTGCAGGTGTGCACATGAGAGGTCTGCGCAGACTCTGAGCCGGTAAACCTGGCTGGCGTGGGGAGTAGGGCTTCTTGAAGTGGAGATAGGAAGGGTTTGTGAGCAGCGAGGTGGTCTCTACCCTCCTAATCATTGTCTTCTTCCTCCTCTTCCTCCTTCTCACCATTGCTTTCTTCCTGAGTCCTCCCCTGTCCCTTTACCTCCATGCCTCTTCTGTCTGAAGTGTGGTTTCATTCAGGTGGACAGCGTCTCCCACAACCCTGAGACCTCCGCGAGGCAAGTCCTTCCTTAATGTAACACTCGGGATGACAGAAGTAAATCTGGAGTGTCTGGCTAATGGGAAAGGGTATTTGAGAAAGGGGGTGAAGGGGAACCTGATGCAGGCAATGAGTATCAAGCAGCCCAAAGACCCCAAGTGAAAGGGCTCCTGGCTGTGTTTTGCAAACCCCAAACGACATCACCAACCAGAACAACCCACCAGGCAGATCTGTGCCTCCTTTCTCTGCCAGTGAGCAACTGGAGGCATTTTCATGAACCATTTGTTTGGAATAATTTCAACAGGGAAAAAAAACCTCACTGCCAAGTTCTGACGGGAACAAATTTGAGCTCTTCCACCTGGAAGCCAGGTTTAGAAAGGGATCTGAGTTTTTACAGCCTCCTGCAGGTAGGTAGGGAGCATCCTAGCCTCATCAGGATCAGTGCCTATTTTTACCCTGGGATACACAAAGGAAAAGCAAGGCTAATCCATTGCCTGTGGGGTTTATGTAGAGTTTGATAGACAGCTGTCCTTCCATAATCTAGGAGCCAACAGCACAAAATTTGGGTAACCTCAGCTCTAATTACATAACTCCATGGTGTTTCACGTTGTGATCTATTTTGTACAATATATCTTAGACTCAACAATGCCAAATTCAGACTGAAATAGCTCTGGTGGACTTTAGTCCATCACATGCCTCGAATTTGAAAATATCACCCAGGGAGGAGGCAGTGAGAAAGTCTAAAAAGAGAACTCCAAACCCATGTGATGGGCTCATTCCACTTTCATTTCTCTTCTCCATGAGGTTTCGAACTCTGCCTAAAATTATGTGTTTGGGTCATTCTCATTTGCTTAAAAAGTTACAGCTGAAGAAGAAAGGGTTATTCAGAGCTAGACTTTGCGTCAGTCAGACTTTCTGTTGCTGTTAGAAAATACCTGACAGAAAAAAAAAAAATGAGAGGAAGAGAGTTTATTTTAGCCTGCAGTTTCAGAGCCCTGCTGATTCTGTGTTGAGAAGCAGAGCATCATGGGATGCTGGGCAAAGATGGCCGGCCAAGAAGCACAAAGAGAGAGCTTCTGTACCCAAGGACTTTCTCCCACCCCTTCCATTGCATCCCATGCTGCAGGCTGTGGGTTAATGATTCCCACTTAAGGTACTTCTTCCCTCCTTAGCTAATCCTTTCTGGAAGCAGATGGTCACATATGGTCCGAGAAGTTTGCCTTCTCATCAGCTAGATACTTTTCAGTCCAATCAAACTGTCCATCAAACCTTGGATCTGGCCCACCTACAGTAGCTATCACTCTGGTGGAAGTTCTGCAAGTTTATAAGGTTAGAAAGAGTTAAAGTTTGGGCTTTATTCATAAAATTATATCCTATCATGGCTTAAGGGTATGACACCAGATGTGTGATATCAGGTGACCAGTTTTCTAGGTTTTCCTTTTTTTTTTTTTTTTTTTGTTCATGAAAGCCATTTGAACAGTGAGTGCCACAGTTTCCCCACCTACAGAATGCCAATTACAGGTTCTTCCTGCTTTCTTCCCTATATGGGGAATAAGCTTCAATAGGATTGATACAGGGACTGGGACATGCGGGTAGGAGTCTCAGAGCTACCCTACCAGAAACATAATCCTGCCAAGCCTCAGTTTCTGCATCTACAAAGTGGGAATAATGTCTCTTCCATCTTATTTAAAGTAGGCACAAAGTAAGATAATCCACTGAGTAGCACTTTAATATACTTAGAGCACAGAACAAATGTAAATTGTTATCATTGTTATTCAGGAGATATGGTGACTGGATGAGATCATGTCTGGAACGTACTCAGAAAAGACGAACTAAAGATACAAAAGAGATTGATGATACTGCAACAAACTTGGGAGTTTCCCAAGAGAGGGAATGGGACTCTCTCGGTCCGACTGAACTCTTGACGCCCTGGGTTGCTTCACTGATTGAAGGCCAGGTTCCCAGGCTTGCTCACTGGATTAGCTGGAATTCTTTCCACATTCTTAAGCTAAAGCTAATGAAGTGTTGAGCAAGGATCTTCTTTGTTCTCGTGTTTATGTAAATTGGGTCAGTGAGGCTTTGGGGCAAAGCGGTTGCAAATGGAAACAGTATTGTGCTTTGTACGGGGGACAGTAGGTCTCCTTCCTCGTCGTCCTCACTCGCTGCCCCGTTCCCACCCTGCCCTCAGCCTTCCTTCCACACAATGTTCACTTGCTGGGGCCCCTCTGAGTCCCCAACCATCCTTGCCTGAGGGCAGCCAGGGGCTCTCTGCAGCCAGTGTTCCCTTCTTAGCTGGACAGATGGAGAAGCCCTCAGCCCTCACTGCCACCTCTTAGCCTGTCACCACGGCTCCTGGTGTCCCCTGGCTGTGGTGCGTGTCTTTGGCTTGGGAGAGTTACAGCTTTCCGCCTCAAAGTTTAGATTTGTTTGTTTGTTTGTTTTTTGTTTTGGTTTTTCGAGACAGGGTTTCTCTGTGTAGCTTTGTGCCTTTCCTGGAACTCACTTGGTAGCCCAGGTTGGCCTCAAACTCACAGAGATCCGCCTGGCTCTGCCTCCTGAGTGCAGGGATTAAAGGTGTGCGCCACCACTGCTCAGCCACATTTTAGATTTTAAGGTTAGCTCGAAAGCACATTTCCTACTGAAAACTTGTCAGGGCTTCCCCATTTTGCCCTGGTAGCCCCTTTACCTAGCATGCCCCTGGTATTAGAGTACCAATTTGTGCTCAGTGTCTCACCTCATTTCTTTCATGTCCTTGGAGAGTCAACTGTTCTACATAATTTAATTTTATAGCGAACTAAGATTTCACCTTAAGGATTTCCTACTGAAATTCTCCTTTCACGTTTACTGGTGGTCAATAATACACAGTTCTGAAGTACAGTTTATGCTATCTGTTTTTTAGTTCTGAAGTACAGTTTATGCTATCTGTTTTTTTGTTTGTTTGGGTTTTGGTTTTTTTTTTTTTTTTTTTTTTGAGGCAGGGTTTCTCTGTGTAGTTTTGGTGCCTTGCTCTGTAGACCAGCTGGCCTCAAACTCACAGAGATCCGCCTGGCTCTGCCTCTCCAGTGCTGGGATTAAAGGTGTGCCCCACCACCCGGCCAGTCTATACTTTCTATGCCTTATGTACAGGGTATTGTATATATACCTCTCTTCTTGATGCCCTAGGGCCCACCAATTTCAGTGCTGAGTAGAGATCCTGCCAAGGCCCAGTGTGGTGGCTAAGGTGGTTTTTCTGTCACCTTCACTGAGGGTTTCTTCCAACTCCGCACTGTGGTTCTCAGGCTGGCCTGTATTCAGGGGCCCCCGATGAGGAAGCCAGTCCTTGAAACAGTGTAAGTCACTTCTTGCAGCCCTAGCGCACCTCCCTGCCCCGTAGCCCTGTTTCTCTCAGGCGATGATGATGTTTTTGACAAATATCACCTTTTCTTTATTTATTTGTTGTGTTTGTGTATGAGCACCTGTGCCCACGCACACACTTTATGCACCCGTATAGAGGCCAGAGGACAACTTGCAGGAATCCGTTTCCTCCTTCCATCATGTGGGTCCCAGGGATCCAACTCAGGCTGTCAGACTTGGCACGCTACCTGCTGAGCTGTTCCGCCAGCCCGTGGCAATGATGCTTGTTTTGCTTTGTTGTTTTAGACTTGTTTGTTTGATTTTTAGAGATAGGGTTTCTCTGTGTCACAGCCCTGGCTGTCCTGGAACTCCCTGTGTAGCCCAGGCTGGCCTCGAACTCACAGAGATCCGCCTGCCTCTGCCTCCAGAGTGCTGGGATTAAAGGCGTGCGCCAGGCCTGGCCATGATGATTTTTAACAGTACACTCATTTCTAAAGCTGAGTCCCAGTTCTGGAGTGGAATGGCAAGACTAAAGGAGCAGGGCTGATTCTCCTAGCTCTGGGCCTATCCATCAGCTGGTCCATGTTTGCATCACCCACCTCTGTTTTGCTGGTTTTTATAGAGAGAGAGACTTAAGCAGTTAAGTCCGCGCGAGCTTGCCGGTTTCATCCCTGGAAGCACCACAGACCAGCATCGTGCCTGTCATTCACGCTGCCGTCGGCTCCGTGACAAAGCTTTGATAGGTGTCTGACAGTGATGAGGAAGCCTTCAACCAGAATTTAGAGTCTCCAGGCCAGGAACCTGTCCCGCTGATACATGCTCTCATTTGACGAATCTCTCACTTGTTTGCTGGGACAAACATCTGAGGGTCATGAACATGCCGCTGGCACTCTGCCAGGGATAATCATTTCTAGGATTTCCTAGGTGATTGCTTTTACTCCGGTCCGCTTATGCATGTATATATCATACCCAAGCCTGTGCTTCTTCTAACTTACGGTGAGCAATGCCATCAAATTCAAGCTGGGAAAGGGGAGATATTTGATTGGAGCTGAAGCAAGGTTTCCAGGCTGTGGGATGATTTCACTGTGGTTGGCCAGACAGAACACACCCCTCTCTAAGAACATTTATGATGATACTTTATTTGCATTTCTAAGCACACTCAAATCATCATCTTTTGATTGACAAATATACTGAATCTTTGCCTTTATCTTTTGAAACTTATTTTGTATTTTCCTAATTTTGAAGAAATTTTGTAGCATGTTGCAATGATATGTGAATTAAAAAGCTACTAATTGTCTCCTGGTTCCTCATCCCACCTTTCCCAGATAATCATGGCAAGCATATAGATATAATCTGTTTATTTTTAGATTGATTAATTGCTAGAGAATGCCCTGCATATGAATTTAAATCATAAATTTTTTTTCAATAATAAAACCAATGCATGTCCATTATATAATAACTGGAAAACAAAGAGTAGAAAAGAAAATCCATTGCTAATATTACTCAGAGATGACCACTGTTAATCCTGACCAACAAATTGTACCCAGCAGAATCCCAAGCATGCTTTGCTTGGGGCCAACAGTGAACTCCCAGTCAACGTCTACCATTTGCCACTATGAGAACTCCCCAGGTTCTTCTTCTTCCCTGGGCTTTCTTCTCTGTTATAATAACATAACCTGTCACGTATAATACTTCTAAGTTGATCCCCAACTGATAGCTATTATCAGTAGTAGTTTTAAAAATAGAGAATAAAGAACGGTGATTGGCTTTATCCTGACTTCTTCGCTTAACATTTTATTAATTGTTCCTCAATTCCTTAAATGTTCTTTAAACACACAACTATGGTGGCTACATAATACTCTAACGTGAGGGTGTGTCACAATATAGTGAACTATTCTTTTTAAAATATATTTTTATTAATCTTTGGAGGATTGTATGAGTTCATACCATGTATTTTGATTATTTGCCCTCCTCTCCTCTTAACACCTCTCTTCCCTACCACTTTCCAACTTGTGTCCTCTTTTTTATTATGTTTCTGTAACGCACCGAGTCAGGTTTATGTTGCCTGTATACTCAAGGTCGTGGGGCCAGTGCTGTCCACCTACCAGGGGCCACACCCTTAAAGAAAACCAATACACCTTCCTCTAGGAGCTACCAACTGCTGATAGGTCCTCAGCTTGGGGAAGGTGCTCATGGTGCCTACCCTTCTCCATGCTAGAATGTTGACTGGCTTGATCTTGTGTAGGCAACTACATCTACTGGGAGTTCAGGAGTGCAGTGGTTCTGTCAATTCCAGAAGACACTGGATTTGTTGGGTTTTTTTCCGTTTTGTTTGTTTGTTTGTTTTTTGTTTTGGGAGGGTGTTGGTTTTTTTGTTTTTTGTTTTTTTTTTGTTTTTTCTCTGAGACAGGGTTTCTCTGTAGCTTTGAAGCCTGTCTGGAACTCACTTTGTAGACCAGGCTGGCCTCACACTCACAGAGATCTGCCTGTCTCTAACTCCCGACTGCTGGGATTAAAGGCATGTGCCACCACCGCCCAGCTCAGAAGACACTGTTTTGATCCCATCCTCCCTGACCTCTGCCTTTTAGGATCTTTTCATTTCCTATTCTATGATGGCCTCTGAGCCTTAGAGGGTGGGTCAAACTGTTCTAACATTGATAAACATTTGGGCTGTCAATAACTTGTAGTCTAGGATAGAAAAATGGCTCAGCTGTTAAGAGCTACTTCCAAGGACCCAAATTTGGTTCCTGGCGCCCAGGTTGGATGACTCACAACCACCTGTAACTAAAGCTCTAGGGAATCAGTGCTTTCTTCTGGCCTTCTCAGGCAATGTACACATACACAACACACACACACACACACACACACACACACACACTCACTCACACACACTCTCTCTCTCTCATACACACACACACTCATACACACACACTCACATATTCTCTCTTACACTCACATACACACACACAAACACACACCTTTGAAAAAATACAGCTTGTGGTTTTATAAACCAGTTACTGTACAGCTGAAAGTGACTTTGGACTTCTGATCGTTCTGCCTCCATATCTCAAAACACTAGGACTACAGGTGTGTGCCATTGCACCTATTTTTATGGGGTGCTGAGAATTGAACTCAGACCTTCATATGTGCTAGATCAGAACCCTGTCAGCTGAGGTAAATCCCCATTGCACTTTCATTTTAAAGAGAATCTTATTACGTAGCCCAAATTAGCCTCAAATTCATGATCCCCCTGCCTTAGACTCTCAGTAGTGGAATTACAGATGCACGCTCCTATTCCAGATAACCCTTGAATTCTAGCCCAGGCTTTGAGCTCTGCCTTTAACTGGCTAGTCTTAGCATCGATAAATGACTGGAATCAGCCTGTCTTGACTTAAGTGCCTTGGAACCAGGCTCCACGTTTCCTTTCTTGGCCCACTACAAGCCCTTTGCTGCTCTCTCATCCATAGCCATAAGAATGGTTTCTTCAGGCTCTAGCCATCTGAAAGAACAGCAAAAATCCTTTGAGAATTGGACGGTTCTCTTAATGGGACTTCCCCTACAGTCTTATGGTTTTCAACTGGAAGGCAATCTTGTCCCCCTTCTCACTCTGAGACATTTGTCTGCTTCTGGAGATATATTGGGTTGTCGTGTCTGGGAAAGAGGTTGCTAAGGACATCCTGTGGGATGGGGCAGGATGCTGCCGACTGTCCGGATATATGCAGGATCGGTGTGATATTTGCTTCCCGGGGCTCCCTTAGCAACATGACATAGTCTGGAGGGATTAGAGCAACCGACATACATTTCTTCACAGTTTTGGAGCTGAGAAATCCAAGTTCAAATATCTGCTGGGTTGAGCTCTTCTTGAGGGCTGTTTAGGGAAATCTGTTCCAAACTGTTCCCTAGCTTCTTGCCATTGGGTGTAGTGTTAGTGTCCCTTGGCTTATAACCACATCACTCCAGTCTTGGCCTTCATGCCGCAGGGTAAGTATCTGTTTCTCCATGATGTCTTTTGATTTGAAAGCAGTCATACTCTATTATGGGCTATTCTATTCTCATTCAATATAATCTTAACTGGCTATCTCTGTAACATTATTCCAAATAAGGTTACATTGTCAGGGACTGAGAGAACTTCAACCTGTCTTTTTTGTGAGGAGAACAGAACTCAACCCGGAAGAGCCCTTCTAAAAAGGAGCAGTCCAACCTAAAACATGAGTCAAGGTGCTATTGAGGAAGTGATCTTTGTCATCTATGTATCACCCCAGGTGGTTAGCTATCTAGATAAGAAGGAGGCCCTAGATAGCCTGAGTGTTGGTATTGCCTCCAAATTCCACCTAACCCCCCAAATTATGATCTTAGAAGCAGAGCCTTGAGCAGTGATCAAGTCCCATGAATGGTATCACTGCCCTGAAGACCTTTTCCACCATACCAAGATGCAGTGAAAAGGCACCGTATATGAACCCTGAACCAAGACTTCACCAGACACCACATCTACTGGCACCTTGATGTTGGACCACACCCGCACGCACCCCACACTGATGCCTGGAGACTTCTGTTATTTAAAAGCCTTGTGGTCTAAGGCCAGAGCAGTGTGAACAGGCTGAGACTGGTGAGAAGGGGCGGGTAGAGAGTCCTGGGAGGTGGAGGGTGTGCAGGAATGCTGTCAGCAAGAGGGCCAGTGACCTTGTCTTGGAGTCTGTGGGCCACTGTCAACCTCTAAGACGTAACCACCTGACCTACAAGGAGCTTTGTGACCCAGACAAGGGGAAGGATTTGGATTTGGAGAGATGTGGGCCAGGACCTCTGTTTCTGTCATTTTATCATCTGACCTAACTGTTCCTTGGTCCAGGCACAGCCTTGTCCCCTGTCTCTTTAGGGGTGGGGCAGAAGAGAAACAGAAATCCACAAGTCCCAAAGTGCTCAGCAATACTTTCCAGCTATTTCGTCTCTCCCGAGCCCTGCCTCCTCCCTGTCACACCCACTGCCTCCCACAGACAGCCAAACTTAGAATTCGGAAAACAGGAAAAACAGCCACACTTGGAAGTTCTGTCTTTCGAGAGAGAACATTGCTGGGGTGCATCCCCTCCACCCACCCGTATCTTCCCAGTTGCCAAAGCCTGCAGCAGGTGGCCTCATTCGGAGCCACACGGCTGCTGTCGTACCACCTGCTTGCTTCTCTGGCTTCAAGAATTCCACAGGAGAATGAACTTCCACAGGACCAGGATCACTGGCGTGCTGTGCATCTGCCTCTGGATACTTAAACCTGTCTTCTTCACCTTTACAGTATTTTTGTCCACAGTCTCATGAAGAGGCTACATGTCCCCACTCAGTATTGCGCTGATTTGAGTAGAGTCAAGGTGTGTGTCCGGGGATGTGGTCAGAGGAGCAGAGGCTATGTTATTATCCACTTGCAGAATGGCGAGCTGCTTCTGGGCAGCAGTATAAAGGCCAGAGGGCCGCATGGAGAGCCAGCCCAGTGGGAAGAGATCAGCAGAGCTTTGTGTCTTAATGTCATGGCATACTCCCTCATTTTGAGCCCTATTGTCCCATGCAGCAACTCTGGTTCAACCTCTGCTTCTAGTCCCTCTTTACTCTATGCCCTATTCCTTGTTTTCTGGTCTCAATACTAGCCCAGGCTCTCCCATTCTTGTCTTCCAGCTCTGTATCTGCCTTCCATTGTTCTTTTCTGTCCCTTGAAAGAGAAGCGTAGTGGGGTTGTGGGGAAGTCTTTCCTTTTATTATGTCTCAGTTCTACGAGGGCCGCCATATTTTCCGGAATCTGAACTGGGCTTTTCTTACAGACTAAACCTGATAATTCCTGTCCACTCATACTTTGGGACTCCTAGCAACAGCCTCTGGGATTGGCCATGCCTTTTACTTAGAAACATTGATTGTTGTTATTGTACTAATGGATAGCTTGCTAATAGTTGATTCTCAGGATTTCCTTCTCTCCCTTTACTGAGAGCACCTAGGCATTATGGGTACTTGGCCCATGATAAGACAAAATGCATAGAAGTGTCTTCGAAGACCAGTGTGTAGGTGGAGAAAGCTATTGACCAGAAAAGAAAGAAGAATCAGTGAAAGAGGGGCTACCCTAGCAAAGAACAATTGCTGTTCTTCCTTAGAATTTCTAGGCCTAGGTTCATCCATATTTTTACATTAATGTATTATACTCTCACATACACACACATCACAGCACATGTGTGGAGGTCAGAGGACAAATTTGTGGAGTCAGTTCTGTCCTTCCATCATGTGAGTTCCCAAAATCAAACTTGGGTCATCAGGCTTGGCAGCCAGTGCCTTTACCTGCTGAGCATCTCACTGACCCCTCGGTCAGTTATTAAACATGCAAAGCTATTGCTATTGTTTGAATGTTTGTCCCCTTCAAAGTTCATGTTGAAATTTCATTTCAATTGTAACAATATTAAGAGGTGGGACACTCGAGAGATGACTCAGTCTAAGGGCTCCATCTCCCTGGGAGGGATTTTTGTCTTTAGGAAAGAACAAATTTGGTCCACTGTTGGCTCTTTTACCTTCTGCCTGCAGGTGGGACAGTGAAACTCAGGGCTGTAAACCAGTGAATTTCTGTTCATTATAAACTAATTCAGGCATTCCGTTTAGCAGCAAAAAACAGAGTAGGAGAGTTCTATTTGGGGAAAATAAAACCTAAAGAAATGCAAAATTTTAAAAATAAACTGTTCATAGAAAAGGTGCTGAAGCATTTTAGATATGAAGGAGAAAACATTCTCTAGCAAGGCGGGATATATATGGGAATGGACAGGGTGATGACTACATATGTAAACGGGATAAAGTTGGTGTTTAGGTTCCCAGAGATGATCACATTGCCCAAACTATTTGTGTTGGGAAGTGTTGGCATCTACTTCAGTAATTTTTGGTATCAGTCCCAATTATAACTGAAGATTTGTATGGACAGTGTCCAACTTAAGGAGCATCTGACTGGGACTCCTCATTAGACACGCCTTATTTGGACTTAGAAGTTGCCTTCATGGAGGTAGCTATTGTTTGCCCCATTCTTCAGAGCATGTAGGAAGATGTCCTTCCAGCAAATGCAGTGTGGTTGGTGAGTTCATCAGTTGTGGGAGCCTACAAAAGCTTCCTAGTGAGATCTGAGCTTGCTTTACACAGCAGGGCTGCATTAGAAGATGGCTTGACCACGTGCATGGTCACCAGGTGTTTGGGATGGTCTGCACTTGGCTGTGCTGGGGGGGAGGGTGTCTTTTGCTCCATCCCTTGGCGTTCCTTTAAAAGCCCTTTAGTAGAGACAGAAGGGGTTGGTGGGTTTTGACTCAGGCCCTCCCAAGCTGTCCTGTGTTTCTATCTGTCTCTCTCCTCTATATTTCTTTTTTTTAAAAGATTTATTTATTTATTATGTATACAGAAGAGGGTGCCAGATCTCATTACAGATGGTTGTGAGCCACCATGTAGGTGCTGGGAATTGAACTCAGGACCTCTGGAAGCTCTTAACTTCTGAGCCACGTCTCCTCTATATTTCTATCTACATACTTCTCCTTCCTCAAGAGTATCCTGAGGGGAAAAGAGGGAACAGGTCTCCTTCAATCAGTGGTACCCAGAAATGGCTTCCTCCTCTCTTTCCTGCAGCTTCCTCCTCTCTTTCCTGCAGCTTCCTCCTCTCTTTCCTGCAGCTTCCCACCATAGACCACTGTTCCATCGTCAGTGTCCATCTCTATGACTTCCACACGAGAGCCAGATGGAGAATTGCCTGGTGTTTCACATTAGACACTGGGGAACATTTTCCTCACTTGCCCTCATTGATCGCGGAGTGGGTATGCTGCATAAGTGTTATGTTTCAGACATATTAAATGCTCGAGTGAATCATTTTAAATTTATTCTGGTAACCTAACTCCCATTTACAGAGAAGACATACCTCTACTGTTAAATGGAGCTGGGACGTATCACTTACAAAGAACTCTTCTCCAGGTATTCATTCTGAGATGGAAACAGCCTGCATAGAAGGGGAACATCCATTTCAGAGTCTTACTGCTGCACAGTGGAGTTTTCAGTTTGAATGACCACTGAAGGAAAAGCAGTGGGTCCAGTAGGTGCCCTGATGGGTCCTGGGATAGTAGTCCTTCCTGTAGGAAGAGTGAGCCTCCCTCTGGAAAACGTGTGCATGCGCTGGAGATATGTTTCAGAGCCACAATAACAAAGACAGCTGCAGGCGAATGGCTATAGTGTCACAGTTAGGAGGTTAGGTCAACAGAGCAAGTGTCATACAAAGGAACGAGGGAAAGAAGGGATGGAACGTTTGTATTGCAGTTTGGAGGATGTGGTCCAGTGAAAACTTTACACTGGAGATTTACAGGTAAGAGACTTGTCTTGGCTTGTCATCACATAATATTCTAGAAATAAGAGACCCTCAACTCTCTGCGCCTCAGATTTCCTATTTTAAAGATGGAGATTTAAAGAGGGAGATAAAGCCCCTAACACAGGGCCAGTGTAGTGTAGGCACCTGGGTTAACTGATGTTGGCTATTCAGAACATACTATTTAGTTTCTAAAAATGAGGAGACTTTCCACGGATACTTTCATCATTAATTTCTAATTTAATTATATGATAGTCACAAAAAGGGGGAGATTGGCGTCCTTTGAATTTGCATTATGACACAAAATAAGCTATGTCTTGGTAAATGTTCTATGAGCCCTCAAAAAGATTGTGCGTTCTGCAGATTTTCTATTGAAGTCAAGTAGGTCAAGCTGGCTGAGGGTATTCACATCTGCTTCCCTAGTTCTTACTCACTAGGAGAGGGAACTGAAATCTCTGGCCATAATTGTGCATTTGTGTGTCTCTCTCTCTGCATAATTACTGGTGTTTGTTTCATGTTCTTTGAACCTTTATCCACATAAACACTTAGCATTATTCTGTGCACTTGATAAACTGATCCTTTGATCATTAGGAAATGACCTTCTTTTCCCATGGTAGTATCATTTACTCCCAAGTCTACTCTATCTGGTGTTTATATAACCGCACAGCTTTCTTTTGGTTATTGTTATCGTGCTATTCTTAAATCCTTTTTACTTTAAACCTACTTACACACTTAAAGAACGCCGTGCATAGGATACATTTTGGATTTGATTGTTTTATCCAACATGACAGTTCTGTTTGAGGCTGTGGTATTTTGACAGTTGGTATTTCATGTGGGCTTAAATCTCTTATCCTGTTGGTTTTTTTTTTTCATTTGTTTATGTCTATTATTGGTGATAACATTGCCTCTCTCTGTTTTGCCTTTTTCTTGGATGAATTGAATATTTTCAAGGGTGGGATTTTATCTCCTCTGTTAGCTTACTAACTTTTTGAATAATTTCTTCTAGGGTAGATAGTATATTAACTTATCACAGCTTTTAAAACTAATATTATTTTTATACAGCATGTTTCCATTTTGCCATCTAAAACTTTGTGCTATTGTTGTCAGATAATTTTGCATATGCTTATGCTAGAAATCTCACACTAGACTAAACTAATTGTTTTTGTTGAAACAGTCAATTATAAGCAAAAGAGACTTAAGTGGTAGGGAAAAGACATATTTATCAGTGTGGTGTAGCACGAATCTTAAAAGCTCTTATTAATAAAAACAAATCTGGAACCAGGTATTGGGGTGAATGCTGGAAGATCAGAGAAGCAGAACAAGCCACAGTCACCTCACCTTGCCAATTCCTCAGCTGGTTCTGTTTCCTCAGACCCAAAACCTCTGAGTCCTCATCCAAATGGATCTCAGCTGAACTGTTGCCCCAAAGCCTAAAAGCTTAACCAGCCAAAAGCTTCTAGTTTCTGGTCTTCGTGCCTTATATACCTTTCTGCTTTCTGCCATCACTTCCTGGGATTAAAGGCATGAGTCACCATGCCTGGCTGTTTCCGGTTTGGCCTTGAACTCACAGAAATCCAGCCGGATCTCTGCCTTTGGAATGCTAAGATTAAAGGTGTGTGTGTGTGTCAGAATTTTCTGGCCTCTATATCTAGTGGCTGTTCTGTTCTCTGACCCCAGATAAGTTTATTACGATGCACAATATATTGGGGAACACAATATCACCACAGTGTGATTAGCATTACTAGTGCTCTTCATTCTTGGGTATAAATCCAGTTTTCCATAGAACGCCATTTTTCCTTCTTCCAAAGAATTTCCTTTATTTTGTTTGTTTGTTGCAGCTATGCATGATGTGTGGGTGTATGTGTGTGTGCACGTGCACATTCATGTGTGGGAACAGGTACGTGCGTGCTCAAGTGCACACGCGGAGGTCAGAAGACATTCCAGATGTTGAGCCTCACCCTTTCACTTGGTCTGAGACAATCTCTTTGCTGTTAGATACACCACGCTAGCCGGTCCCCCATGCTTCCAGAGATGCTCCTGTTTCCTCCTTCAGTTTCCCCCTAGCATGCTGGGATTGTAGACGCATATGCTGCTGTGTCTGGCTCTTACATGGCTTCTGAGGATCTGAACTCAGGCTAAGCCCCTTTACCCGCTGAACCATCTCCGCATCCCCAGAAGAGCCACCTTTGCTATTTTGGTCACGTACGTCTGCTAGTAAAGAATTGTTTTAGATTTATCTATCTGAAAAAAGTACTTTCGTTTGTGAAGAATGCTTGGCTGGGTATGGAATTCTGGTTTCAGAGGTTTTTTATCTTTGAGTGCTTTTATGGTCATTCTGCTTGCACTGTTTCTGTAAAAAGTGTTAGCATCCTTATCTTTGTTCCTCTGTGTATATAGCATGCCTCTTCCCTCTGATTACTTTTAAGATTTTATTTCCTTTTTTTATTTATTTGATCCACTTTTTATGTGTATAATTTTTGTGCATTTCTTAAGTTAGGGTTTGTTGAGTTTCTTAGATCTGTGAATCTATAGCTTTTACTAAATTTGAAAACTTTTGTCACATTATTTATTCAAGTATCTTTTCTACTTCTCTGTCTTCTAGGTATTTCGATTACATGCTAGTAGCCTGCTTAAGAGGTGTACCATACCTTGGCAATGCTTTAGTTTTTTAAAAAAAAAAATTACTTTCTCTCTCCCTCAGCATTTCAGTTTGAATAGCTGCTGTGTATGGCAGTGGGAGAGTGTATCTGGAGAGAGGGTGCCCAGGTGGAGGCCAGCGTTCACTATCGCTGTGTGCCCCCCTCTAATGTTCGCATCCAGATTTTAAGGCAGGATTTCACACTGAATCTGGGGCTTCTGGTTGGCTAAACTGAATAGCCAATGAGCCCCAGAAATCTCTCTGGCTCTGCTGCCCAGAACTGGAGTCTTTAGATGCACATGGCCACATCCGAGTTTTTACCTGGGTCTTAGGAATCTGAGCTCAGGTCCTCATGCTTGCCCTGAGTCCACATCCCCAGCCCCTCCACAGTTTCTGCCCTTGTGTTTTCAAGTTCACTGGGCTTGTCTTCTGCGATTGTCTCATCAGCGGCTACTGGGATCCAGTGCATTTGTTATCGTGAAGGGTGAAGTGTTGTTCTACTTCTTGTCTTCTCTATTTTGAATATGTGAAATGTATGTATAGTGGACTATTTTTAGATCATTGTCTACTAATTTTAACATGTATATACACAACATATATATAAATTCTGTATCTGTGTTGATTGATTGATTTTTTTTCTTCACATAGGTTGTTTTCCACTTTTTTGTATGCCTGTAGAATTTTTCTTTTTCAAATTGTGGAATTTGCCTCGACCATTGCTGAGTATTTTAAGTTCTCTGGAATACAATTAAGTGACTTGGGAAGAGTTCAATCCTTTTAAGCCTTAAAATTTGATGGGCAAGACCAAAGCATTATGTAGTTTGCCTGTTCAAAGCAAGACTCTGCTGAGTAGTATACCAATACCCTATGACTCTGGAGGGGTTTAGGGCGAGTGATGAGAACAGATACTATTTCTAGCCCTGTGTGAGTTCTGGGTACCATTATCTTTTGGTGGTCTCTTTTCTAGCCTCAGGTAGCTTCACATGCATAGGTGGAACTTCTTTACTTATGTCCCAGAGAGGGAAGGAAGGGACAAAGATTGTATTGTCAGCTATAAAATGCGATCCCAGTGTAAGGTTTGGGACATGATCTTGATTGGTACAGTTTGTAATCAAGTTTCTTGACAAGTCCTCTCTTCCAGTGCCCATGTTTCCATGGCTTCCTTGACCTCACTGCATGTACTCCTTTGCTTCTTTTCCTTCCAGTCATGTTGCTTCCAGCTATGGGGCTTTGAAAATAATCATTAGGTGTCGGGGAGGAGTCCCCTGGTCCTCCATACTGGTCCTCCAACCAGCCTGCTTTCCAGGCTGCACTAGCACTTTTGAATAAAAAGAGTTCCTCCTCGGCCTCATCCCTTCCCCTTTCAGGACACAAAGCCAAGAGACTAATTCCATATTACCAAGGAAATGGACTCTTGATTACAGATAGGTTTTCATCTACTGTCTGTCCCACCCCTTGCTTTTAAAAGGCAAGATCCCCTGCCCTTCTGTTCAATTCCCAAGAAGTCTGAAACCATGTCTGTGTTGCTGGAATTCCTGTAGTTTTAGATAAATTACCCTCAAATGTTTCATTACATCCCTAGGAGCAAACAAAAAGGTAATGAGGCAAGACTTTAGTAGCGAGCTGAACTTAGATGTAAGAGCTGAATTATTGGGAGTATTTGACCTGGGTGATGGAGAGAGGAGGGGGAACAATAAAAGAGCCTGTAACCATCCATGTGACCCAAATCTATGACTCAGGCTCTGGCTACCCAAGCCCTCTATGAAGGACCCAGAGGCCAAGGGAGAGAAATCCCAGCACTTAATGCATTTTTGGCATGTCAGGTGGGAAACATAGGCAAGGACTCAAGGCCAAGGCATGGCTAGAAGACTGGGAAACTAATACACGCCAAAAGTTATGTCAGAGTGAGGTCAAGTCTGGCCTGGGGCAGAACCCATTGTTGACTTGGTGAGAAGGTAAGCTGAAGTCTCTTGTCAATACTTGCCCCAATTTCAGGTCAGTGTATGTCTTTGTTAATATTTCAATTGATATCCTCTAGACGGATTCTTATTTCAAGAATGAACCAGGTGATAGGATCAGCTAGGTGGGAATGAACAACTAAACATGAGTTTTAGCATGTAAAGTCTTATATCAGACAATTTATGGGGACCAGAGTTGAATATTAGGATTAGTGGGGATTGATTATTTAATTTATTAATTTATTCACTAATATTTATGGAACACTTTCCTGGTGCTAGATGCTAAAGAAAAAAAGATGGAAGACATCATCTGGCCCTAAGCAGAGGAGAATATGACAAGTACCATGGGAGTGAGAGATGGTACAGACACTTTCAGGAGCCCAAAAAAGGGCTCCTAAGTCAGAGAAAGGGATGCTGAAGCAGGGTATTAAGAGGAGAGTGATAACTGGTCATGTAGAAAAATAGAGAGCCTGGCGGTGGTGGCGCACGCCTTTAATCCCAGCACTCGGGAGGCAGAGGCAAGTGGATCTCTGAGTTTGAGGCCAGCCTGGGCCACAGAGTGAGTTCTGGGAAAGGCACCAAGCTACACAGAGAAACCCTGTCTCAAAAAAAAAAAAGAAAAGGAAGAAAGAAAGGAAGGAAGGAAGGAAGAAGAGAGAGAGAGAGAAGAGAGAGAGAGAGAGAGAGAAAGAAAGAAAGAAAGAAAGAAAGAAAGAAAGAAAGAAAGAAAGAAAAAAGAAAAGAAAAAAGAAAAGAAAAATAAAGTGCATTCCAAGCAGAAGAAATAGGTGCCACAGCACACACTTAAGTCATTGCTGGAGGTTTTCTAAAGGCAAGCAGTTTATTTAAAGATGGTTTATGGGAGGGTGATGTGCATTAATGTAGAAGGGGAAAGCTGCTGGGGTCAGATGAAGAAGGGCCCCACAGGCCTTGCTAAAGCATCTGTCCCAAGGGGTGGGAAACCACCAAACCCTTTTAAGCAGACAGGAGAAACGCCGAATCTGGATTTGAGGGACTCTTTCAGGTGGTAATCGGGGAGAAGGCGGAGCACAGACAAAGTGGGGATCCCAGCCTGTAGCGTACGCCTCGCTGCCTTTCTTCCTGTCTGTGTCGTCCCTTTTCCATAAAACCTGTCGCCCAGCGTTTCTCTGCCTTACTCAGTCTGACACCCTGCCTCTCTCCATTTGAGTTAGGTTGACTCAGTTATCCAGGCACACCACACTCACACACCTCTATTCTCGTCCATTCCGTAAACCGTTAGTAGATAGATATTCATTGTGTACCAGACACAGTGCCTGCCTGGCCTAGGAGTACCAAAGAGGAATAAGATAGAGAGCCCTTTACAGTGTCCATATGACATTGGAAGGTGGCATGGACGCACATGGTTCCTTTGCTGTGGGATAATGGCTGTGGTACGGGATAAACATACAGTACCCTGGACTCCAAGTGTCTTGTTTCCGGACCCTCCTTCTCCTCTTTTGACAAATCATACCTGTCCACAGACATCTATCTCTGCTGTGGGGAACGCAGGGCAGGGTAACGCTGGTTTGACCATTTTGAAGCTGTGTGCCCTTAACCAGCAATGGTCTGTGGTTTCTTCACATGAAAAAAAAAAAGTGAGTGAATTCATAGGTTATCGTGAGAATTAAAGGAGAACTGTGCCTAAGCTTTTAGGATAGTTCTTGCAAGGTGAAAATACTTGCTTGTTATAGCTATTGTTATCCTTGCTTGTTACTCATTTTCTTCTTAACACCTGTATCTTGTCAAGAAACTTCAGCTCCTAATTATCTGTTATGTTGCTTGCCTCGTTTATATGCTATTTCTCTCAATAATGATTTTATTCTCCATTGAGACAAAGTAGACGTTATATGCCTCTGTCCTTCTCTGCCCTTTGTATAGCTTATAATACTACTGGTATTGGAGTGACCTGCCAGCCTATTATTTTAGGAATTAGGGCATTTCTGGGAACCAGGACTTTCTGTGCTAAAACCAGTAATGCCCTAGCAAATAAGTATGTGCTGGTCACCCTACATGAAATAGGCACTTCCGCTTTGCTTTTCCCTCTTATTGGTTTTAAATCAAACTTACATTTTATTTTGGCCAGGCAGTGGTGGGGCACATCTTTAATCCCAGCTCTGGGGAGGCAGAGTCATGGAGATCTCTGAGTTCGAGGCCAGCTTGGTCTACAAAGTGAGTTCCAGGACAGCCAGAGTTATACAGAAAAACCCTGTCTCAAGAAAGAGAGAGAGAGAGAGAGAGAGAGAGAGAGAGAGAGAGAGAGAGAGAGAGAGAACGAGAACCCACATTAAACAAATCCACCAGATTTTATTGTGAACTGTGCAACAAAATGTTATTGTATAAAATGTAGAGTCCTAACCTTGAATTTCTTTGTGCTTCTGAGATTCCCTGGGCTTCAAGGTGGGAATTTGAAGAATTCTTGAAGAACAAAATCTCCCTCAAGAAATGGGTCTATTGACTGAATATTGTGTCCAACCCCATAAGAAACTTTTTTTTTTCTTTTTTAAACTTGGCCACAGCCTCAGAGGCCTCCTTGCCTCTCCTCCTCATCTCTGCGTTTCTCCAATGACCCTGTATGGCGTCTCTCATTTGCTCTCTAGAACTAACATCTTTAAGTTTGGGGGTGCAAAGTCCCTTTCTTTACACGAGGCTAGCAGTCTGTCTGTTTTTGTTGTTTTTTCTCCTGAGTTGCCTAGTTGGTATGAATGATTTTTCCTTTGAACCCTATCTGGCCAACATTAGGACAACATTTGCCTTGGGCAATTAATCGCTTGTCAAACAGCATTTCTTCAGAATCCCTTGGGACCTCTCTGGGAATTCCTAATTATCAGCTCCATGCTTTCAGTAGCCAAGAAGCTGGGTCAGTAGCCTTCTGAGGGTCATGCTTGGTGTTAGTTTCTAGGCCATAATTCGTCCTGTGACACTCAGATCCCCAGGGAAGTCAAAACCAGTTCCATACAGTTATTGCTGTAGCCTCTTTCTGCTCTCTATCCACCTTGTATTTGCTGATGGCTTCTGTGTCTCGATCCACATAGCCTGCAGTCAGCACGAATTCCTGGCCATAGATGTGCTGACCTGAGGGATATGGGTAAATATGTGTGCTGGAGTCACAGGTTGGATGTCAGAATGTGTTGTGTTAAGAGTTCATAATGCATAATGTAATAACTACTTTAAAAGCACTGGCTGCCATCGTGATGAACAATAATTGCAAGTGGGTTGCCTTTTGAGATGCTCCCGAGAATACCACCCTGTGTGCAGACAGAGTCGGAGGCTTGAGCGCACATACGTGTTCACGGGACACAGTAGCTCATGATAAACAAATCCACCAGAGTCCCTTGCTAAGCTGCAGCAAGCAGCCAGCCTTCACAGGGACATGGGAACTAATCTATATCCCCTCCCCCTGCTTTGTGGCCTGCTTCCCTTCCTTCCAAGGAGTAGTTCTTTTCCAAAAGATAAACACCATAGTGATGGGGAGCTGGGGGCGGGGGCAAAGCAAGCCTCCTAGTTAGTGTGTTCATGGTTCTCACACAGAAGCTCGGAGCATCCTTGTGGATGCGCTATTTCCGACTCCGGCAGAAGCAGCCTGAAATGTGAGGACAATGAAGGGGGGGCGCTTTGTGAGGGCGGGGAATTGAGAGCAGAGGGGTATGGAGGTTCTCACAGGCCTCCCTTCTTGTCTCTAGGATCGCTGCACCTCTGAGACATCCCAGAAACAGCCGAGGCTCCTAGGCAGTGCCTGCTGTGCGTAGCAGCCCACTGCTTGCTGCTAGGAGGCCAGGTGCCAGCTCCGCGCACTCCGAGTGGTGCCAGCTCAGGGAGCTGTCGGCTCAGCGCCTCCGCCCTCTGTGCCCACTCTTCTAGGAGTCCCAGGGTGGGCTGGGAGAAGGCGCAAAGCCTGTTCCCTGACTGCAGGTTGACTTTGCCTAACTGTTGTTGCTGGCAGAATACCTACACCAATGCGGACAAGCTCCTAGAAGCCGCGGAGCAGCTGGCTCAGACTGGGGAATGTGATCCGGAGGAGATCTACAAGGCAGCCCGACACCTGGAGGTGCGCATCCAAGACTTCGTGCGCAGGGTGGAGCAGCGGAAGCTTCTCCTGGACATGTCAGTCTCCTTCCACACACACACCAAAGAGGTAAGGGGTGAGAGGCTGTGCTGCCCCGGGCGGGTGAGTTGGGCTTCCTAGGAAAGTGGACCAAGGTCCACCCAGCCTCCAAAGGGGCTACGGGATAGGTCACTTACTACCAAATACAGCAAATCCCCTTCCATCCTCTCTAGAGAAGGAAGAGTGATGGAACCAGGTAGTTTTAGGGACTTAAACTGTCTCTGGTATAGAAATAGGATGAAAGAGGGACTCTGAGAATAAAAATGCCCTGCCACATAACCCGTTTCTCTTGGTTGCTTCTTCTTGTCAGAAATCAGTTATGGAACTTTGATCCATGTGTCTTTGCTGCTAGCTAGGACCATTTAGACTTTGTAAATGTATTCTCTTTTGACATTACAGATTTTTTTTTTAAAAAAAAATGTTATTATATTTAATTGGGGGGGGGGGGGGAGTAGAATACTGTATGTGCCATTGCGTAAGTGTGGCAGTCAGGGGGGCAACCTGTCCCAGTTGGCTCTTTTTCCCTTCTACCACATGGGTCCTGGGGCTCGAACTGGGGTCATCAGGCTGGGACGCAAGCTCTCCCACCCACTGAGCCAGCCCACCAGCTCTGTTTTACTTGTTGTTTAAAACATTGAGTCTTCTCCATAGGGTCTGTGGTTCAGGGTCAGGGAGGTGGGCATTCAAATCGATGTTTACTTTGTCTGGAAGAGAGATGATGGGCAGTTAGGGAAGCGGGAGTGAGATGCCCTTCACATCCTCTGGATAAATCTAAGACAGAATCATTCACCACTTGGAGGAAAGGGAGGGGAGGAGGGGGTCCTGGAAAGTCTTGGCAGGACAGAGGTCCCCTAGGAGGAGGCGATGGCAAACCTGTGATTGGTTTCCATTTCTGATTAACAAGGGCACTCTGAGATTGAGTAAGTGGGCAGGAAGGAGGTCCATTTAGCATCTCATGTGGTAACATCCTTGGCAGCGGAACTCGTTTGGTGTATGCCTGTTTATGCTCCCCTTGGAATTCATTTTAATAGGGTATTAATTAAGGTTTGATTGCTGCTCAGGAAAAGAAGTAACCCTACTTAATTAAGTTGATTTTTGGTTTGGGGAGTGCATTAGGAAGCCTGGCTGACACAAATCCACGGGCTTTTCTGACAGTTTGTCAGAGACACTGTGGATCCTTGCGGTGCCTATCGGAGAAAAACATGCAAAGATAATGTTTTCTAAACTGAGATTCCCTGGGCAGATGAGGGGCCTGGTGAGCTCATTGAAGGTGGCTCTGCTTTATCTCCACAGGGCCCACAGCCACGTTCAGATGAGTGTCTGTAAAGCAAGGGGATTAACTCTAATCCGGGGCTTCCTGCCTGGCTGTCAGCTTGCTCATGGTTCACTTGACTCTTAATGGCAATCTCAGAAATCAAAGGCATGGGGATTCCCTTGTCTTTAAGGGCCTGGGGTAAAGCAATGGAGTATGAATGAACCGGAGTCACACTCCTCCAGAGGAGGGTTGTGGCCTGTTTGGAGGCGGTTGACAAGGCCAGTTTCTATGGCAGTACACTCCCCACTGGGCAGCCTGGTACCTAGAAGGACTGTCTAGCTGTACCTCCTGCCTCCTTCAGTGGAAATGAAAGACTGGGATTCTGTTCCAGATATTCTCTTAAAAAGCCACATGAGCTTGTACAGGCCTCTTATGCCCCCAGCCGTAGGTTCCTTTCTTTATGAAATAATTTAAACAGCCTTGGTGCTCTAAGTATGTTATTGTTCTAACATAAACCCAAATTTCCCTTCTCTTTTGTTTCATTTTTCTCTTCTCCACTAGATGTTGATAATAATAATTAATAATAATAAGTAACCCTGAAGTAGTATAGGTGATTTTCCTCATCTAAGGTTTAGCTCCTTGTAAGTACAAACCTTATAAATGTGTATTGGGCTCTGCTATTGTTAAATTAAATACTTGCTACTTGCCAAATACATCACCTTGTGTAATCTTTGTGATAATCTTGTAGGTTTTATTAGCCATAATTTCAAATGAGTAATGTTCAGAAAAGAACTTGTCTAAGGTTATAGAGAGTCTCAATAGTTCAGCTGAGGTTTCAAGCACCTTCTGAAATCCTGGTCAATATACCTAATACCAAAATCTGAAATAACAGCATGGGAGATTTGTCATCTTCAGAGCAGTTTGGATTTCAGATTTGTGAATCTATGTGCAAGCCTGTACATGCTTGCATGCTCAACTGCTATCTGTAGCTGTCTTCTTCTCTCCAGTCTCTGCCTCTCCTCTGTTCTTCCTTCTCTTCCTCCTCCTCTTTCTCCTCTTCTTCCTCTTCCTACTTCTCCTCCTCCTCTTCCTCTTCCTCCTCCTTTACAGGAACTTGATGAGGAGATAGATCATGGCTGAGAAATGTAGACTTGCTAGGGTTCTTTGACAACAGGAACCTAGTGGTCTTACCAAAAACAAAAAAAGGGGGGAGAGAGAGAAAAAGAGAGAGAGAGACTCATATTGCCACACATATTTTCATTCACTCCAGTTCTTTGATTTCATCTCTCTGGACAATAAAAATAAAGAGGGAGGGGTGAAGAACCTGAGTCTCCAGCAGGAGCTTTCCTGGGGACCTGAATAGCAGGCAGAGTACATGGTGGGTGGATAGGTGGGAGCAAGCTTCCGTGTTCTGATGAAGGCGCTCCTGGGGTTTGATTCTCCAGGTTGTGTGATACCTCTCAAGACTGGCTGCCTCACAAACCTTGCAAGTAAGCCCCTTCCTTGGTGCTGGGGCCATTCACCCTTGACTCCTTCTTGACTCTAAGACAAACATCTGGCTTTCTGTTTAGAGTATAATTAGCAGTCAGGTCTACTAGTACACAGATTTCTTAGAGGATGCTGGCCTGACACAGTTGCCCCCTCCATCCCCGGCCTCGGTGAATTGTAGTAAATGAAGGCAGAGCTGCTCTGCTTTGCACTGGGCCCTGAGTAGCTCTGATGCTGCCGCAGGTTTCCTCTGCTTTGTTATGGCCAGCGCCTTCCTTTTTTACTTCCCCCTTTCCTTCCTCTCTTCCTCCAATCGCTTGTTCAAGGTTTGCCCTAGTGCTGACCGATAATAGAATGTTAGCACGGGATATCATTTTCATGGAGTGGAAGCTCCGTTTATGGGAGATTTCTGCCTGAGAACTGAATATCCATCTTTATAAATGATTTCATCTAGATTCCCGATTTCTCTGTGGACTGAAGTTCGTAATTTTCCCTCTGTCTGCTTCCCACATCAAAAGGTTTACTCTAATTAGGATGAGAGAGGAAATAGAAGATATGAACAAGATCACATTCAATCTCATTTCTTCCTCAGATTAAAGAGGTTTCTTTTGTTTTTTTTGTTTTTTTTTTTTTTTAAATCCTATTGGCCTTACTGTGTGATTTATTTTCAACCATAGGAGTCTGATGGTTAAAATCATTTGATCATTTCATGACAATGTTATTCAGTCTTGAATAATTAGAGACTATGTAAATGTTTTACACTGAACGATTCGCTAACCAAGTCATAGTGCGTCTAAAATGTAGTAAAGTATTACATGGCCATTTGAGAACCCACACAGCCGAAGGTTATGACATGAGCATCCAACATGACCAAGTTTTGATCACATACAATAAAGGCTATCAATAGATATATCAGGAAGTTTAGGATGTTGTGCTTGATTCTTACTAACCTTCTTCTAGACTGGAGAGATGTCTCAGCAGTTAAGAGCGCTTGCTGCTCTTTCAGAGACCCTGAATTTGGTTCTCAGCACCCATATTGGGTGGCTCCAGCTCTAAGAGACCTGACAGCTTTTTCTAGCCTCCATGGGTACCTGCATGCACGTACACACAGAAACATGGGCATGCACATAAGTCACAAAATAAATCTTTAATATATTTATTTCTGTTTTCAGTATGCAAGCATGAACAATCCTATCTGCATGATGCCCCTCAGAATCATAACTTTCGTTGCATTAATTTTGTTTTATTAATTCAATTTAATTTTTGAGAACTTCATGATTATTGCATCTATATCAAATTGCATAGTTTTAATAGCCACTTAAAGAGAAGGGCTACATGATAAAGAGAGATGGCAGGAATATGCTTGGGCTCTTATACACCCAGAGATCAGCACAGATTATGCAAATCTTTGTTGTCTCTTTTTCTCCAAACCACATGGCCTGTAGGCAGGTTGCTGGTCTAAAGAGCTGGGAAAGGGAGAAATGTCCCAGCCCGCATCCTGAGAAAGGTCTTGCAGTGCAGGTCTTCTGTCTGCAGAGCCTGTCCAGACAAAATTCTCTTTCCTTGTTGTGTTTCCGTGGGAATGTTGTCATCCCTGGGCATTCAAAGTATCATTTTTTAGATATTTTGTAATAGGAATGTGAGTGTTAAGTTAAAGAACATGACAAGAGTCATCATATCAGCTCTTAATTAGACAGCTATGTTAAATATCCACTTCCTTTTGTGTCTTTCCTTGTGAAATCAGGAATATATATATATATATATTATATATATAATATATATATATATATATACCCTTCATTTCTCATAGAAACGCACACATCACAAACACATATGCACACATGTGTTGAGCTGCCTTCCCCAGAATCAAACTAAATCAGTCCAGTCTTCCAAAAGGACGATGGTCTCAAGAGCAAAACAGCTTCATCTTCCATTTCAGCTACCAGACTGGCATGGTATTTATTTAAGAAACAAAAGCCAGTGCCCGAAAAGCAGAATAAAACAATCTCTTCAAAGTGATTAAGGGGGGAAGTTTGCCTGTGGAGATGATGTTCTTTTCAGCATCCCTAAAGGTCACCGCATGCAACAGAAGAGCCAATCAGCAGGGGAAAGGGAGAAGGTAAAACAATTCCTTACAGAACCACTCATGTATGAACCTTACTGCCACTGCTCTCTCTCACACACACACACACACACACACACACACACACACACACACACACACACACACACACACCGTCTTTCTTCCTTGGCTATCCCCTTCCCTCCAGCTTTTCTTGGCTGCCCTTTTCTTAGGCTGCCCTGATATTCATGAAAGACAGCAGCCGTGGCCAACCATTCCCAGGTTCACTGGTGACACTACTAAGGCTAAGCCAGGTTCATCACTGGAGGGCCCTTAACCACTTACTCCATCCTACCAAAGTTCTAGAGATTCTCAGATTAGTCCCATCCTTTTGTGCATGGTGATCTTAGTTTACAGCCATGTGTGTTACAGAGTGGAGAGCGCAGGGGCCATGTATTCAAGTAGGAAGCAACGGGCCATGATATGGTGTCGTTAGATCCAGAGGTCTAGAAATGGCTGAAACATCCATTTCACTAGCTGAATGAGCACTCAGTGAATAGGTTTTTAGTAATTCATCCAATCCTTCACTGCTTCCAGTGTTCGTCTACTCAAAACCCCAGATTTAGCTTCTTTAAAGTTGTCTGACAGCTAATGTCATCTTGGCTCCATTTCACCAATGTCTTATGCTGTCACTGAAATCTGGAACAGCTGCCCCTTTACTATCAACTTTCTAAACAACCTAGCAATGTCAAAAAGAACAAAGGAGTTTAGTGTGGCTTAGGCTACACTGTATCTTCACTTGTCTCTTATTGGGTGGCATCTTTTTGTGTATTTGCAATAGGATCGATTTCTATACAGTATCATGATCAATTTCCAGGAAGCAGTCTCTAGCCATCTGGAAGAAGTGTGCAGAACCATTCACTTTCTTGTTTCCAAAGGATAAAATATTTGTCTGCTCCAGTCTCCTGTTCATCCTGGTCTCTCAAAGATGAGTCATCGATTTGCTCAAGGAGGCCTGCAGGTTTCACTGAAATATTTGCTTTTCCCATCCTTAGGCAGTGTCAACACTCATGGAGGGAACTTCGCATAGATGGGCAATGAACATCAGTGTAGAAACACGCACCAGCCTGTGGGTGTCCCGGTGATGACAGTGACTCCTGGTCTAGGATGTGACTCCTCTCCAGGTTTTGTGACCCTTGCCCCAGTGCTGGCCTCTCTCTCCAGCCCTGAGTAGAGTCTCTGCTCTCTCTCTCCCACAGTTGTGGACATGGATGGAAGACCTGCAGAAGGAGATGCTGGAGGATGTCTGTGCAGACTCTGTGGATGCGGTCCAGGAACTCATCAAGCAGTTCCAGCAGCAGCAGACCGCCACCCTGGATGCCACTCTCAATGTCATCAAGGAAGGCGAAGACCTTATACAGCAGCTCAGGTCAGCGCCTCCCTCCCTGGGGGAGCCCACCGAGGCCAGGTCAGCATGGGCAGTGATTTCCAGTGGGAAATGCCTCGGGCTAGATACAAGATAAGTCCTGTCGCTGTCTTGACTCAGCCCCAGCCTGCTTTGTGGTCTTGTGTGAGTTTCCATTGCTTTGTCTGTGAGACGTGCAAACGCCTGTACCACATCCAGCTTGAGTTTAGACCAAAGTATTTGAGGAAAGCGCCAATGCATCAGTCAGAGCGTTATTTATCATTCAGGATAATATTCTGCAGTTACTAAAAAAAGGACATTTTCATTAAGAATAATGACATATTTGGCCATGCAGATAAATAGACAGTATTAAATATAGCGTTATCCAGCTGCTGCAGCCAGCACAGCTCCAGAGATAGATCTGACTGGGGCCGTGGTGGGGGAAGGAAGAAAAGAAAACTCCATAGACAGAAAAGCTGGGATCGAGTGAACTGGGCTCTCTGATGGAGACGTCTCAGCAGCAGCCGTGGACGCTCCATGTGTTTATTTTATACAGCCAGACATAGAAGTACAGTTCTTCCAGACAGCTGAACAAGGTGTCCAGCTCAATCAAAGAGACAGGTTATCTAATCTCAGTAGGAGCAGCTACTGTAGGGGAGCAGTCCTCTGGCCATCAATATCCAAGGGGAGAAACTTACAGTGGGCATTTTCTGCATATATTTTCACCGTCCGCAGAGACCAGAGGATGCCATCCCTTTGAGCCTCACCTTGTAGGGTGGGTGGAGGCCTTGATATGGCTAACAACACACATCCACTCAGGCCTTCCTACATTCAGGCCTTCCTCTGCTTCTCACATGCAGCCTTTGATCTGGGCCGAACTCTGAATTCTGTAGACCCATTGCTTTGCTTGGGCCCCTGAGGATGCAAGGAAGGTTACCCACTATGACCTTTCCCCAGTCCCTTACTGTCTTGATAATGAAAGTCCTCCATTGTCAGCTTTAGCACATACAAATGAGTAAAACAGGAAACCCTGTTGGAAGCTGTGTGCGTGTTTAGCATTGCCCACACCATTGAATGTTTTCTGCTGGCATCAATGTCTAGTTCCTGTCCCTGTCAAGGGCACTGACTCCTCAGATAAAGTGTCACTCAGCCTCAGGCGAGCCCTCAGCAACCAGCTCCATGCCCAGGTGGTGCATAAATAGGATTTGATGGTGCTAATGATGCCTGGCCTCAGGGACTTGTTCCTGCCCCCGAATCACCAAGTACTGGGACCTCTGCCAGCTATAGACAGAAATAATCTCATCAACAAGTCCCAGGCCAGCCCTGGGGCCTGAGGGTATTACTTCAACCAGAGAAAGCTCCCCCCCCCATACCAATTGTCCAATTAAATAAACAATGAAAAATTACCTTTAGGAGGCCCTGACATGGTTTTTTTTTCCTGTTGGAAATTAATCATTTCTATTCTAAACATGCACATGAGATGTACTAAATTTTTGTATTGCATACTAACAAGACAGCCTGTTTGCCTTTTCCCCCCAATTCATCTTCATGAATATATAACGCATGGCAGTTTCATCTGCCTACCTAGAAAACTCGACTGCATCGGCTTCTAATGAAAACGTCTAACTAGTGGGCAGCCGCTGAGCCTGCTGGGCCCCAGCTGCCTTGTTGGTACAATCAAGGCATGTACTCTAGACTCTCTGTCCGCGGTAGGATTTTGTGATGGTTTTGTCTTCCCTTTGCAATGCTTACTCCAAGCTGGCTGGCTGGCCCTGCAGAAACCACATGCTCCTCACAACTGCTAGTCTTGCTCAGTGCCCAAGGGCTTAAGGTTGCTCAGGGGTGGTAGAGGCCACGATGTTTAAGTTGATGGATTTCTAGCAATTACCATATGTACGTGTCCAAGAGCCCCAATGACATCCACATTTATTCACTGGCCTGACTCTAGCCTAGCCTGGTAACATCCATTTGTCCCCTGGCCTGACTCTATCCTGTACTTCCCTCCCTGACATCAGAGACTTTCAAAGAGTAGGAAGTGAGTGGAGCTTAGAGAAGATACAGGCAAGGTCTGTCATTGTGTCTTGGAAACATGCCTTCTCTGTGTCTTCAGTGTTTCTGACACACTTCCTTAGAATTCTGAGACAGGTGCACATCATCATGCTGTGATTCCTAGTGTGACACTGCACTGTTGCTGTACAGCGGGGTAGAAGTCGTTATCTTTTTTTCTGGACGCCCTATGAGGGAGTGATCTGAGAGAACAGCCGGATCTTCCCAAAAGCAAAACATTCAGCAAACACATAATGAACGTTATTAACCATACCTTGAGTTCTTTTTATGATTGGAGTAGTTATACAATGGTGGAGACAGAAACTGTGCCCATTTCATGGTCTCGTACACCAAGAGCGGGAGGTAGGGCGAGGAGTTCTCTGAGTGGCACACAAAGAGCTGCTTGACATACTAAGAGCCCTCATTATCTTCAGGAACAGATAGTGTGTGCTCAGGCCCTGTCGCTTCTGAGACAAGCCCAAGCTAAAAGTACCTGGCCTTCAGGACCTGATAAGGAGAGGATTTTACATGGAGACTTTCTCCTTCACCCATTGACTTCCTAAGTTGAATAAGAAACCAAGGTGTCCCAAGGTAACCAGTACGTAGGTTTATTTCACATTTTAAAGTGATGGCTTCTTCCAGGTTCTACAGAATTTAAGTTCCGTAAGCTCCATAGCTTTCCTGTAAGTATTTCTTTGGTGGTCTCGCCGCCTCCGAAGTCATTTCCCTAAACAAGTCTGTCTCTTTGTAACTTGGTTCCATGCTGCAATGTGTTTCTTAACAACCCTACTTCTTTTATAGGGACTGCCCAGGGAACAGTCCCCTCCCTTCTGCCAAATCAGAATCCATCCCCTCCGAAACACTTGTCTAGTGTCCCAGCCCATGTGATCCTGCCTTACCTCCCAGGCTGGCTATGCCCTAGGAAACCCTTGACACTTCCTTGTGCCCTTTCAAGGTTAATCACGACTCCTAGCCTGTTCCTGGCCACAGTTCACACAACTGCCTACTTCACAGCGAAAATGTGGGGTGAGGAGGGAGAGATGAAGTCCATTTGACGAAAGAGGTAGCTTAGGCTCAGGTTGATGATTTCCCAGGGCCACCAGCCTAAATATGTCAGAGCAGGAACCTAAAGCATGTTTACAGACTCCAGATCCTATGCTTACCTAACTATAGCTTGAAGTCTGTTTCAGAACACCAGCCCACAGTGTAAGCACAGCATTGTGAAGTAGGCAGATAATTTCGGTATCCATGATGTCATTTTATTTTAATGGTCATGTGAAGTAGAAATAGGAAGGTTTTGGGTTTTGCTTTTCAAATTCCTTTGTCTACCTTTATGTGTTCTGGTGTGTGTGTGTGTGTGTGTGTGTGTGTGTGTGTGTGTGTGTGTAGCTGTTTCTTAGCCTACACATGTGTATGAAACCATTCTATTTCTCTGATATTTTATGACCTGTCTCTTAGCTTCACATTTCCTCCTATCCCTTTGATGATAGGAGAGCAGCAAGTCTTGGAAATAAAGGTATGAAGAGCCACGAGGGTGGATTCATTCATGTCTGGTTCTCCTACTAAGAAAGATGGCGTCAGGTCACAGCAGTAGTTTGATAGTTTGTTAAAAGACTAACCTGATTTGCATCCCCTTCGCCCAGGTGAGGAAAACCAGCCCGCTCCTCCATCACTTTTAACATAGCAAGGCCCCTCCCTCTCTTCTTCCCTGCTCTGCCACAGGGACACGGCTGTCTCCACCAACAAGACGCCGCACACCAGCTCCATCAGCCATATTGAATCTGTCCTACAGCAGCTGGACGATGCTCAAGTGCAGATGGAAGAGTTGTTCCATGAGCGGAAGATCAAGCTGGACATCTTCCTGCAGCTGCGCATCTTTGAGCAATACACCATCGAGGTATGGGAAAGCGGGAGAGAAGACGTGGGAGGGAGGAGAGGGGACACGATGGATGCACCAAGGTGTAAACATTTCCTGGCCAAGGCCACCGCTGCAACCTCAGAGGAGCGGCATGAAGAGATCAGAGGGATCACGTATTAGACGCAACTTCAGAACTCGCAGAATTCGCATTCCACAAGTATCTATTTTCTTCCTCCTGACTGCTCTAAGCAGGGCCCTTCTGCTCACTTCCTGTCTGTAGATCACTTCACTGGACAGATTTTGTCATCATTTGTTCCATACTCGCTTGGTTCCTAAAGGACTGCACAGTTGGATGTAGGATACTTAAAGGAGAGTCACCGAGCTCCATGGTCCCATGAGTGGAGGTTCTAAAGTTAGGCAGCCGCCATAGCCGATGCACACAGCCAGGTATTAGGGGAAGTCCCACGGCAGCCATGAAGTCAGGAGCTCCAGGAGGAAAGACAATCCAAAGCATATGCAGAGAATGGCCTTTTCAAGAGATACATGGAAGCTAGGATCTACTTAAATGTTGGTAGAGGAGTTTTTATTTAATTTACGGAATCTGTATTCTTTAGTCTGTATATGAGATCCCTTTTCCTAGTACCGGACAGTACCTTGGAACACTTGGTATGTGGTGGGAATATAGTGTGAAAGACTGATAAAATGAAGGAGATAAAAATAGTGCTTTGGTTTTGCATCTGTTGATATGGAATATGATGTCAGGTTTCGGAGGGTCTTGTCACTACTCAGGAGGAGGTGGAAAGCTGGACAGTGGTGCTTCATCTAATCCTAGATAGAAATGGAAATCCTGCCAGACCTATGGGAAGTTCTGCCTCGAGTCAGGTTGTCAGAAGTTATTTTTAAGGGTGATGAAATTGTTTCAAATGCCAACTGTGGCTCAATGTGGGGATGAAGAACACACTCCTAGAGAAACTTCAGAGTGTGAAACTGAGGGTGGTTTCTGTGAAAAGAGCCACGTCAGAGCTGACATAAGCCAGGACAGTGCAGCTTTGGTTTTGTTCCTAAAGAAAGGCATTTGGTGGACACAGTCCAAGTTTCTAGGGATTCCTGGAAGTGGAGCAGGCCCACTACTCTGACATCTAGGGGATCTAAGGATGGCTCCTCAGGCATATCACTGATGGCTGAGATGCGCTAATTAACTTAAACATTAAGAAAGCACAAATCACTGCCCTGTCTCTTTCTGCTCAGTAATGATGGCATGTGTGGCTTTCACATTATCACCTGGAATGAGATCACAATGTGCCCACAATGTAAGCAAAACTAATCCCAGATTTGCTAGGCTCAGTACCAGGATGTGGCTGCATTCCTAACATGCCTTCTTGGGCTTCTTGTCTTGGATGGTAGACAGAGGCCCAGGGTGAAACATGATGTCCTATAAAGTCCTATAGGCTCAGCCTCCTTCAGTGGAAGGCATTCATAGGAATTCATCATGACAGAAGAGAGCCGAAGACAAGGACTAACAATGTATATTTCATGGTGGCAAGGACTTGGGTAATTATTTTATCTTAGATGTTTTCTTGCATTTCTAAGTTTTCTACAACTAGAATAATCAGAAATAAATATGTTTAGAAGTAGGAATAAGCCAGTGATCTCAATTTTTTTTGATCATTCACAATTTCAATAAAATATTTTGGAGGGCTGGAGAGATGGTTCAATGGTTAAGAGCACTGACTGCTCTTCAGAGAACACGGGTTCAATTCCCAGCACCCACATGGCAGCTGACAACTCTCTGTAACTCCAAGATCTGACATAGACATACATGAAGGCAAAAGCACCAATGCAAATAAAATAAAAATAAATAAATAAATATTTTTGAAGGTATAGCCCCTTACACACATACACGTTTTTAATTATAAAAATGTTTTGTAATTGGCTAGTAATCCCCAAATTCCGTAGTACCTTTGGATTTTGACACTTAACTTTTTCATGAAGTACTGTGATTTCAGATTTCAAATAGCCTTCTGATAGTTTCCAATTATTTTTTGGCTTGTTTAACAGATCTGATTTGATTGCCATTGTCTCTTTAGCCCATATTGTAGCTGACCGAAAGTTCAGAGCTCTTTTGCTTTCGTGATTTGGATTATCTCCAAACAGTATTTTCTTTGCAGGAAATCTGCTAAGCCATGTGTCTTCATGCAGGGTTGGTTTAGTGTAAACTAAATAATCAATAAATCCATTTAATGGGGACATGAAAAGAGCAATAACTTGAAGTACTCGGACAACAATGAACAGTTGACCCAAGGGCAGCCTCTCGGGGGTGACTGTGGCTGCTGCTTTCTCGAAGGAGCCCTCTCCTGCTCTGTACCACACAAAGCCGTCTGCCTCATGATCAGAGTGAGATGTACACCAATCTGCTAGTGAGGCTGTGGGGGAATGTCACAGCCTTCTCACTGGCCTGATAAAGTATGTGTGCAGATAATGTGTGTAGATGCATATTTATAGAGGGAGACTTGTCCTCTAATCAGACTAACCTGTGGCGTTCCTTGAGGTGAGCATGCACACATTGCTAGAGCACTCAAAATGACACCAAGAAAATAGACTCTGAATACGTAAATTTATGAAAGTATGGACCACAGATAGAGTCTTTAAAAATACCTCGCAGTCTATAATTGCAAAGTTTGCTTAATGCACTTGAAAGGTATGTGAAATATTAACCCTAGTAAGGACCAGAACAGTCAACCCTAACTTCTCAGGTTTGTATGGGATGAGTGGGGACCAGGCAGAACCTGGGAAGGCTTTTCATTACCAGAGGAAGCTTCTTCCCGGAGAAGGGAAGGCTGGTTGCACCTTACTGGTAACCTTGACTGCTCGGCTGACTGTACATGTAGACGTTAGTGTCTTAGGTAGAGAGTGATTGCTCTCTTGGCTGTTCTCCTGTATATAAATTCAGCTCAGTGAACATTTATTGGAACATTTAGGGGGCAGGTTGGGAGAAACGCATGGGCAGAATCATCAGCATGCTAATTCTATGACAGGGAGGCACAGGGTGTGGGACACAGAATAGGCAACACCTGACCCAGCTAGGCCGCAACCAAAGATTTGTTTTTTCATGAGATTGCACCAAATGGGAAGGCTGGTTAGTGGCCAGAGATTGGCGTCCCTGGAGGATGTCTTCCAATCTCAGCTAGAATATCTCCAGAGCCAAAAAAAAAAAAAAAAGGGTTGAGGAGCAGGAAGACAAAACAGGATTTCATTATTTTAAGGAATCAAAATCTCTGACCTCTTTTACTTTTGTCCTTCACTGTCTCCTGGGAAAACTAGAAAATGAGAAGATAAAAAGAAAAGAAAAAAAAAAGCTGTTTCATTTCAAACTCTTGAAAAATATTTGAATATGTCCATCCCGGATCTCTCCTGTGTCTGAAAACCCATAGATTTCTCTTCTGTGTGAGGCACATTCGAAGTCCATTCTAGAAAGGCCTGGCCTCTGGGGTCCCTGCTCTTCACTGCCCTCTGATAAAGGGACTCTAACTAGCCACGACCCGCTTACTTGCCCATAATGAGAACGTGTCCTGTCTAGAACTGGCGTCTCCCAGTGCTTCGTGGAAGTCAGGGCCTTTCCAGTGCCTTGGGCCCTGACTTATCTAGCTTTGTGTTGCCCTTTCTCTCCCTTGAGGTACGGGCTTCTAATATACAGGCCTTTTTTTTTCTAACTCAAATGATAGCTTCCCTCCCATCCTTTCCCATTCTTTCCCTTCTTTCTTTGCTTTTTTTCCCCTTGTTTGCAGAGCCCTACAACTTACAAAAAAATAGATAGACTTTCATCTGAGTGTCACTGTCAAGGTTGTAGATGTTTGAAACGTTAGCCTCAGTCATCAGGACTCAGGGGTGTTCAGTGGGCACACCATTCCAGGGACACAGCTGTAAGCCTCCACAGCCTTAGTGCGCCGTGACCATCTAAGCAAGCACCTCATCGCCTTGTCTAGCTTCGTCACCTTTTTTTACTTTGTTACACTGTGAGACTACAAAGAATTGAATACTGACTAACCCCCCAAAAAAACAATATCTATTTGAGGAACTCTTTTCAATTTTTCTTCTTAGTAGCATATTCTAAGCATATTTTTGAGAAGGAGTCACATAATACAGTGAAGTAGGTCTGCCGCCTTCAAAACATTTAATAGCTGCTTCTAAAGTTTTCGTTAAGCTCATATCAGAATCATTGGGAGGTTCCCCTAACATCTTCCTTTAAAAGAATAAATGAAAATATATTATATTTATATTTTATTTTTTTATTATTATTTTTTGGTTTTTTGAGACAGGGTTTCTCTGTGTAGCTTTGCTCCTTTCCTGGAACTCACTTGGTAGCCCAGGCTGGCCTCGAACTCACAGAGATCCACTTGGCTCTGCCTCCCGAGTGCTGGGATTAAAGGCGTGTGCCACCACCGCCTGGTGAAAATAAAAATTTTTTAAATTCATTCGTTCATATAGCTTCTGGGAAGCCACCTTTTTCGATAGGTTATCAGAGATGCCTGATAGATGCTTTCAGGTCCTTCTGGAATTGGCAGGTCTGGAGCTCAGATAATTTCATCAAGGTTCAATGCTGTGTGCCTTTGTGTCCTGGGAAAGAAGGCAGTAATACAGGACAGACACAAACTGTACAGCTAAGAACATGGCCTGCCCAGGATGAAACAATGCCCAGACCTCAGGCTCTGCCAGGTACAGGATGAGTGGCCAATATATGTTGGACGAATACCTCGGGAGAAAGACTTGACACTTCTTTAAAAAAAAAATGTGAAAATTGAAAACTAAGTATTTTCCATTGGCCTACAAAATGCCCTACTTTAAAAAGATAAGCATACCATTTTACAGTGGCAAATCTGGCCTAGTATTTACACAGGCCACAGTTTATTGACCCAGTCAAAGATCGTATTGATTTTAAAAGGTCAAGTTAAAAACAAAACAACAAAACAAAACCCTGATTTTCTTGGTTACTTTTCTATTGCTGTGCTAAGACACCATGACCAAGGCAACTTGTAGAAGAAAGAGTCATAGAGCTTCAGAGGGTGGGTCCATGACCATCGGAGTGGGGCACACAGTGGCAGGCAGGGCGGGAGGCAGGCTTCAGCACTAGAGCAGTAGCTGAAAAAACGTGTATCCTGATTCACAAGCATGAGACACAGAGAGAGAGAACTGAGAATGGCCTGCAAGGCTTTTGAAAGCCTCAAAGCCGACCCCCAGTGACACACCTCCTTCAACAAGGCCACACCTCCCAATCCTTCCCAAACAGTGCCACAAACTGAGAACCAAGTATTCAAACATATGAACCTGTGGGGGCCATTCTCATTCAAACCACCACATTGATTTATGATTTTTTTAAAAAAGAGGAGTAAAGAAAGGGAGGATGAAAAAAGAGGAAGATAAATTTTTATTTAGACAGGTACAGAATAAAATACTTGGGGAAGAGGGCTAACCAGTTCTCCAAACCTAAATACCTAGGAAGACCAGGAATGGGAGGAGCTGTCTGAGAACAGAGCCCAAGATGACTACAACTTCTGTCCATCAGTTGCTTAGCAGCACAATATTGATTTTGGTGAATCTGTTCCGGTCACAAAGTCTTGGGCTTCTTTTCTCACTTTTTATCTTCTCTCAAAAAAAAAAAAAAAGTTTTAGCTATTTATCTAATTCCCTCCTTGGTATCGCTAGAACAGATCATTGTTAGAACAATATTCCTTCCAAAATATCTCTCAAAGGGATCATCATTCTTTGGGTCCCTCATTCTTCAGCCCCACACTGGATTTAGTCATCATATTCTAAAACTCTGAATCAAGAGAGTGAGGAAGACAGAGGCCCCAGAGCCACTGGGGTCCCTGAGCAGTCTGGGAGCTAATTGAGTGGAAGAAAAGAACCAAATAGGCCATCTGAAAGCTGAGTGCTCCTGGGAGCCTTCTGTCTCTTTTCCGTTTGGTTCAGGCTCCGCGTCAAGCTTGACCAAATTCTCTCCAAATACAGTTAAATCACCAAGTTCATTTCCAGTCCAGGCTCTACATCTCACAGTCTTGTCTCTGTGGGAGCAGGTGTACCCCCACTCCCACCTCCATCCCCCCATGTTTTGGGGTGAGCCTCTGGACCTGGCAGATTGTGAAGCTCTTGAGGTGGAGAGTGTATTCTGAAGAGTGATCAGGACTTGATCAGACTGGGAGTCTGACAAAGACGTTTCAGAACTGTGGTACCCAGGTGATGGTGGGGCTGAACTCATGCTCAGGATCATCAGTAAACCAGCTGATTCTCCACAGAAGAGCATAAGGTACAGCTGGAAAGCTGGCTTTGCTCATTAGCAGTAAGGTAAGGTGGAAGTTAGAAGCAAAAGAACAAAAGGAGCCCCTGATGGATGCCAACCTTGGACCCCAGAAAAAGTGGAAGGAACCCAATAAAAGGATGTTCCTTGAGGACATAAAATACTAAAGAAAGACACTAATTTCATCCCCAGGAAATGTTGAGTGCATACAGGTCAGACTCACTGGGGGCTCTGGCTGACTGTCTCAGGAAGCTAGGAAAAGAAAAGAATCAGCTGCCAGTTGGAATCAGTGGGGCAGAGCGAGAGCCTCGGGAGTCAGATGTTCAAAGGCAGGCTCCGGCAGACCTCCTCCTTCAGGCCACACTGTGGACGTCAGCTTCAGCCTGCCTTTGTCGATAGACAAGGGGGGAGGGGGAGGAGAAGAGGCAGAGAGTAAAACTGAACACAGGTGACTAGACAGTCTTGACCTCTGCTTCAGTCCCACCGGGCCGGACCTCTGAGCTGCTTCCTCCAACCTCAATCCATCTCCTGACCCCACCACTAGCTTGTGCAGAGATTCCTGGCCTTAGGACCCATCTGGAATGTTCTTTGTAGGGTCACTTGTATAGAAACAAAGCACGAGTTAAAGCTGGAATAAAAGGCAGGCCCAGCCCTGCCTTCTGTGCCATGGTTTTAGTTTTACTCTAGTTCCCTATATTTCCAAGCAAGGATGAGACCTGAAATTATGGTTTTGACTATTTCTGTACATTATCTCATGAAGAATTTATATTCAAACATCTTAAGAAGACTTACAAATAGATAATCAGAAGACAATCTGTCAGCTGGATGTGGTGGTCATACTTCTGTAATCCCGGCACTTTGGTCTGAGGTGGATGATTTTGTGTGTAAGGCCAACCTTGGCTACACAACAACATTCTGTCTCAAGAACCAAACACTGACAGCAAAAAAAAAAAAACACTTTATAAAGGTAGATATGCAAGTAGTCAGCAAAGCATATAAAAATGTTGTCTGCATCTATCGCCGTGAAGTAGATCCATTTTCAAACAGCAATGAACTATCACTTGCCATGCAGTAATATCATTAAAATTAAACAGACAGTAGTGACAGAAGATGGTAAGGGTGCAGAGCAACTGGAACTTCCATGCATTGTTACTGGGGCCATCAAATGTTATAATCCCCCTGAAGAACTCTGCCAGTTGCTTAGAAACATGAACCTGTTCCACTCAAAAGCAGTGAAAAGCTATGCCTGCAGAAAGAACAGTGAGAATTGTCACATCTGCCTTATTCCTAATAGCCACACACCGGTCAGCAGCAGAGGGGATGAGTAAGTTGTGAACCATCTGGACAGTGGCCCCATTCATTTACAGCAAGGAATGAAGGGCTGACACAACACTGTTGTCCATAATGCAGCATGCCGAACACAAGGCCAGACAGAAAAGTCTATACTCTACGACTTCAGTCATAGCAAATCCAAGAATAGGCAGAACCAGACCTGGCAGAAATCTGAACGTGCCTCCTTGTGCAAGGAGGGCAGAACTGATTGGAAGAGGTCAAAAATAGCTCTGTGGGGTGATGGGTCTGTGTTTTTGCTTTGAGTGATGATTATCTACCCAAGTGTATGAAACTGTCAAAACTGAATGCTCAAAATATGCACATTGCATGTGAGTTGTATTCTAATATTTTGAAATACAGGAAGAAAAAGCCTACTTATATGCCCCTTTTATAACAGCATGTCCATTCTATAAATTCTCTTATACATTTTAAAACGAGGTATTTCTCTCTTATTCTCCATTTAACCCCTATCTGGAGTTAGAAAGTGAAGTGTCCCTCAAAGACAAGGGTCCATCGGGAATCTGCTTTGCCTACTAACCCGCTGGTTTCCAGGTCTCCTCCACAAAAGATAGGTACTGGGTTTTCCTGCAGAGCTCAGCAGTTCCCTGAGTTGACCTGAAAAGATCTGGGGCAGGAGGTGGGAACCCAGAGCAGTAGGGAGGAACTCTTCAGTTTCTGCATCTCCACTTCAAAGACAGCTACTGTGCTTTTATCAGTTTCCGTTTTCCTAGAAGAAGGTTCTTACCATTATACAACAAATGGAATCCTATGGCCCAGACACGCAGCCCCTTGCAAAGGACTGCTTTGCTGTCCCGACCCAGCCTGCATGGCCATAGCTTGGGATATAGCCGCACTGCATTTGCTTCTAGCGGGCTTCTACTTCCTGGTGCCCTCTGGTGCCTTTAGAACAACTTGTCTTTGGGCACTAGAAAAATGATGCTACCTGTCAGCTGGGATGAGACCCGGTATAATGAAAACCACTAAACTGGAGCTCCAGGTGACTTAGGTGTGCTTAGGTGGCTGGGACATGCTGCAAATGTATGACCCAGAGAGACTTTCATGTCCACTCCTCGGAAAAGATGGCCACGACGTACCTGCTGTCGCCTTCACTGGCTGTGGGTGTGACACAAGAAGACAGCATGGAAACTTTGATTCATGGAATAATGTAATTCAGTGCTTTGGAATTCCTTCCGTATGGTTCATTGCAGAGAGTGTAGAGGGGTGGAGGACATGGCCTTTGTTAGCAGAGAATTGAAAGCAGACTAGGTGCAATCACTTGAGTTAAGGCATAGAGCATGAACAACTACTAGTTAATCCACATCAGGCAAGGCTTTTATTTATTACATGCTCCAGGCTTCATTAGCATCATTATTGCTTTTGGTAGATTATAATCGGCTTGATTTTTCTAGAGCAGTGGTTCCCAACCTTCCTAATGCTGTGAACCTTTAATACAGTTATGGTGATCCTCATCCATGAAATTATTTTCATCGCTATTTGTGACTGTAATTTTGCTACTGGTGTGAGTCATAGTGTAAATATCTGTGTTTTCTAATGGTCTTAGGTGACTCCTGTGAAAGAGTCATTCAACCCACCCCCACCCCCCCACCCCCGCAAGGGGTTGGGACCCACATGTTGAGAACCATGGTTCTAGAGGCATGTTTTACATGTACATTTGGTTCGGTCACACTTTTCAGTTATCAGCCTTTGTAATGAAGAGAGAGAATCTAGCACAATGGAACACAGGAACCAGAAGGGAAGGCTGGGCTTTAATATTCACTAGCCCCTTAACTGATGATGACACCTTGAACCATTCCCCAGGCTTCGCTACCCCCCAACTTTGCCTTCTGGAGTACACTAACTACTTAGCTCTGAAGGATTCTTCAACTGTGAATATTTGTATATAACAGTTGTGAGACAACGGATAAGGTCTTTGCAGATGGGAGAACTGAACTACTGTGTCCCTATCAAGGCAAACTTCAGCCACATTGCTCCATCTCTTTGAGGGAGTCAAGTTTCCTCTTCTAGAAGGCAGGCCTGGAGATTGCCATACTGCCCGCCTCATTGGGTCATTGTGAGGGTCACAATGAGATGAATATGCCAAAACTTTATAGAAACCATAGTTCAGTGCACAAATGCTTACTACAGCCATTCATTTGCTGCTGCTATAGACATTGCACCCTGAGAAAACATTGGGGAAGTGGAAAGCGAGGGGTGGGTTCGTTGATAAGGATTTCAGCCAAGAGCTGCAATCTAGCAGCCTCCTGTGGACCCAGCGAGCCTTGGACTGATGCTGATGGTGCTTCTCCCAGGTGACAGCAGAGCTGGACGCCTGGAATGAGGATTTGCTCCGGCAGATGAATGACTTCAACACAGAGGATCTGACCCTGGCAGAACAACGGCTACAGCGCCACACGGAACGGAAGCTTGCCATGAACAACATGACCTTTGAGGTCATCCAGCAGGGCCAGGACCTGCACCAGTACATCATGGAGGTGCAAGCCTCAGGTACGTTGTATAAGGCTGTCACATTTAGGCTGTGCAAAGATGAGATGAGAGATAGAGAGTCTTGGGGGACTCAGGAGAGAGTGGAAGAGTCAGTGATGGAAATTAGCGCACATTTAAAAAAAAAAGTGATCGTTTAGAAGCAAACCAAGAGTGGTCTGAGCCTGGAGAGTTGCGCTGCGGTGGGTAGTGAGCTCCCACGCCACCCTCCCACTGATGCAGTGGTCCTTGCTCCTTCTGCTAACTTGTAGGCGGTCCCCTGATCGCTGGCTTAGACTTCCCAGAATCCTCGAGTTTTGTTGTTCTTTTTAATCACTGGTCTGCGGATGAGTTTAAGTAACGCTGATAAAAGTTTATGGGGGATCGTGTAATTTTATAGCTTCTTAGGAAAAGGTGGCATTTATGGCTTTTTTTCTGTTCAAGATTTATTCAAAACGTGTGCAATAAATATGTGATTCCATTTTCTGGAACGAGAGAGAACCAAAGCAAACCAGGAAGACTGGTGGCCCCGAGCAAAAGAAAGCACTCATCTTTTCTGAGAACGGGGCAGTGCTAGAACCCAGTCCTCTGCCCCCTCGCCATCCCCACCCATGGCCTGTTGGCACGTTCCTTACTATCCTGGCTGAAGCAGTTGGACTGAGGCTGTCACCTCTTTAAAGCACAGTTGGGTCACGTGCCTGCCGATGTGAACATTGAAATGAGATTGTCAGGGGACACCTGAAAGTCCTACTGAACTTTACAATATTGTGTTTATTTTGGCGGTCTGAAAAGTAGGTATTGTTTGCCATTCAAATGAACATCACTTCGGACCCAAGAGGGGAGAACCCAGTGAGTTCTGTTCACTGGCAAAGTCATTCCGTGAATTTCCATCAGTGTCCTAAGCAGGATGCAGTTGTCTGTGAGACACAGGCCACTCTAAGTGTGCAGCCCACTGAGAAGAACTACTCACTTGCAGTCTGCCTGGGGACTCTTCAGAATGGCAGTGCTCAGGTCTGTGAGCAGATGTTTGTGAATGTGAGTCTGAATCTGTGTGCTAACAGAATCTCCAGGTAGATTGTGTGTTCATTGAAATTTGAGATGTAGTAGTCTGACATTTCAGCTGTGTCTTATCAGGGCCTCATCAGGAAAGGGAGAGTAAGGAACATAGGGAACCGTGTTGATCTCTTTTCTATGGTTGAGAATTTCATCTGTGCTCAGGCGTTAGTTTAGCTCTGCAGCTACCTTAAGGATGTTCTCTGTAGCTGGCCATCCAGCTAGGATGGAAGCCTGGAGATAGACAGTAACTGGAAGAGAGGCTGGGCAGAGCAACCCAGATGCTCGCCCGTCATCTTTCTGGATGGTTCTTCAAATGGATATGTGTACTGATGTGACCTTCAGCAAGCCAACTTCTATCCCAGGATCCGAATACCCAAGGTACCAGAAAGGCTGCTGGGAGCTGGCAATCTCCGAGGACTGCTTGTGACTGGAGGTTGGCTGCGCTTGGCATCCATCTTAACCAGGAGGGCTGAGTGGGTGAAAATACCCCCAGGCAGATGGGCTACCCACCCGCACAATATCCTGTTCTAGATAGGAGCTTTGTTGAAAGGGGTTTGGTTGGCCCCCTCCGCCCTCTCTACTGAGACTGGCTGTTCCCCTCCGCCTACCACAACTAGCTGTTCAGTCTGGCAGAGCCTGCGAGACTTAAGGGAAATGAATCCATGGGTTTTAGAAAGGCTGGCCCTCTGTCTTTGCACCACTCTGCAGAGAAGGGTCTGTGTCCCGCTGAGCATACAGCAGGAGGTCAGGGTCACACTGGACTTGGGGGAAGGGTGGGGAGTGGCGGTGGATCCAGAGCAGGACATGGCTGAGGAATGCAATACAGAATTCAGAGATAAAGGTCTGAGGCAGCGATGACTTTGCGTCATCTATTTGTTTTAATGAACTATATTTTGAGTAAAGGTAAAAATAAACAATTGCACCAAAAAATAAGGACAATGATCAAAATTAAGACTTTTCTCCTTCTCTGCTAAATTAATGAAGGCTTATGCCTGGTTATTTTTAGTAGTTCGTGGAACTAAAGAATTTGCATGTGCTTATTTTCAGGTGTGACGTTCATAACATTGAGTCAGGTTTTCCGGAAGCCTCCGGTATCCCAACAGTACTACCCAAAGCAAAAGGCTTGGTGTGAGTCCCCATCCACCTTAGGAATCAGGGAAACAGGAACACCATCCCAGTCAGCTCCCATTTGTTCCTCACTCAGGTCTGTCTGTCTGTCAGGTTGGGCGGTAGTAGTTTCTGCAGTTAGGAAACCACACTCTAAATTGCAAGTCCAGTTCTGCTGCCCAAAGAGCAGCCTGGCTGGGGGCATCCTCTTTCTTCTTCATTAGATCTTAGTCTCTTCTGTTTAGTCTAGACTTGGTTTACAAATTCCTTTCAGTTCTCATTTGCCGGAATCAGCCTCCTATCATAGTGGTTTTTACCCAGGCCCTGTATCCAGCAAACTGTGACATTTCACCTTAGTCCCAAGACAGGAGCTACGTGACTTACGACTACATGGCTTTTGTGGTGGAAAGCATCAAGCTCCCCTTTTACATCATATTTTTAAGTTTGCAAAATGATTTGTGGAGGGTTAAAGAGATGGCTCAGTGGTTAAAGCGCATGAGGACCTGAGTGTGGATCCCAGGGCACAGTGGCGCACTTCTGTAATCCTAACGTTGAAAGAGGCAGGGAGACGGGTGGTTCCCATAGTTCGCTTTTTAGCCCATCTAGTCAATCAGTGAGCCCCCAGGCTCAAAGAAGAGATCCTTCCCAAAGAAATAAGATGGAAGATGATAAGAGGAGGACACTCGGTGTTAACTTACAGCCTCCAAACACACACACACACACACACACACACACACACACACACACACACACCCCACAGGTACACACACATATACACAAAACAATCCTCAGAGTCTGTGTCAGTAATGTTGAGAGTTTACTGTTCCTACTGGGAATAACAGCTCAACAGTTGAACACTCTGTTGGTGGTTGTGAGGCTTGAACCCAAGGCCTCACACTTGCTGGAGAAGCATTCTCCCTCTATCTCTTTAAGTTTTAGTGTTTTCTATTTGGGGTCCGGTTTTTACTAAGTTGCATGCTGTCCTTTAACTCACTGTGTAGCCCAGGCAGGCCTTGAACCCTGCCATCCTCTTGTCTCTGCCTCCTGAGTATCAGGGATTCCATGCCTGCACCACCAGGGTCTGATGTAAATACGCGATTAAACTGTGCTTGCTCGGAGAGCCTCCTGGAGCACGCAGGCTAAGAACACAAATATGAGAGGAAATACAGGGATGAATCCCAGGCATTCTTCCAACCTCTGTGTCCTGGAACATGTCACCCCATCTCCCCCAAAGCCTCGCCTTTCTCTGAGGAAAGATAACCTACGACCTGGGGTCGCAGTGAGGATGCAGTGAGGTTATACAAGAGTGTGGAAGAGATCCAGGGAGGTCTGACGCATCCAGTGTTGTGCTTGCATTCCAGCCCACAGAGCGTCCTGTTGGGATTACTTGGTTTCCAGTAGCTTCTTCAGCGATGGGAGTGAAGTCTTTCCACACAGCAGCCTCTAGTAGAGTGTTGTGCCTTCCTTCTACATAGCAAATTCTCAGTCATGGCATTTGCTAAATTAAACAAGAATGAGCTATCAGTGTGGGTGGGGCAAGTGAAGGCAAAAAATAATAGAGCACAAGTCATTTTATTTGTGCCATCAATGGAAAGAGGATGCAAAGGCTGTGCTTTTTCAGAATGAAAGCTACTCTGGCTCTAGCAGCGATGGGAGCTATTGGAGCTGAGCAGAAAGGAAGAGAACTCTGATGTAAGCCAGTGCTTCACAGCAGATCCACACATTAAGAATTGCCCGGGGAACATTTTTAAAATGCCAGTGTCCAGGCTTCAGTGCCTGGGGAGTCATCCTCAATTGGTCTAGAGTAGGTTGAGATTGTCCTTAAATTTCTGTTCCAAGGTAATGTCAGCGTCAACAATGCTGATCTAAAAACCTGACTTTAAAAAAAAAGGGGGGGCACAGAAAGATAAAGGTCGGGGTGGAGAAAAGAGAGAATGTGTTTCCTATGTGAGGCAAGCACAGATATTTAAGAACAGAAACAGCTGAGAACCTTCTGGGTCTGATAATACAGCCGGGGGTGCCCGACTCAAGCCCCTAACAGAGTTGTCTCTTTTCCTGAGAAAACTAAAGTGATGGCGGAGGCTGAGAGTGTTACCCAGTGGCAGAACGCTTGCCTCTTATGCACAGTCCTGGGTCCAATTCTAGCTCCACAAACAAATTAAAATAGTAAGATGGTACCATGACCTGGACGCCCGGGAAAATAGAATGCCGCTGGTTATTAGCTGAACACAAAGTGCTCCACAACTGAGTTTAGAGCGAATCCTGCTTCTTGGGCTGTGGCCGCTGTCATCCCGTCTAGTGGCCATGAACCCTGACTGTTGTCAGACTCCTCACGAGCTTTATGAGTATCTAATGGCCAAGTTCCAGCCAGCCAGAGAGTCTAGGTCTGTGGGGTTTACAGGACACGGTGGTTTTCAGTGGTTCTCCAGGTGAATCCAGTGTGAACTATGGTGAAAGCATTAATATAGTAACATTCAAAACACCGTAGTTTATAACACTATATATTGAGCAAGTACATGAATGCCTGTCATTAGATTTTATATTTATAAGCCACCTAGCAGTCCCATCAGTAATCAGCATTATATTCTCATTAATTTCCCTCAAGAAAAAGGACACAGTGGAAAATGAGTATTTGGAGCTGACAAAATGCCAGATACCATATATACTGTAGCTAGTCCTTGCATCAGTCATTAGTTATGATTCCCATTTTACAGAGGAGGAAACCAAGGCTTGGGAGAGGGCACAGAGCCTAGACTCTTACCATTAACAGGTTTCAGAGCATAGCTTCAAACCTAAGCCTGTCCCTCCTCAGAGCTCTGCACATACTACACAAACCCACTTCGTCCCTAAAGAGGCCTGCTTGCTCACTGGTCGGAGCTATGCCTGAGTAATATGTGTCGAGTACACAGGAAAGGAGGCAGTCGTGAACGGAACAAGCATGGCCCTGGCGTCAGGGAGCCTACATTCCAGAGACGATATGAGCGAAGTACCGGAAGTTGCCTTTGAGGGGGAATTGGACCAGTTCCCTGCAAAGAAAAGAAATATAAAGATACCCACTCCTTGATGACCAAAAATAAATAACTTGTCTTTTCGCATTATTACTGAGCTCCTATGCAGGACAGGTAGGTCTCTCATTGTATTGAGGGCAATGTTGACAGCAAAAGAGTCTACTCGGGTGATGTCTGGATCCCTTCCAGATGGTGGGCTCTAACTGGAACTCGCGCCAGTGTGTTGAGGAGCAGAGGAAGGAAGAGCGTGGGATCAGTTCCTCTGGATGTGGCAAGGATGCGCCCTTATGTTCCTCTCCTCACTCCACCTATAACTGAGGATATGGAGGTGCAGTGGCCATTCTCCTCCTCCCTTGTGTTCCCTGTGTTCATCGCATAAGACCACAACAAGGGTGACAAACGGTATTGCACGGCCTGGGTCTTGGGGTGCTGGTTCTCAGTGATGAGCTGCACAGGCTTCCTCGTTGAGTCACTAACTTTGAGCAGCCATTGGCATGTGATGGGGCAGGGTCCAGTCCCCTCCCTCCCAAAGAGAGAGGAGGCCCAGTATATTGAACACTGGAGATGCAATGGGGTGAAAATGATCTGGAGTAGAGCCACACTGTAACTTCAGTGAAGCAGAGATGGTTCTGAAATTACATTTCCAGAAAGTCAGCATAGGGTCAGAGGTCATCCCCTCCCCCCTACCAAGCCGTGAGGAGTAGAAATCGCTCTGGTTCTTCTTTTTATTTCATCCCAGGAGATGTTCTACCTGCCTCACCCACCCTCCTGGTGACTGAAAATAGTAACCAGAGGGGGTTGGCTGCCAAAAGAACAAGCCGTTCTTTTCTGTCTCCCACGGATATTTCGGGAGCAGGGACTTAGAATTATGAAACTCACAGAAAAAAAAGTAAACATGAAAAGATACTGAAATTATTATCATGTAACACCAGAAAATATTTTTTCCCACTCTCCCATATTGTCCTTATATAAAACACTATTTTTGCCTCCAGAAATGAATTTTCCCTCATGTGGGCAGACATGCCTTGTGCTTCCCAGATGCAGATGCAGGCACGTGGGAGGCAGGGATGAGTTTCTGATAGTGTGCCAGGGCAATGGAGACATCTCCCAAAGAAGATTGATTTTGTAGGTGGCCATATGTGGAGTTTGATGTGCTCCTTTGGGAACTTAGCTGCTGGGATTTTAATATTAACCCCATTATTGGCTGGGACCCTATTCTTCTGTATCTCACACACGATATAAGCATCAAGACCACAGCGGCTCTGGGTCATAGGTTACAGGATGAGAAACTAGAGAAAAGATGTGGACTGAACAGTGAGGCTACATGACCAAGTCGAGTCATGGATCGGGATATTTGAGCAGTCCCAAGTTAGAATTTTCCTGGGGCTAGGAACCAGGGCATGACTGAACCCTCATACAAGTAGACAGTCATAATCAAGAAACAGCATAGGTCACAGTTTGCATCCTGGACAGAAGCTGAGAAGGTATGAATGCAAGGAGGCTGAAAGTTGTGAGTTTAAGGTCATAGAGAGAAGCTAGCAAGTCCATGGAACTAGGGGTAGGGTCTATATATGTTGTGTAAACATTGATCTACATGGGTTGTGTGGGCATGACATGTACACAATAACCACATGTGTTTGTGACAGGCGCCTCACCTATTCATGCACCGTGTGTAGGAGGTGGGTAACTGTGGAAAATCCTAGCTTAAGTGTGAGAGTTAGGATGACAGATCAGGATTCTGACTCAGGACTGGGTCTAGAGCTAGCACACATTCCATGTTGACTTGGCAAGCTAAAAACAAAACAAAACAAACAAACAAACAAAAAACCCACTAAAATTCTAGCCACCAGTAAGCGAAGAAATGGGTTAAAATGAGTCCCTTTACCCCATCTGACTTCATCAGTAATCCTCCTGAGGCAGGCTGCCTTGGACCCTGCTGATGATGATAGCATTGAATGGGCAGAGATGAAAGTATGCATATCTGCACTAACGTGTCAGGAGAGGTACACAGGAAGAACAAGGCAGGAAGGCGGGCAGGGCAGAGCCACAGCCTTTGGCTAACAGGTATTGACTGGCATGCCTATGACAGGCCTGCTATTTCTCTAGGTTGGGTGCTACCTTCATGGACACTGGAAACGCGTGTCAGCAAGTGACTGGCCTTGGAACTACTTTGAGTCAGTAAAACGATGAGCAAGCTCCATGTGTGGGCAAAACTTAAAGGTGACAGCTTTTCTGAATGAATAACATTCAGTGTCCCTGTGGTATTGTTGGGAATATTTATCGTGTGTATTTGGAAGGAGGCATTGATTTCTTAGGAGACCTAAGTAGTTACTTTCATCTAATCATAAGTCATATCTAACCAGTTAAAATAGAATATGCCCTTGGCAGGAGTTCCTGAGACAGGGTCTTTTTGATTTGGCTTTATCATTTCCAGGATGATTCAGAGGTTTGCTTATGAATCTGGGTGTTGGCAAGTCTCCAAACAGGTGCTGCCGGGAGCTGTCTTGCCTAGCTAGGGTGGACTTCCAGAGTTGCAGCACCCTCTCTCTCCCATTTATGAAAGGGAACTGATCTTGTCGTGGTTGAAAATTGCTTCCTGGACAAAGGATTCATTCATCCTAAAGAGGAGGCATTTTCCTAGCATCCTAAGCAAGGCCTAATGACGAGATTTGTCCAGCTGCACGAAGAGCTGTGTAGAGGTTGGGAGAGGGCCGATAATGGCCCCTCCCAAAGTTCAGCTTTCTTACATAAGTAAAGTGATGTCACCACCAGGCTGCCTGGTTTTTAATTGCTTGCATTTTTTTTTTTTCCAAAACCAGGCATCGAGTTAATCTGTGAAAAAGACATTGACCTGGCGGCTCAGGTGCAGGAGCTCCTGGAGTTTCTCCACGAGAAGCAGCATGAACTGGAGCTCAATGCGGAGCAGACCCACAAGCGGCTAGAGCAGTGTCTCCAGCTACGGCACCTTCAGGCTGAGGTCAAACAGGTGAGCCTGCCTGGCACCTGCCCTCTTGAAGGGAGGCACAGAGAGCCACGGACGTGCCCTCCGGGTAACCCAGCCTTAGGAGAGAAGCTGGGGTGTAAATTAGTTGGATTGATTGCTGCAAGCCTGGCTGTTGTCACAAAAGGCCCGTGGGACAACGGCTCAAACTATAAATGCGTTGTCCCTGTCCCATCCTGTCATCTAGGAACATTCCAGAGGATTCTTGGTGTTCTTCCCTGAATCTGTTCTCTTCTTTCCTGTGCTTGATTCTGTCACCTATTCCATGAGAAATACAAATCCTTTCTCAGGAAACGCATTCCACTGTAGAGTCAGGTTGATCTCCTCGGGCGCCTCTGTGCCTTGTCCAGCTCCTGACACAGAACTGGTAAGTAACGATTAAGTGGTAGCAATTCTCATTATTCCCAATGTGTGTACGGTTCTTAGAATAACACTTTGGGGAACTGGGCATATTGCTCCATGGGTAAGGTGCTTCCTACACAACACAAGGGACTGTGTTTGGACCCCCAGAACCCACAAACAAGGCAGGCATAGCAGAGTACATCCACAGAGCAAGGATGGGGTCAGGGCAAGCAGAGATAGGCAGATCCTTAGAACTCACTGGCTAGCCAGCCTAGCTGACCTGGTGAGCTCCCAGTTCCCTTAGCTCAGAAAACAGTGGGGGAGTGTGGGGGCTGGAGAGGTGGCTCAGGAGTTAAGAGCACTTGTTGCTCTTTCGGGGACCCATGTTCAGCTCCCAGTATCCACATGGAAAATAGAGAGAAACTGAGGAAGACACCAAACATCAGGCTCTGGCCTCCATATGCTCACACGCACACACACATACACACACACACACACACACACACACACACGTACACACACACACTCACGTGCACACACGTGTGTATGTATACATATGTATCATACAAGAACATTTTCTTGCCATGTAAAAGTTAATGTTAAAGGTGGGGTGGGTTCTTATCTGCACAAGGAATTATACCAAGCATTTTACTGGATGCTCAGACCTCCAGAAATATATCCACAGTGAGGCAGTTGTAAATGTTGCCATCATCCGCAGACTAAGTAACAGTTATTATAAACCGTGGGTGGAGGCTTCTCTTGGACAAAGTGAGACTAAGGGAATGAAACACCAGTAGTTTCTCTTCTGTGTGTGCCCTCTCTGTGCCCAGGAACCTTTACAACTTCTCCCTGAGGCAGACACTCTTTCCATTTTTCAGATGAGGCCACTAAAGCTTCAAGGGTCCCCAGACAATAGTCACAACAAGGAAAGAACACACCACCACCCTCCAGGGATCTAGGAATGCCTTCCTGCAGGGCAGACACCACCTTTCTTCAGTGGCTGCTGTCACCTGCTCCACCTTCTCCTAAGGGACCCAATGCCCAGCTGCTTGGGGCCAAGCTCCACCTCCAGAGTTATTCTAGGTGGAAAAGCATCTTCTACTCTTAAACGTTTTTTTTCTTATGGGCAGTGGTGACTGGAGCTTAGATTGAAATCAACTGAGCATAAACATCATTGTATTTAACTGTTGCTCAGTAGGTTACCTTTAGGATGGCCCCTGCTGATGCCAACTTTTTACAAGGTTGTCATGTTGGGTGACATGATCTCCATTCCCCCTCTCTTCCAATCCACACTCAGCAGGAGCTCACACACGTGTGCACTGAAGATCTAGGAGTCACACACCTGGCCTGGTCACTGAGCCACCTAGCCGTTCTCAGCCTAACCATACCAGGGTCCCGCCTGAGCTTCCAGGAAGACCCGCTATTCATTACAGACGCTTGTGAGCCACCATGTGGTTGCTGGGAATTGAACTCGGGACCTCTGGAAGAGCAGTCAGTGCTCTTAACCTCTGAGCCGTCTCTCCAGCCCGACCGGCTATTCATATGGAGGACATGTGGACAAGCCAGCGGGCTGAGACTAGGGACATGTATGCAAACGTGTGTACAAATTGTAACGCTCTCAACAGTCATGGCAGGTGTGTTATTTTCATATGGAAGAAAAGAAAGATCTTAAGGAGCCCCCGAGGGAAAGGATTGTCTCCAAGTGAGAAAACTGGGGTGCGGTAGGATTAAAGCACAGCAGAGGCCTCTTGAGTTGTTGGCTAGAACGTGCACCTCCAAAATCTGGGGATTTCCTCCACAGAGCCCCGGGAGGGTGCCAACAGCAGAGCACAGTCGGGCTTCCATGGCCTCACCATGTCTAAGAAGATGGGCAGGGGTAGCCTGGGCTCCACAGAGAGTGGCCCTGCTCTAGGTCACCAGGACTGCAGCATGTCAAAGTCTACCTGTGTGCCCATGCCGGTCCTTTTCATGAGCAGCAGATGGCAGGAATGAACTTTCAAACAAGGCAGAGAGCAGAGCGTTCCTGTTGGACTTGGAAGAAAACCCTCAAGTTCTGGTTTTCTTTTGTTTTATGTATCACTCCAGCATCAATGACTATCTGTATGATGTACTCCCATTCATAATTCTGAGAGGGCAGAATTGCTTTCTGCAGGTGCCTCTCAGAGGCATGGCATGGATGACTCACAGGGGAATCGTAGTTCAGATCTACATGAGGATGAAAGCTCTCGGGAGGCAGAGGCAGGTGGGTCTCTCTGAGTTCAAGGCCAACCTGGTCTACAGAGCGAGATCCAGGGCAGCTGGAGCTACACAGAGAAACCCTGTCTCAAAAACAAAAATCAAGCAAGCAAGCATACATACATTCATCTGACTCTCCGGAAACCCGTGGTGGCCTTTACTAAGGACAGCGCCAGGGGACTGCTGCTTGGTTAAGCCAGCACGCCTCGTTCATCAGGCTTGTTTTCCTTGTCAGGACAGGCTCCTTCCTCAAGGATCCATCTGATCCAGTGTCAGAGGAAGCATTTGTGTCTGATGGAAATTGATAGAGCAGGAAATGCTGATTTCTAAGCTGTTGACACTTGGAAAAAGGAGTTAATTTAGATGTCAGTATTGATCAGTGAAGCTAAGTTCAGATGCAGGCTTGAGAGAAGAGAGAGAGGGAGAAGGAGGGAGAGGAGAGGGAGGGAGGGAAGAAGAGAGAGAGAGAGAGAGAGAGAGAGAGAGAGAGAGCGCTTAATTAAAGTGTCATTAATGAGGCCCAAAATGGGAGGGAACAACAGAGTATTATGACATAGCTCTGTTGTTGGAGCTCATGCATTAAAGGTTTAGATTTGACTGTATGTGGCCATCATAATCTTAAGTGTAGTTACCCAAAATTATATTAAGGTGAAGCTTTGAAGAATGAAGAATTCATAAACATTAGATGGAAATGTATCTTAGTTATTCCAAACAAGTGAAATTGATGAATGCCACTGGTCGCTTCCTTAGTAAGCACATGTATCTGAGATAGGCCGTACACACACCTCTGGAGAAACACAGCCCATCAAGGGAATAGCTGCACTGATCTCAGCGCACCATCCAGGTTCCCAGGCCACCTGCATGCCTCCCAGATTACTCTGCAGACCACACTGACTTCTCTGGTTTCTTCCAGGAAAATGACTGCTTGTGGTAAAGATGACCTCACATCTATCAGATAAATTCAGGATGTTTGGGGAGGTAGATGACTTAATGGCATAAAAGAAAATGCATTTCCATATGTACTCCTGCAGAGCACTGTATTTAACATTTGAACTGAGCTAACGTGGATTTGTAAAATACTGGATTGCTTCTTTGAGCCAAATCTAGCCAGAATTTGCTTATGATCAGGGTAGACACTCAAAACAAAGAAAAATAGTACCCTGCCCTTGTACTTCTGTGATGAGTACTGTGTTCAGTTTTGATGACTGAATGTCAGGGTTAGTAGGGAGCTGGCGCAGGGCCAACTGAGAGGAACAAATGCACATTGTTTCTAAATGGAGATAATTAGGAAGGCATAAGGAATATGGACACAGCCTATAAAACCATAAACGATGAACACACACAACCTCATGAACTTTCAGAACTAAGGAATTCTGAAGGTAGACTTCTAAGGAGCCACGAAGTTATTTTGTGGTTGGAGTTGCAGAAATAACCGTACCTTAAGAGAGGTCATCTACAGTGACAATTCAGCCAGTTGCCTTGAGGACAACTTTATGGTAGACATGACCTGGAGAAGAGTCATCTGTAAGCCATTCTCTAACCTACAAGAGAACCAGTCTGGGCTGCCCTGATTCAGGGCATCATCAATTGCAGACAGCCATTGTCTCCTCCTGGTTTTAGCTTTATCTGAGCCCTGTTTGACCTGGGGGAGTAATAGGCCTGTGTTTTTAGCTCTCTCACTAAGCAAAGAAAGACTAAGCTGAATTTTTGGCCTAGCACTTCGGTCCCCAAACAATAGTATTCTTCCCAGTCTCTGGTTTTTACGCATTCAGTTTCTTTCCGAAGCCCCATGGTTGGAGGGACAATCTTTGGGTTTTAAAGAAGTGTGTGTTGTTAGAGCAGGAAAGGACCTTTAAAGATATCTGTCTCCATTAAAGTCTTGGTTGCTTTCTCCTTGCCATGATAAACTACCCTAAGAAAAGAGACTTACAAGAGAAAGAGTTTCTCCTGGTGTACAGTTGGAGGGAGCTATAGTCTATCATGGTAGGAAGACATGGCAGCAGGCAGAAAAGGCATCAGCACTCAGGAAGCTTGATGTGAACAAGAAGTGGGTCACTGTTTAACGCCTTGAGGACTAACCTGTAACCCACCTCCTCCCAAACGGTATGGTGGGAACCATCTTGGAACGAAGTGTTCACACTCATGAGCCTGTAAGACACTTTACATCCACAACACTAACCCATTAAGTAAATTGTTACTGCAGTTGATTGGTGTGAAATGTTACTATTGTGATTTGGGGAAAAAAATGCTTTTGCATTACAGATTTTATTTTTAGCCTAGCCCTTTTGTTCAGTGAAGGAAAGCATACACATTTTACAGGTGAGAACACCGGCCTCTGATTAAATGGTGTTTCCAAAGTCACAGTTGGACATTAATAGAGCCAATATTTTCTCATGTTAGTTACATACAGTATTTTTCCTACTACCTGGCACACACTTGGATGCTCAGGGGGTAATAGCTAGCAAATTTAACAAAGCAGAAGAACAGAAAGAGCCTCATAACAGAAAGTTACACCAACAGTGATCTGAGCACAAAGAATAATGATAGCAACCTAAGAAACTAATCCGACATCCAAATGGTGCCAACAAGTTCATTGAAATAACTGAATGGAGTTAAATGACTTTTTCTTCTCTTTGGGAGAATTATAACTGAAGAATCACAGCGCGACCCATCTTTGCTCCAAACTGAAAATCAAAACTAGTAGCCACACAATCATTATCATCAAGCTTAACGTTCCCTGGTGCTTGGCGTCAGCCCTGTGATGCCAGAAAGAAAGAGAGGGTTATCCAGACACGGATGAGAACACTGGGGTTCAGGGAAGCTGAGTGATCTTCCAAGGAAGGGACAAAGTCAGGCTTTCCGACTTCAGGTGTTATGCTACGTCTGCTCATTGACGCCAGCTCTGCTTCCAGAACTGACTCAGCGCTTAGTTCCAGCCTGGATTACAGCCATCGCGTAAACTTCCATGCATTTCCGCATTCCTAAAGTCAGATCTTTAGGACTCTGCAGTCCTAGAATGCCTTTGTAAACAGTATTTGGGAAATACAGGTGAACAAGAATATGCTAGGATTTACTGAAAGAAGTAGATACTCAAATATGTGGCATTACTGGTGGGAACACCAGTAAATGAGTATCTATCTCCACCCCCGTAGCTACAACTGACATGGCTAGAACTAGAGGAACATATTCTAGCAAGACTCAATGAGGACTAGACTAACATTGACTTGCAATGCACGTGCAGAAGGTGTTTTGATGACACCCACGAGTGAGTCTCCAAGCAGAAAGCAGTGAAACATGGTTAGAGAGACATAGTTCAAAACGTACAATATGAGCTCCGTTTTCCAAAGAGACAAAGAATTTGGCCATGCAGCCTATGAATGCATGGACCCAGATTAACAGGCAGTTTTGAAAGTCATTAGCACCTCTAACCAGCCAGCCACAGTCCACCAGGGACAACAAGGATTTTACACATACATGCTGAACAGTTATTTCCTGCAGCTAATTACAGATTGGCATCTCATCCACAATCTGCCAGATTGGCCGTGAGTTAACATCTCAATCCAAATCACCCAGCTCCAGCAGGATTTATCTCTCGTGTTATCTATGCACAATAAAGTGTCACTCGGTTTCTGCTTAGGAATGAAATTTGCAAGATACCTATGAGAGTTATGGGTCAGGAGATCAGGCTTAGTATTCTCTAGTTGTTCAACACAGGAAAGTGAAGGGAAATAAAAAAAGCTTAAGAACAAACCTGGAATAGATTGTCGTGTCTTCTCCTTTATAAGGAGTGACATACGGATGGTATTCAGTGATTTGAAATTTCAGAAGAACTTGTTTTCCTCACCAAGCAAGAGTCACAGGCTCCCTAGAAAAGAAGATGCTTGGCAGTGTTCTTGTGACCACACACCAGGTAGGTCTAGAGCCTAGGTCTTCCCTCTGGAGTGGTTATTTGTGCTTAGCCTGATAACTGCAACATTCCTATTTCCTTGAACTCTCTAGACTGTGCTGGCTCTTGCTCCCTCTCTCCTGATAGTTTCCACTTCAGGTCGTCGTCCCGCCCCCCCCCCCCAGTACTTATTAGGAAACCTGGAAGTGGTATTCAGGACACTGGGTAATTGACGCTGGTTATAGTACTTTCCCATTTGCAAATGATCTGCTCTGTGAATTTTCCTCCTTTTCTCTGGCCTTGCCTGGAGTTCTTTGCTCCCTGGAGCTTGTAAGCTCTTGTTATGTAAGGTGGATGGAGGCTGTAAGGATCTGCCGCTCACATGTGACCTGGGTAATCTCCATGACTCTCAAAACATTCCTGTGCCGCAGTTATTACGTGAACCATGTGAGATTCAAATTTGATGAGAAGATTGCTCTAGTCTTTGGGGAGTTCACATTTTTAAGAGGGAGGTAAGATTGTTTCTAACAAGAGGGGTGAGGTGTAGATGAATTCAAGAAGTTGTTATTGGGCCCTTTAAAAACAAAGAGTTGGGGAAGGGGAAGCAATAGGATCAAAATATATGATATGAAATTTTCAATAAATAAATAAAAACAGATAGAAAAAGATACCAACAATTGGAATTTATGTATACCATTCTCTGGTCTAGAAAGAACCAAAGGCATACATAAAATACAGCCATATGAAGCGGTGTTAATTAATTTGGTGGGGATATTGGGACAGCAGGATGATAGATAAAAGGAGGAAGTGACATGTGGAGCTGAGAATATATCTGGTCCATACAGTACATGCCTTCTGACACCAGACACTGGGAAGATTGGGACAATAACTGGGCGAGGTCCTTGCTATATCTTCTCTCTAACAGAGAGTCGAAGATAGCCCTCTGAAGTGCCCACAGGGAAGGTGACAGCTTTGGAGGAACTGGGGAGGGCCATTCACCTGTGTGCTTGTCCCAACTGCCTAGGTTCTGGGATGGATCCGCAATGGAGAGTCGATGCTCAACGCCAGCCTGGTCAATGCCAGCTCTTTGTCGGAGGCGGAGCAGCTGCAGCGGGAGCACGAACAGTTCCAACTAGCCATCGAGGTAACACCCAAATCTGGATGCGTTGTCTTCTGCTCCCCCTTTTGCCTCTGGGCCTCGGGTAGAATGGCTGCCCAAGATGCCAGCATCCCTCAGGTGGTGGAGCGCTGGCTCTTTCTAGTGGCACAGTGCAGGAACTTCCTTCACACTCAGGTGTGCAGAGTGCAGGTTTGCCCCCAAGGTATCAGGAGTCATCTCTTCATACTTCAAATGAGACACTTGGCTGCTCCTGGTGCCTTAAGGCCCTGGTCCAGTGAGATTTTTACCTATTACAAACTATGTACCAGGTGAGAAACACAAAGCTAAAAGGTTATAGGACTTCCAATGGAAGACATGAGAAATGAGAATAAACAGATGTGCAAGTCAATAGTAAAGTGGAATATTTTTAAACTCTTGGATTCTAGATTAGAATCTGGCTTTTGACAGAGAGCACAAGGGTTGCCGCAGACGGTACCGTATAGTTTGCATAGTGAGCGTGGCCGTTCAGTAATGCCGGCAGCAGCCATGTTTGAAGAATAAACGGCAACCGGAAATGTACCACCTGGGACTTTTTAAGAGCTGATTTTAAAAGAAAATTCCACTGAGGATAAAGTAATGTTGCCTTGCTTTAAATAATCCCTTCAATTATCTTCCTACTAGGACCCCCTCCTCCCAAAGAGTCTTAGCAGATTGCTTCACAGTGGTGGCTGAGGAAGAATAGAAATGGGGTGTGGAACTATATTAAAATCAAAAGAAGTTCAGCACCAGTGGAGAAAGAGGCCAAGAATAAAAAATCTCAGATCCTTGCTACCTGTGGTTCAGTGTAGAACTTTGCCTGCTTCTGAGTGTGTGGGAACTACAGCGGGTCTGTTTCCTTTTAAGATGACCGCCAGCAAAGCTTTTCACATAATGGTGGCTGAAAAATAATGGATTTTAATTATCTGTGCTCATAAATATCTTTTAATGTGGCAATGCAACTGATGGCTAGCCTGTTATAAACTAATATTAATTGAGTTCAGCCATTTAATTTTCCAGAAGCCATCCTACATGAATATAAACATGGTGTTAAGATGAATGTTGTGTTTTCATAAGATATGTCATATCTTCTTAGGGACGATTGTTAGTCCAGGGTTTGAGATTGAAAAGCAAACAGTATGGTACACATAAGAGTATAAGCAAGTCATTTGCTACAGAAGAGTTACCCAGAAGCAAGCACTTTTATATCTGTTACAGTTGACTGGTACTCCCAAATCAATGGTGGTGGAGCTCCTCAGGAGAGATCTAGATTGGGGTTATAATCAGGTACTTAGTGGTCAAGTGTCTACAGCAGTGGTTTTCAAACTGTGGGTTGATTCGTTTGGGGGTCAAAAGACCCTTTCACAGAGGTTGAATGTCAGATATTTACATTACAGTTTATAACAGTAGCAAAATTACAGTTGTGAAGTAGCAACAAAATAATTGTATGGCTGGGGGTCACTACAACACGAGGAACTATATTAAAGGGTCTCAGTGTTAGGAAGGTTGAGAAACACTGCTCTATAGACTTAGGCAGCAGACTAGGGGCATGGCATGAAGCTCTGGGGGATTTCGACAGAGATAACTCTTAGTCGTCTTCCTCCTTGAATATAAATATTTGGATTGAGTGATTACATTTCCAGTCTTTTAATCAAATATCTGACAAGTCAGGCCAAGTGTCACAGCACACCATTGTAGCTCAGTGAACTTTGAGAAGAAGTGGGAAATGTTGCCACAGTGTATTGAAATACTAAGCTCCATGTGGCTGTATATGAAGTACATGTTCAGTTGGGGAAATGCTACTGCATTGCTACATAGTAGAGCATGGCCAAGGATAAATATATCCTAATCACTCCTAGGGTTTTGTGGGGGTGTTACTTGAGTAAATAATTGATGTTGAGCTATAGGTCACTAAGCTACAGATCCCTGTAGGGTTGGTGTCTGTGATCTCAAGGATAGCAGAGCAGATAGAATTATAGAACATCTTGATAATGGAAGGTCATCAGGTTGTGTAGCCAGACAAACAAGGAGTACAGCCAGAATTGTGCATATGCTCCTTCTCCAGACAGCCTATGGTCCTCTGTAAACTAAGTTTAGACTGAGCTCTGCATCAAGAGAAAAATAAGCCAGAGAGGATGTAAGCAATGTTTTTTTTTGAGACAAGGTCTCACTATGTAGGCCAGACTGACCTTGAACTCACTATGTAGCCCAAGCAGGACTCAAACTCATGGCTGTCCTAATGTTCAACCTCCCAAGTGATGGGACTACAGATATGTACCCCTACACCTGGCCAGATGCAAGCCATTTTAAAGGGAGGATAAGCAGCCTAGTGTGGCTTTCTCCATGTGCCAGTGTTACTGCAGGTCTTTGTGCTGATTGCTGGGGGTGGGGCAGGAGTATAATCTACCTTCTTAGAACTCAGGAAAGAAAGCTCAAGTGTTTCACAAGGAAAATAAAATAGTTATTGGTGAGATGGTGATGCAATTTGATGTATAAACTGAGACATTTTTAAGGGTGAAGGGGATGCCAAGTGTAGTGGCCACTCCTATAATCCCAGTGCTCCGGGAGGCAGAGGCAGGAGGATTGCAGAGCCAGCCTGGACTACATAGAAAGACCCTATCTCAAACAAAACAAAAGGAAAAGTGAACGAAGGGGCTATTGATATTAAGCTAGAAAAGCAGTCATACACTGGAATGGTCCTGGCCAAGCCAGGATAATGCTAAGCCTAGCTTTGGTGGCTTCCCTTGAAAGGTCAGAATTTGTACCTTATACAGCCTTCTTTTTGGGGGGGAAATGTCCCCAGAACATTCTGAATAGAGAGCCAAACAGTGTCTCAAAGCAGTGTAGTTTATTAGTAAACTGGATTCTTATTTGTTAATGCCCTGGGTGCACCAATGTGTCTTCAAGAACTGTGGCCTTCATAGAAAGAAGCTCAATTTTAAAATCCATTTTTATTTGAAATCCTCCTGTGCATTTAAGCATAAATATTATACCAGAAAAGTGGTTAAAACTGGATAATAAATTCAATTGATTTGGTTCAATTTTCTTGCACTTACGCCTACTAAATATTAATGTCCTTGATAATCCACGTATTAAAACTGTAACACTCAATAGGATTAGATGATAAGGAGTCAAAGTAAATGCAAAATAATGGCTTAACCTTAGCAAAGCAAAGATTACGCCACCCGGATAAGAATTTATCATTCAGGAAATTAAAGAGGAAGGCGGACTCAGAACTGTAACAGAATAATGAGTTTCAGAGTAAGGGGCAGAGTTTATTACATGACACAAATTATAGAAAAGTCGAGATTACTCCAAACTCTCTGAGGAAAAAACATTAAAACAAGTTTATGGCGACAGTTATGTGCTAGTTTTACACGTTATGGGCAGAAGAGATAATTGTCGTAATCACTGACATTCATCTGGAGAACCTTCCTCCAAATGAGAAATGCTGTAGATTTCATTCTAATCCTAGAGGAAAAGTGACATGCTGTAAAAGAATCTAAGTTTGGGAATAGTCAGCCTCGAGTCTGGTTTTCTCACTTGTTTTGGTGTAGGTTTTGAGGCAAGTCGTTCAGGCTGCACATCTTAGTCTCTGAGATGGAAATAAAATCCACCTCATAGAAGGGCTGCGTGAACCAGAAAAGTCAATACATAGCCACAGGGACCAGCACAGAACACACACACCTGGGAGAAGGGACAGCCATTTGACTGATACACACACACACACACACACACACACACACACACACACACACACACACCCTGGGAGAAGGGACAGCCATTTGACTGATACACACACACACACACACACACACACACACACACACACACACACACACACACGTGACAGTTTTACCTTCTGAGTAACCGGAGCCCTCCGAGAGTTAGCTAAGTGACCAAGGAGGTCAGAGAAAGGGATGGCCCCTGAGTTTCCAGCCATCTGAAAAGGCTCATTCAAGGAAGGCAGATTTGAGGGAGTTTCAGAACACAGGTAGTCTTACGGGGGCTTGGGGACATTTACCAAGGACAGGAAGAAGGAAGGGCCAGGCAGGAAGGTTTGTGGCTTGCTTTAGGAGGGTTAGGGCGGGGGAGCTACTTGGTATTGTAAAGCAGTTACAGACCATGTCATGGAGGGCTGTTAGAACAGCCAGTTTGGACCTAGTTTTGAAGCAATGAGGGACCCACTGAAGACTTTAGAACTGAAACACAGGGGTGGTACTGACAGAATGAAGGCTTTAGGGATGAAAAGAAAACGTCACTACAATACAAGCACTTCATATTCATCAAATTAAATGAAACTGCTGGAAATGTCCACCATGAACTGGGGATGTGGTTCAGCAGTGGAATGTGTGCTTGGCATGTTCAGGACCCCAAGATAAATCCTAGCATCACACATGAAAAGGAAAAGAAAAATGAAATGTGAGGAATGACTCTATGGATTTAGAACTGGAAGGGAAGACAATTGGCCACCTCTCCTCCATAAAAGTGCATATATAAAGTTGCAAGGGCTGGGCTGGGTTGGAGGAGCAGGAAGCAGCAGTCAGGGATGAGGTCAAGATTGTAATTCTAGGTGACAAGGAAAATGAGTAGGAGGAGGCCATCAACATAAGTGGCCAGTGACTTTGGGGAAGTGTCTTAAAGAGATAGGTTTGGCTTCTATAGAGGGTTTGGTGTCTACCCTGCATCAGATAATGACACCTCCTCAGAAGGGTGAGAGGTGGGCTCCCTCGCAAGAGAAGACAATTCCAGAGGAGGATCCCACAGTAAGAAGAGGCTTGCTGGGAATCTCCTTCAGGGAGGGAACTAACTGAAGCCAAGGGAGTAGATCAGGGTTCTGGAGAGGTGAGCAGTCAGCCAGGGATAACCTTAGCACCTCTACGTTTAGGAAACAAAACAGTATCAATAAAACAAAGACAAGCAGGGGACTTGTGGGGGTGCCCTGCCCTCTGCTTTCCCAGCTTCGTTCAGCAGCGAGGAGCCCAGCACTGACTCAGTCATCAGGCCTGTGGCTATCAGGAGGAAACAAGGCACAGGGCCTGGGATGCTGGCGGAGATGCCGGAGTGGAGGTGCCGCAGGCTGAGGGGGAAGCTTTATAGACTGGGCGGTGTAAGGAGGGATGTGCAGGAGGTAGTCTGATGCGAGGGAAAAGCAGGTGTGGTGAGGACCAGGAGAGAGGGCTAGGTAAAAAACAAGGGAGGTTGCCCGGTGGTGGCGACGCAGGCCTTTAATCCCAGCACTTGGGAGGCAGAGCAGGCAGATCTCTATGAGTTCGAGGCCAGCCTGGGCTACAGAGAGAGATCCAGGACAGGCCCCAAAGCTACACAGAGAAACCCTGTCTAGAAAAAAACAAAAACAAAAAAAAAAACAAAATGAGGGAGGTTACCCTTAGACCCAAAGAGAGCTGAATAAACTGGCTGTTAAGAATAGTCTCAATCCTCCTGTCCAAGCCGAGTAGAAAGGAATTCTGGAGTACCCTTGTGTTTCCAGCCACCCTGTGCACCATGAGCTGAGCCAGCACTGAGGATAATGGTCACAGCTGAGGTTGCAATGACTTTGCCAAGTCAGCAGCACTCTCATGGTCTCTCAGGATTGTCCTAGTCAGGGTGACTACTGCTGTGATGAAACACCATGACCAAGGCAATCTGGGGAGGAAGGAAAAGGCTTACACTTCCTGTCACTGCCCATCATCTAAGGCAGTCAGGACAGGGACTCAAACAGGGCAGGAACCTGGAGGCAGGAGCTGATGCAGAGGCCATGGAGGGAGCTGCTTACCGGCTTGCTCAGCCTGCTTTCTTATAGAACCCAGGACCACCAGCGTAGGGATGGTATCACCCACCATGGGCTGGGCCTCCCACATCAATCACTAGTTCATAAAATGCCCTACAGGCTTGCCTGCAGCCCAATCTTATGAAGGCAGTTCCTCAACTGAGGCTCCCTCCTCTCAGATGACTCCATCTTGTGTCACGTTGACATAAAAACTAGTCGTCAGCACAGGAATCATCACCTCTGTGTTTTGTCTTACAAAGCTCGAACCTCTTTTTTGTGTTTTTTTTTTCCCTGCCACCTAGTCCTCCAGCTAGATCCCCCATCCTCTTACAATTCAGGTACAGAACACAGTTAGCCAGAATCAGAAACAATAAAGTAAGATACCTATCTCCTGAAAGCCCTTGTAGATAACAAAAGGATCTTGCTTTGAGCTCATTCTTGACTTGTGCTGGGCCTCTTTGGAGGAGTAACTATGGGTAGGGGTCGGGGGTGAGGGGTCAGGGGTGAGAGGTCATTCTTCAGATCTAGTGCCCTGCCTGCCAAGTTTACCCATTCTACCAGAATCCTTTTCAATTGATTATTAATGTCTAAGATTGTGCGTTGCCGGCTGAGATTTGTGTGACATGTGTTGGGGTTGGGGTGCTTTCTTAATGTGTAAAATGCTGCATCAGTAATCATTGAAAGTTCAGCGATGAACAATTTTATGATTAGATTTGAAAAGGAGATTAAACGAATGAGCAAGGTTTCTACACCACTTCTGTTTCTCTACTGTGTGAACTGAAATGTCCTTAAAATCTAGGGTAATGGGAGTAGGGAGTTGGGAATGGGGTCAGGAGTTAGGGTCCTGAGAGACGAACGAAAATGTATGATTTCCTTTTTTAAAACTGTGCTTTAAGAGACAATAATGTGTTGATCGTCATGACAAGTGGATTCAGTCATTTAAAGCTCTTTAACCTCTCTGCATCTTCCCAATCACACCTCACTCCACCCCCTCCCATATCACACCTGGGCTGCTCCCACGGACCTCTCTCTCCTCCCCTGGCGCCCAGTCCCTCTTTCACGCCACTTCCTTGCAGAAGACGCACCAGAGCGCCCTGCAGGTACAGCAGAAAGCCGAGGCCCTGCTCCAGGCCGGCCACTACGATGCCGACGCCATCCGGGAGTGTGCCGAGAAGGTGGCCCTCCACTGGCAACAGCTCATGCTAAAGATGGAAGACCGGCTGAAACTAGTCAACGCCTCTGTGGCCTTTTACAAGACCTCTGAGCAGGTGAGGGGGGCGTCTGTGAGACATGGGCTGAAGATGGAAGAGGCTATTTCCTAACTCATAGCATCAAAAAGCCAGACCTGCCAGCACTAACCTTTGGGAATAAAACAATGGCTTGTGGAAACACTACCATTGGCTTCCTTATCTTCCTCTTTTCCTTTACAGCAAGGAACCATGTGATTTTTTTTTTCATAAATTTCTCAAACTCATCAGAGCAATAGGGAAGTGTTGAAGTAGAAATTGCGTGTGCTGAATGCTAGATTTGAGCAGTGTATCAGTCAGCCATTGTTGTGATAATGCTGTGTGACAAGCTGTCCCCATACTTGGTGATCTATGTTGGCATTTGTTTTCTGCTTAAATATCTAAGATCCAGCTGATCTCTCTGAACTTGGTGTATCTAGTCTCCAGACTGCACCTTGCATCTAGCTTGTTTATGTGTCTTTATTCTCTTCCATCAGCAACTATGTAAAACACATTCATAGTCAAAAGAACCCAGACTCTAACCATACAAGACCACATCGGGTCTTTGGTTCTGTCCTGTTGTAGAACAGGTCTCAAGTGTCTTCATCTTAACATTTCTGCATGTTGTTATCTATTTTATCTCAAGAATTGAGCTCGCCTGCCTGCCCTGTCTTGTGTTAAAAGAAATAACAGAGGTGGGGCCAGACAAGCCAGCTTGAGCTTGGGGACAGGCTCTTTGTGACATGGCGAGCATGTGTGGCCATGAGGAGCGGGTTTCTGTATGAGATGTCCTTCAGCTGAGTTCCTAACTCAGTGAACATCCTGTCCAAAAACCACCTCCTTGGGCGAGGCTATAGCTCAGTTAGCAGAGTGCTTGGCTAGCAAGCCCTTGGTTAGAATTTCAAGGTCGCCCTTGGCTACATAGTGAAGTTCAAGGGCTGGATGAGACCCTGTCTCAAAAACAGACATACTCTTTCCCAAGAGGAGTGGCTTTTTCAGAGCAGGCCAAGATGGCGTTAAGTGTCCTCCCCGGCTTTGGTCCAACAAGTAACCAGCGCTGTGGATAGAAAGTGTAGGAATTCAGGTTTCTGTTTTCCGTTGGCTTGTTTGTTTTTGCCGTGCCTGGGATGGCATCCGCCTTCTTCTGCATGCTGGGCAAGTGTCTGCTGAGTTCTTATTTTCTTTACCCTCCTTGTGATACCAGGCTGCCACGAGACTCCCACGGTAACACTCAACCTGACTCCCTCCAAACTCTTTGAATGCTCTATTCTCTTCTGAGGTCATTCATACGGTCACTCAGCAGGGCCTCTCTGAAGTCTTATAACTAAAACAAAAAAAGTTTTGAGGTTAACTCAAATGTATTCTTCCTCAGGAAGAAATGTGATTTTATAATAGATGTCCTAAAGATGTCACTGCCTTATGGTAGGACTTGGAACATCTGTCCCCAGGGGAGTAGAAAGATGACTTTTGTTTATGGCCCATAAATCACACGAGAGGCAGCTTTACCCTTTGCTACTGCTCGAGGCTCCTGACTGACAGACAAGTACAGATGCTAAGGCAAGCCGTCAAGTCTCTTCTCCAAGCCTGGTCTACATAATTCATAATTATCGTGAGGTAATATAACAATACAGCTATACAATATAATATATGCACACATACATATGTATATATGGGTTTGAGATACATATGACATATGTGTATAGATGTATGTGATATATCATATGTGAATATATATATATATGATATATCATTTTGAAGTCCCCTAAATATCCAACCCGTTTCTTCATTTCTTGCTCTTCATCATATTCCTGAGTGAAATCATCAACCCCTCTAGCTTAGCCCTCAGCTGTAAAGGATAACTCCACAACCTCCATCTCCAGCCACAGTCCAAGCTCCAGTCGCGAGGTTCTCAAAATGTCTCTTCCGCGTACCATCTTGGGAGTGGAGGCCACTCTGAATCTCCAGGCTGGACGCCACATACAGAGTGTCGCTGTGTAGAGTGTTCTGTTGCGGAAGTTCTCATTGAACACCTGCTGGGCAGTTCCTTTACGGAGCCTCTTCCTCCCATGATTCACTAGGTGTGCAGTGTGCTGGAGAGCCTAGAGCAGGAGTACCGGAGAGACGAGGACTGGTGTGGCGGGCGAGACAAGCTGGGGCCGGCGGCGGAGATGGACCACGTCATTCCACTCCTCAGCAAGCACCTGGAACAGAAGGAAGCCTTCCTGAAGGTCAGTGCACACTGCCACACACAGCCTCAGATTCCAGCCCCGATCTCTCCTCTCACCAGCCAGCACCCACCTACTGCTTCATCAGGGCTTCCCATGCCTCTGGATTTTCCTGCCTCTTTTGTAAAGAGGGAAGGGGCTGAAGACGTATCTCCCAGTTAATTCATAAAGTCATAAGATTATACTTTAAATACTCACTTTTTTCTTGACACTTTTGGTATATCGCCACATATGGGATACATTATTATTGCCACTGCCACATTAGGGTATTCCAATATCACATGGTTACAGTAACGTTCTTTTACTCACTTACATCCAATTTATAAAAAATCTTTTTTTTTTTTTCCCTTTTATGGTACTAAGGATTGACCACAGGGCCTCCCTCACACCTATTAGGCAAGCACTCTTTGGGCTGAAGAATGGAAGCCTACTTAATAAAGTTATTAAAACAAATCTTTTAGTCAATAAGTTTGATACTATTTATCATTTGAGCAATTTTCAATTAACAATAAATATCACCATGTTTATGTGAAAGCAGGAGCACATTTTCTGGGGGTTTCTGATGTGGCCCTGGTCATATCAGGGAGTGGAACCAGCCCTGTTGCATTTGGACTTTTAGTGGAGAGGGAAGTCCTGAATGTCCCCCAGCAGCCCTTGGTCTTTTCTCAGTGGACTTCCCAGTTCAGGCTGGTCAGCAGACTCCACTCCCCCAGACCCCACACTTTCATGTTCTTCTTCTGGGGTTTCTCAAGGGATGAAAGAGAATTTATGTACCCTGACATGCCACCACTGAAGTCCCACTTCTGTAACTAGCTGCCTTTTTTATTAGAGCTCATCTCCTCTTGACCACCAAACCTTTTTGTTCCTTTCTAAAACCTCCCTGGTACCCCCCTCCTTCCTTGTGTCTGGTATCTGCACAGGTATTGGTCAGAAACCCCGAATAAGCAGCTTTTACTAATACAGATAAGTAGACATGTTCTCATACAGAGCTTAAAATAATTGAAAAGTTTTCTCTGTTGCAAAACAGAATTTAAAACAATTGTAGGGGCATGTGAAGGCTTTTAAGTAGAGTTATAGAAGTATTTCTTAGTGGGGGTGGGGAGCTGGAGTCTGCTGACCAGAGATGGTTCAGCAGTTAAGAGCACTGGCTGCTCTTCCAGAGGACCCGGGTTCAATTCCCAGCACCCACGTGGCAGCTCATAACTGCCTGTCATTCCAGTTTCAGGGGATCTGACACCTTCACACAGATACATATGTAGGCAAAACACAAGTGCACATGAAATAAAAATAAATAAATAATTTTTAAAAAGTCTTTCTTGGGACTGGGAAATGCTTAGTGGAGAAGAGTACCGTGTGAGGGCCTGGCTTTGGATCTCCAGCATGCACATAAAGAGCCAGGCACAGCCTCACACGCTCCATACCCCCAGCACTATTGAGGACAGAGAACTGAGCATCGCTGGGCCTTGCTGGCTGCCAGCCTAGCTCTGGTTCTGTAAGAGACACTGTCTCAAGAGAATAAGGTTGACAGTGATGGACTAGGACACCCAACCTCCTCTCTGGCCTCTTCACATGCATGTGTGGGCACGTACATCCACACATACCTGCACAATACACCACATACATATGTACAACACATACATACACATGCAGAGAGAAAAGTAAGGATTATTTCTTTCTAAAATTAAATGATTCTTTTAAAGAAGAAAGAAAAGCATCTGGACCAGTGTTTTTTAGATATTCTTAAAGCCGTGAAGAAAAACTCCTTATCATTGTAGGAAATTGCTGCCCAACAGACTGTGCATGGCTTTCTGTTTATTCTTATTTATTGAACCATCTAAAAGTCCTTAGCCTTGGACTTCTATTAATGGCTTCCAATTCATGAGCTTTTGAGTTCCCATCAACTTAACGGTTATATTTATATCTATTATGTAACAGTCATTGTAATTATGTAATTTGTATGATAAAAAGCTAAGTATAAGAAGATTTTTAAAGTTAACAGTTTGGTTTACAGATAATTTATTAATGCAAAATTAGTAAGCAAGTATATACTAGTTATATAGCTATGGGGGAAACTGGTTTTTAGAGAAATTCGAAAATTATATGGGCTTAAGGGACACTTAGAAATACTCTGTCAGGAGGTCTGGATTCTAGATGTGAAGTGCTTCCTTCCTACTGTTCTTCCCAGCCCTCATTCCTACTCACGAGCAGAATGTGGCCTGTCCTCTCCACCAGCCACTGCTGACGGGAGCCTTCAATGGCTCTGGCTCTGACTCTTTCATGGAGATTAACATTTCCCAATAAGGGAGTACTTGTTAGTGTTATTTAGGTAAGAGGAACGTGATTGGCAATCAAATTAATTTGAAAATTGTTGGTAATTTGCATTTAGATTTAGAATTATGTTATCAAGTACGTTTGCTAAATGTCCTATGCTAACGTGGGTTTCTGTTCCCTGGGCTTCCTCCAGTGGTCCCGTAAGAGATACTCTTGTAGAAGAAAACTAGCCGGGGCCTGAACATTAGCAGTGACCAGTCAGCATATGGATAGTGACATGTATCGTGAAGGGCTGGCTGTTTTCTGATTTCTGTCTGAAACAGAAAAAGAAGCACAGTCAGAGAGAGCTCAGCGCATGAGCCTCCTGGAGCTGGAATTAGTGTCCCCTTGACCCAGAAGTGACCTTCAGAGCTCCGCCCTCTCTGGATCCCTCCAGCATCCTCATCACCATCCTCATCACCATCCTCACCGCCTTCTAAAAAAGGCACTTCTCCTCATGTCTTGAATTCCACATGCCGCCTGGAGGCAGGGCCCCCTCACACCTTTGTCTCTTCTAGGCCTGCACTCTGGCCCGGCGGAATGCTGAGGTGTTCCTCAAGTACATCCACAGGAACAACGTCAGCATGCCCAGTGTCGCCAGCCACACCAGGGGACCCGAGCAGCAAGTAAAAGGTGAGGGGGAGGCCTGCCGGACCACAGGTCACTTGAGTTGCGTGGATGAGAGTCCTGCCCCCTCTCCCCTCCCGGTAACAGGCGAGTGTCCCTATCCCTCTTGTCATCACAAGTTCCCCGGTGCTTCCCCTTTAAGAAGAAGCAGTCTCGGGTGGAACGGTGTGGACCCAGCCCTGGTGGTTCACAGTCAGTTTCTTAACGGCAGAAAGATTTTCCCCAAGTTTTTTTTTTTTTTTTTTTTTTTTTTTTTTTTTTTTTTTTTTTTTTTTTTTTTTTTTTTTTTTTTATTTCCAAGTCTTGGGCCACACTGCTGAGTAGAAAGGTTGTCTAAACATTTGCTACTCAAAGCACAGTGTCCTATTGAGCAACATGGATATTACTTGGAAGCTAATACAAGTGGGATTCAGGCTCCCTCAGATCCACAGAGTCAGAACCCGCATTCTGTATGCAGTAGGATTGACGTAACTGGTGCTCTAGGTCATCTTTATCGCCTATGAAGTCTATAAGTCTGTGAGTACATGAAAAATAACATATATCCTTTAAAATCATCAATTGTCTGATCACATTTGGCCTAAGTCATTGTTTCATTCTCCCAGTGATCACGCTTACCACACAGAAATTAGCCTTCACATAGGAAACCAGTTTTACACGTATCCTCTTGTCCAATTAGAAATTCGCAGCCCTGGAGAGGAAGGCTGGGAAAAAGATCCTGCACTGACTTGGAGTGAGGGTGAGCCAGGCTTAGGGACACCATGGTCAGAATGGGGATCAGCAGTCTGCTTGAGACAGAGTTCCCCTCCCTGCTCAGATCAGAGTTGGGATGATCCAGATCACTGGAAGGAATTAAACAAGAAGAGGAACCCAACCGGAGCCCCCCTGCCCTACGTGTTATTTTGCCTTTGAATGAGGCCCTCTGGGTGGCTGACTCCATGCCACCCTCTCCTTCCAGTGCATTTCAAAGCATATGTTCTGACTTCTGCAGATGGCTGCTTGGATGAGGCCAACTGCTGAGGGTCCACACTCACACCTACACCGTATGGGACGGGCACCCAGAGAGGGCTGGATATACCTCCATCTGTGAACGTTCTCAGGAAGGGGGATAGCGACACCTGAAACTTTGGGAGCTTTCCATGATTTGGACTGACTATGTTGCTTACCTAGTGGTGTGGGACACAAACAGTAAGGAAGCAACAGCTTCCTCTACCCTTGCCTGGTAGACACAGACACTGCAGGCGAGATCTTCTAGTTCCCTTCATCTGCTGCCTGGATGCAAAGCCAGGGCCACATAGTGTAGGGTTTTAACACGGGAGCAGATTGACGGGTAACAACCAGAAACTTGGCTGCGGCTCACCACGAGCATCTTCTGTTCAGGTGATGGTATGTCCCATCCATCAACATGCCATCGGCTGCTGTGGCTGAGCCCAGCGATGCAGCTGTCCTTCAGACTCCAGATGTTGGCTAAGGTTCTTGTCTGTTCTTCCTGAGCTCTGAGCCCAAGGTTACCCAAGAGTTCTTGCCATGGTGCTAACAGGAAGGCAAGGGGCCACTCAAGTCTACAGACACATTTCAAGCTCCTATTGGTGTCCTAACAGTTAACAACCTCCTCACCAGAGCAAGTCACGTGGCTGAGCCAGAGGTCAGTCTGAGAGTGAGAAAGTAGACTTGACCACTCTGGGAAGGAGCTGAAATTCCATGCTGAAAGCATCAATGGTGAGCCACTGAGGCCTGTGGAATGCCTCAGCCTAAAAGGTTATAGAGAGAGAGTATCTGTAGAGTCAAACCTCCAAGCACAGGGCAGTGAGGAGAATTAATGAATAAGTAAAATCAACAGAAACTAATAAATATAAACACTGCAGTGTGGGTTGTACCATCTCAGTAAAGTACAGTAATGTGTATTTGACATCCCGGGGGCCTGGGAGACCAGGGGTAGATAAAGATGTGGTCCTGGATCACAGGATCCTGCCTAACTCCAAGCTCTACTCCTTCCTATCTGAATGAACCTAAACAAGTCACAAGTCTTCCTCAGTTTCCTCATCTGCAAAGGGGGAACCATAAAGAAACACATATCATATGTATTATAAAAAATGTGCCTGACACATAATGAATGCTTAATAAACATTGATTATCTATGTCCTCAGTACTGAATATTTTACCAACATTTAACAGTTTGCAGGAAACAAGAAGCAGATATAAAACAAAATAAATGTGCTTGCTTCAAGCATAGATCATACTATTTAAAACACTTAAATCAATCTATGGTCAGGCGGTGGTGGCGGTGGTGGCGACAGCAGCAGCAGCAGCAGCAGCAGCAGCGCACGCATTTAATCCCAGCACTCGGGAGGCAGAGGCAGGTGGATCTCTGTGAGTTCGAGACCAGCCTGGTCTGCAGAGCGAGTTCCAGGACAGCTAGGGCTACACAAAGAAACCCTGTCTTAAAAAAAAAAAAAAGAAAAGAAAAGAAAAAGAAATCAATCAATCCAATTAAGAGATAGTGTTAAGAGAAGTAAGGAGACAGACGGATACCCACTATGGCTTCCTCGTCGTACTAAGTGCCTTACCTGTGTTCTCATAGTATCACTAGGGATGACATGAGAAGAACGTTCAGCCTGCCTTAGGATCAGATCAAGCGCTGTGTGGAGTTTGGGCGGAAGACAACATGTAGACCCGATTGCAGCCCAGTTTCTGCCCACCCTCTGCCCAGAAGCTCGCAACAGTGGCTCTGCTGTTAAAATGCCATGTGTCTGACTCCTGTGCAGGGCTGAGGTTGTGGCTCATTAGGTGGGCTGGCCCTATGTCTTCCCAGCCTGCTCACTACTGCTTACCCCGCCTACCTCTCCTCCAGAAGCTCCTCAGGAATGCCTAGGAGCCCACCCATGCTTGCTAGGCTCCAGATCAGCTGTGCCAATTATAGCCTTAGGGCCTCACTTTCCAAAGCCGCCTCCAGTAAAGACTGACTAGTGTGAGGAGAATCTGGGTCCGTGGTGGTCTATTGACAGAGTCCTCAGAAACAGGTCCTTACCGTCCATGCTCTCCCTACTCTTGATCCCTTCTGGGAAGTTGTAAGAGTCTTGCAAGTCCCTTTGGTAGTGGGGCTGGCATAGCTGGGACTTGGCACAGAGCCCTCCCATGATGCTGCTCACCTCCTCTTCCCACAGCCATCTTGAGTGAGCTCTTGCAGAGGGAGAATCGCGTCCTGCACTTCTGGACCTTGAAGAAGCGGCGGTTAGATCAGTGTCAGCAATACGTGGTGTTCGAGCGCAGTGCTAAGCAGGTATGTCCAGAGTTCCCTTGGCTGTGCCTCACTGCTGGGCTGGGTACAGAAGACCACGGTAGCGGGCACAGTTAAGGCCAGAGGGGATGACAGAAGAAGGGATAGCCAGTTTCCCCTTATCAGTAATTTGGCTTTCCTAGGCATTCGATGCTAAGTTTGACACCAGGAGTTATGATGGGCTGTACAGTTATCCACTGGGTCTGACCTATGATAACCCCCAGTTTATACACAGCTACTCACTGGCTCTGACCCATGATAATCCAAGTTTATACATAGATACTCACTGAGTCTGACCCATGATGACCCCCAATTTATACATAGATACATAGATAATCACTGGGTCTGACCCATGGTAACCCCCAGTTTATACATAGATATATAGATACTTACTGGGTCTGACATATGATAGGGCCCCAGTTTACTGCTTTGTGGCAGGCTATTCCAACTCAAAGAAGAGCCTCCATAAAAAATAAAAATTTAAAAAACAACTCCCTCAGAGCTACACATTTCCTGGGTCCCAAGCCATAAGGCTTGCTCATAATGTAGCATGTTTTCCTGCTGACAGCTGCCTTCTGGGGGACTGGTGGTGGTGTTTCCTCCCACAGGCATTAGACTGGATCCAAGAAACAGGAGAATATTACCTCTCAACACATACCTCCACTGGGGAGACCACGGAGGAGACTCAGGAGCTGCTGAAAGAATATGGGGAATTCAGGGTGCCTGCCAAGGTAGGGAGTATCCCAGCCCCTTCTCCAAGTCCACCTAGTACTCTCCTTCGTAGGCAACTTTACATTATGGAAACAATAACAGTCTCTGTATACAGAAATGTGTAGCCCTCATGGCACAAGAAAAGTATGTTTGTGATTATCTCCTTTGGAACCAAAGTCCTCCCCAAATTATATCTCCAAACAGGAAGTTGGTTGCTAAGACACCTCGTTATCACGCTCCAGATTCTGGGGTCTCCTTTGTTCTCTCAGACCAGTTAAGGTGAAAGGTTTTACATACTCATGTAAAACTGTGCATGCCTTGTAAGCATCTTCCAGGGGTAGCCAGCCTTTTAACACTGTGACATGTTGTCATCTACAAATGTGTTGGGCTACATTCTTGTCTCTCCGGGATGCATGTGGCCTGGGGACTGCAGGTTGAACCCATCTAAACTCTACATATATCTACATAGTCTCGAAATTTGAATGTCTGGGAAAGCACACCTTACGGGCTGGAGCAGTAAGTCAGGAACTGATGAAAATTCAGGGTGCCTACCAAATAGGGCCTATCCCAAACCTCCCCCAGTCCACCGAGAACCCCCGCTCTGGCCACCTTCGTGCTAGGGAAGCAAGAGCAGCCACTGTACACAGAACTGTGTGTTGGGAAGCCACTAAGGACAGGCTCATAAAGCAGGTGACTTTCCAGTTTTCAGACCTACTTCCATTTGCCCTCAGACTTGCTAGTCATCAGTCGGATCTCTGGGGAGCAAACTGTACAAGCTCATTTAGACCGAGGTAGCAAGAATGCTGTAAGGGAAGAAAACCTGGTTTTTACCAGTTTTCACAGCCAGCGTTTGACTCGAGGACCCTTGTTTTGACTGAGAAGCTGATGTGTAATAGACCTTTCTTTGTGGTACCCAATATATCTGCCTGCTTTCTTTTTTTTTTTTTTTTTTTTTTTTGGTTTTTCGAGACAGGGTTTCTCTGTGTAGCTTTGCGCCTTTTCCTGGAACTCACTTGGTAGCCCAGGCTGGCCTCGAACTCACAGAGATCCGCCTGCTTTCTGTGGCATCCCTTCCACACATGGAAGATGCCCTTTCCAGGGGGAGAGCTGTTTGTCTTGGGGCCAAGGAGGAGAACACACTCACGCCATCCCTAGAGACCCCTTCAATATCACAGCACATGTTCCTCTAGCTTGGTTTAACAAAACCTCCTTCCTGTGCTGGTATTCAAAAGTAATTATCCACATTATGACTCTGCGGTGAACTCAGTATTGGGCAGGTAGCTTGCATTGTTTGGAGCTTTGGGGCCTTTTGCCTGCTCTGAAGAGCTGTGAGTTCTGATCGGAGGTTCGTCTCAACACCAGCTAGAGAAATGGCTCAAAGAAGGTAGCAGAGGAGCAGGCCCCAGTTCAAATCCAAATGAAAGTGGTTTTTGAGGTTGCCAGTTTATGTCCATCTGACCTCTCCTAAGAGCATCATTAGTGAACCATTAGCAGGGTGCATCCACCTGCGTGGGTAGACTATAACAGTAGCCAGAGCTTCTTAGGACAAGTCCGTTGATAGCCCAAGGGGAAATGCAGAGGATGCAGTCATGTTAGTTTATCCTTTACAATCTGCTCCTTAGCTTTGCCCTCTTCCATCTGTCATTTCTGCCCTAAACTGCAGTAGCTTCTTCATTGGATTGCATTCTCCCAGCCTTTCCTTCCCTCTGATCCATCCTACTCCTCTTACCTGTAAAGAGTCACTTGGCCACAGCATCCCTCCATTCGGGAACGTTGATGGTCTTCATTGCCTTCAGGTTCTTACTGCTTCCCACCTCACACAGCTTCTGTCTATCATCAGTTGTTCCTTTGTGCTAGTGTGGGCTTCTGCAGACTGGATGCTCTTTCTTACCCTCCAAGAGATCCATTTGCCCCACCGCCAATTCCATACAAGTCCTCCACCTAAAAGAGCGTCCCCTCTCTCTAGTTTGTGCTATGGAAAGCAGCCCACCTTTCCAGTCCAGTGCCACCTCTTCTGTGGTCCTGTCTCCCTTCTTAATAGCACAGGGCCCTCCCCTGCTGCACCGTCAGCCCCTGTCTGTATAACCTTCAGGCAGCTGGAACAAGCCGTGTTTTTTCCAGGAGTCTTTGTACAGGGATATCTCCAGTGCGAGCCTGAGTGTCTCAAGGAATCTCTGTGCAGGGATATCTCAATATCCCCAAAGACAAGAACCCCCTTTGTTCACCCAGTGTTCCCCAGGTTATCTGATGCAGCGCATGCATTGAAGGGAGGTCCCAAACATCTATGAACATTAGGAATCTTGGATAGACTTCAGAACTACGACACTCAAGTCTATGCTAACATGACTTTTCCAGCTCAGTTCTCCATTTCCTGTCTTCCTCATAGTTCTCAGCTGAACTATGTCTGTTAGTGGTTACCGAGTTCCTATCTAGCATGTTCTCAATCTCAGTTATTTGTGTCAGAATATCTACTGGTAACAGCCCAGCTGAGGCACCTCTGCCTGAAGCCTCCAGCCTCACCTCAGTCAACTCCCCGGAGGCAAATCTCCAGTAACCAGTCAGCTCTGGCGTCTAGTCGCTATAACCAATGTAATGAAATTTGGTATGGAAAGCTAACTGACCTTGAATGACAGAGAAGTATGGTGGCCCTCACAATTGAATAGTGCAACAGGTTATACTGAATTATTATACTCTGCTCAAAAAAAAAAATGAGATCAAGGAGAATATAGAAACACCAAATATAGAAAGGCAATTTTATATATATATAAAAAACTTCCAATATAAGAATAAAAATAAGACAGAGGTTTGGCAAGGGTAAGAACACACAATTGCACGTTGTGGTATGCCTATAGGCAATCTAGTTAGAAGAATACAAATGATACTTTTTATTGTTTCAAAAATTATAGGGGAACCGGCACTTGATGACAGGGAGGCTGAACGTCTCAGCATCTAACAGAATGCTGTTTCTTCTAAAAAACAAAATTGTTTTTAGATGTTTTTTTCTTTTTACAATCCAGTGGGGTTTTTTCCTAGTATATTCACAAGCTTTATAATCCTTGCCACAGCTGAGTGGAGCTCAGGAGTTAAGCATTAGGAGTAGAAGTCCTCCTTCCCATCTCTCCTTAGGCATATGCCTGTGCTGTTCACTTCCTCTAACTAAAATCACTCAGTATGTAATCCTCTGTCTAGCTTCTTTCCCTTAGCATAATGTTTTCAGTGTTCCACCCCTGTTTTAATGTGTGTCAGCACCTCGTCCCTCTTGATGGTTACACAAATAATAATAATAGTTGGTTTTCACAGATAGAGCTTTATCATTTATCGGCTGGATCTTGACTTACTGTTTCTCACATGAATAATATTTAGTTTTATGAACTTGATGTTTTATGAGGTCTTAGGAATCATAATGAATATTAGCACTACCTGCAAGTTTGGTGTGAGCACATTCTTCTCAGTTTTCTGAGAAGTGAAGTGGCTAGGTTACACGGTGCCTCTCTGTTTAATTTTGAGGAGCTTCCCATTCCAAAGCAGCTTTCCAGCAACGTGTGCAGGGTCTAGTGTCTCCACCTCGCCATCAGCACCAAACTCCTGCCTGTCCTGAGGAACGTGATGGAGGAGGAGTCCCGCTATGTTCCCCGTGCTGGCTCAAACCCCGGAGCTCGAGTGGTCCTGTTTCTGCCTCCAGAGTGCCCTGGGGTGTTCCCACTCGCCTTCCCTCGACTTCCCTCTATGCTCTCACTTACTTCTACTCCGCAGCTGCCGCCTGCGTCCTGCCGCCATAGTTCAGATCACCAGAGACACACCCTCAGCTGAGTCACGTTGCCACCAATGTCCATTCTCAAATGGGCTTTTAAAGCCAGGACACCTGAAAAGTGATTGGCCACCTACTGATGGGCTGTCCTGGCAGGACAAGTCTTTGCCTCTGGTCTCATCAGCTGCAGCCGGGAATGTGACGGGTCACGTGGTTTCAGATTGTGGTCTGTGGGGCCACGGCCATGGTTGTACCTGGAAGTTTTCCTGTGTCCCACTGGTCCCCAGCCGCTCAGACCCAAGTAAACACACAGAGGCTTATATTAATTAAAACTGCTCGGCCATTAGCTCAGGCCTACCACTGACTAACTCGTACACTTAAACTCAGCCCATTTCTGTTCATCTATATGTCGCCACATGTTTTGTGGCTTTACCTGTGTGCCATTACATGCTGTTCCCTGAACAGCAGGCTGGCATCTACTGACTCAGCCTTCCTCTTCCCAGAATTCTCCTTGTCTGCTTATCCTGCCTATACTTCCTGCCTGACTACTGGCCAATCAGCATTTTATTAAACCAGTGTGCCATAGCATTATCCCACAGCATATAGTTGTGTCCCATTGGGCTGAGTGATCTTAGCCTTGCTCACCTCTGAACTCTAGATTTAGCATCCACTCGCTTCACCCCTCCATTCACCTCTCAGAGAGTGGTTCTTCTTTTCTAGACAGTGAGATAGACCGATGAGGAGGGTATTCGCTCAGCTTTTAGGAGAGGTTCAGGCCCACTGAAGAGGACACATAAGCAACTGTATGAGACACATGCTAAAACAGAGGCCTGTGCATGGAACTGTGGGAGTATACCCCCATCTGCAGGGAGGACTCCTGGCTGAGGGTGGGGTGCCCAGGCGCTATCCCCACAGCAGGATGGGGATGACGTTCAGCACAGCTGTCGTTTCGGAGTGGAGAACCTCAGAGATGGGTTCCTGCAAAGACAGGCGGGGCCAGGTGGGGTGGAGCTTGACCACACCGCCTGTTGACAGTCCGCTCCCCAGCCTCCTCGAGGACGCAGAGTAACCTCAGTCACAGGCTTTCTCCTTACTGATCCGAATTAGCTTTGCTGTCTTCCAGTTCAGGTTCCACTAGCAAAATGGCCGCTCCCCCACTACAGACACCATCTGAAGTGTGGTCACCTTACCAGGAGCAGGGAGAAGCTGTTTCCAGGACTTTTATCTAGAAAGGGGATTCTTGATTGGTAAAAACAAAGATCAAGCTCTTTTAAGAAAATAACAAACTAGAAAGAACACCCTGCCCCAGGAAAAAGATAAGAACCCTAAGAGAACTGATATGCGCATCTTCAGGATCCCAGGTTTCTTGTCTCAGCCAGTTCCTGGCGTAGTTGGAGGGATATTCCTCCAACCTCACACCTTCCTCTTCTCTTCCATTCCAAAGCCCTTCCAGCCCTTGACTCTCGGCCCCTGGCCAGCCCACCGTGCTGAAAAAGGAGAGGCTAATTGTATTGTGCCCCTGGCCATGCGTCAGGCAGAGCACTCTGCTCCCCTCTTGGACACTTCTCTCTTGGGAAGGGGTGTGGATGAGCCTGGAAAGGTGTATGTGAGATAGTTAGGGCTGTGAAAGGGTAGGGATGGTGGAGTCGGCAGAGACCGGCTGTCTTTTGTGTGCTTTGCCGTAATGAATCAACTGTTTGCTTAGGTTCTTGGTAAGAAGTTTGGAACACTAATTTGTCAGGGTAAATTCCATTTGTTAGTGAGAAAATAGATTACACGTAGCCCAGGAACTGAGGCATAGCTTTGATCTTGGGCCAAACTTGCCAAGGGAGAACATCAACCTTGTGCTGTTCGGTAACCTCCTATTTCTCTTTCTGTGGTGAAGAGCTCACCTTCTGGGGGTCTGGGCTGCCCTGGCTGCATCCTGAAGAAGTAACATCAGTGTGTTTGGGAATTTCACATTGCTGATATCAATTCTTACGGAGGCGGCAATGACAAGTTCTGATGTATTCTATAGAGAGGAACTCAACTGAGGGGATGGTCCAGTTACAAGTAGTAAGCCACTGCCCTTGCATAAGGAAAACCACCCTCTTGTTCTCATAGTACTCCTTAAGGAGGATCCCAGAGTGCTGACCATGTTCTTGTCTCACACACTGGCAGAGTCCTTCTGCTGTGGTTCAGCAGCTTCCAGACATAGTGGGACATCCGGGCACCCTGCAAAGCTTAACTCCATGGCTACCAGCTTTCTTGTTGATACTGAACAGTTTGGTGACCAGAGATAGAATCTTCTTCTTGTTTTCCCCTTCTCAGTCCTGGGCTCAGCTGCTAAGTACTTCCCCTTGTGCTGGAACTTTCTAGAACACACAGCAGGAGGGTGGTGTCTGCCATTCCCCCCTAACCTTTCACCTTAGGGTCCCCCTTTGCAGCTGTGCCTGTGGTACCAGCCTTCTTGGCTGCCGTTTGCTTTTCCTCGGTGGCCCACTTAGCAGCTACCTCACGTACCGCCCTGCAAGATGGGACAGATCCGCTGTCTTTTCAACTGCAGCTCTCGCCATTTTTCTGCCTCCGTTTTCTAGATTGTAGCATGCTCTAAAATTTGGACCTCCTTTTCCTAAAAAAAAAAAAAAAAAAAAAAAAAAATTTCCTTCTGGCATATCATTTAAATGTTATTTCATTTTCCTTAAGAGTTCTCAGGCATCTCTCATAAATTTTAGTTGTGAAATTCGAACTCATGCTAAAAGATGAGCAAGGGTTTGCCGCACTCGTCCCTTCCGGCTCCCTGCCTTACCCAGCAGGCCTTCTCTGCCTTCCCATGCAGATCCTACCTCCATCCTCTCTATTGTAACATCCCTCTGTTACAACGTTCTTCTGACTTTGACATTCAGTTACATGACGCCCGGAGCTGTCGACTGTTCTGTATGAAAATCTTGTCCCCTCTGCAGAGACAGGCAGGAACTGGGAACAGAGGGTCCGAGGCAAATGCTGCTGTCACCTCACAGAGACTTGTTCTCCTCCTGCAGACTTCCTAAAGATGTTTTAAAACTCCCGTGAGTCTCAGGTGTGATCATAACATGCTCTATAAGTCTGTAAAGTCACTAAATTCAGATTAGAGGACCTCACATCACATCAATAGCAATGGCTAGCATTTCTGACTTAACTAGTTGTATGAACCTTTTCTGGAGACATGAGCAAATGCCTTCTCACCCAGATAAGGCACCAGAAAGACAGACCAAAGAAACAGTTGCTCTCAATGGGAACATGTGTGAGGGGTTACTTGCAGGAGTGTGGGAAACTTACAATCCACTACACCAGTGAAGGAAATGTCACTGAACTCCAGCAACTATTAACTGCTTATATATCTTTTGGAGTTGGTGTGGCCTTGAGAGTCCTTCCCCCTAATAACCTTTAACTGTCTATGAATCCTTGGGAAGGGTAAGGGCCTCGGGAGCCCTGCCCATCCTCCATGATGGAAGGTCAGTAGACCCAATCTTGGGCAGCTCTCCTTTAGGCGATCACAGCTGCTGACAGTCCAAGAGGGTGGTGGCCACATCATGCCTGGAAGACAGTGTTCCACAGCACAGGTTCTTACAGGAGCGCCTGTGAGCACCTGCTGTGTTCCAAGCATGTTCTAGGCAGTAGGCACTGTTGGCCCATTAAAGTTCGCAGTAACTTTCTGAAGCAGATGCTATTAGGATTCCTATTTTGTGGATGGAGAAACTGGTAGGGCATGAGAGATTTAAATAATTGGGTCTAGGCCACCCAAAAGCTGGGTGACAGAGCTGCCATGCAAACCCAGTCATCAGCTGAGAGGTACCTACAGCTGCTGGGCAGAGCAGAGGGGGCTTGGGGCAAAGGGGTCTGAGAAATGATGTGATCCAGTAATGCTGGGTCGTCTCTTGGGGCAGCAAACGAAAGAGAAGGTGAAGCTTCTGATCCAGCTCGCGGACAGCTTTGTGGAAAAGGGCCACATCCATGCCACGGAGATAAGGAAATGGGTGACCACGGTGGACAAGCATTACCGAGACTTCTCGCTGAGGATGGGGAAGTACCGGTACTCCCTGGAGAAAGCCCTGGGAGTCAACACGGAGGTGTGTATCAGGTGCTGGCCACTGCAGATTCTTCCTTCTCCTCTCCCTCAGTACCGCCAGCCTCCTCGCCATGGAGGGGGCACATTTCCTGGGCAGTCCTTCCGAGCTGTGGACCCTATGAGCCTCGTGCATTTTTAATAGGTTTGGGGGACCTTAACCAACCATTCATCTCAAGCCCCCCCCCTACACATTCCCAAGATTAATCTTATATGTACTACAGAATTGACTGGCCAGGAGCAAGACCTATGAATACAAAGCAGAGGGTTTTTTTGTTGTTGTTGTTGTTTTCTGTATAGTTAACTGTTGGCTCTGAGGACCAAACCCTTTATTTTGGTCTCATCAGTACAATCATCTAACCAATTATGTTAATGAGCCAATGATTAGAGTCCCTCAGATGTATATGACTGATTCTCGGGAACGAGGGGCACAGCGTGTGTAAGGCTTGTCGGACACCTCAGCCAAAAGAAGGTACCAAGTTCCGTGAAGCGAAGGAAGACTGACTTTTAATCTCTTTTTTATAATAGAGGTCGGGGACCTACCAATTAAAAGCTAAATCCAGCCTGGCATTTAATCCTAGGAGTTCTAATTCATGTATCTTTAAACAACCCCATGCTTAGAGATAGAGCAGCCTTGGGTAAAGTGGTCAAGCCATTAAAATTTGAGGTTCATAATGTCTCCCTCAGGCAGTAAGGGTTGGGTTTTTTTTGTTTTGTGAGTCCCATCATACATAATACTAATGATGGATTAAGCAAGCAGGGGTGAGCAATTACAGAGTTCAGTCACTGTTGGGTATTCTGTTCCTGTTTCCATGGGAGACTGCTTGTTTCAATAAAGAGCAGTTTATTTTCTCTTGACAAATGGGAGGTTTTCAGTGTTTTCCTGTACTTCTGTTTCACATTTATTTTATTGATAAAGAACCAATTCTGGCTAATTCATGTTTAGATTTAATCAGGGCCCGGAAAACAGATACATAATGCCTAGAGCTACAGACAGTAGCACTACATATTTGGCCAGAACGTCCTCTACCTTTTTGACTTGAAAGGCAGAATGACCCTATGAAGAAGGCTTGTGAGTGGGACCTTGTGGGGACCCCCATCTTGTCACCTTCCATGAGGTTGTTTTCACCCCTTTCCCCCAATTCATTGGAGAGGCCTTCCTAAGGCTTCCCCAAGGCGAGCTGACCCCTGTGACCCCTGTGACCCTTCTCACGCAGGATAACAAGGACCTAGAACTGGACATCATCCCAGCAAGCCTTTCAGATCGTGAGGTTAAGCTCCGGGACGCTAACCACGAGGTCAATGAAGAGAAACGGAAATCAGCTCGGAAGAAAGAGTATGTTGGGGGGAAGGGGGAGGGGATGACGGGGAGGGGAGGGGGCTCCCCCTGCAACTAGCAGGCTCTTCCGTGTTTTCCCTGCTTCCCGTCCCTTGTGACAGCGGACATGTCATCTTGTCTACCTGTAGATGCAGAGGTAGACCTTGAGGAGATAGGCTCACCAGAGACCCCTCAGCCTCTCCGTTCTCTACTGTATCCAAGTGCTCTTCCTGTAGCAGGGCCTTCTCAGGGGGGCATCTGCCCCTCAGACCATCAAATTTTGCATCCCAGTGTCAGAACTCAACCGTAACCAAACCAAACCACTTCACATAACGGAAATCAGACCTAGGGAAGCTGAGCGACTCTCCCCCAATGCCATGATCCGTATGTAATAAGTAGATCCAGAATTCTGCGTCTTCATCATTGCATAGACCATGTTTCCTTCCATTATGTCTCTCGCCTCTCACTGGCTCCAGATTTCCAACAGTTTCTTGTTGCTCTCTGAATAGGGACCAGACTCCTCGGCATTCCACCACCTGGCCCCACCTAAGTCAGTTTTATTTCAGAGTGCTTCCCAGTTCAAGTGACACACTGGAGACAGGTCACTGTCACTGATTTCATCATCGACAAGAACGTCAAATACAGTTGTTCATGCAGCGTTCCCGGCCTAGAACCCTCCTCTTTTGGTTTTGGTTTGGTTTTCCTTTTCCTCTCTTTGTTCGTGTGTGTGTGTGCGTGTGTGGTGTGTGGTGTGTGTGTGTGTGTGTGTGTGGTTTTATTTGGTCCCTGTCTCAACTTTATTGAGCTCACACCATATGCCTCCATGAACTCCTACCTGCGTCCTCTGCTGCCCTTGTTCTATCCCTTTCTGATCATCTAACTTCTTTTACTTATTCTCTCTGGTCATGTCTCACTAATGAGATTATAAACTCTTTGGTGATAAAGAATATTTTATACGCTTTTGTATGAACCAATAGTTTCCCAGAGTAACAGGGATACCACAGTTGACCAGGAGAAGTTTATGGAATATTATTGGATATGGAAACTTAAACCTTAGTTGAGGGACAAGAAGTTATCCAAAATTACATAACAAATAAACCCTATAGCTGAATACAGTGACGTGCGCATACCTTTCATGCCAGCACTCAGGAGGTTTAGACAGGAAGACTGGAAATTTGAGGGCCAGTCTGAGTTATGTAATGAGACTCCATCTTAAAAAAGAAACTAAGAAGGGAGGGAGGGAGAAACAGAGGAAGGGAGAGAGAGAGGGAGGAGGAGAGGGAGAGAGACAGAGAGAGAGAGAAAAGAAAGGAAAGAAAGGAAGGAAGGAAGGGAAAGAAAAAGAAAGAAAGAGAGAGAGAGAAAGGAAGGAAAGAAAGAAAGAAAGAAAGAAAGAAAGAAAGAAAGAAAGAAAGAAAGAAAGAAAGAAAGAAAGAAAGAAAGAAAGAAAGAAAGAAAGAAAGAAAGAAAAGCAAACAAACAGTTGAAAGCATCAGTTTTCTTACTTGCATTTTAGGGATGTATTTGGGCCAGAAGAAAATAAGGTGCTATGGAAGGAATTATAACATCTCTCCTCCCCTACCCCTGCATCTGGTTTATATTTGGATTCCAATCTTTGCCTGGTTAATAGTATTTTAAATGGAAAGGAGTATGTACCTTGCAATTGGCCCTGAGAGTGAATTGTAGAGGTCAGAGGTAAAGTTGATGCCTAAGTTTACTCCTCTGTCACAGTTGGCCCATGTGGATAAGAGGCAAGTAAGATAGAGATAGAGTCAAGCACTATGGAAGAATCCAAAGTTGCCTGAGACTTCCATACATTGAATCAGAATAAGAATGGCTAGGGTCGGAATCCATTTAGAGAGCTGGGACCAATTTATCACTAGATACCTGCTCCATTCTCCCAAGTTCAGCCAGCCCTTTATATTCATGAGTCCCACATCCTCCCATTTAACTAGCCCTGAATTAGAAATATTCAGGAAAAAAAAATGTGCCTGTACTGAACAGACACAAGCTATTTTCTTGTCATTATTTTCTAAACAGTATAATACAACAATTATTTGTGTAGCACTTACCCTGTCTTGGGCATTATAAGTAATCTTGAAGTTATTTAAAGGGCTTGGGGGATGTGTGTAAATTATATGCAGATACTATGGCATTTTATAGAAGGAACTTGAACAGTTGCAGGTTGGCACCCACGGGGATCCTAGATCCTATCCACCGAGGATACATTCTCAGTGAATCTTGATCGCAGCTAAGCAGAACACATTGCCCTTTTGGTCGGTTGGTTAGAGGATAGTTACTGACCCACATTTCACATTCAGGAATTACAAAGGCCTTGAACATGTGAATAATGAGCTGTGTCAACCTTACAATATCTTGATATTTTACTTACTTTAAGCTGAGCTTATAAAAATCACACATATGCAGAGATTATGGGAGGAGCTTTATGAAGAATATTTATTATTCTGAGTGAAGCTAGAAAGAAATCAGTGGGGGGGTGTTAAGTAGTTAATTTTATCAAAATGAAAAAGGGATCACAGCTTCCTTAAGACTGAAGGAACGAGAGCTGGTCTGTGAAGTCAGAATGTTCTTCATGTGAGGTTGCATTGGTTTGTAGAGCTGTGTAATGAAGTACCACAACGTGGTGACTTCACCAACAGAAAATCCTTGTCGTGGAAGCCAGAGACCTGAAACCAAGGAGTGCAAAGGTTCATTTCTCTCTGAGGGTAGAGAGGAAAAGATCTGCTCCAGGCCTCCCCCTTCATTTGTTAGTGGAATCTTCATAGTCATGAGCCATTCCTCCTGAATGTTTATGCCTGTGTACAAATCTCCCCTTCTGTAAGGACATTGGCCATTTTATATTGAAACCCACCCTATTCTGTGCTGTAATGATTATTTCCAAATAAGTCAAGATCTGAGGAACGGAGAGATGGGATTTGAATACACTAATTCTGAGGGACACAATTCAAGCCATAACAGAGAAGCCACGGAGAGGATTGTATTTGGCTAGCCCTCCAGGCTTCTTTCTGGGACAATGGAGAGAATGGAGGAGTACATTATAAAGAAGGTTAACATGGAGGAAGGAGGTGGAGAGAAAGAACAAGAAAAAATGAAAGCCAATGCAAAGACCAAAAAATGTTTTCCCAAGGCCAGCTGTGCTCCTTCAGATCCTCCCTGGTTTCATAGCAACCTACAGACCTGACCTCTGAGCATTTCCCAGGATCCTATGCACCAGGCAGTTTCCTCACACTGTCTTACTCGGTCCTTGCAGCAGCCCTGGGTGGTCAGCTGTGTTATAGATAAGAAGTCCCGGGGCCTGGAGAAGCAGGTCTTCGTTCTAGTGATTGGCAGACTTGTAATTCAGTTCCTGTTTGTCTAACTCCAATATTCACACACTTCCCACTCTGCCAACAGAGGAAGAGTAAGAGGAGAGTGGTTAATTGACTTCTGCAAAAGTGAAGTCTTTAAATCAATCCTTTAATAGAAAGCCACCATTAGAGTGATACATTGCTTTAGGGGAAGCCCATCAAGATGAAGATCCCAGGAAAGATGCTGCCCACATAGGATTTCTGATCATGTTTTCAAAAGCACACACCTTGGGGATTTAGTTTCTCAAATTTTTCATGTGATAGAACACCTAAAAATAGGAGTTAGAGTGTGAACTATAGGAAAAACTGATACTAAAAATGTAAGTTAAATATTTAAATGTATAGTTTGAACTCAATTAGATTATCATATACCAACTAACAAGCACTATTTCTAGCAAAAAAAATTATGGAGATTAAAAAGTAAAGTAGATGCACAATAATGAAGCCATACATCATCAATGCTCAAGTCCATTATGTTATTTAGGGGTCCAAAGAGGGAGTCCTATTCCTTAAAGATACAGAGCACAGCCAGGTGATGGTGATGCACACCTTTAGTCTCAGCACTCAGGAGGCAGAGGCAAGAGGATCTCTGAGTTTAAGGCCAGCCTGGTCTACAGAATGAGTTCCAAGATAGCCAGGGCTACACAAGAAACCCTGTCTTGGGAGGAAAAGGAAAGAAAAAGAAAAAAGATACAGAGTATAAACTTCTGAAGAACATGAATCACTTAACATTATTAACTAATATTGGGCGTGCCGGTTTTGTGTGCGTAGATTTGTGATGCAAATAAATCTCATTGGAGACACTGCCTAAATACTGAATAGAACCAACCAAGGTCAGAGATCAGCAAACTGTGGCCCACAGGTCAAAGTGGATTCACCCTCTGTTTTATATAGTCTGTAATATAAACTAATTCTTACATATACTAACTGGTTGAAGGAATCACACAGACTATGTATGGGGACATGTCAGACTTTTAATGCCCTGGTTTCATTGGAACACATCTCCTATGTCTCTGCTGCCTCTGCTGTGCTGGGTGGTCATACCAGAGACTGAACAGCCCATAAATATCACCTGGTTCTTTACAGAAAACTTGGTAAAGCCCTGAGCTCAGTTGGACATCTCTGCCTGACTTGGAACCTGTTTAATTTGAGTACTGAACTATTTCAGTGTAAGTCTATAAACGACTGGGCAGAGAGCATTCTGGGAGCTGTCAGGGAGATCCTGGAGATGGAAGAGACAACTGCGATTCAGACTGTTTAGCTGCCGAGCTGCAGTGTGAGCAGCCCTACATCTTGTGCACATATGCCTGTGCACACATACAGTCCACAGCGCATGCACATCAGCACTGTAGAAATGAGTGGAAAAGCACAAAGTAGAACCAGCTGGTTGCAGACACGGAGAAGGGATGGGGAGCACATGACCACCGGGATGAGAGGGATGCGGGAGAGGGAAGAGCTTTATTGGTGAAGTGGAAAGCAGGAGACTCAAGTGTCACAAGTGCCAGGGTGGGGAAGTGAAGTTGGAAGGGAGGAGGCAATGTATCTATAAGCAACTGAAAGACCATGTGTTCCCCTCTAGATTCATTATGGCTGAACTGCTCCAAACAGAGAAAGCATACGTGAGGGACTTACATGAGTGCTTGGAGGTAAGTCCTGCAGTGATCCGTTTCCAGCTCCAGTACAGAAGTGCCATGTAGGCCCTTGTCAACGCCCTGAGAGCTGCCCAGTTCTCTTGCCGTTCTGCTGGAAAGTAAAAAGGCAGTTGGGGAGATCTCCCAGAGTCAAGTGCAAATGCACGGGAGTTTAAAGTGCTTTTGAAAAGAAGCTCTACACTTCTCTCAAGTAGGAGCTAGACCCAGACCAAAAAAAAGGGGGAAGGAAAGGGGAGTGTGTCAGGCACCTCATTTCAAAGTACAAACCGTGACACCAGTTTAATAAATAACAAGACTAGTGCCTGGCCATGCTGAGTTTCAGTGATGGAGTGGCCAGGTTTTCTCTGTTCTACTTGTTAAACGTTTCGCCTTTTGAACTCCATATGCAATCCCAGTTCCACTCTTGCCTCACATGCTTGAGGGGTCTCTTTTGTCCCGGTTTCTTGCGGCATGCTTGCCAGTGATGAATCTGTCACTGTCTTACAGACCTACCTGTGGGAAATGACCAGTGGTGTGGAGGAGATACCACCTGGGATCCTCAATAAAGAGCACATCATCTTTGGCAACATCCAGGAGATCTATGACTTCCATAACAAGTATGTTGGTGGTGGTGGTGGTGGGGGGGCTTCAATTGAGCACTCTGAAGGTGCAAAAGCTAGGCATCTGGCTGCCCATCAAGTGGATCAAAGCCACTGACTGGTAAGCCTTCTACTTTACCTGACACGGTCTTTCTTACTCGGTCAATCTTGGAGTCAGTTTCTGGTTCACCCTGTCTCCACAAGCGTACACAATTCTTAGTGGAATCAGAAGTAATCATTCTGCAGCGCCCTTTCAGTTCTCACAGGGAGCAGGCAGCGTCCTCATTTGCTCAGTTAACCTGGTTACCAGAGCATTGAGGCCGCAAGAGTGGCTTTGACCCCATGAAGGCTGTGGGAAATCCTGCCTTCAGCATTCACCGGGGACTAACCATTCTCTATTCGTGATCTCTCGGGTTCAAATTCCATTCAACTTTTGTCTCGAGCTATTTCCTCCATTCCTGATCATCCCATCATCCTTTTCCTCAACCAAATATATATATATTCTGGCACATCACATTTCTTGATAACTTACAGAAGACATAATCAACACTATGTTTTTGTTGAAGTAGAACTATAGAACACTAAAACTTCACGGCCCGTTTTTCCAGCTCCAAGCTTGATATAAGAATCTTTCTGTTTCATGCCAAACATATTTGCTATTAGTAGATGGTCAGCAAGAATACTAGTGTGACCAACTGGTAGAAATAACTCAGTTTCTAAAATTCAAGTAGAGAGAATCTTGAGATACAGGGGATAAAAATGTGACACTAAGTCCTTGAGCCCCCTCAGGAGTCTGCAGTAGAGGAAGCTGAGTGAGGCTAGTCTTGGGACTTAGTGAGCTAAGACAGAAACTCTGGGGATAGAAAAGCCAGCTTCTGGAGTCCTGAGGAAACTGTGTGCATAGGTGGAGAACCACTCTGAGGCAAGACTAGACTGTAGCTAGAGTTTTCCTGCCTGGCCCACAGTCAGGACAAATCTCTATCACCCACCAGTCTCACAGCCACTCAGACCCAACCAAGTAAACACAGAGACTTATATTACTTATAAACTGTATGGCCATGGCAGGCTTCTTGCTAACTGTTCTTACAGCTTAAATTAATCCACTTCCATAAATCTATACCTTGCCACGTGGCTCGTGGCTTACTGGCATCTTCACATGCTGCTTGACATGGTGGCGGCTGGCAGTGTCTCCCTGACTCAGCCTTCCACTTCCCAGAATTCTCCTCTCTCCTTGTCCCGCTTATACTTCCTGCCTGGCCACTGGCCAATCAGTGTTTTATTTATACAGAATGATATCCACAGCACTAGACGACAGTGTCCAACACAGTAACCAGGGCATATGTGCAGCTACTGAACTGCTGAGGACCTCAGTTTGGATTGTTCTTACTTTTAATGAATTTAAATAGTTAGGAGTGGAAAAAATGGCTGCCATATTGGGCTGTCCCACTCTGGAAAAATGAAACTTCCATACAGCTCTATGCTAAGAATGACCCCCGCCCCAGGCAAGCCAGAGTTGGTGTGAAAGAATCCTGGACTCTGAGAGGGATGGGGAGAAACTGCTATGATGACATGTCCCTGTCAAGGTAGGAGTTTAGTGCCCACCACGTGCTAACCTGTCAGGAAACTCAGGGCTGGCAGAGCGTGTTTTCTTCCCACTCTTTTTTTATTTTCTTTCCATCATAAACGTCCTTATTTGCTTTACCCAGCAGTCTCCAGACACAGTATTTTGTCTTCATGACAGTCGTTAATAAGACTCTAATAAGTCCATTCTTGACCACTGACCCCAAATTCTGTCATCTGAGCCCAGCTCAAAATCACACTGTCTCCTCCAGGATACCTGAGAAGACATCAGACTGGCAAACGGTAAATCACATCACCTCATTTGTTTGACTGTGGTCTTTGAATGTCACCAACACATCTCACAAGTACACTAGCTAAATATGGACATCTGGATACCTCAGCATGTATGCACTGCCTGTGAACTCTGCTTCTGCAAAATCAAGGGGAAAGAATATTCACTTTAAAATTGAGCCGTTAATAACAAAATATCTAACTCAGCTCCGCTGCTCATTCTGATTTCAGGGTTGCCACTCTAGCACGCCATGGTGAATGGTTTTATAGTTCTCTAAATAGCTGTAATCCTAACTATAACTTACAAAATGTAGTTCTAACAAATTCTTTTTAAATTCAAATTAAACCATATGAAATCTGCACTCGTGAATGGAGGGAATAGGGACTTTTCCCAGCAGCACTGCCAAACATGTTCCCTATTTAGAACTCTGTAAAGAACCAGAGGAACCTATTCCCTATGGTGGGATACCTCACTCAGCCTTGATGCAGGGGGGAGGAGCTTGCTCCTGCCCCAACATGCCATGCTTCGTTGACTCCCACGGGAGGCCTTGCCCTTTCTGAATGGAGCCGGAGGAGGAGTGGATGGTGGAGGTAGAGGGGGCTGGGGGGAAGGAGTGGGAGGAGAGGAAGGAGGGGAAACTGTGGCTAGTATGTAAAATAAATTTAAAATTTTAATAATAATAATAATAATAATAATAATAATAAAAAAAGAACCAGACGAATGTGAAAACCAGCCCCTGGGTTTCTCTTTGTCCTCCCCACCAGCCTCATTACCTCATGGTTAGATAGTTTCCCTGACTATAGTAAATTAGAAGCAATAAATATTGTAAAAATCAGGCACCTGAACAAATGAGTAGTTGAGTGAGCAACATTTTGTAAAAACTTGAGAGAAAGAAGACAGTATGGCAGAAAAGAAAAGGAAAAGACAATAAAACTGTGAGCAGAGGACAGTGGCACATGCCAGTGATCCCAGCACTCAGGAGACTGAAGCAGGGGACCTAGGACTGCAGGCCAGCCTGGGACATCATCCTGATCAAGGACAGCTCACTGTTTATGCAGAGCATCCTGTATCCCACTGTCTGGTCAGCAAAGCCACTGTATTGCAGTGTGACATATGATTGATATTAGTAATAATGTTGTATTACTGTACATCTTTATTTAAATCGAGGGACTCTAATGGATTCTGAAGTCTACTGACTAAGAGAAATTAATGTTTTAAATTATCAACAATTCAAAGGAACATCCAAGGGTGTCAAGCTGTGGGCTGGGGTTTTCCTGTACTGTGTGCTTTCTACTTAAGCCACACAGGTTTTGATTAGTAGGGAAAATATAATTCTAAAATTGCTAATAAATAAAGATAAAATGGTAATTGGCCAAACTTAGAAAATAAAAAGACTATAAACTAGGGAGGACCATGACATTCTCTGTATATCCAATATCTGGTACCATGAGCCTGGTACCACATAAACTTACAGTAAATATTTGCAGAGTGGATGGATGGATGGATGGATGGATGGATGGATGGATGGATGGATGGATGGATGGACGGGCTAGAAAATAAAATTACATCTTGCCAACTTGTAGCTAATCTCATTTAAGATGTGAACATCTTAGAACAGAGAAAAGCTCCTATATATGATTTTCCTCCAGAATTACTACAAGAGCCTCCTAGACCAGCAAAATAATGGGATTTCTAAAAGAAGGAGTTTCCCCGGAGCTTCTTCGCAGGAAGACATGCAGTTGCCATGACACCTATTTACGTACTCTCTAGGGGCACTGTACTTGTCTGAAACGATCAGTTTTTAACCAGAATGTGTCAGGGGCTCTGTTGAACTCATTTGTTTATGTTTTCAACATAGCAGTTCAGAGCTGTCTGTCAGAGAAACATACTCCCCTTCTGGCTAGTCTGTAGCCCAGGTTATCAACTTGTAGTCCAGAGCATAAGGTAGTTAGGGTTGGAGGGAGGACTGTGAGAGACTAATCCAGAGAAAGAAATTGCCAGTGGTCCCTCCCACCTTAGTGACATAATTAGCAGTGTCACTGGGAAATGGATACCTGGATTACATGTCAGCAGTTACTACTGAGTCATCTAAAGGGTGTCTCCGAAAAAATGGCTACCAAGATGAGTTGCATGTGTGTTTGAGTGGGTGGAATCTGTCTCAAGAACCTTTGTCTTTGTGGATGTTAAGCACAGAAATTCTGCTTTCTCTACTTCTCTAAAAGACACCTAGGACTTAGTACCTAAAAGCAGTAGTTCCACCCCAATTAGAAGGTGAAGTGGGGTGAGATCCTGGCCCTCTGCTCTCCACACTGCGCTTTATCCCCTTCTTAAAGAGCCAAATAAACGGTAATGGCTGTGCTGTCTACACAGGACGTACGCCTATTTTCATTACGTTTTGCTAAGCCTTCCTGGAACACTTAGACAAAAGAGTGTGTTCTATAAATATATCCTCCAAAGAGTCAAGTTTTGCCTAATCTAAATTTTGCAATTTAAAAAAATAATTGTTTTCTCTTTTTCTTGTTAGATATTCAGCTTCAATAATGACAGCTTTTTGTTAAAATACTTCTTTCAGTTAATTTGCAGCTCTGTTTCTTCCTTTTCAGTGATTTGGTGATTTAGTCATATTCATGTGAGTTTTTATGCAGTCTGTACTGTAAGGGCCCAGAGGGTCCTCACAACTATTATGTTTAGCTCCCTTCCATTATAGTAAAATGATTGACACTCGAGAGGAAACAGTGCATTGCCAGAGTCTCAGTCTCTCTCTCTCTCTCTCTCTCTCTCTCTCACACACACACACACACACACACACACACACACACACACACACACACTCATGTACACATGCACTCACTCCCCTCAAGATCAGACCTGGATTTCGGGGAATTAACAACAACAACCTCTTCTATCTTCTCTCTCCTCCCCCACTCCTTAGACATTGTCACACTTGCTGTCCAGTGCGGCCATCAAATCCAGCCAGCTTAATTCACAGTTAACCATTTAAGGAACATCTCCACCAATTTATTCTTCAACTGTGTCAATTGGGTCCCACACCTCTACAGTAATAACCTGGAAAAAAATCTATTTTCAGCAAGGGCAAATTTGGGAACCAGCAACCCCTCCCCGCCCCCACACTCCTTCTCTGTGGGCATGTCTGGAAGCTATGATTTGGCCAGTCCAGGGTCAGCCAGGAACAGTCAGGGTACACAGCAGGGAGCAGCCCGTGATGCCAGGAGAGCTACTGAGTGCTGACTGCTGTTTTTAACAGACAAGACCTCATCTGTACCCTGGGATGGTCTACAAGTCACTCTAAAACCAGGCCAGCCTCGAACTCACAGCAATCCCCCTGTCCCTGCCTTCTGAGGGTTGAGAATAAAGGTGTGGCCGCTACACCTGACCAGGACCATACTTTGAACATTTCCCTAGAGTTTCTTCTTTCAGTTGGACTGTTTCCCGTTACAAAATGAAACTGTACCCAGTGGTGAATCTAATCCAGACTCTGACCTGTTGTGAGAAGCAAGAAGTTCTGAGAAGGGATGAAGAAGGGAAAAAAAAAATCAGTTCCAAAGAGTGAACACAGTAGTGTCCCACAGAGTCACCGGACAGGCTTAATGGAGGGGGCATTTGAGAACTGAAGGAGATATTACAGGTAGAGATGCCTTCTTTGATGAAAAGGGACGATTTGAGCAAGTGCCCGCCAAAGCAGGGTAACGAAGTCTAACAGGCAGGACGGGAAAAGAGTTTGTAAGTGAGGTTCAGACCAGGCCTGGGTTGTGATGGTCAGGGACGGATGCTGATCCATCTATTAGGTGCTCACAGGCATGTCTTTGGGACAAGGGGGAAAGGAGGTGGCATGTGGAGGTAATCTGAGTCAAAATGACTGGGAGGGGACACAGGAAAGGGAGGGGTGTGGTAAGATAAGAGAAGGAACCAAAATACCTGGACAGTAGAAATGAGGAGGAGGAACGGGTGGGCCGATAATGAGGAGGAAAGGAAGATGTGGGGTGAGGGGAGAGGAAACGGGGAGAGGAAAAAGAAGGGATTGTGGGGATGGGTGTCATAAGTAGTAGGTGAGGAGATTGGTTATGAGACGTGGAGTGGGCACAATGAGGAACGGAGGGGAAGAGATGGGGAAGACTGGGCTTCTGGGAGAAGTTCTAACTCAGGAGCATACACAAGGTGTGGTTTTCAAAATGTGTTTTCTCATAAGCTAAACAGAAAAAGATAGTACACTGTGTCCTGACACACACTACACACACACACACACACACACACACACACACACACACACACACACACACACACGTTTGTCTGGATTTGGTTCTGTGTCTTCCCCTTTTTTTCCCACACATAAATTGTTTTACTTCTTGAAGCACAGGGGGCTGACCTACAGCCTTTGGTGAGGCATTGGCTCCCCCAAGTGGAGAGGAAGAGGTTGTGCAGCTCTTGCCTGGGGGCCACCCGCAGGCTGCCCCGACTTTTTCCACAGGCAGCCTTGCTTAAAGTATGCATTTTCGGTGCGCACACAGCCCAAATGCCTGTGGTATTAGCTGTATCCCTTTTACCGAAATCACAGAGATGCCGAACAGAAAAGTTCAAAGACTTCAATGATAATCTAGTTCTGTCCCCTTGTTTTATGGAAGCTGACGCTTACATTTCTGACCTGCTCGGAGCCACTGGTGGTGCAGACGAGAACGCAGGCATCATTTTATTAATATCTGGACGTTAGGAGAAAGACTTGTGAGCTTCCCTGGGTCCCAAACCCTCAGTCTAAGGATAACTACGAGTTTTAAGCAGAGCCTGGAGAAAGGCCGCTGTGATCTTGCTGCTGTGATCTGTGCTTTCTGGAAGCTTCCAGCGCTGAGGCCGACTGCACAATTAAAGGGCCCAGACAGAGACGCACTCGATTGGATGCGTCACGGTCACGTTCGTTTCAATTGCGCTCATTTTGTCACTTTCTTGCCTTGTTGCTAAGCAGCGTCTTACTAAATAACGTACTTTTTTTACTTTTACCTTATTTTAACGTTACTTGGTGTAAGTCGGGCAAATAAATGACTAACTCATCTAAATCCCACGAGTGAGCCACAGTGAAGAAGTATTGGAAAACACATTCAGCAGCATTGCTTGCTTTTGCTGTGTAAGATCGGATGCCGCACCTCCCCGCTCACCCCTCACCCAGACTGAAGTTTCTAGAGTGAAATGAAGAGCAGGCCTGAGAAGCCCAGGCTCAGCCTAGATAACCCAGGGGTGCTGACGCTGTGGCGAATAACTCACCTCCTCCCCGGACTTGCCTGCTCCTGACTATCCTCCCAGGCTGTTGTTCTAATTCCTCCCTTAGCCCCTGCAGCTTGGAGCCTCTGGAGTTTAGGCTGTGAATCTGCATGGATCTAATGAATCTTTAAACTCTAGCTCCACCCATGTGAACACAGAAATCCAGCCTGGCTCCACCAGGAAGCAGTGTCCTGGACTCCTACCTTCAAGGTTTTGTTGTTGTTTTGTTGTTGTTGTTGTGTTTGGTTTTTTTTTGTTTTTTTTTGTTTTGTTTTTGGTTTTGTTTTTTGAGACAGGGTTTCTGTGTGTAACAGTCCTGGCTGTCCTGAAACTCTCTCTGTAGACCAAGGCTGGCCTCCAACTCACAGAGATCCTCCTGGCTCTGCCTCCCGAGTGCTGGGATTAAAGGTGTGTGCCACCGCTGCCCAGCCTTACCTTCAAGTTTTATGCGTGCTGTTCATTGTTGCCCCAACCTTCGCCATTTCTGGTATTCCAACAAGTGCACATGTACACCAGGGCTCTAACAACTTCCCCTTGGGATGCGCTTACAATTCTGATGTGCTACATCCGGCCTACCCTTGCAAGGTTGTGAGCCCTTCCAGAGAGGCTTCCCCAGAAGCAGTGAGACTATAATCCAGAATATAGGCGAGAGGCTCAGGGTGGTCCTGTTTCCACCGTGCTGGCAAAACTCAGGGAGAAGAGTTCTGTCAATAAGATGCTAGAGGTGTCATTTCCCAGGATTCCCCCAAAGTCTGCACAATACTTTGTATTGTCATAGTTTAAGAGGTGATGGCATTGCTTAGGTTTTGAAATGCCTCTAGAAGTTTTAGTCCTTTCTAAAAGAGCCCCAGGCATTCATACAGAAACTTAAGCCATTTGCTCTGCTCATTCCCTCCACAGTTTGGTGCCTGCAATCGCTGATAGGGTGAGGGCCAAGATGTTGCCTCCGAGCAGCCAGGGGAGTGTTCCGCATCTGTGGGAGGGCTGTCAGCTATTAGGCTGTAATTTAAAACACATCTCAGTGAAGGAGGTGAAGTGTTATTGATCATACTAACTTAAGCTGTCCTCGTCATGAGCTTCCCATTTTAAAAGCAAATAGTTTCATATTCTGCTTCCCTGCAGCCATGACACTGAGATCTTAATAGATGTCTTCTGCAAACTTCTGGACTGAAATGTCCAGCACAAGCCAAGAGTTGTTCCACTCTTTAGCCTTTCCTGATAAGTCCAATCCTACAGAGGTGATGCAAGACATGTCAACTGGAAGCACACTAGAATCTAGAGCAGCTGCTCCAGATGTGGTCTGTTAGAATTACCCAGGAAGCATTTCTACACCATGCAGATTCTCAAACTCCAGAGGGCAGTGTAGAGTCAGGCGTGTCCACCTCTAGACAAGTCTGCTGCCCTCTCCAATGGGGTTGCTCTTCCAGGGAAGCTTGGGAAGCACCGTGTGCCATGTCCACTTCCAACATCACATCATTGGCATCCTGCACTAAAGAAAGCAGATTAGCCCAGCATTTCTTTAGGTACTAGATCCCCTTGAAATCTGCCAAGATTTCCCCAGGATTGATTTAGGAGAAGGTGGCCAGCTATAGATTTTCAGCAAGGACTTAGTGGGGTATACTCCCAACCAGAAACTCTCCACATTCTGGAAAGAATGAGCTATGCGTGTTCATAGAGAGAATGGGTTTATGACAGTTAAGTATCTCTGGCCCTGATGAGCTATTACTAATTTAGTCCCTACTGTGTGCCAAACAGTGGGCTGGGTTCCTTATCTGCCTAAGCTTATGAAATTCTCCAAACTCCACAAAGTTAACATTTTTAAATGAAGACAATGAGACTTGAGGAAACTTCCTCGTACTTAGGACCACAGGGAGCGCTGATTCTTTAGCGTGCTCTTGGGTGTAGGAGCCACAGCTAATGACTCTCAGGAGCAGCAGAATGGTAAGCTGAAGGCAGCTGCCCTTAAAGCTGTCATTTGGAGGCAGGTGTGGCAGCACGTGCCTGTTGTCCCAGCAGAAGGGACAGGCATTCAGCCTTGGCCATCCAGGAATACACAAGACTCTGACAAGACTCTGACTTTAAAAGGAAGGATAGGGGAGGAAGGAATGAAAACCCACCGTTCGGACCCACATCAAGCCATAAAGATGCTTTGAAGAGGGATGTCCCTTGCATACCAATCTCAGAAAATAGCCAGATATCAGAGAGTGGTGAATGGGTCTGCAATGGACATCAATAAACAGACTCTGCTGAAGAGATCTGATCATCTACATCTCCTGCCACATAGCCCTTGGGGACAGCCCTAGAATTTACCACTCAATCCAGGTATCCATTCCTTAACAAAACTTACTATCACTTGCCCAAAAAGTATACAAGTGTCATGTTTTAGTCATTTCCTCAGACGTCAATCTCTTATAAGGATTCTCAAATATATAACTTCTTCATTCCACAGGAAGGTCTTATAGAATCATACCATACCCTGTGGGGTTTTTTGTTTGTTTGTTTGTTTTTGGCTGCTGTTTTTCACAAAAAGTATTACTTTAGTTAAATTATTAGGACTCTAAATAAAAGCATAGCACTGTCTTCATTTTGAGTCAGTTCAATAGCTACAGTTAACACTGTGTACTTAAAATTAATGTTGAAATGACCTGGTCAGTTGATCTTGGGTCATAGGTCAAGGAAAGAGAAGAACTCTGTGTCACTCTGGGTAGCTTTGAAGCTTCTAAAACAAAAATACAATTTATACACGGCACAGTGTTGGGGTCCAAAGTATATGCTGTTTCTTTTGGCCACTGGTAAAGATCAGCCTTATGACAGAGGACTCAGAATTCAGAGGACTTGAAGCAAGAATATTAGTATTCATATGAAAAATGAGATCCTGAAATTGAGGACCTGGAGGCATCCTGCATTCTGAGTGTGGTATCCTGGGTTCTTGGCTCCAGATTCTCCCCTCTCTCTTGTCCCAAGCTCTCTCTTCCTCCAGGTCATCCTTTCTTAAAACACTTAATAAATCTCTGTTTAAGAACAGCTCAGATTTTCTTTACCCAGTTTCCCATATGTTCTAGCCCTGGGCACTGTGCAGCCCATCATGGCTCAGAGCTGAGTTCCTACCCCTGTCTTCTCTGAGATTCATATAAAATACCAGTGTGTACAATCACCTAATATAGACTATCCAACACCTTGTGAAGAGCCCCTTCAGAAGACATTGTGCTTATATTACCTGGTGTTCCCTGTGACAGGGACCACACAAGAAATGTATATTAGAACTCGGTTCAAGAAAATAAAAGAAATGCACATATGGAACACACACACATACACACACACACACACACACACACACACACACACACACACACACACACCTCCTTACATGAAGACCGGCCTAATTGCCTTGGTGCAACATAAATGTTTCTTTCCCTTTGCGCTTTGAGCTAATGTTGATCCTTAGTTCTTGCAGTACTTAGCACTTCTTCCTATTTCTATTGCAGAACTCATATGAAATGTTTCACCTGCCGTCTTTTAAAGGCAGCAGCAGACACGACACTGTATTGATTTTGAAACTGTGTGTTTGCATTTCTAAAGCCCAAATTGCACTTGTAAATGTTCTTGCTCCACGAGTCAGTTTCAGAAACTAAAATTCAGACTTACTAGGAAAAAGAGTATCACCAAATGAGTTCTTCTGGTAGCCCCCCAAATTTTTAAATACCTGGCTTATTTTATTAATCTAGCAATTACCATTTATTGTAGACAACATTTTAAATTACAGATTGATGAAGAAAAAAGTCACTCACAATCCTACTAATGACTACTAACATTCTTGCTTGCCAGATATTTTTAAATTATACACATACTTTTTTTTAACCACCAGAGTGTCTTCCTGTATCATTGAAAACACAAACAACATGCATAACATTTGTAACCACTTAATCAATTATAAAAAACAGCCAAAGTATAGGGATAATGGTAACCATACAGAATAAGTCAAATCAAAATGAACATTTTTCCCTGATGGTAGAGGTAAGTAGTGGGGTAATGCAAGATATTTTAATTTAGTTTTTAGAGTACACATTCATGAAATCTTTAAGATTACACAGAAAAGTTAACATTGAGAAGTCTCAGCTTCCACCCTGTTTCTTCACCTGGTTCTCCATGGCAATGGTTTTATTAGTTCCCTGGGTTGGAAATAGAATACATAGTCCCTGCTTAGACATCAGGCAATAGCATGGTCTCCTGTACATTTGTTCCACCCCTTACTGTTTCCACTTTGATTGACAAGGCGATCTTCCATAGGAAGAGATAGAATAAGTGTTGTCTTCTGTGAGGGCAGGAGTGGGGGGTGGGGATATGTCTGCAAGTTATTCAGTTCTGTGGCTAGGCCTTAGCTCAGGTATTTTGTTCTCTGCTGACCATATTTGCTGTTATAAATGGTATCATTATTGTTGTTCTAGAATATGTGTCATCTTATATGTATAGATAAATTATATGGAGAAATTCCAAGTCTCCAGAAAACATTTTGACTTTGATGATTCTATCAAATTTGATTGTATCAAATTGCTCTCTGTAAAGACTACATCATGTCCACTACTCAGAAGTAAGCTTCCTTAAGGCCTCATAATTTTTGTTTGTTTGTTTGAAAGATCTTGAGTACATTTTAAAAAGAAAATTTCATTCTAGTAATGCTGGCTCATTAGAACTTATGTCCTCCAAATCTAACACTATTATTTGATTTATTAAGTTGAAACTGGAGTAATCATTTCTTTGTAATTTGTTAGCATAGAAAAGAGTCGTGAGTTAGACACCCACAATGTCCAAAACTCCAGTAATGCGATTCCACTTTAACATATACTGCGATTCCCCTCCCCCATCATTAGAGTCTTCCCTTATGATTTCTGTATGACAATCCTTGCTCTCAGTGGAAGAAGAAAGCTGAAAGTTATAAAGAAGCCCATAAAGGATTAAACTTTTTTTCATCTCATCTTTGGGTTCATTCTGGGTTTTCTTAATATTTCTGTTGTTTTTTTTTTAATGTTTACAGTATGCTCAGAGTAATTGAGTTGACACAATAAATTTGGAATTGCTGATAAAATGAAAGGTCTAATACAGCTACAGTATTTCATTATCTATTTTCATCTCAGACCTCTGAGGGGGAACTGTTTTGAGTAGCACTAGTTAATCAATGACCACAATGTTAATCGAACAAGTTCCAACGTAAAAGCCAGCTCCTTGCCTTGCTTACAAAGCACAGGATCATGTGTGGCTGAGCCATGGTTGCCGTATTGACCCCAGTACAGTCCTCTAAGTGGGGTCCTCTATGCCGAGGTGTCTGACGCAGCCTTTGTCTCCCTTTGCAGCATCTTCCTCAAAGAGCTGGAGAAGTACGAGCAGCTGCCTGAGGACGTGGGACACTGCTTTGTCACCTGGGTAACCAATCTCAATTCCTCCCCTACTGTTCACGTTTCCGGGGATACTCCTGGAGCCCTGCTCCGTGCCTGGCCTAAGGATTGCCTTTGGTGCCAGGCTCTTTTGGGACCAGGTGCTACAGAAGGCATCATGAGTAGACCTATGAAAGGTAGTGCATGTCTGGAGAGCAGAGCCATCCCTGGGCAAGTCTGTGATGTCAAGTCTAAGATCCACCTCAGACTCTCTAAGAACTTTCTGAATGATGAGAGCAGAGACCAGGAGAGTAGGAGAAGCCCACTGCCCAGGTAGCATCTCAGTCCACCAGCTGCTTCTCCAGGGTGTAGATCTAGAAGTTAGAACTTGCAGGCACCGTCTGTCCAGTTATTGGTTGCACTGTTTTCCGTACAAGAGAAGAACATACTCCTGTGCTCTCCATCCCAGTTTTGACTTACAGGATGAGTGTATACTTGTCCTCTTTCTCGGTGCTGTTACCGTGGTCCAAGTCAGTGGGCAAAATGTACCAGGTTCTAATTCTCTAAACTGGAAAGATAAACTTCAGTAGCATCCCCACTGCACACCATTCTGAGCTTGGACTCGTAGATATGAATCCAGAGAAGTCCGGGAGTCTACTTACGACACCAAATTCAACTACACAACCTCCAGGAATTCTGTTCTGTGGTTATTACTGAGTGGTAATCTGTACCCAAATGGCCTTTCAGAAATTCCTTCTCAGTCTAGAGAACTTATGCTTAGGAGTAGACAGGACTGTGGATGTGTTTTAGATTTCAATCCTGGATATATCTTACATAACTGACACATAACTAATATCCCAGCCAACCCTATAACTCAGGGCCTGACCCCAGACAGATCTCTGTGTGAACTCTTAGTGTCTGCCTTTAAGCATGCTTTATTTTTTCACAAAGTCTAAGCAGCCATCTTATTTTGTGCCAGTGTGTAAGTTGATGCATATCTCATAAATATGCTGATAAAGATAATTTATGATCCCTTGCACAGCCAATATAGAGAAAAATAAGGTTGAGCATCAAGAAAAGGGATTATTTTGTGTTGTTTTGGGCAATTTGGGGGTTCTCTTTGAAATCAACAATAAGTATGGCTCATCATCTCTCAGTAATTATGAGTAACTCTTAAGTAGTATAAAGCCCCTGAAATTGTTTCAAAAAACCTTTGGTGAATGGGTAAATTACTCACCTTTTGCCAACAATTATCTCAAGGAGATTTTCTTATGTTTTACAGTCTGTATATATAAGTACAGAGCAGGAATTAAGAGTAGAAAGAACCACTTATAATACGTTGAACAGCAGTGGTTAAACTAAAAAACCCACTTGCTTTGGGCTTGGCCACTTGTAACTTTGGGAATTTGAGGTCAATTAAGCAATCTCTGCAGCATTCTGCTCATCTGTAAGGTTAGAATAGCGCTAAGGCTCACCCCTAAGGTTTAGGGGTGGCCTGGAGATCAAAGGATGCCGTGTATGTAATACATAGGACAGTGAGGTCTGGTATCATAAGCACATATGTGCACTGCCCTCCAGGAAAGGATGTCCCAGATGTTCAAAAGACATGGAAATAAGCAGTGGCTCACCAATGGGGGCGGGGGGACAGTCACTAAGATTCACCTTTCTCAGGGGAAACCTGAGGTCATGAGAGAAATAAGTGAATTTTCACCCAAGCATAAGTCTGGGGCTTGAGGTAACAATCTCTTTGAGAATCATTGTTCAGAAAGTGACCCTCCCTTCTTCCTCCACCCTCGTCATTACTCTTGGGAAGTTGGAGGTGAGAACAGGCTCCCCAACTCCATCCAGTGGAGGCATCTGGAATATAAGCAGACCTCCCTCAGAGAGTTTTGCTCATTTTTCACTCTGTTATTGAATTTGCCTTGATCCCCTTTGTCCTTTTTTCAAGAGAAAGAGCATAATTGTTGATGATTTGAAGTGAGGGTAATCGATAAGTAAATTCTTCACAACTTCAGAACATGTTATCATTTTGCTTTCTTTCCAACACAGCCTGGTGTTAAAGTGAGCTTTCGTTCAGCAGGCTTTTTATGCATTCCAATAGGAGAAAAGTTTCCATGGACTGAGAGCACACATGCCACTTTTCTTAAGGAATTCAGACACTGTACAGCCCATGCTGGGTCTTTCAGGCATTGTGAAGAAAGGAAGTATATCGGCTAGCTTCATGTCAGCTTAGCACAACCTAGAGCCTTTGGGGAAGAGGAGACCTCATTTGACATTGGCCTGCGGACATGCCTGGGGGCATTTTCTTGGTTGATAATTGATGTGGGAGAGCTAACCTCACTGTGGGCAGTTCCATCCCTGGGCTGGTAGTCCTGGGTGCTATAAGATAGTAGGTGGAGCAAGCTGTGAGGGCAGCTTTCCTCTGTGGCGTCTGGTTCGGTTCCTGCCTTCAGGTTCCTGCCTTGAGTTCCTGTCCTGACTTCCATGGATGGTGGACTACACACCATAAGATGAAATAAACCCTTTTTCCCCCAACTTGTTTTTGGTCATGTCGTTTTATCACCTCAGTAGAGACCCTGACTAAGACAGGGAGGCCAATGGATGCTTATCTTGTCTTGTCTTTGTTCTTTTTAGGCAGACAAGTTTCAGATGTATGTCACCTACTGTAAAAACAAGCCTGATTCCAACCAGCTGATCCTGGAGCACGCAGGCACCTTCTTTGATGTAAGCTGTGGTTTTTCATGGTCAACGGTCCAGAGCAGGGAGGGAGGGAAGAGTGCTTCTCGGCTTTGCAATAAGTGTTTACCCTTTCTTCCTTGTTCTTCTTTACCAAACCTTTATCTCACGGCTAAAATATTTTGAAAACAAAACAGTATCTGTCTTTTGTTTTACCCCATCCCATCTCAAGTGTGATTTTTGACAAAGCAAATATTTTTTTCTCTTTCGACACCAAAGCTAGCAAGGCCTGTGATGATATAGCTGATGCTGCCGAAGTGTTTTACTGTCTCAATCAGTGGTCCACAGTTGTGGTCACTGGGCCAGGCACATCGGCATCACCTGAGGATCTTTCTGAAGTGCAAATTCCCCACTCCAGGTCTGTTGACAGAACCTCTTCTGGATGCAGCCCAGCATCCTACGTTGTAAGGGGTCCCCCAGTGTCTCTGACACCCACCCCGGTCTGTGAACCACTTCACTGATGCTTTCGCTTGCACTGTGACTGCACATGGGAATTTACCAGCTGTCTTTGAAAAATTCCTGACTCCTCTGCTTCAGAAGTGTAGTTGGCCTGAGTATGACTAGTATTGGGATGGCTGCCAGAGCTGGAAACTGTTGTCGTGGACATCAAGAGAAGGAAGGCTGGGATTCCCCCGCTCTCTCAGAACCTCGGCTGTTGAATGAGAATGGCCTTGGAGGTCAATGGGATAAATCCCCTTCGTGTGGGTCCCCCTAAAAGAGAGTGGCCTGTTGGCTAAAAAGTAGAAGGATCAAAAAGGTTCTGCGGGACACAAGGGATGTGTGAGACAGAAAGTTTGAAAAATGAAAGCCTGTGCAGCAGACTGGAGCACTGATGGCCTCTGCTGGTCCTGTCAGAAGTGACAGAAACTTGTTCAGCAATGTGCGGCAGCTGCCGGCCCATCTTGCTGGCCAGCTGCTTTCGTGGCTTCCAGGACATTTTCTATTGCATGTAAGATAACAGGCTAAGTCCCCAGGAGAATACCAAGATGTCACGACAGGGGTCTTGTACTCCAGTTTACAAAATCAACCTTGTGAGCAGCATTCTAGTCTGACACCAACATAGTAGACTGATTTTGTGGGGACCTTGTTGCTTGGGGAAGGGGCAGTTTGAGTGGGAGAAGCAACATATATAGGTTTTTAAAACAGATAATTAATTTGGAAACGGCCTTGGGTGTCTGAAATTGGAACTCCTGAGGTAATATATAATCCAAGAAAGTACTTCTCTAAGCTGGTACTAGGATTTATCAGATATTATATTGGATTCTCTATATTAATGCTTTCTTTGATTGACAGTGCATTTCCATAAGGTGTCTCTGGTTGATTAGTCATCAACAGTATCCAGAGGGGTCTTTTTTGAAGTTGTAAATAGATGGTGTCCTTCTTCCACTTAGCATTTTAATAACACAATTTCTGTGCCCTCAGAATGCCTCAGGTCTATCCTTGTCCAGCATTTCCTTTGCCTAAGATTGTGTCTCTTACACACAGACACATGTATACATACATACAAATCGTGCTTCAGAATGCTTTCTGTTCTTCACAAAGTCAAATGCTGCATCCTACACAAATCCAGCTCTTTATGCATGCACTGTGCTTTGTGTCTCTGTCATAGAATGTGTGGCAATTTGCTGACAGATGTACCTTTCTGCACACGTACTCTCCCTCCACCTGCAAACCCTTGAAACTTGGCGATGTATTCCTGATTCCTGTTTGTACATGTCTTCCTGCCTGGCGCTATATTTCCAATAGTCCTCCTTTCCTTATGTCCCTATTTCTAGTCAGTTTATGATGGAGGAGGTGGAGTGTTATTGATCATACCAACTTAAGCTGTCCTCGTCATGAGCTTCCCATTTTAAAAGCAAATAGTTTCATATTCCGCTTCCCTGCAGCCATGACACTGAGATCTTAATAGATGTCTTCTGCAAACTTCTGGACTGAAATGTCCAGCACAAGCCAAGAGTTGTTCCACTCTTTAGCCTTTCCTGATAAGTTCAGTCCTACAGAGGTGATGCAAGACATGTCAACTGGAAGCACACTGGAATCTAGAGCAGCCCCAGGAAGCATTTCTTTCTTTCTTTCTTTTTTAGGTTTTTGAGACAGGATTTCTCTGTGTAATGGTCCTGGCTGTCCTGGAACCCGCTCTGTAGCCCAGGCTGGCCTCAAACTCACAGAGATCTGCCTGCCTCTGCCTCCCGAGTGCTGGGATTAAAGGCGTGCGCCACCACTGGCATTTCTACACCATGCAGATTCCCAGATTCAAACTCCAGAGGGCAGTGTAGAGCCAGGTGTGTCCACCTCTAGACAAGTCTGCTGCTCTCTCCAACAGGGCTGCTCTTCCAGGGAAGCTTGAGAAGCACTGTGGGCCATGTCCACTTCCTACATCACATCATTGGCATCCTGCACTAAAGAAAGCAGATTAGCCCAGCATTTCCAAAATGTGTTAAATGTAAAGGAATTTATCACCTGTAGGAGATGTGTTGACATTTCTAATGTCCAAGCTGTGCTATTCAGTGGTCTTGCTCCAAGGTCAGTTTGGGATGCCCTAAAATCTACACTTACTAAGAGAAACATGACTATCAACAATGACTTCTGCTAGAAGTTCCCTCAATTTTTAAATATCTTTTTATTTCATTAATCTAGCAATTACCATATGTTGAATACAAAATTTTCAGTTGCAGCTTACAGTTACAGTCATCAATGATCCTAATATTGACCCCTGACCTCCACATACACATGTACACACAAGTGAACATGTATACACACATATGCCCCCCACATACAGAACAAGTATGCACATTTACTAGCTATTAGTAAACTTCCCACCACTAGTCATCACTAACTCATTTTCTGTATCTATAAATCTATCTTGTCTGGATATTTCATATAAACGAAATCATGTAATATGTGATCTTTTGTCACTGACTCTTTTTCTTGGCGTAATGTTTTCAAGGACCATCTATGTATGTTTGTACCTCATTCCTATGTATAGCCAAACGGCCCATTATATGGCTCTACCGTATTTGTTTTTCTGTTGATAAACTGATGGACATCTGGGTTGTCTATGCATAGACATGTGTTTTCAATCCTCTTGGGTCCATCTTGGAGATGGAATCACTCAATCACATGGTGGCTTTTTATTTATGCTCCTGGGCTCTTGTGAGACCCTCCTGGTTTGTCTTTTTACCCAGTCCCTTCCCCCTCTGCTGTGATTAGTCACACTTAACCCCTCTGAAGCGGTCACTGTGTATCCATGGTCTTTACAAGCTACAGTATTTTGGCATTGAAAACCTTGTCTTCAAATCCTTTTTATTTTCCCCCCAACTCAGCTCCATCAGTTACCTAACCAGTTTTGTTTGTCAGTTCTTGTCTTGGTGCCTTTCCTACTTTTAGAACCTGCCTTCCTTTACTTCCTTCCTCTGTGTTGAGACATGGTCTTCATTTTTTTTTTTTTTCTAACACAGTGATGATTGTGTTCGCCCAGATGGGGCTTTATCTCCCCTAACCATCCTTTACGGTGATCTCTGTTCTCATTGGCTGTGGCAGACCTTCCCTGTCCTTTGCAGTTCTCTGGTTTCTGTGTCTTGCATAGCCTCAGCTAGGTTATAAGCCTTTTGAGTACAAGGACCAATATATACCCTTTTCTGTCCTCTCGCTACGCTTGAGACTTGGAAGGTGATCATTTTGGAGTAGGGCAGAGAATGGTTTAATAGGTGAGACCAGGGGCACCAGCAGCAGCCGGAAGCCATGGTGTTGGCTTGGGTGTGAGCTGTGGGAATGGAAGGATTTGTCACCACTGCACAGCAGAGGGGACATTGATTGCCGAGAGTGACTCTGGTTTCCAGCTGAGGAGAACTGAGGATGAGAGGTGTTGACTATAGTGAGAAATGTGTAAGACACAAAGTAATGATCTGAGCTGGGGTGTATCATCCCAGCAGAGGAGGGCTGCTGGGAAGAGCGTGTCCTTGTGCAGTTTTAAGGATCGTGCAGGTGGATGGGACTCAGAGCCTCCTTCCGCCTTCGCGTGGCTCCCCCTGGCCCCTGCACTACCTGTCTCCCTACCTTTTGACTTAGTTCCTTTCCTCCCGCGGCCTCACCTCTGCCCCCCACTTCAGTCTGCTGCTGACTGCTCCCTCCTTTCCTGTCTTTATCCCTCCCCAGTTCTGCTCAATTTCCACTTCTGTTTCATGAACCTGATTCTTTCCCAGAAGTGTCTCCCTCTCTGTCGCCGATTCTCATTTCTCTCGTCATGTCTGTACCTTGGTCTCTCATGTTTCTCCGTGCTCTCAACTCTTATGCTGGTGCTCTCCTAAAGAACATTTTCTCATAACGTCTACCTTTGTCTATCTTTCCTTCCTCCTTACCCTGTCTTCCTCCATTTAGAATGCACACACACACACACACACACACACACACACACACACACACACACACACACACCCTGCTGTCCTCTGTCTCACTACACCTATTCTCACCCTGCAGGAGATCCAGCAGCGGCACGGCCTGGCCAACTCCATCTCTTCCTACCTAATTAAGCCTGTCCAGAGGGTCACCAAGTACCAGCTGCTCCTAAAGGTACCTCCCCTCCCCACCCAACCCCCATTCCTGACCGGATGACCCCTCACAGTGGGAAACCCTCACCTGAAGCCTTTTTCTACCACAGCAGAGCCTGAGATGAACCCATACCACCATTGCTGGCTCAGAACTGTGTGTCCGATCCCACAGAATCCCACGTGTTGGTTTGGGGGTAGAGATGAAAGAAACGGGAGCAGGAATAAGTTGTAACTATTTTTGACCTCCAGCTACCATTGCAAGCTCTTGGTGATTATCACCTCAGGTATTGACCAGCTCCTTCCGAGCAGATTTCCTCCTGTGGGCATCTTACCTGCTGGAACCAAGGGGGAAATCTTTGGGATACTGTGGTCTACACACCATTGGTATCTTCCATCTTCTGGGCTACTGTGTCTGTGAAAATCACAGGGTTATTGACGGAAGGCAGTCCAAAGGAAGGTGGTAAACTCAGTGACTTCTTCAGTTGTAGAGACCCATGTGTTAGGAGTGTTTCTGAAACCAGCCAAGAGAGTGGATTTTCTTTTCAAAGTCTAGTTTTTTAAAGTTCAATAATCAGATTATGTAAAACACTAAGTAAGTTGGGCTTATCTTTCTTATATAAGGATGTGCCCATATTCTAAAAATATATCATTTCTATAGGAAGCCAGGAAAATTGAGTTAGACAATTCAATATCAATGTTTTTTATTAATTCTTGAAGTATAAGAGTGGACGTTTTCTACCTTTTGAATATATTGTTGGTTGTTCATCTAATGAAAAGGATGAAAAGGTGATTAGGGGACCTGGAAAAGTAGTGTAACTTCAGAAAAAGCATTCGGTTCCATTGATGTTTAGAGACACCTGCAGAACCTTACATAATCTAGCTTCCCCAAACCTGAAAGCAAATCTGACTTCCAACCCCCAGGTTCTCATCATACGCTCTCCATCACAGCCCTGCTACCCAGGTCTCTGGGACAGCAGCATGGTGCTCATAGGTCTGCACAGGAGGCTTGAGGTGGTGCCTCAGGGGAGCATGCCAGTTCTTTGTTTTATTTTCTGGGTGAGGGCAGAGCCTTGCAATCAGCCTTCCCTCCACCCTCCTTCCTCATCCTTCAGAAGAGAGCACAGACCATCAGGCCATCCAGCCCGGCAGAATGACTTAGAAAATTGCAAGAGACATCAGGTGCTGGGCTTCTACTGAGCCTGGGAATCATTGGCCTGGGGCTCCATAGTGCAGACCTCATGTTGGCTCTTGGGGCAGAATTGCTTCTGCTTCTTTATCTTTTAAAGTTTTCATGTAAAGTCCAGAAATTCCCATAAGGTCTTGGGGCAAGAAGTCTCTTCTCTAAAACTCAGTGTGATTCTGGTATTTAGGCCAGAGGAGCTATAGGCTTCATGGCCTTTGAATCTCAGGTTGTGGACTGTAGCCTAGAACTTCATGAGCAGCCTTCTCTTTATCTGTCCTGCTTGATGCTTGGCCCTTCTGAGTTGTCTTTTGTGCTGATAACCTTTTTAAAAACTGATTTTTGTGTGAACCTGGAGAGATGCCTCTGCAGTTAAAAGCTCTGGCTGTTCTTTCAGAGGGCCTGAGTTCAACTTACATGGCAACTCAGAATTCTGTTAACTGTAGGTCCAGAGGATCTTCGGCCTCCACCAGCACCAGGCATGCACATGGTTGCCAGACATGCACGGAGGCAAAACACCCATGCACATAAAATAGAATCATTTTTAATTTCATTCTTAAAATTTATTTTCGTGACTTTTGACATTATTATTGTTGTTGTTAATTTTTTATTTATTTTGATGTATTACAAACCCTTTACAGGAATTGCAGGGTTGTAAGTTTTGAAAGAAAATAAACACTGATGTTCCCAGCCACATTGCCCATCTGGAATCAGTTAGGATGTTGTTCTAAAAGAAATACAGCCCTTCTTGTCTCCATTTCAGCCCTGTCATGCTGAAGGTCCCTAAGATGAGTTATATGACAGAGGCGAGGAGGAGACTAGAGGTTGGAATTAGCCTTCAGGAGCTGGAAAGTTGGACTCCGGACTTCCACTCTGGAATTTTGTGTTTGGGGGACGAAAGTGTTTGTACAGGGAATTGAGAGGCAAACAGATAAGGTAGCAGCGATTTTATTGCAAAATGACTGTGAAAAAGGTAATTAGGACCTCTTTAAAAATGTGCTGGTTGCAAAGCTGAGGAGTAAAAATAGTTTTGTTGAGCTTTGCTATAAATAACAAGGCATTTACTTTCTCTTTGAAGTCAGTTTAATTCCAAATAAATTGATATTTCATTATCAGTGTCCTCTGGGGCTTGTCACTTAGGTATTGCACAAAAGGGACCGTGTCATTTGGAGTGTTGGATCGTCTGCTTGTAAATCTGCTGTAGCTGTCCTTTTCGGAGCCTAAATTAAATGTGCAGGCGTCTCCTTATCAGGAACTATTGTAAGAGCCCGGGGAGAATTTATTGGCTCCGCTGGTAGATTGGTAGACTTTCTAAATTGCTCGGGGGGATTAAACTAATTGGTGTTTTCTGTTGCAAACTGAAGCCTGTTTCTCATCTCTCTTCTGTGTTTTACCTCAGGCATCCTTTTGTTGACTTTGAGAACAAGGTTGGGAGGGTCACGGTTAGGAAAGGGTGAGGACATCAGAGAACTCTGGGATGATGGAGTGTACCTTTCAGAACAATGATGACATTATGTCAACTGGAAAGGTCAGGACCAAGAGCTCCGACTTCCCCCAATGTGTGCTCTCCATAAACACCCAAACTCCTTTGTTCATGTGGAAATGTCTCCAAGAAAACTCAGGAAAATCCAAGCACTAGGTTTTTGTTTCAGCTTCTCGCTAAGCAGGTATTTTCCCAAGTAGAGAGTTTTACTAATGAGTTTAATGGAACGGATAATCCCGAGACAGTGGTGAAGCAGGGAAAAGTCCAGAACCACCCACGAGGTTCGTTCCTTTCTTGCAGCATCAGAACATGCTCTGGCCCAGGTCAGCATCCATGACCTCCCAGTGACGTGAGCCTTCTGGTCTTACCCTACAGATGTGTGCTTACTTTTCACTCAGAGAGCTGACTAGCAGGCCTCTCTGTCACTTTCCAGAGAGCTATGCCAATGATGCCTCCGACTCCAGATTTGTTCACTACAGGAAGTCCTAGCAGATATATCCTGCTTCAGAGCATTCCATAGAAAAGTATGCTCCTGCCCCAAGTGCCTTTACCTTATTTGCCAGGATATGTCATAACCATACTTGCATGGTGTGATCTCATGATCTTTTCTTCCTAAAGCTGCTAACAGTATTTTTTGTGGGGGGAAAGACATTCCAAGTGGTCTTAAGACTAGTAAGCTGGATGAGGTGATCTTTTCCTTTACCAACCAAATACTGTGTATCTTTCACTGGGATTTTGATGAGTATGACTGCAAAGGAGAGGCCAGAGCGACAGGACATGATGCCCAGAAGTGACAGGCTCTGTCCCGGTGGCAAGGGACAGAGGACGTGGAGAGGATGTGAACAGGACATGGGGAGGCTGGGGTGGTGGACAGAGTGCCAGGTGTGCATTCTGAGCTGCATCTCAGGCTTCCTTGGAGCTATGTCCTTCTTCACCCCAGTCTCCTGTGTGGTTATCACAGTCCCAGTCCAGAATTTCAGTCACTGGCCCAGGTCAGGAACCCCGGATCCTTGTGATCTAAAACTCTTTTATAAGTCCGAGCTGGTATAAACCCGTAATGTCTCTAGCCTCAAGCTGCTCCCAGCAGCATGGAAGTCGGTCCTCAGGTAGTAACGGCTGTAAATAAAAGTGACGCCAATGGTGTAAGCATGCAGAGACCCACAGTGTCAGCACTGGCATGCAGAGATCCATGAGGGCAGTACAGCATGCCCCCTGTTTCCTCACTCCCCTCTGCTCCCCTCTCCAGGAAGACAGTACAGTGGCAGGGTGCTCTGGTTTTACATTTCTAGCCTTTGGAAATTGGGTTGGATTAACTTCATTTGGACGAGGTAGGATTCATCGGGCCCTTGAGTTTTTGACAATCATCCCCATCTCACTGTCCTCATAGCTCTCTCTCCGAGGGGAGTGTGACAGAGTGAGGCTGCTGTATGACTCACTTGATGGCTTAGAAAAGGGAGGATTGTGACGCTGGGAAGAGATCCTAATTATGTCTGGACTTTTTTCCCCAGGAACTTTTAACTTGCTGTGAAGAAGGGAAAGGGGAACTCAAGGATGGCCTGGAGGTGATGCTCAGTGTCCCCAAGAAAGCCAATGATGCCATGCATGTCAGCATGCTGGAAGGTAGCTGATCTCCCAGTCCTTCTGGGATGCCGCCTCCATTCCTAAGACCAGGGAGTTTGTGTTATGTGTAGGAGGGAAGTGGCACGAAGTCAGGCAAGGGACCAGCCTGGAGGAGGAGTAAAAATGAGTTGTGAAACAGGTCCCTGGCTGCCTGTGTGAGGAGCACCACAAAGCAGCATGGCTAACACCTGCCTCCGGGTGCCATGGAAGGTGTGTAAGGACACACCATGTGAGGACACCTTGCTGTCCATGAGATAATCCAGTGCAGCGGGGATCTTCACGGTCACCAGGCCAGAGCCCTGCAGACCTGCTCATACGCATGGTATTTGCATTGCCTTCCCAGTCGGAATGACTGGAAATACTGGTCACCCATAGTATACATCAGTGGCTTTAGTGTGATATCGCCTTACACACACACACACACACACACACACACACACACACACACACCTTTCTTCAGTACTAAACTTGAACCCAAGCCTTGCCCATGATGAACAAATACCCCACTACTGAACTATACCCACAGCTCTTTTTTTTCTCAGACATAGTCTCACTAAACTGTCCCGGCTGGCTTTGAAACAGTGATCCTGCCTCAGTCATCTGAGCACCTAAAGCCATCGGTGTACACCGTCATGCCCAGCTTCTTTACAATAGAAAAGAATACATGGCATAAATTTACCACGGTGACCCTTTTCTTATTGACTGGTTAAGTGGCCACCTGACTATATTCATCCACTTAACATATATTCGCATTCTTGTGCAACCAGTCCTTTGCCCTTCTTGGGAGCTTAGGCAAGAAATCCCAGCCAGGCAGCCCTGACAGAACTTTGGTCAGCTAGAGCTGTGTCTTGGGGACCCAGAACAAGTGCGGTATGAAGTAAGGCTCCTGTGACATGGTCTGGATGGTGTAAAACAGACACATATCGAAGCCAGTCTGGGGAAAAATAAATTTGATAGCCAAGTAAAGTTAATGTTCCAGTCTGACAAAGCAGATGCTAAGGAAGTGTGTGGGCTGCTCTTTCTCTTCCGGCTTCGTCCCACAGTACCACCACTGCCGCTACCATCATCTAAGAGACTGGGCGTGGCCTTACCTCCTGGACTGCCCTTAGCACAAGAAACCCTAGGTCTTGGGGCCTAGAGCCAATGTCTCTTCTCTAGACGAAGCACTAAGCACCTAAAGGTGCTCCTGTTGGCACAGTTGTCCCTGTCCCCTTCATTCCTGCGTGCACCTGGCTCCCTAGTGCTGGGTGCCCCCCTTTATAAGTGCCCCATTCTTCCAAAACTTCCCTCACCCATAGACTCCAGCCAGCCACTCCAGTATGGACTGGGGACCTGTGTGATCGAGCTGGTTGAAAGTGTGCATTTATGGACTCTCCTGACACCCACTGAACCAAAATCTCTTGGCTGGAGAGGGTGTTCAGAATCCATGTTTTCACATGCTCTCCAGGTGACTCTCAGGCACACTAAAGTTTGGGAACCTTCTGGAAGATTTGAAGTGGTGTGTAAATAAGAAAGTATTGGGAGCTTGTGCACCACACCGTTTAGGAGCAATCAAAGAATCCTAAGGATGGAATATAAGAAATGAGGCAATGGCAAATAAAGCAGAGTCGAGGGTACTCCACCAGACAGTGTTCAATGTAAGCCCCACTCAGAGCTAGGAGCAGTGGGAGCTGTGGAGGAAGAGAGGATCTGGGGCTGGGGACTACCTGTTTGGGGGGCCCTCAGCCCCTCTCCCATGGGGAGGGGGAATCACATGGGATCTTTCAGAACACCCTACTATTGCATATGTGTATAGGAGCCATGGTGCTGAGAATGGGCAGTCCTATAGGCAGATATGCTATGGTAGATCTCCATGGAAGCCCGTAGCCATCTAGGAAACCCTTTCTCCTAGGGGGAATACAACACAGCCTCCCGAGTGTAGTGCTGGAGAAACTCCACAGTGGACATGGGTGTTTTTCAGGGTTCGATGAGAACTTGGATGTACAGGGGGAGTTGATTCTCCAGGATGCCTTTCAAGTGTGGGACCCAAAGTCGCTGATCCGGAAGGGGCGGGAGCGGCACCTGTTCCTCTTTGAGATCTCCTTGGTGTTTAGCAAGGAGATCAAAGACTCATCAGGACACACGAAATATGTTTACAAGAACAAGCTACTGGTAGGTGGAGCAGGTGGGGGCAGATGAGATTCCCCGCTCCCGTAGAACCCATGGCAGGAAGGGATACGGACATAGACGGTTCACCTCTTCCCTGCTTCTCTACTCCAAAGCTCTCCTGGACCAAGGCTCATGCCTCCTACTCCCACCCGCATCCTCCACTTTTGTATCTTAGCGTTCACAGGTCTGTCTGTTTGCCTTCAGCTTCCCCCTCTTCGCCATCCCTCCCTGTACCTGCTAATCAGACAGAAGCCTGCTGGTCCTTTCATCCTGGGTGTAGGAGCAAAGTATCTAGTCTGTTGAAGCTTGATTGACAGAAGCCCCTCCCTCGGCCCCCTCCTCTTTGTTGCCTCCCCCTTCCTACCCCAGCCCTAAGTTTCCCCCACTGCCCTCCCCTTCCCCGCCTCTCACAGGCATTTCCTGTCTACAGACCTCAGAGCTGGGTGTGACCGAGCACGTGGAAGGCGACCCCTGCAAATTTGCTTTGTGGTCCGGGCGCACCCCATCCTCAGACAATAAGACCGTTCTCAAAGTAAGTACTGCTTTCTTCCAGGACAAAACCAGGGTCAGGGGAGTGGGCTAGGGCAGAGGAAGTGGGCATGGAATGCCAACAAGCAGGGCCTAGAGACCACTGAGCCACCGGGCCCCTCCTGGGAATGACAGCATCATGCAGGTAGTGAGAGGCAAACTCTACCATGAAGGTGGACCCAGCATCTCAAAGGCAGATGTTCTCCTCAAGTTCATAAAGGGCCGAGAATGACCGGTTGATCTTCCTAACAAGGCCGGGTCAACTTGGTTCTGCCTATACGTCCCTTTCCAGTGGCAAGAGTAACAAGCCTCTTAGCAAAGGCACCTTGAGTCGACCTTTGTTTGCTCAACAGATTGCCCTAAATGTCCTCCATGTACAAGGAGCTCGGCTTAGTGCCATAAAAAAGAGGCATGTGTAAGATGTGCTCCTTACTCCCTGGAAATATGTGTTCCAGAAGCTGCACTAAATCACAGCAGTCTGGAGACCAGAGGTCAGGTCAGCTCTCCAGGTTCAGCTTGGTGTTGAGTCCCCGTTCCTGATGGCACTAGCCTGACTAGGTAGGGACACGGCAAATAGAGCTCCCACTGGTCACTTGCTAGTCAAGGAAGTGTTCATCACCAAGGGACAGTTGGCCCGGCTCAGGCGAAAGCTTCCCAAGTGTCTGCCCTTAATTTGCAGGATAGCCGCTACCTGGTATGAAGAAGAATTACCTGAAAGGGAATCGAGGAAGTCGGTGGGGGTATCATTGGCCTGAGAGCGCCGCTTCTGATAAGCACATTTAGCAGCCTGGAGCTCCAGTACTGACTGTCAGCCTGTGCAGGCTGTGTGGGTGTGACAGCTGTTAAACATCCTGGCATATACCCATTACTCTGCTGGTGAATAGCCCTGCTTTCAGATGGCACAATCCCGAGTGCCTCCAGAGCCCCCTAGGAACCACAATTTAAGTGGTAACCCGGACCCAACAGAGTGCAGTAGACTGCCCCAGCTCCAGGGCCAACAGCGGATTAGTCAGTGCTAATAGCAGATTAGTCAGTGCTTACAGAATTGTGAAATATTTTTATAAGCCCCCCATAAAGTCTACATTGAGTCTTGAAGTTGGCCATCTCTGAGATTAAAGATTCCAAGGATAAAAGGCTAAATCAACTCCCCCCAAAGATTTGGTGTCATTGGAATAACAGCGGAACCTGTCAGGGGAGAGCTGAACATGGTTTTATAGGCAACGAGAGCTGAGGTTCTCAATATTTCTTCCTGTGGCACTCTAGGCTTCCAACATCGAAACCAAGCAGGAGTGGATCAAGAACATTCGAGAAGTGATTCAGGAAAGGATCATTCATCTTAAAGGAGCTCTAAAGGAGCCAATCCAGCTCCCCAAAACACCAGCCAAACTGAGGAACAATAGTAAGAGGTAACCAGCCCCTCTCCCCAAGCACTGTTGCCTCATGTACCCAAGGGAAGGGGGGCAGGGTGACCCTTTGTCCCTTGAGGCAAGTGTGCTCTCCTCCATCTAGGAAGACCCACAAGTTCTGCCTATGGTGAATTCTGTCATCTCTAAGCTTTTCACCAGTGACTGCCCATCAATGCAGCTGGGGTTCTCTGAACACTCTTTGTTTAAATGTGCTACCAGGATGTGGGAGGAAGTATAAGTTGAGTTATTCCCCGCCCCCAAGAGCCGTCCAACAACCATGTCTTGGACATGGAGTGGTTACAAAAGAGCAGTAGCCTCTGGGGAGAGTCAACACTGTCAAACAGGGAACAGGGATAGCTCTCCGTGGAGATGAGGAAGGCTTCAGGAAGAACAGTTCCTTGACTGGGAAGACCTCCACATTGGTTGGGTGGTAGAGGAGTTTATATAGCACTGGAATGAGCTGCCGCATTGAGGATATTGCTGCAGCTCCTAAGGAGTTTGTGTCATTCATCCTAAAGGGTCAATGACTTCAGGCGGCAGAGGACCTATTTCTTGAATGTCTCTGGGCCCTGGCTTCCTCTGAGCCAGTGAATGGCTTCTGAGGTGTCTCCTCCTCAAGTCGCCATGTGGCCTGATCACTTCCAATGACTTTGCTGAAGGACATTTAGAGAAAAGCATACAAAAATTTCCTATATATCTTGAGGGGAAAAAATATATATATATATATATATATATATTATATATATATATATATATATATATATATATCATAGTGAGGTCCTGAGAATAGTGGTCACCGTGGTAGCATGCTTCCCACTCCTGCCCAGCTCACAAATGGCACAAGTCAGAGGACTTAGTTGACCATTTGGTATCAACCAGGATCGGCAAGATGGTGACCCATTACAGAGTCATGGCATTGGAATGCTAGCGCCGAGAGAGGCGGTGACCCAAAGAAGAGTCTGACTGAAACAGAGACACCTCCAAAGTGATGGCCAGGATCCGATCACTTCCCCAGTGCTGCAGGGACCAATGGGACTCTATTGAAAGAGAGCCCGTCTTAATTTTATGTGCTTATGTCTAGACTCCAGGCTTGTTTTAGCCCTGGAGATAGACCCTGCTTCAGGGAGGTCCTGCTTCAACAAGGAATATAGGAAGGAAGATATAAAGAATGGATTGTCCGGGACCTTGTAAGAAGGAAACTTGGTTGATGCTGATGAGGGTTGCTCCGACATCTGCAATAGAGTTGGAGAGTTTCTAGAACACATGAAGGGCATGTCTTAGAAATGTCCCCCGCCTTCTCTCTCTCTCTCCATCTTCTCTTATCCTTCATGGAATGGAGAGAAACCTCACAGACTCTGCAGAGAACGGCCAGGCAGTCTGTATTTCCGTTAGCTTGGCTTCCCGGATAAAGCAGCAGAGTTTATACAGGAGTACGTTGACTTGAGGGATGCCACCCACACTCCTGGATCGGCCCTTTCAGCCCCCAAGAACTGGCTTCATCTGGAATGGACCAGAAGGGTCCATAATAGGCCCAAACAGCAGGAAGCAGAAAGTACAGGCAGATCCCAACCATCTCCAAATCGGGGAGGGGAGAGGTGGCCCAGACTGTCCAAAACAACAGATGATATGAAAGCTTTTTATTTTGGGTTTTGAAATGCGTCACATAATTTCTTTTCACAGCAGATTTTGCCTTCCTACGAATGTGTGGCTTATGTTATTAAAATAAGTTGGCATTTTCCAAGCCCACAAGTGGTGGTAAGAAAGCAATCAACTTAGAAATGTTCTGCATGGGAGAAACTGCTTTTTCTCAGGAAGATGGCATATGCACACATATGCACACACATGGGCAACCTCATGCACACACACATCCATGTGCACTCACAGGTATACCAGATCGTAGTTGTTCATATACAGTCACAGGTATACCAGATCATAGTTGTTCAGACTCTGTGAGATGCAGTCATTATATATGGCACTCTGCCCATGGGATAGGGTTCTCCAGCATCCAGTTTCCCTCATCTCTCAAAGCTTTTACCCCTCTGCAAGCAGCATGGAGTGGGGGTGATGTTTGTGAAAGTGTCCATGGGAATAGTTGTGGTTTCCTCTGCTAATTCCTTTACCCTCAGCCCACATCTCCCAAGCTTTCCCTAACACAGACTAGTCAGCAATTCCTGGGCAACCATTCCCTCTGCGACTTGACTCTGGGTTCAGCACAGAGTCAGGACACAGTCCTAAGGCAGAGTGCTAAAAGAACACTGTGGTGTCAAAGCTGCGCAGTGCTAGGACCCAGGAAGGGCTTCAAGGGCCATAACAGCGCCAGAGAGCAGAGGTGGTTCAAATGCTGCTCTGGACAATGCTGTTCCCAGCCTTGGAGAAAGAGCCTTTGGCTTCTGTGTTGATGAGAACTCATCACAAATAACTATGAAATCAGTAAAACCCACCAAAAAGGAGACAAGTGAAGGCCCGCTCCACTAGGCATCCATCTGGACTTTGCCAAAGATAATCTTCTCTTGAGGAAATGCCCCAACCCATTTTCTCCAGCGGAAGAAATACAAGTAAAGGAGTGAAAAATCCATCTTAAGTTTCGTGACACATGCCTATAGTCTCTGCTTGGGAGGCTGAGGCAGGAGGCTTGCTTAGATCTGGGAACTCGAGGCTGGTGTCAACAGCATAGCAAGGCAGCATCTTAGAAAAAGGAAAAAGGAAAAAAAAAGGAGTATCTTATCCACTTTTGTTTTTTTTCTCTACACCAGCAGCAAGCCAACCTCCATCCTAGTTGTAACATGCAGAACCTTGAACTCTGTGGCTACTGAAAAGGAGCCTGGTAGCTGGCTAGCAGCCCAGGTTCTAAGAAGAATCTTCCTCCTGCCTGCATTAGACTCAGTCCTAGTTTTTGTTGTTTTTCGTGCCCCATCTGCAGTATGGGCTGGAAGGGAAATGGGGCGTGCATGGCGCTGTGCTCAGTCGAGCAGTGATTGAGTGCTTAAATGAACGAGCTTTCCCTGAAATCACATCGGCTGCACCCACTAACAGGATAACGTTAGATAATCCCCGCTAAGGAATGTGCAGGCGCCACTCTGCCAGCCCAGCTTGGAAAGCCTCGTGTGCTCTAAACCCACAGTGGCTCCCCCCACCCCCACCCCTGTTTCTTTTCTCTCTTCTTCCTGCAGGGATGGAGTAGAGGATGGCGACAGCCAGGGGGATGGGAGCAGCCAGCCGGACACCATATCCATCGCCTCCAGGACCTCTCAGAACACGGTGGACAGTGACAAGGTAAGACGGAGTCCCAACCTTCCTTCCCCCTACCCAAACCTGGGGTTGGTCTAGCCAGCCCTGGAGGAGGGTGCTCAAAATTCCCTCCACTCTGGAGCCACACAGCTGGAGCCAGCTGTATCATGCCACCAAAGGCGGAAAGGCAGGGCTGGATTGGGAGAGTCACGCAGTGTGAAAAGGTAAACAGTGAGAGGCGAGGTGTCTGATCCCTCTGAAACACCCCCACTGGGCTGCTGGACTGCTCTGCCTCGGGAGACCGTGCCTCAGAGAGGCTGACCTCGTGTCCTAAGACACCCGTAGCTGGGACTGGCTCATGTTGACACTGGTTTGGCGGGGGGCATATTTCAAAATTAGACCAGTGGTTTGGGAAATAGCCACATGGACACGACTCAGTAGGAGCCTTTGACCCAAAAGAACTCCAGTGGGCCAATGATACCCTTTCCTGACCATGTACTTGGGGGCTCAGCTCCTGAGAGATGAGGGGCAGAGGGGCCAGCAAGTGGTATACGAAGGACAAAGTCGTCATCAAAGAAAGCCTGCTCACACACCTTGGGGCAAGCAAGCACCCTGAGGAGCTCTGAGGAGAATGCAGGAAAGAGACTGCCCCCATGTATTTGCTTAAGCTGCCCGTAGAAAGAAATTGCTGGACTCTGCAGCAGAGAGAAGAGGGCGCCCAGTCCACTCATAGCCACTCACCCACAGTCCAGAGTATGAGGTAATCTACTGCTGCATATCCGTAACGTTTCTGATGAAGTCAGACTTTTCCAAACGCTACTTGGTCCCGGTTCCTCCAGACCTGGTCCTTCAGTCTGCCCTTCAGCCTCAAGCAATAGTCTATGTTCACATTTCCATTATATGAGTATTTTTCCGTATTTATTAGTTTTTTTCCTTACTGGGAAAAAAAAAAAAAAAAACAGCCACTGAGATCTAAGTGTGGGGACTGTGCCCTAAACCTGCTGGGATAATGGCACCAGCTCACCCTAAGCCCACTTTATTAGACTAGTGCTCAAGGACATTCAAGGTTAATTCCATCCGGCTGCTGCCGTCATGTTTTAAAGCCATTCCACTAGCAGAGTAAATGGAACACTTGAGGTTTTTCTACTTATAAAGACACAAAGGAAACTCTTTCTGTGTTTCCCTGCTCCTCTGGCCTGTTATCTAGCCATATAACTAGAGTGTCCTATGAATAAAAGTGTTCTTTTTTAAGCAGTCCCTGGTTGCTAAGTCAAGTGTGATATTGCCTATGTTCAGACATAGACTTCTAGCTTTGTTGTTGGAGGACTCACCCCTCGCAGCACTAACCCATCTCCCAGGATCCTGACACAGACAGAAACCCCTGTGCGGGGGGGTCATTTGTCTATTTGGTTTCTTGCTGGCAAGGTAGATGAGGCTAGACTACGCCCTTCACAGCAGGCCTTTTATTACGAATGAGGGATGCTAGTACTTATACTTTTCTCTAAGTAAGATGGAGGGTCCTCCGAGTGACTCACCAAAGGACATTTTAGTGGTCAGTGTTAAAGCAGGAATTAGGGCTCAGACCCAATCAGTCACGCTTTCCTCGCACTCTAGAAGCCGGAGCATTGCACTCTCGGTGCTGAGGGAATCCAGCAGGGTGTTCTTTCTACACATGCCACACACAGACCAGACACATATTCCTGTCAAAGCACCTGCCATGTGCCACACTATGTGCTGGTTGCTGTGGAGAGACGTGCACTGTCTGTCGAGTGTGAATCCCGTCCGTGCAAGTTCTTGTTTTCCTGTTGTCTTGATAGCCAGGCCATTGGTCCCCCCATGAGGACGTGGGCTGTGTCTGTCTGTTCCACTGCTATACCCTGGCATGCAGCGTATGTCAAGGCTCAGGAGTTATTTGTGAAATCAATGATGAATATAGGTACATACTGTTAGGTCTCAGGGAATTGAGGAGTAAGAGGCCACTAAAAACAGTTTTCCAAAAGCATCCAAGTAAACAAAAAAAAGTATATATTTTTAAGATATTAAATAACCATGGGAGGTTTGAGCAGAAAGCTTGGTAAGCTGGACTACTTGCCCTCTTGGGAACATCAGCCCCCAGCCACCTTCTCTGGCCCTAGGAGACAGGCAAAAGGTGAGGTGATTCTGTTCCATATATGAAGCCTAGGAAAACCACTTGTTTTCAAAGAAAAAGAGTAATAGCCTGCTGATGACTATGCGCTCTCCTTTCAAATGTTCTCACCCTGCTCCCAACCCAGCGGTGAGGACAAGGCAGCCATGTGACCCTGGGACCTGCTTCTCCCTCCAGCAGTGAAATCCTTCACTGATATCTTAAATTCATAGGTCCAATTCCTTCCACCTCTCCTAGGAGACCAGAGGAGCCTGGTTTCCAGGTAACCAGATAAAAGATCTGGGCAGACTCAGGTAAACTGATCATCGTCAACAGAAGGATAAATGGCGATGGCTTTAGGGAGAGGTCAGGGTAGAGACACCTCACAGAAATCAACTGTCCCAGCAGTAGACTTTCTTCTTCCTCAGATGCAAAGGAATGACCTGCGTTGACACTACTGGCTGGCTGTAGGGCCCTGGGGAGCCCACTTAGGGCAGAGGCACCGCCCACCCCCTGGCCTGTCATGCTTGTATGCTGTAGGGTGACGAAAAGTGTTTGAACATGGCTGGACAAATCCCATCTTCAATATCACTCTGTCCCCTTGCCCAGGTTATCACACCTTAGTTTTCTCAGTGTCCCCATCTAGTAACTAGGGAATGATTCTAACTCACAAAGTCATTGGGAAGAACAAGTGGTATATGTCTACTTGGTGGCTATCTGACATTTGATACAAGCTACCTTTCAGTAGTATGGTATGAACATGATACTTCAGCATACTGGAAGGAACTTCATGAGTTCTTGAGCAGAGTTCCAGCCTCTGGCTTCATGATTATCAGCAACTGTCAGCAACTTCTTACCTCTGTTGGTCCTAAAGTGAGGTGGCTTCTTCAGTTTACCTGTCTGTAAACAGAGCGGCCCTTTCCGTGTTAGTAACCTCTAGACTCTTCAGGCATACATGTTGTTGACTCATGGGTTGGTTTATTATTAGTGGATTATGATCTCCTTCTGTCTGACATTGAATGATCAAAGTTTTCTACTTTTGAACAATGGTAGATCCTTGGGTTGTAGGTATTTAGAGACACTCATCATTTTTCTAGTCTTTGAAGGTTATATTAGAAGTTTTCTGTTTCTCCAACTGTTGATCATATTAATATGTTCCCAGATTATTCCATTTCCTGGCTGCCTTCCTCTGGACTTCCTTCAGTGTGTAAAATCTATATAAAACAGGGTATTTAGGAGGGTAGGCAGCCCGCACATGGGATCTGACTGTGAACACTTGCCCGAAGGTTGCTGCATTCAGAATTTCCCCTAAGGTGGTCATGGTGTCTAGAAGAGGGGCCAGTGTTACTCATAACATCTCCATGGCTTGTTCATGGGCAGACTTAGTCTAGGCAGGTGACTTAGTAACCTGAGCATAGGACAACTTTGTGTCCACTCAAGTCTCTGGTCTAAGCCTAACCCTTTGTTCTAGCATGTTCTGAATATAAAGCTAATATGTTAGCTATATCTCCCAGAAAAACCTTCGGTTCCTTCCTCCTTGTTCTTGCTTTTTGGTAAGATTGAAGAAAGGCCCGTATTGAGCCTCCTTCTTCACCCGCCACATGGAAACCCCTCATCTAGCTCCTCTTTAAGGTCTTAAGAGATGGAAATTCTGCCTCTTTTCCATGTGCCAGAGGAGCTGGGACAGTTGGCTTAAGCTGTAAGTCTCCCCCTTAGTGAGAACACGGTTCATTATTCATAATTCTGCACTAAACCCTTGCAAAGCCGAGCTGAGCGCCTCAGTAGATAAATCCCACTAATAACTCTCCCAGACTTGCTTTTGTTTGATCCTCAAATGGATCTGCATAATTAGGTTTTCCACAGGCCTACGTTACACAAAAGTGTTATTTCTTCAGGGCAAATGGAGGTGCTTATTTCATTCCACAGTGGGCCAGACCTGTTCTGTCTAGGAATATACCAGTGCTTCTCTGAGCAGGACATCCTACCCTTGAGCCTTCACCTTGAGTTCTGGGGCTTTGCTACCATGCATCGATTATCTAGATCCACAGAGTTCTAGTGAAGGAAGGCAGTGATGAGGTGTCAGCAAGGAAGCGTCTGTCTTCTTTAATGTGATGGATGCTTGCCAGATGATTTCTAGCTGATGGTAGAAACACAGACATCTGCACTATGATGAGCTGGTGCATGCATTGGGGGCAGGCATGGTGGATGTAGCCAATAAACAATTATTGAATTAAACATCACAGACCCATCCTAAGGGAGATACTCTCTATGCAAAAAGCACTCTTAGCCTCTGGACATGTCCTCACTAGCTGAAGAGAGGGAAATTGGAATGAAATTGAACTGTGGGTGCTGTTCTCTATAAGAATAATAAGGAAAAGAACACTTCTAAAACATCTCACGATTGGTGTGGGATTTGAATATGGAAATTAAGTAATGAGCTGGTGTGAGTCAAGATACAGGGTAGACCAAGGATGCTGGTATGATACAGGCAATGGGGAGATCCATGGAAAAGATAGGAGGTATGGGGAGCTGACTCAAAGGTGTTAATTCCACATTATCAATTCAACGTGGTGGGTTATGACCAGGTTTATTTTAATGATTGAGAAGGAAGGCTGTAGCAAGGGCCTAACTAAGGAAAAAAATCAAAAGATTCCCAAAATGTCCCATTACTTTGATGGTAGCCATAACACGATACCTATGACAAAGCAACCTAATCACAGAGGCCTTTTCCTTTTGAGGATAGACTCCCATGGAGTTCATTACAAGTCACACATTGGGAACACATATAGGACATAAGGAACAAGGTGAGAGTCAGAGAGAGAACCGTGGTTTTAAGTTGATATCTGTATAAGAACCTAGTTCCTGAGTTGAGGAAGATGTTTTCCCTACATTGGTATCTTGGCAAGGACATAGCCCTTGGGTTGATGTCTTGGGAGGGATGCAACCCCTGCATTCATGCATTAGTGGAGACCTAGCCCCTGTGTCGGCATACATGGGGCCTAGCCCCAACACTGACATATTCCCACTGTCTTCATTCATGCACAGTTATGAAGCCTGCCTAGTCTGTGCCAGGTGCTGTCCTCGATGCTGGGAGTACAGCAATGGGTGAGGCTTTCTCCAGTTTTCATTCTTGAGTGTAGGAAAGGAGAACATCCAGAGAGAGAATAGCATCTCCATGTCCTGATGAGAGCATCACCGATAAACATCTTGTTTTTTTTTTTTTTTTTTTTTTCATTAGACGTAAAACTTATTCTGCATGGATAAGGGACATATCACTTAGGGGAAGGGGCAATTGCTTCATTTAAATAGTTGATGAATGGAAAAACAGTAGTCTTACAGGATGCAGATGGAGAAAGGCCTTCTCAAAGAATACATCCTAAGGCCAACACCTCACATGTGGGGTCTTAACTGAGACTCCCATGCATGTTATCTATTGAAGGTATACAAGGCAGATATACATGTGGTTCGGATGGTATTCGGCTCAGTCTGATCCCTCCTGAAGCTCCAGGCAGGAATCACCAACTGTGCACTGCCTGAAGCAAGGGCCTTAGGTCTTTTGCGTCAGATGTGAGCTTTGAGCAGCCAGTAGATACAAGAGCTGTGGTTGTGTGGGCAAGAAAGGAGATCTAGGTAGAGTTCTGTAGCATCTGCTATAGGAAGCATGTGATTTGGTAGCAGGGGCATGGGCCCTAAGATCAGGCCTGGACGCCACACTGACTTGCTTATGACCTAGGGTGGTCACATCATGTCACAACTCTGTGTCAAAGAGAACAGTGACTGTCTTTCCAAGGTTCTGAAGGACCAGATGAGTTTATGTCTGAAATGTGTGTGGGACTCAGGGACACCAGGGGCCAGGGAAGGTCTCCATTCCAGATACTCAAGGCAGGAAAATAAGCTGCATGCTCCCTAAAGTTTGAAGAGACTACAGGCTATTACCTCTAAAGAGAAAGCCAGGATGAAGACTGAGCAGTGTGAGACTAATCCCACATAATGTGTTTTACTTGAGAATTCTTCAGAGCTATCAAGAGGACTAACCAAGTTGGGTTTGAGACATGTGGCCATGATAGGTATCCTGGTCAGCTATGTGCACCACCTGCTGTTCACTAACCCATAAGGACTTTTAGGGTCCCAAGCAACCCTACAGCTCTTCCATTACTCAGTCTTTGGAGTCAGTGGGCCTGAAGACTCATACAATATCCCTAGATAGAGCGGGTGATGCTGTCTTGCATTCTATAACAAAACACTTCCAACCCTCAAAAGAGATACGTGGAAAGAGTATGCAATTGTACCTCTGCCTGCCAAGGCTGGGGGTGGATGTATTGGAGTTTGACCCATGAAAGCAATGTAGTCTTGATTCTCAGGCGCCAGCACCCCCAGGCTTCAGCACATTAGATTATAATCACAGTATAAACCTCAACTAAAAGGATTCTGATTTTCCTCGATATCATAGTCCTTTCTTATAAGATAATACCACTTCCACTTTATGATTTCAAGCCCCAAATGTGGTTTAGGGTTTTTATTTGTTTATTTTGTGTTATTTAATGTAGTCTTATAGTAAAGTCCAGGGCTAGACTTGGAACTCATATTTTTCCCAGGCAGGTTTTTTTTTTTTTTATGGGGGGGAGGGGGTTGCTCTTTTCTGTGGCACTTGGGCAGCTGGAGGAAGGGAGATGGCAGAGGGGTCCAGGACCTTCAGGACACCTGAAGCCCCATCTCTGGGTGCTCTGTCACCTCCTGAAAGTGCAGCTCCCTCCTCTCAGTGACGTTTGTCACAGGCTCGCTATGTAAAAAGTTCCTTGCCCAGGTGAATGGTTCCAGTCCCTACAAAGTCCACCAGATGACAGGAAATGTACTTCACTGCCTGGGACAATTCGGCAAAAACCTCTCCTCCTGACATTATTTTAATTAATAAGTCTCCCTAGCATTCCATCGTTTAAATTTTTTTTTCCCCTGAAGAAACCCATCATCAAAACTGCCAATCACCTGAAAAAGTGAGTGTCATGAAAGGCAGGGGCTGGTGAGGACTTTGTTGAGGCCAGGCAGGTAACTGGAAGCCTTGGGGGTGCTCTGCCGGGGTCGGAACCTTTGGCTGCACTGTGTCTGTGTTCTAGGCAGAGGCGGCATGGCATGGGGGCATGGGGACTGGGGAAAGTGGAGAGGTGACTGACCGATGATGCCTAGAGCTGTCTGTAAAGGCTGCAGGCGAGGCCTTGTCTCATTCAGGGTGAGCCTGAAGTTTGGAATCAGAAATTTAGAGAAGAGAGCCTGGGGGGGGGGAGTGGTGCAGGTCTTAAATCCTAGCACTCAGGAAGCAGAGTCAGGCAGATCTCTGAGTCTGAGGCCAGCCGGGTCTACAGAGTGAGTTCCAGGACAGCCAGGGCTACACAATAAAACCCTGTCCTGAAAAACCAAAAAGGAAGAAAAAGAAAGAAGCAAATTTAGAGAGGCCCCAGAAATCATGAAACCTTCAGTCATCAATCAACATTCTTTGCTATTGAAAAGTAACCAAGTGACTTATTCAGAGTCGCAAAGCCAGTTAATGACAGTCCCTGATATTCAAACCCGAGTTAAATCAGATTTAAAATGTTTCTTTAGTGGTGACTTTCATCGTTCAGCTCATTGATCTGCAGAAAACAAGTACCACTGCGGCCCCCTTCTTGAGCTGCTTCTGCCCTGCCTGCCCCCCCCACAGGCCAGGGAATCCCTAGCCACCCTGAGTAAGTTGCAGTGTGGTGCTCTAGTCCATGGGAGTAGCAATGCCTATCACAGACTCTTCAATACCAAGTACTGATGACTCACATCGTGGCCTTGGTGGGCATGTGATTTCTGCCCCAGAGTCTTTCAGCCTCCCAAGAAGATTCCTGCCCAGCCCTTGAGCACTCGCCAGTGAGTGCTGGGATGCAGCGAGGCTGATCCCTATCTTGGAGCTGCCAGGGAGGAGCGAGTTTCCAGAACCAACTCAACCCCCACCGCTGTAGTGTGGCGCCAAGTTCGCACCGAGGGAAATGCGATTTTGTTGTTAGCATTTTGGTGGAAGGCGAAAGCAAATCTGAAAACAAGCCACCATGTTCAAGTGGATTAACTGGCGACAGACCAGGGCAAACAAGACCCGAGTGAGTACACCTGCAGCCCCACGTGTTCTGCTGGGGACAGGGAGAGAGAGGACAGATGGACAGGTGGGCATGGCTGGGAGGACAGAGTCGGAGAGGAAAGTGACAGCTTTCAGGGCAAGCAAGGGTAGTACTGGAGGATTCCACAGAGTCCTGCCGGCATTCTGCTTACCTTTCCTCCGTAGGTGGGGAAAGTCTTGTGCCTTAAAAAAAAAAAAAGGAAAAAAGAAAAGGTTGGCTTTGCTTCATGGGTGGGTAGAGCTACCTGTGGGAAGCCTGCTCTCCAGAGCTCCTGGATGAGTAGCAGTGGCTCTGGGATGGCGGTGCCTACCGTGAGCTTGTTTGACAGGTGTGAGCATTGGCCCTTGGGAAACCCCAAGCAGAAACTTGGCACAGGGATTCAGGGCCGTGGAGGGTAGACCACACAGACTGACTCCAGCTTGAAGGTGTGCCTTTTGTGGAAGCTGATGTTCCTTCTACCTATCCAGATGTGCTGGAGAAGCACAACCCACAGTACCTGTTGCTGTAATGTGGCACTCCAGGGGAACGTCTCCTGGGCTGGCTCTCCCCACCACTGCCCTGATTCTTGACCTTGAGCTCTGGCTGAAGCATCTTGCCCGGGTTTCCCTCTCCAGCAGTAGAGGGCTATTTGGTTCATTACAGTTGGCTTCTGCAACCTGTCTGTCATGGCCATTGTGGAGGAGGGGGTTGATTTCTGTGGATAGCAGTGGAGTGAGGTCATGTGGTCATCGTTGCTGGAAAGCAGGTTTGGCAAGAAAAAAACTAATCGAAATTACCCTCTTGGGTGGGTTTCTCCAAGGAGCCACAGTAAGGACATAATTTTTACCTTGGGACATCTCCCAGGAGCAGCAGGTGCCCCTGAGAGGGACAGCCACCTCTCAGAACTTTGATGACTCTCTTAAGAGAAAAATTGCTGTAAGTAGTTACAGGACCATACGGATCAGACCCTACACAATGTCCACCCTGGCTTTCAATGGAAGCCTCTTCCCACTTCCACCTTGCTGCTGCTATGGATGTGGCCATGTTTGTGCTGGAGCAGGTATTTCCCTGGTACAGGATGGCTAGATTTCTGTCTCCTCCTTTATAGAGACTGAGTGCTGAGTCTTGTGAGGGTCGAGCAGTCCCAGAGACTGTCTTTTTGAAAAATGCTGCCTTTGGTTCTGTTTGAAGGACAGGCTGCTGGGGAAATTCCCACTAACACAGGACCACGCAGAAGGTCAGTAGGGAAGAGAACAGAAAACTTGGTCAAATCTGTTACCACACTAAATTCATTTTTTCAACTCAGTGTCATTGAGTTGAGTGTCCCTGATGACCAGAACCATGGACTCTCTCTATACAGGACAGTCTCTGTCCTTGCCTACAGCCTTGAGTCCACACCCAGGTGTCCTGCATGTGATGATGGGCAGCAGCCGTCCAGGGTCCCATGTGTTCCTCAGATGAGACAACTGTACTGACTCTTGCTTTTTGCCAATTGCTGTAGGGAGCATCAGAGGCATTGTTGTGATGGATGTGTCTGTTGAGATACGATTCATTCATACCAGGACAATGCTGCTTTGAAGGACAAATTTAGCCTGGGAGCCAGGAAGATTTTGACACTAAAAGTCAAATTCATCCTTGCCTTCAAGTTCATCTTCCTTTCTATTCTCCTTTGTATCAATTTTGAGCCCAAAATATTAATTCTAATCCTGGATAATATGTCAGAGGACGGTGCTTCTGAAACGTTTTGTATCCAAAAAAGAATTTTATTTTGATACAGAATCAGACTTTTAAAGAACACATGGGAATTATGAAGAAGTTTCCCACATCATCTGTACCTAAACCATTTTATGTTTCTTCTTGCTCAGCTAATCCAACCTGTTTCCTTTAATAGGATAGACTCTGGGGCTTTTCAATGAACTATTGAGGCATTAGTGCACTTGCAGTACAAATTTTATATATTCTTCTAGAGACCTTCCTTTAAAATATAAAACCTTATACATTTATTTATTCTTTTTTGTTATTCTTTAAAAAAAAAAAACTGTCAGGCTGTTAAGGTGGCTCTGTAGGTAAGGATGCTTGCTGCCAAGCCCAAGGACTTAGACTCAGTCCCTGAACCCCACGTGGTAGAAGGAGAGAGGGATGGACTCACCAGTTGTTCTCTGACCTCCATATGTATGCCATGTCATGTACATGCATAAATAAATAAATGTAAAAAAAAAATTCAGACAGAGGTAGCACACAGCATGTACTAGTTTCTATTTTTCCATATAATAAATCTGAAAACTCTTCTCGTAGCAGAATGTGGAGCTGCTTCCTTTTTGATGGTGGCACACCCAATTGCTACAATGTGTTTAACTTGTCTCCTATTGATAGGAATGCAGGACATTCCCAATCTGTTGCCATTGCTAACGAGGTTGTAATTAATAACCTTTTCACATTTGTGAATATATTAACAAGTTACCTCCCTAGAAGTAGAATTCCTGCATCAAAGGGAATATACATTTTAAATTTTGATAGGCATGTAAAATAACTCTGCCCAGCTAGTTACATGGACCTGCACCGCCCCCCAGTTGTGCATGTGAGTCCTGGTTTCCCCCACAGAGCTGCAATCTGTCACCAAGGTCATAGTCTCCAATCAATCAGATGCTTTCAAATAATCTTTATTCATTTTGTTCTTCCACAGTGCATTTGGCCACCAAGGTTGCATCTGTTTTTTTTTTCTAATATTTTTATTGAAATATGTAATAGTGAATCCGTGTAAGTACACATGAGAGTTATGGGCTTCTCTGATTATTATTTATAAACTTACTTTTATAGGCTGCATTCCTAATTATAAACATCTGATTTATAGTAAACCTTAAAATGTTTCCAAATGTGAAATATGTGTACTAAAATCCACAACACAACTGAAGACGTTAGTGAGTTAAAATAAGCAGATATCAGCCGGGCGGTGGTGGCGCACGTCTTTAATCCCAGCACTCGGGAGGCAGAGCCAGGCGGATCTCTGTGAGTTCGAGGCCAGCCTGGGCTACCAAGTGAGTCCCAGGAAAGGCGCAAAGCTACACAGAGAAACCCTGTCTCGAAAAACCAAAAAAAAAGCAGGTATCAGCCGTGCAGATGGTGAAGCAGAACGCCACTCACTTCCCAGAATCCCCCATGTGCCTTCCTGGACACAGCCCTGAGTTCCTTGCCCAAGGGGTGGCCATACCCCTCACATTCATAATATTCTTAATTTATAGCCTCACCACCTGTGTAAGCGCCCCTTAGTAACAGTTTCACTGTGACTAGCAACGTAGATTTTCTGACTAGAATCAGAGCCTGTATTCTTTTCTGTTTTAATTCTGTCACTTCCTGTTGTTTTATGGGATCCATCCATGCTGATGTGCAGAGCTCTTTGTTCATTTTCATTGCTGTGTCACGTATGCTGTCATGCAGATGGACCAAACTTCATCCATTCTTTGCACGGAACTTTGAGGCTATTTCCAATCATTCTGCTGTGAGGATCCTTACTACGTATACCCTGGCCTACACAGTTCAGCTTTTCTAGCGTGTCGAACTAGGAATGGAACTTCTAGGTGGTACGTTGTGCCCGTGTCTCTTGAGCCAAATTACATTCCTACCGCTGTGCCGAGGACTTTCAATGGTCCTGCTTTCCCGTGTGATCTGCTGGGCTGTAGGAACCCTAGCTTCGGATGTTAAGTTGTGTCTCTCTGATTCCTCATGGGACTGCACATTTTTGCACATCTCCCTAGGCCTTGAATTCTTCCCAAAGGCTCAACCCAAGCTTTACCTACGTGTCTAGTAGGTTGCTTGGGGGTTTGTGGGATTTTCTTAATTCAATAGTAGGAGTATACTTACTCTAATTATTGATCCATGTGGTTATCTGTAATGTAAGCATCTGTTCTCAGTTGGTGGCTTGTCTTCCTATTCTCTGTCGTGCATCCTGACAAGCATATACTTTGATTTTTAAGGCAATACACTGATAAGTTAGGGCATCATGAGATGTGACAAAAAGCATTTTTTACATTTAATATTTCACAATAGCTACCATTTATGTGTGCACAGAAGGACGTACCAATATGAAGACTTAACACATGCTGCAGGTTTCTAAATTCTGAACAATAAGAGCTAGTAAATCATTTCCAATGCATTCATATTATACCTTATACTATTATAATACACTAGACATGTAGTAGAGTTATAGCAATGAAACTTGCTGAAAGAAAGATGATAGATACGATGAGTTTGTCACTTAGCTGTCCAACAGATAGATATGAGATATGGGGAGGAAGTATGTGCATGACAAAACTAAGCATCTGTGCCCACAATAAGCCTCTTCAAGGTCAATTTTACAGACAGCCTTTTGATTTTCATCTTCAGTTCCTTTACATACAGGAGGACTGAGTTACTTCTGTATGTTGTTACAAAGGCCAAGCAATTGGCATCGAGGAGAATACAGGAAAGCCAGACCTGACAGAGGAATTCATTCCAACACTGTCATCTGCTTTTTGGCTTGGTGCCTGTCACTCTCTGGAATTACCTAAGAATCCGTGAGGTCATGTGATTGGCTTCTCTACCAGACTTTAAGTCCACAAGGACAAACCATGTCTGTCACATTCCCTCACTGCATTAGTAAATCTTAACAGTGCTAATTCACAGATGGCTCTTGATCAATATTCCTTAAATAGACAAATGGAGAGTGGACATATGAAGGCAAGGTGATGTGCTTGGCATTGTGGGCAGAGTCCTAACATTAACGCTTGTAATGTGGGATGATCAGAGATGATTCCACATTCGACTTTCCTAACTAGACCATACTGTGGCAGCGAAGATGTTATGGGAGGGAAGGTCATTCATTCCACCTAGGATAACTTGGGCGAGGAGAGTCAGTTTGCTTGGTTGAAGTTTGGGATTTGTGCGCTGAGTTGAGGCAAAGAAATGATAGGTCGGGGAGATCACAGCAGGTGCTGACCACCGTCTGTTTAGACTTTTCTGTGCAGCATCCAAGAAACGTGGCTCTTTTAGTGTAGCGGATACAGAATTGCCTTTATCTTCCTGCGGCCTCAGCAAGAGTTTCCGCTGCTAGCCCAGCACATTCGTTGACTCTTCTTTTCTGCACTCACTACAGCGTTCAGCTCATCACCTCCTCTCCCTCTATTGTCAAACGCCTCCTTTCTCCTGGCCATAGAACACACGTCACTTCGTGCTCTGACGACCTACAGCTGGATTTCTCTGCTCCTGGTTCTTCTTTGTATCTCTCCCGCCTTCCTCCATATTTTTGTTATTTCACTCCTAACGCCCATAACAAAAGATCTGAACCCATATCTCTGAAGTGACTTCACTCTGCTGCTATTCACCATTCACCACAATTTTTTTTTCTGAGTACCTACTATGTGCTGTGTACTGTTCCAAGATGGAGGTGCACTGGTAAGACGAAAACACTCTCGGACCCCACCAACACTGCACTCAGCTAAGCACTCAGAAAACCAGTCGGCAGGTGTGCACTCAGAGGGATCACCCTGCACACGAGCACCACCGGATGTGTGTGAGACTCCACGTCTTGCCCTTCCTTAGTCTCAGCGCCAGACAGTCATTTCCTTTTTCCTCAGCCCAGTTAACTGGCGTGACCTCTGGATTGGGGGCAGAAGTGACGTCATTTTCCCAGGCCCCCCGGTTTGTGACTGTCAGTGCATTGTTGGCCCAGTCTCTGCTAGCCAGTGTGCTGCCAAGTCCTGTGGGTGGGTGATTCCCTCTGACCGTCCTGCAGCCACGCAGAAGGTCTGTCCCTGAGCCTGGCTTCACATCATCGTGTAACATAGAACGTCTGTCCCTGGGTATGTTGGGAACAGAAGCATGCCTCTCAACCGTAGCAGCACCCCCCACCAGGCCTTATCCTCCCCAACACTTGCAGCGCTGGCCTCCTGTGAGGCCCCTCCCCTGCTCCCCTGGCTGTCTGCAGATCTCTCCTCTCTGGTGTGTCTGCCGTCATCTTCGCTCATTTTATTGACTCGTGTCTTTTGTCTACCGATCTATGTACTGCCTCGCTATACCTTCAAGTTAGTTTCCCGTCCCGATAGACAAGTCTGTGACCTTGGGAAGAATCCTGTTAAGGTGCATCCTCTTCGCTGTTGGACTGATTTCTGGCATTCCTCCCTCAGCACTCTGAGACAGTATCTTCCTCCTCCTCTGTTCGCTACTGTTTCTCAGCCGCTGAATCACCAGGTCTGCGAAGTTAGGGTTCATGGTTGGTACCTAGTGTTGTCTCCAGCACACAGAGGTGAGGAAGACAGCCACAGGCAGTGCTCAGAAAGAATGGCGTGCTTTGTATGTGTATAATCTACTTGTCTGTATTTATGAACCGGTGTGTTTTCAGATATGTCTTCCACCTGCCTGAGAGGCATTTGCTGTGTGGTTTAGGACAAGGGTCATTCTGACCTCCCCCGGTCCTCAGGTCTCTGACATGACACAATGGTGACTGTGGCTGGTACAGGTGAAGGGCGGGCTACCAGAGCTGAGGGACTTTTCTTTCTCATCTGCTTTGAGATCTCTTTTCTTTTAATATGAAAGACCAACCTTGCTGCCGAACACAAAAGGGTGCCATGTGTGTGTACATATGTGTATTTTTTGTGCTTATATGTCCATATACACATATATGTGTCTATATATACATGTATACATATATGTATATATGAAGGAAATACACCAAAATATAAATTATGGTTATTTCTGGTAGGTGGCTTTTTATATTTCTCTACAATAAGACATAGTACTTTCATTAACAACAACAAAATCCCTACTAGACATTACTTTTTTAAAGGGTAGGAAGAGCTAAGGTTATTAGCTTGATGCTGGAGTCTGTCCTCTACAGGCCCCAGATGCCTGGTGGGAAACAGTTCTTGGCCTCTCATTGGTGTCTCAAGGTTTGAAAAAAATGACCAGAGAATGAATTTAGCTAATTTGCACATGGGCCAAAGTTAGGAGCAGAGGAATTGGTGACTTTGGTTGTAAAGGTCCAGAGCCTGGGAGTGTGCTGGGAAAGAGAAGGGAAAATTCAGAGGCAGGACATCAGGGTGAGAAAGGCCTGATGTCTTCTCCACCAAGCTCTTCTATGTAGAGATGGGAGGGAAAGGCAAGGGGGGTCCTGGAACATAGACGTACATGTAGAGATTTCACACAAAGAAAGTCTCCGGAGAGAGAGGAAGCCCTGGTGAGGCTTGTTTTTAGTCCCTGGTGATTTGGAAAGGAAGGGTTCCCAGAGCAACCCCAAGTGGCACAAAAGACTCCTTGTAGAGGCCACCTCATGGACATCAGAGTTTCTGAGAGGCAGGAGTTGGTCTCAAGGTCAAGGACCTTCCACACACACACAATCCCTTCCTCCTCAGCTACAGTCAAGGGCAGAGGGAGAGTTCCCTGATAAAACTTGAAACCGTAAAGTTACATGGAGCAAACATTTTCAAGGATATCACCCACACTGTCCGGGTTCAGAGTTCAGTCAGAGCACTCCCTGACGAGACGTTGAAATGGACAAGGCAAAGGTGGGGAGCTTAGATGCTGCTGGCGGTGGCAGGCTTCCTTCTGGAAGGGGCACCTGGCCTGGCCTTGGCAAGGTACCTCGCATAGGGACCTACCAGCACTGCCCAGTCAGTCACCCCACACGTCCATCCCTTGCCTGTCTCCTCCCCGCAGGCTGTGGGATGGAGAGCCCTGAGCTCACTGGGCAGCAAATGCACCTTAGCTCCCAGGAGCCCTTAAAGCAGAGTAGCATGCATGAAGGAGCAAAGCAAGATGCTGCAAAAATTAATCCTTGAGAAGAGTTTGATCTAAAAGTATGTTTTATGGTACTGATGTTTTCTCTGTGTGAACTATTCAATATCTCCCCCCACACACTGTGTGTCGCAGTTTTTAACTCTGATGACTACAGCAAGGAGAATTTCCAGTCTGGAATCTGGTTTGAAACTTGAGGTGGGAAAAAAAAAAAGTATTTTCATAAGCTAGTTATGGTATTTGCAGAGTTTCCTGGGTATAATGGAAGGATACAGACACATACACATAGTCCCCACTCAAGGCAAAAAAAATCCCCTCCCCATCTAATGGGGCAGATGCCGTCCTTTGCCAGAGAAGTCACTGATCTCCCTGGGCAGGCAGAGAAAAGCACACAGGCTGCCTGGAAGAAAGGCAGTCCAGAGACTGACCACTGGCCCCTAACATGATGAGCCTCCTGGTCTTCAAGGTATGTATCATCCTCCTCATTTTGCAGATGACAGATTTTTAGAGACATGTCGCATGGGGAGTAAATAACTCACTCAGGGTCATACGACCAGAAAGAATAGAGCTGAAGTTTGAATCTTGTTCCCCTATACACATGGCCCCCCACAGGCAAAGCCCAGTAAAGAAAACCACTAGATGATGCAGGCAAAATACACAAAGCAACCCTTGGCTCAAATAGTATAAATACTATTATTCCCCACTCCTGGTGAACAGAACGGAACACACCTGAATTCAAAAGCCAAGAATGTCCCATGTTCCGTGTATTGTGTATGTCATTTGCTCACTATTCCTGTGCCCAATAGAGCATGGCATGACTCAAGGACAAGAGGAGGCTGATTATTATCTTAGCTACAAGACTGGCAATTGTGCCGCATCTCTGCCTTTGAGGCATCCTAATCCGTCAGGATGAAGCCTTGGTAACATACAGTCAGATAAGTTACAGAAGAGAATGCCACTGGCAATTTCCAGTTAAGATTCACTTAACAGCCTGCTACAAAATAGTTGTGGTCATTCTTTGTGGAACATGAACGCGTAGAAAGTTATCACCTGAATAAATACGTTCTTCGTCTGTGGCTGTTTTTATCTCACTGGATGTCTAGCCTTATCTCCCATGTACACAGTGACTGCAGAACATCTCACTATGCCTCAGGGAGCTTTATTATGAGAGTCAAATATTAGAACATGGCTTACAGCCTGTTAAGTGCAAGGTTTATATAAGCCAACTATACCTGGATAGTGGGAGACGAGGAAATCTCAACATAACCCCTCCCCCACAAATGCTGAGCAAATCTGGTTGATAAAAGTCACAGGCCTATAAAAAGAATCTCCCTGATTCTTACCCTTTATGGAAAATGCCAAAGATAAGTGTTTCTGGACACATACTGGAGATGCCAAATACAGCCAAAGTGTTGCCAATTCAGGGTCCAGAAGATGAGCAGTTGCAACATAGAAAAGACTTTAGTACTGAGGACTCAGAGGACTCTCACGGTCACCAGGGGAATATTTCTAACCCTTGACCTTGTATTTGTGTGAGTACAAGAAAGCACACAGAAAGCCAAAGGCGTGGGCTAATTGGATGTGAGCTTATTAGAAATTCTGAGCTGACAGCTATTTTTCTAATAGGAAAGATCAATAGCATTTTATTCCTCCACTGAAAACATTTTTTTCCCACCAGTACGTCCATTAGGTCAGTTTTTTATAAGTCAGTTCAACAGGCTCATGAATAGCTGTCATTTTAACAATTAAAAGCTATGCAGCTGGGCATTGTAGTACACACTCGTGACCCCACCACTTGGGAAACAGAGGCCAGGTTGGAGTTTGGAGTCAGCTTGGGCTACATGGTGAGAGCTTTTCTCACGACAACGAAAAGTAAAAGCCATGCCTTTCTGTCATCAGTCTGTTGGCATGCCTGTGGGTATATCCAATCACGTCTTCCAGGGCAGGCGTCTGCATTTCTCAGGATTTCTCAGGAGTCTAAGGATACCGTGTATGTAGTGTCTACATGGGTTTTATTTATTACATCAAACTGTCTTTCAATAGATTTGCAGGTGCACAGAGCCAATCACAATGGGAGGTTGAAAGGGGTATAAGGAATTTTCTATAGAACCTAATGAATATGTATAATAAAATTACTCAGGCCACTTCCAGTTAGGTCTCAGAGTGTAAGAGAGACGCGTATGTGAGGGATACGTTAGACTCAACATCATACAAATGTACAGTCGCCCTTTAATTGATGGGGCTAGTGGTTAAGGACAGCTTTGAAGTTGAACAAACCTCGATTCAGCGCCCACCCCACCCATCATCCACTTGCTGGTTGTATGATCCTGGGCAGGACCTCTCCGGGCCTCTGCCTGCAAACTGAGGACAGTCACACTGACCCCCATAAGCCTGTGACACGGGTATGTGTTGTGATGCATGGAGACACTCAGCACTTAGGCACATGAGAGATTTAAAAATCTTACAAACTGTTAGTAACAGTAAATAGGGAGCAGCAGAATGCATAATTTAGTATTTATAAAACTATCCAATTCTACCATTGAGACAAATTCTACAGACCATATAGTAAAGAGCTTAGGAATAGCAGCAAGCATGGTCTGAGACTACCGAGTGAGCACCGCTGACATTGCCCCCTCCCTTGTTCACAGTAAGGTGGCATTGGACTTGAGGGAATGTGCTTTCCAATTCTTGAGCCCCTCTAACTGTAGTGCAGTGACTGAATTGGGCACAAGAGGGCCTTGCCCATGAGTGACTTCACATGTGCATTTAGACAGCTCCCGACTTTCTTGCCAATCTCTTCCCCTCTACCATCTGGAATGTCTCCCACCTTCTCTGAGCTCAGGGCAGCTAGAATAAATGCCATTCAGCCTCTGCTTAGCTGAAAGTCTGGCTGGGAGAGTTTCCAGCTGGATTTCTCATTTCTGTGTGGTAGGTGTGAGGGAGCCTTTGACTCCATGGTGCGAGCCCCAGACAAACCTGAAGTCAGACTCAGCTGACGCTGCACTTTTCTCTTCCCTAGGATCCACCGCCATTTAGAATATTTCACTCTTCCAGTGACTACTAGAAGAATTGTCATTTTTCTTAGGGAAACAATAATCCATATATTGTTTCACATAGATGCCGTGTCTCCAATCTGCCCAGACTCACTAGCCCAGTTAGTAATTCACTCCGTCAGACGGCCTTACAGTATGCCCAAAATAGCCCCTGACCATAGGAAAAATGCTGTCATGGAATCTGGCCATATATAAAACTCACAAACTTCAAGCCCATTACTGCCAAGCATCTAACAGGGATGAGTCAACTTTTCTGTATTTCTCTCTCTCAATTAAATGTTACAGCTAGGCTTGGTAGGGAAGGAGACCCTGAAAGAGGTTACGAAGAGTCTAACAAGGGTACTGGATGGACACAAAGGAACAGGCCAGTAGGACCTGTCATTACCGCACCTCTGTTGATATTATTCCACTGCTCCTGTTATGTATGTGTCCGAGACACTGGGAGGGCGCCGCAGGACTGATCTATGGGGGTCTCGTGAGTTAAAAGGAGCTGGATTTGAGTTCTGGCAACAAGTGGCCAGTCAGTGATCCTCATCTGGATCCTGGACCTGCTTGGACTCTTCTGAACCTTCAGACCAAGGGATGTCTTACCCAGCTCTGCTTTCCTCTCCGCTCTCTTCTGAACGAACGGTTATCTCTGTGCATTGGGTTACTAGGCGTAGGTTGCACTTGATGATGTAACACTGTTTTCTATAAAGGGCGATGGGATCTCATGCAGATTTTTGCAAAGTCATATGCAAATCACAGAGCCCAGCCCTTTTCTTAACAGGATGGCAACCTTGTTCCTCGGTGGCACCTGGGACCTGGAGATCCTTTCTCCACTTACGTTTAGCGCGCAGCCTGGGACTTGTCCCTGCAGCTCACCGGGTTAGCCGTGGCGCCGTTGGGATCTCCCACCAGGACTCCAGTCACCCAACTCTCTTGAGACTGCTCTGACAGGGCTGGTATGGGGTGCAGCCTTTGCTCAGAGGGCAACATGTTCCAAGCAAAATCTGCCCGCCTGGGCCATGGGCTCACCCCGGGCCTCCCTGCTTCTCTCCTGGGTGCAATTATGAGGTTGCCAAGCTTCGATCCAAAGTCCAAAATGGTGGGGCAGCAGGGACTTCAAGAGGCCCCAGGGCCCCATGTGCTTCCCCCAGCTCCCGACCTGAACCCCCGGGGATCCCCCTCCATCCGACCCTCACTGCCCAAAAAGTCTGCAACTCCAATTGACAGGGTAGCGAGAGGGGTACATTCGGCTTTGAGTTCCTCTTCAGGTTAACATTTCTGTGAACAGTGCCCCCCCACCTTTAGTCTGGAAAAGGCCATCTTTCTACTGTAACTTATCTCCTCTACATCATGAGAATGAGGTGGGGGCTTGAGATACAGATGGTGAGGGTCAAATCCAGCCTTTCCCAAACACTGGCAGCAGCCACCTCCCTCCGCACATTCTGTTTGATACAGCGTCCTCTCCACTCCTGTCTGAGGTCTCTGGGGGAAGACCACCCTTCCGGTCCCATTTACCTCGAGTGATCCTGTTGGGTGGGGTGGGAAACATGAAAGGCCTAAGTGAAACCAACTGACCACTTGTTGATAACTGTTGACACTAGGTGATAGGTACATGGTCTTCATTATACTATTCTCTCTTTTGTATATGTTTGCAGTTTTTCATAATAAATTTTTTTAACGTCCTCCATAACATTCTAGAAAGAACCCTCACAAAATTTCATGGACACCCCCACCCCACCCCCACCAAGGCAAGAGGCAGGGATGATTCCATTTCATATAAATATATATAAATGTATATATATATATAAAAAAACACTCATTTTCTAACCTTTTTTAAAGGCCCACTGCTTTATTTTCAATAGACTAAACCTTATTTCTAAGAGGTCCCGAAGTTGGGCTCACTTCCCAGGCTGGGTGATGGGGGAGGGCAGGGGAGAGGGTCCTTCAAAGTTTACACTTCCATGTATCTCACACTCTTGCTGTGAGAAAGTGACTTGTTCAGTGTTCTGAACTTTGCCAAGGGTATGTGCTCGCAATGCAAAGTCATTCTCTGGAATCGCACCTGGCTCAGGAAAGGATTGTCTTTGTACTTGAACTTAAATCCAATGGAGAACCTTAACACGGGCATTTGCATGACTGGGAACTGCTGCTGTCTTTTTTTTCCATATGTCTCTTTCTTGGATGTGTTCTAATAAAATGATTCTAAAGCTGTTGATATATAGTGATTTATAAATAATTTCTGTTGAGCTCGGAGGCCCTTAGATTCGCTGCCTTCCCACTTTCTGGAAAGACCTGTCACACTGAGGACAGATGCCTAGGGTGTGTCCGTCTCTATGGCATGAAGGGGGCACCATTGACATTGCAGTCGTTAATCAGGATCATAGCAACCACAGCCATTTGAATTTTCTGGTTTCCTAGCAACAGAACTTGTTTTCCAGAACGAAGATGACCATCCGTAGATGAGAGAGAGTAGTGGGGGAAAGATAGAAGGGGTGGGGCTGAGTCAGGAGTACAATTCACTCTACCAGGGGCAGGGGCTGGGGGAGAAAGAAAAGTGGAGGGAAAGAGAGGCAAAGGTAGCCCAAAGCAGGCAGGCCAAGTTTAGACTTGATCCATGCAGTCACAGGTCTCAGCACCTTCAGGGAATAATAATCAACTGTTAGTATTTTTTTTTTTTCGAATTTTGATAGCAAGCCATAGCACATTGCAAGACTCATTGGGGAAGCATACATTCCCAGAAGTAGATATTTTTAGAAATGTTCCCTTCAGCCAAGACTGGTGAGGGCATTCCCATGAACTAGTCACAGCCTTAGGATCTAGTCCTTGGTCAGCGGGGCATCCTTAGAAACCTCATTGGTTAACATGTGTGTACAGGGGCTGCAGAGGCAGAATCAGACAAGGAGGCTTCCATTTCTTGAGTGCTCTTCTCATGGCGGACACCAAGAAACTATTGAGTCTATTCCTGTGCTTTTCACAGCCAGAGAAGCCAGCAGTGCTGTGTGTATTTCCCTAATGGTCAGGCTGAAGCTGCAAAGGAATACTTGAACACTGGAAATAACAGAGTTGTGATTGTGTGGTCTGTCACTGCCGTATCCATGCTTTTCCAAGCCACAGGGTTGATAGCCAGGTGGCTGGCCTGAGCTTTGCGCGGCATAGCCACCTCCACTGTCTACATAAGTGGCCAGTGCATACCAGCATTCTGTTCTTCCCTGTGACTGGATAGCTCTTTAGGCCGGGGTCTCTACACCACACATCTGCTTACCTGGGGCTTAGTTACTTGTAGACATAGGCCAATGAAGCAGAAATCATCAGTTGGTTCTCATAGGGATTTGTTTACACACCACATAGTTAAGAAATGCCTCCAGCTGCTTACAGGGTATTAAAACGTAGGTGAGCAAATGGACCCTGTTCTCATGGAACTTGCCAGTTCAGGAACCAGGCATCAGTGAGTCAACACATGAATGGATGTATAACAACTGCAAGAAGACGTGAGGTCAGTAAGATGAACCCAAGACCAGACAGTGCTGCTTGCCCAAGGACGTTTGACAACTTTGGGGCAGAATAAAAACTAGAGTTTGGAGCCCCCGAGTTTTCTTTTTAAAGTACCTTTTCCCTACTATGTCTCACAATTATTATGCATAGCCGTAGATGACCCCTAGCCCCAGCCAGCTATATGAACATGTCAGTCACTCAAGACACTGCCCCTTAACTAGCAGAACTGAAAGGATACATTTGGAAGTGATGAACTAAGTTCCTGAGGATGGCACTGACCAGGGCCTTGTTTACAGACTTATCCCAGAGCCCAAAAGAGGAACTGAAAGGCAAAGCTCCATGCTGTAGTGACACGACCAGATAAGGGGGTACACAGCTGCTGCAGCGTTTGGGTCTGACCCCAGTGTTTTTCTGACAACAAATATTTACTGAGTGCATACTAGGTGCTAGGCATGGTTCTCAGTGCTAAGAACATGTGTGATGGAGATCAGGCATGTTCAGGGTGGTACGGCCAAATGCAGGACATGGGAGAATAAAATACATCACCCTCAGGAAGAGACTGGCAAAAACACAAAGAATTAACTCAGCATATTAGAAAGCAATAACTGTTGCAAAGGAAATAAATCAAGGCAGGAAAGCAGAATGTGACAGAGGTAGAGATGCATGTTTTAGTAGAGTGGTTGTTTTCCATCCACTGAGAAATTGATGTACAGGTCAGTGAGTTAGTTACACATAGATACATATACATGTATAGACATAATCTGTATGCAAACATATGAATGGACATAAATGTCTGTCCTTTTTCATTGTAGCGGAGAAGTACCTTTAACACAGCTTAACATGTCACTTTGTGTCCAGCTCCAACTAGCTAGTTGTATAGTGTGATTGGAAAAGACCCCGAGCCATTTTCTCTGGCACATCCAAATGCTCAAATCCTAGTTTCCCTTTTCTCCTTTGGGCTAAAGCAGTGGTTCTCAAACATGTACGTATCAGAGTTACCTCAAAGGCTTGTTGAAACACAGATCCTAGGTCCTACTCTCAGAATTATGTGATTCAGGCCATCTCTAGAGTAGACACATGAATCTGCATTTCTACCAAAATCCAGGTAATTCTGCTGCTGTTGGTTCGGGGATCACACTCTGAGATCTACCAAGTGTTATAGTTAGGAAAACTGCCTATTAAAATAATCAGCTCAGCCAGGCGGTGGTGGCGCACGCCTTTAATCCCAGCACTCGGAAGGCAGAGGCAAGTGGATCTCTGTGAGTTCGAGCCCAGCCTGGGGTACAGAGTAAGTTCCAGGAAAAGGCACAAAGCTACACAGAGAAACCCTGTCTCAAAAAACCAAATAAATAAATAAATAAATAATCAGCTCCATAAGAAGAGATATACCTGTTCCTTGGGTTTCCTAGACGTTATCAGAGTAGCTGCCCTTGAAAAGTAAAATCCTTAAGACATGGAACCTTTTCTTTAGTGGAATATATGTCAGAACCAAAGTCCAAGATCCCAAGCTTAAGGAGGTAAAACAAGGAACACATCCCAAACAGGAGGTGATAATGCTATTTTGTCATTTTCCTACTGACACTTAGTATTTTATAGCTGTAATACGTCTTCAAGCCCTTCTGCCCCCTGGCCAGTCAACCCAGAACACTTTACAGATAATGGAACTGGTACACAAAGAGGTATATAGCCCCACACACACACAACATAAAAAACGTCAGCTGCCTTGCAGGTCCAAAGTTGCTCCTCCCTGACTGTCTTCATTTCATTAGCTAAAGCATTGTCCTGGAATGTCCATCCTAGGAAGTTGTTATCCAGGACATATAATTGTTCTTTGCTCTTGATTTGTTAAAAAATCTCCACTCAGTGCAAGAAGGTTATCCACGTGCGGGATTAACTGTGGCAAGGGCTGAGCCTTGTGTGAGTTCTTTGTACCATCAACTCTTCCACTACCAGCTATTATACAGAAGAAATGCTAACTCATTTTATTAATAGCCTGAGCTAGAACTAATCACCACAAAAACAGACAAACCTCCTGGGGAAAGCACACATAACACTTTCTGAAGAAAAATAGAAATGACATTCTGATCCTGTGTGCCCTTGCTTCCATTCCATTAATAGATATATTGAACATTTTCTGTATCACTAACATAGACAACAAAATGAGTGCATTTCAACTGAACAGCTCATATATCACATTCTTGGATACTCAAATTGAGCCCCACACAAAAGGAAGTGAGGGATAAAAATCTCCCTTCCTAGTACTTGCTCCAACACTCTAGTACCAATTCCTCAAGAGGGGAGAATGGATTCCACATTGAACCTCGTGGGTGGTGGCCCTCTCTGTGGATTTTAGAGTTTTGATTTCAATTTTCCCTCCTCTGTCTCCCAAATGTGCTGATATTATGACATCTTCTTCCTATCCATATTGCTACTTGGACCCTCATTTATGCAATAAACATTTAATAAGCCTCAGATCCTGTAAAGGCTACTGAACAGACTACAGAACTGAATTAGAAATAACCCCATCCTCAGAGAACATAACACATTGTAGAACCACTCTAAACCCTTTGAATAATCAACATTCAATAGTAGTTATAAGTCCATACCCAGGACCTTAGTCCATGAGAGCCTCTCCCCGTTTTCATTCTTTTTATTCAGCCTATGCCCTTAAAAATCAAACTGTTGACCTAGTTCAGCTTCGGCATAAAAGAGACATCATTAGGAAATATATACTATACCTGAGAGAGTGGTGAGCCAGGGAAGAAACACTGGCCTGCAGCTCTGGGAATGTGCAATGATGGCTATGTGTTGGCAGCCCAAAAGCATCGTATGTAGAGAGCAGTCTGGGATCTAGCATCTGCTGTGTGTACTCCACGCGTGAACTCTGGAGATGGAATACATATGGGTCTTACATAATGCTTGGAGAATCAGGCAGGGAAAAAGATCCAGTGTGATTGTGTGTTTGGTGAGTTTGACTCCAAAGCATACTAAGAAAACAACTATTTCTCACAAAAGAAAGAACCATGCCAATCAGTAATACAGGGAACGAACAGATAATGGGTTGGGTTGTGGAAGACAGTGGGATGTGTAGGATTCATTTAGCTCTGTTGTTTCAGATTCCGTGAAAGGAGATTCAGACCATGATCCTACAAGGTTGTAGGGTTAAAGTGCTCATGTGTATTGCACACACCATGTATTCACAAATATCTAGAGATGAGACAAGTCTTGTAGATCAGGAATGGGCTTTTATGATGATGTAAATCCTTCCAATACAATTTAAATTTACAATCTAGAAAGAAAGACAAGTTGAGGTAACAAAGTTATAATCAGAAGTGAAAGGTGAATTTGTAGTTCTGGTGATCCACAAACCCATCTGCCTTCCATCTCTACTGGGCCAGGAAAGTGGTACTGGCTGATGCCAAGGCTTGATCACCACTCTTTCCTGTCTGGATCTTGTCACTACTAGAATTCCAAGTCAAGATTTTGGAGTAAGCCTATCAGATATGTCCTTTGAAATCTATTTCTTCCAACTCTGCAAACTGATCCAGGTCCTGGAGGGAGTTTTTCCTTCATCCAGACTTACTAATGACCATCAAGTGTGCCGTTGACATGATAATATAGCTGTGCCTACCGTGGTGGATCTCATCATGGATAGTGGGAGCTGTTCAGAGAGACTCTGGAGACTTGGAAATAGCAGTGATGGAGAGAAGTTTCTGTATATCTGCCTTTGAGTTTCCAGGGTGGCAAAATAAGGAGTGTTATTATTCTAATTTGTAAGAATATCCAGGGATTCTGTTGCCTGTCAGTGGTAACCATTCACAGGTTCCCATACCTGTGTGCAATGTCAAGTTTGTAGGCATGGCTCTACTGGCTGTTGCTAAGTGGTAGTTAGGGCTTGCATTCAAGTGGAAGAATATCCCAAGGTAGATAGGGATTAAAATGTAGTTGACAGAAAAATAATGTATGTATTCATAGCATGACAAACACTTTGAGAGTAATCTATCACTATGGTATTACATGTGCTGTTTTGGGCTCTCACAGTTTCATGAGGACTTATGTAAACATCTTGGCCTCAAGGGGAGCAAGGTGGTGGTAAGACTAGTTTCTAAGGTTGAGTTTGTGCAGGGCCAGCTGGAAGCTTGGAATGAAAGTAGGAGACTCTACGCTGCTCACACTTCTTGTGTTTTTGTTTGGGATTGAAGATTCTAACATGTTGCTTCATATTTTAGTTTTTCTGAAACCACCTAGCCAAACACTTGTTGATAAGCTATAGATTACAATCCTTAAATCCAGGTCATCACAGGTCATCTACGTGCTCTCTACCTACCCTGAAATGCCACACAGACAAGCTTAGTAATAGAACATGTCATTAAAGAGGGAGCCTTTGCAATATCTGATAGGTTGGTTGCTGTTGCAGAATAAAAATGATGATATTACAGCTTGACAGCACAGTAAAAGGCTTCAGTGTAGAGCCAGACATGAGTACAGCCTTCCAGCAGAGGACATATTGCCATCAACCCAGCATTTCTGGCTTCTGAGGAGCTGGGTGAGTCAGAAATTAAGTTGAGATAGTGAAAAAAGACCAGTGGGTCTACTGAGTCTGCTAACTTAGTTATGTAACCATCATCACAGCCACTTTCCTATATATCAAGACCTCCAAAATATCTGAATGTCTGCCTTCTTCTGGATTACATGTTTTATTAAAGAATGCACTAGGTGCAGAGGGTTGAGATAGGATAATGGCATCAGACACAGTCTCTTTGGTAAACATTGATATGGAAGAGTGTCAAGGGTTTTTCCTGGAGTGATATCATGAGACAGATTCTGGGCAGTCTATCAAGAGACTGTGTGTATAGCCAATCCAGCCCCCAGGAGTCAATGAGACAGTCATCGTCTATAAAATAAGAGGATGGCTTATAATTAGTGGCTCTCACAAAGAACTGGCCATCTCTATCATGTTCACTCACTCATCCAACATATATTTCTTGAATACCTACTGTGTGCCATGTGCTATTCTAGACAGCAAAACCAACCCCACCCTCCCCAATGAAAAACAGCTAAGAATTCCTGCCCTGGGTCTTATATTCTGGTGGAAATACATATAGGTGAAATATGTAAGATGCCAGGTGATAGATAGCACATACTGTGGGGTAGGAAGTAGTGTAGAAGGGAGTTAAGGGATGGTCTGAGTTCTGGCGACCAACACAGTTAGGGATACACAGATAATACAATTAGTCCAAACAGTCTCCAGGTGAATAGTGGCAATGAGGATGTATTTCAGGAGAGGGTGGGATAAGGGCTTCCTAGAAACACATACAAGGTTTTAGAAAGCTCTGTTCATTCCTGATACCCAGAAGAATGAAGACTTGGAGAGGGACAGTCTTGTCTAGAAGGAGAGAGTGAGTGGAACCCAGTAGTGGGCATTTGATTGGCGTGCATGAGACCCTGGGTCCATCCTCAGCACTGCCAGCAGGCATTCGCAAACAAGCACTTCCTCAGCCTTCATGTCCCTACTGGAGCCAAGTATGCTAGAGGCCATGTGAGAACCTTATACTACCCTCCTGGCACTTCCAGCAGCACCCAAGGGGAGCCCTTCCCATATGACCCTGGCCCTAGGTCACAGGAATCTGATTCACTCCAAGTGAATAAGAACCTTACCTGTAGGAGGCTGTATCCCTGTGGACCACATGACTGGCGAGACTGTGGAAGTAGATCAAGATTTGGTCTAAGTCATGTGATTCTGGGAACTCAGAACTCGTGGAATACACTGTTCGTATGTCTGATGTTTCAAAGGGGCCTTGCAAACTCTGAGAGATGTGGTAAAATATTTGTTTTGTCCTCAGTGAGTTTAAAATATTAGTTTCCGTTGGTTGTGTCCTTTAACTCCCAGCCGGCTTTGGGGTCCCATCTGGCTAGATTGGTATATGCTTGGTAGCAGCAGAAAGTGGTTGTCAGCTGGGCCTGTCATGAAGACAAAGACAAAGTCCATTTTGCCAGATCACACACAGAACAGAGCCTCGGGAGACCCGAGGAAGAGGTGTAGGGATTCAAGATAGGGTCTTGGGATCCTAATGGAATCCTGTTGTTTGGACTGAACCAAACAGTAGATAACTCAGCACAGAGCTGAGTTCTCAATTGCAGGAGGGTAGCTCACTCATCATTGGGATATCAACATTAATTCCCATCTCTTCTCCCATGACCCCACTTAGGACTTGTTTAACATAACACAATGGGATGATGTGGCTTGGATCTGGCTTTCTCCTCAGTACTCTATCAGTTTGTCTCCAGAGGCAAGCCTTTGAGGTTGAGGCCAATGAGAAGGGAACTCAGGGTGCCAGCACACACTCGCTCCCATTTATTGGATAAAAGGGCCCAGCTAAAAATTATAAGCCTTACAGCTTGAGAAATGTATTGCAAGACTAAGATTGTCTACCACAACTGTGTATGACATTGGTCAGCTCCTCTGGACAAGGACTACATGGGACAAGTGCATCCCAGTTCAGGGCCTGATACAGGAGCCAAGTGGTTAATGGCAAAAAAAAAAAAATTCCCTGTTGTTGTGGGAAACTGAGTGTGACATGTGATTCTTTTCTATTTTCTTTGGCCAATATATATGTGCTTAGTGGGGGTGTTCTAACTATTCCTGTTATGTGTCAACCATTTTTTTAGCTTGTTCTGATAAAAATTCAATGTTGAGCATGACTGAGACCTCATTTATGAATTGCAAAATCATTTTGAACTTGCTTGTTAGCTGGATAAAGAGACGGGTTTAGCCTGATAGACTCCATGCTAAGTCATGCTCGTAATTGGATTGTGGACTACTACACTGTGAGTACCTTGAGGACAGGGATTCAGGTCTGCTATATGTTTTTTTTTTAATTAATTTTGTTATTTGGCAACTTTCATTCTTTGTTGACTTCATACATCTATACAATGTATCTTTGTCTAATTTCCCTCCCCGTTTTAATTACTATCTATTGTCACTGCTCTATTGTCAGGTACATTATACGTACTATAAGCCAATTGAGTAGTGTGGAAAGTGAGTGCAGTGTCCTTAGTGTGTAAAAATGCAGAGAATGATATTCTCCACTTGTAGTGCAAGCAGCCCAGGGGCTAAGCACTGTGGAACAGGAAGGAGCTCTGTAGAACGATGCCGTAGTGGGCAAAATTCAATAGCATACTCCTTGAATTCCAGATGACGTCATAGGTAGTCAGGTCTAAGACATAAGCTGGTGGATAAAGCTAAAGCCAGGATCAAGAGCCAGGACAGAGAAGCAGGGAAAACTTAACAAGGCATCTCCAATCAAAGGAGCAGAGCACTCCATCCAGAGCAGTGAGTGAACTGGGACCCTAGGAAGCTGCAGTGTGATTTGGCCAGTGGCAATTCTGAGAACTCCGCTAAATGCGGACTCCTCCCAGACTACCTTTTTTCTGCTCTCCACCCCTGAGTTTTTAAATGTCGCAGTTGACTTCTGGGTTTGGTGGATCGTTTCTAATTAAGAATGGCAACTAGAAAGGTTGGAAAAGGAAAAGCACCAGGGGCCTGAAGCAGTGAACAGGAAAATAAACCTAACAGAGTACATGTCCCCCGGAATGAAACAAGTGTTCAAAGAAGTCAGATTGGAAAATGTGTCTCATCTGGTTTCCTTCACTGTGTCGGCTGCCAGTGAGAAGGACTGTAACACAGTGTGCTGACTGCAAATGTACTTCTCTCTGCCCCACACCACTCCTGTCCTTGTGATTCCCAGAAAACATTCCAGAACCTTCGGGAAATGAAAATGTGAGACTAGACCCATCCTCTGGGAGTCAGCCCAAGAGATGGTCAACAGCGACTCCTAAGGCAACTCCCTAATAGAGAGCGGATGGAGCTGCCCTTCAGCTTGGTTGTATCATGCATTAGGACCTTTCCAGCAGTACACAAAAGAGATATAAAATATCCCTAGCTAGAAGAATTATGGTTTGTTTGGGAGAGAAAATATATAAATATTCATAGGATAAAATTCACACCATGTAGGTTAGAAATAGTTCTTACATCAGCCTAAGAGGTTTAAGAAATGGAATGTTCTCTCTTCCCTCAGTGTCTACCCAGCATCAAAAATGAATCACTGTGTAATGGCAGGAATCCTCAGGTTGTTAAAAAAAAAAAACAAAAAAACCATAGTAATAACCACTGAGTAGGTATACTAAAAAATAACATCTATTAAGTCTGCCAAAATAGTTTTTTTTTTTTTTGTGTTCTCAATATGGCCCCATTTCATCTGTTTCTTAACATTACTCTCAGTGTGCCTCAATTCCTACCAATGCTCATCCCAAGACAATTCCATCCAGAAAAGAGAGAAAGAGTGGATGGATCTGTGAGCATGAGTCAAGTTATGCTGTAGTAACAAACAACCCTTAACATTTTTTTTAATGACTTAAAACAAGATTGTGAGTTTTGTGAACACTGTATGTCCATGTAAACAGGGAAGGCTCTGTTTATTACCCATTCTGCTGATGGATCAACTTATAAAGTTACTAATTACCATCCCAGACAGAAAGAAGATTCTCAAAGGTTCTTGTGCCCACGATTGAATGTTTCAGGGGGAAATGGCTCAACATTAATAACCAGAATTAACTCAATGCCCTTGCTGAACTATCAGAAAGGCAGGAAAAATAACGGAGTAGTATGTAGACGTCAGAAAACTACAGTATTTTATAAACATCAGAAGAGCCACCTTACCAGTTCAAATAAATCCTATTTACAGGTAATATTTATTTTGGCTCCAGCTCAGCATGTACATTCTGGCTGTGACTAAAATGGGTATTTAAATTTTGTCTGTACTCAACAAATGTTTCTGTGCATGTGCATTTCAAATGTATTCGTTGGGATGCCATTATTCATGTTTCTCTCATTATCTTCTGTTCCTTGTCTTGCTTTCATTTCTACTAAGCTGTGCCCATGAATATTAGCTTCTATATATAGTGGATCAGTGTAGTTTTCAGTGTCTATATAGAGTGTAAAAATGAAAAGTCTTCTCGTTCACATCAAAACTCTTTCCAGATTTAGGGAACCAATTTCTGGAGTATACTGTCCTGATGAGCCCTCTCCATAAGAGCTAAATGTGTTATATCACCCATTTTATAACTTGTAGAGTGTTCTGTTGGTGTGAGAGCCCACACAGGGTGTGCTACATGACAGGGATATATGCTTATTAAATCTCTCATAGCAAAGGTACTAACATTTCAAAGGATGCTTTCCTCTGTATAAGAACATGACTAAGTGTTGAGCTATTTCCAATATGAGCCATGCTGTATGATTCTATGACCTTGTCCTAGAAATCACATGAGTACTCCACTATCGATTAAATCTGGGGTCACTGGGAAACCAAGGCAGATTCTAGTGGGAAACACATTCAAATTGCCTGCAAATACAAACACAGTGGTTCATTGAGAACACTGTGTCAGAACTGACTCTTAATTGACAAAGAGGTTAGCATTAACAGATGGATATAAAAACATAGTTCTTCATTATATTCCATACATTCAAAAATCTGGATAGAAACATTAAAAATGGTGAATGTTGGACTTCAAGAGGGAGGATCTCCAATATCTGGTGTGTGGGTGCTGCATCAACTTATTTGTTTGTAACTCTGCCACTGACCAACTGTATGAGCTTTGGGAACTGCTTTAGCTGAACCATCAATCTTCTCAAAATCTAGTTCCTTGCCTATAAGAATGGAAAAAAATAGGAACTGGTCTCTGAATTCCCTTTGTGCTGAAACATTGGGTTTTTCTGCTGGCTTTGTAGTGATTCATAGACCCATCACCTTTTGCAGGGAAATTATAATAAATATATGTCCTAACTAATGTAAAATTGTGAAAATCATATTTATATATAAAAGATAACCTGCCTACACTATAACTGATGAGAGATACATAGGAAGCATAAAAGAGTCTATTTTAGAGGTTGCTTAGCAATAAAGTGAAGTTATCAGAAATTAACTGAATATGTGCTCCATTCTCTCTGTTATTTATCCACTCATTATAAAACCTATTGAGTATCTACCATGTACTCCACTGGGTGAAATTGACAGACTTGGGGAGGGAACTGGGGACATCACTAAATGCACTACCATACGAAAAGTGAAAAAGAGAGAGCGACAGGCAGAGAAAGTAGGCTGCTTCCTCAACTGGCAGCCCCAGGAGGTAAAGAAATGTCACGGCACAGATTGAGTGTCTTTAATGCAAACACTAGGGACCAGAAGCTAGGAGGAATTTTTTGGATTTTGGAATATTGGTCCACGCTTTACTAGTTGGCCATCCATAATCCAAAGTCAATTCAAAATCCAAAGCTCTTTGAGCATCATGATTCTCAGATGAGAGATGCACAGCCTGTATGAGTCACGGGGTAAGCCAGTTGGAGTAAGGAAGCTGTGGTCTGGAAGGAAGAAGATGTGAGACTTCTAATTCTGACCAAGATAGAGAAGCAAAGACCAGATTTCTTTTCCTTCCTGAAACAATTTTTTAATAGTCAAAAGATATGAAATGATGTTCAAGACAACGGACATCAGGCATCATCAGCAAGATGAGAAGTAGGAAGCTAGGCCAAGAAAGTCCTGTAAAAGTCAAAACCCAGCTTGCTGCTTTGAGTTCCTGGGCTTGGGGACGGGGGGACGGGGGAAGAAGGGGTGTAACCCCTGTCCCCACCTAGACCAAAAACCCATATTGATGGGGCATCAGTCAGAGTGTATAAGCTATCTCAGTGGGGAGCAGCAAGCTCAGGGCTAAACGTGGCTCTAGTTCTGTCTACAAGTCTTATAGATAAAACTGCATCACAGAACAAAACTCAAGAATAGTAGTCCTGGGGGAGCCAGGTGTGGTGGCACACACCTTAATCCCAACTCTCTGAGTTTGAGGCCAGCCTAGTCTACAAAAAGAGTTCCAGGCCAGCCAGAGCTACCCAGAGAAACTCTGTCTAGGGAAAAAAAAAAAAAATAAGCAAGCAAACAGACAACAACAACAAAAAAATAGTCATGAGAATATAAAAGTATTGGTAAAATAAGGCAAAATCCGCAATATCTAGCATCTAATCAATAATTATCAGGCCTGCAAAGAAGCAGGGAAATGTGTTCTGTAATGAGGAGGGCAATAATCAGTTGACACTAACTGTGAATTGACAAAGAAGTTAAAATTAGCAGATGATATAAAAACAGACATGGATATGGACATATACATATATATATATATGAAACATGTAAAAAGTATAGAGTTATTGGTCATATTTATGCATTCAAAAAGCTGGGTAGAAACCCGGAAGAGATTAAAATGGCACGTGTTGGACTTCTACATGTAGGAAGTACAATATCCGAGGTAGGGGGAACATATGCGTGACTAAGGGCAAGTCAAGCTAGCAAAAGAAAGAACAGTAATAGAAGCTTTTCTGTGTGTGTGTGTGCATGAGTGTGTGTTTATACATGTGTGGTGCATGCATTTGTGTGTGCATAAATGTGTGCGCATGCACATGTGTGTGTATACATGTGGGGGGTGTGTGTGTGTGTGTGTGTGTGTGTGTGTGTGTGTGTGTGTGTATTCTCCACCACAGAGGCTAGGAGAGATGGAATAAGACTGTCAGTGTGCTAGCAGAAAACCTTTATGACTTAGAATTCTATACCAAGTTAAACTATAACTAAAAATGAAGTTGAAATAAAGATATTTCCAGGCATAAAAGAACCTAGAAATTGTATTACTTATAAGTCCTTGCTTTTAATTTTAAAAAGTAAATTAAATATGAAAAGGAAGAAGTAGGTACAAGATATACTGGTACAACCAACGCTAACATACTCTATTAATAGTAAATACTTAGTACAACAATGAGGGATGATACACACTTGAAATGGGGGGAACAGCTTTTTTTTTTTAAAAAAAAAAAGGAGAGCTTTGAAGGGAAACAGAACAAGCTGAGGTCCTCGTCTGACTCACATACAAACACACCATACCAAAAAAAAACTTTTTAAAAAGGTTTGTTAAAGTCATTCAATGAGTTTTGGCAACAGGGTAGAGGTAGCAACTGCCGGCCTCACCCCTGTAATCCCAGCACTGAGGAAATGGGAAGCCTAAGGCTAAACTGCAAACAGGATCTCTCTCTTAAAAAAAAAAAAAAAAAAAAAAAAAAAGGTAGGAACTAACTTAGATTTTTGTAACAAAAGTATGTATTTTTATGTTGGGAAAATATAAGTATATAATTTCAATACTAGCAGAAGAAAGTAAGAAAAATAACAAACAGAAAACAACAGGATCCTAAGTGTATTATGGATCACAATATACGTAAGTAGATCCAAGAGACATTAATTGAAAAATAAATATTTTAAGTGCTATTTTTTGCTCAAAATTTAGATGTATGTTGTATAAAAGAGACGTAAATCTTAAGCAATGTTGTGAAAAATAAGATCTACCAAGCAAGTATTAACCAAAAGGAAGCAGGTATAGAAATTTGGGTGTTAGATAGAAACTGCAATGAATGATGGCCTGGAGAGATGGCTCATGGGTAAATGTGCCTTCTGTCACACTTGACAGCTGGAGCTCAGTCCTTAAAAAGAGAACTGACTCTCAAGAGCTGTCATCTCCCCTCCACGTGTGTGCTGTGGCACATGCACACACACACACACACACACACACACACACACACACATGTACACACGCACGCACGCACGCACGCACGCACACAAACACACCATACCAAAAACAAACTTTTTAAAAAGGTTTGTTAAAGTCATTCAACGAGTTTTGGCAAGGGCAGGGAGGGTGAAGGAACAGGCCACCAAACCTGACACTGTGAGCTGGATTCCTGGGAGTGGGAGAAGAAAACTGATCCACTAAGTCGTCTTCTGAGTCCCCGCACATGCACGCTGTGGCACAGGCTGTACCACACCCAGCCCGGGTGTTTTCCATCTAGGTCTCGATAGGGCTTGTTTTCTCCACCAGTCAAAGATTTAGAAGTTAAAGCTCTCAAGGCCATCAGGTAGAAGTGGAGGAGGGTTGGACCTCAAACACAGCAAACTGCAGCAAAGAGCATCATCAGCCAATAAAGAAAGGCTTTTTATTAGGAGTGAGGAAACACACACACAGAGAAAGACCCGAGCCCTGTCTCTCATTAAGAGCTGGGGCCTTCAAGTGTGTCGGGGAGGGGGAGTCTTCCTCCCCCAAGTTAGGGTTGGTTCTTTTGAGGAAAGACAGGGAAGCTACTGGGCTCGTATACTTGGGGTCTGGCCTTGAACTGAGACCCGTCAACGGGCAGGGGAGCCCTGCTGGCGAGAGAAGGGGTCCACCAAGCCTTTGGTTTAAGTGGCCAGCCCTTTGTCTCAGGTCAGGAGGATGAAGAAGCCGGCCATCTTGGGAGTTCACCATCTTTGTGACCTGGTCACCGCCCCTTTCCCTGTCTGTCTGCCTACCAGGGAGTCTGTCTAATTCCTGGTCTCTTGGCATAAATAAATAAATAAATAAATAAATAAATAAATAAATAAATAAATGAATGAATGAATGAATGAATGAATGAATGAATGTAATTTTTTAATTTTGAAAATATAGTTAGTGATCCCATTCTTTACATTTTTGCTATATATGCTCCAGCAGAGCTAATGGGAATGCTACCATGCCAACACTATTTAAAAAGAAAACAACAGAATAACACAGAAGGAACTGAATGTGGTGGCATGTGCCTATAATCCCAAGGTGGAGGAAACTGAGGCAGAAAGATTACACATTCCAGCCTAGCCTGGGCTTCCTTGTCTCAAGAGACCAGAAAGGGAAAAGAAAGAGAATGCATGGTATGGGCTTGGAGGAAAGCTGAGCAAGGCTTAAAAGCAAGAACATCGGAGCTCAGTGTTCACCATGCCCTGGGACTTGTGACCCTGGGCCATGGGGCAGGTCACATCACAAAGCAGGTTGAGAACAATGTAGAAACTTCCACACAGTATGCAGGTGAGTGTTTGAGGCCCCAGCCACCGCCTGCACAGCAGTTTCCAAGACTGCTCCATTCTTGTGGAAAGGCGGGGAATTATGGGCTGCAGAACTAATTTCACCAAGGAAGAATACAGAGGAGCTAGGTTTGGGGATGAAGGGGTCACTGGTGAAGAGGAGCGCTATAAATAAGGGTCATGCCAACTCAGGTTGGTTACAAGGCTTACCTGCTAACTCTCTGGGCAGCCAGAAGCTAGGAATCTTCTAGAAGTCTTGCATGAAAGTAGAGAAACATGAAATTAAGTGGTTCCTCTCGCTATGCGTAAAGCTTGACCTAGAAGGTGAGCGAAGTAGGAGGCTGTCTCTTTTGGGTTAAAATCACGTTGAGTGGCTGGAGATGTTGCTTTGTGGGAGAACATATTCTTAGCCTTCCCCAGCACCCCAGAGGGAGCGAATGAACCAAAACTCAAGTTAAAGTTGGCTGGTATTCATCAGGACTCAAAGGGGCTCAGTAGGTTTTGAATCCAGACCAACCCAAGAGAGAAACTTAATTATCCCCTTGTTAGCATCTTTCTTACAATTTTTAGAGCTCCTGCTGGGGACCTGTTGGGATCGTTTAACAAGTGGAAAAGCAACAGTCTCCTAGAAGTACAAATAAAACTAAAAATTCAGTATGACAGCATCAAAATTCTAGACATTAAAATACTCAGAACAAAGCTCATTTGAGAGGGAAACAGCTGTTCTCACAAAACCTGAGTCGGGATCGGTTACTCTCGGTTTATCTGAATTTGCCTTTTAGACTCATCTCTTTTCTCTTAGAAGTTCTAGGCTCTGCCTATCCTAGCAGAATTTGACTTCCCAAAACTGCTGTGGGATGGCCTGGGTGAGCACTTTTGGTTTGTTTCAACCCTTCAGGGTTGAGCCAGCTTGGGAAATCTGGTGCAAGTGTGTCTTATTGTCAAGAATGATAACTAGTGGCAATCTATCATGTGTGCTTCTGATCTTTCTCCATATTTTATACTTTCTTTGAACCAAAGAGCACTGATATACAGTGAAAGTGTCCTTAAGGCTTAGGAGTGATTCATTCTGTATACCATAAGACACTATTGCATTTCCCCTTGTGCTGGCTACTTTTATGTCAACTTGATGCAAGCCAGAGTTATCTGAAAAAAAAAGGGAACCTCAACTGAGAAAATTCTTCTGTAAGATCTGGCTGTAAGGCATTTTCTCAATTAGTGATTGATGGGGGAGGGCCCAGCCCATTATGGATGGGACCATCCCTGGGCTGGTGTTCGTGGGTTTGTAAGAAAGCAGGCTGAGCAAGCCATGAGGAGCAAGCCAGTAAACAGCACTTCTCCATGGCCTCTGCATCAGCTCCTGCCTCCAGGTTCCTGCCCTGTTTGAGTTCCTCCTGTCCTGATTTTCTTTAATGATAGACTGCAATGTGGAAGTGTAAACCAAAGAAACTTTCCTCCCCAACTTGCTTTTTGGTCATGGTGTTTCATCTCAGCACTAGTAACCCTAACTAAGACACCCCTCTTAACATTTAAAGTATGTTTTAAAACAGATCCATTATAAAAACATTTTCCTCAATTAAAAAGCACAGCACAATGAAAAGCCCAAGGCTAGCAGCCAATAAACGGAATTTGAAATATGTAATATCTATTTCCAAAGAGATTTGAGAGTTTAATCAAAACTCAGAGGAAGATGTTAAAGCTAATTACACATGAGAGAGTCCAGATAAAGGAAGCAGGGCATGTAAATGTTTCAAAAATATGATTAAATACAGAATCATGTCGGGCGGTGGTGGCGCACGCCTTTAAGCACTCAGGAGGCAAAGGCAGGTGGATCTCTGTGAGTTCAAGGCCAGCCTGGTCTACAGAGCTAGTTCCAGGACAGCCAGGACTGTTACACAGAGAAACCATGTCTCAGAAAACCAAGGGGGGGCCAGGAGAGAAAGAAAGGAAAAGTATAGAATCATTCATTTATTCTAGAAGCTCCAATCAGAAGTAACTGACAGTCTGTATAAGAAAAACTTTAAAACGACCCAGATTTACTGTTCTACTGTTAAGACACTTGCAGTCCTATAAGGACAGGGATATGGGCATATTTTCCAAGGCTAAAAGGTGCTGTAACTAAGGTGCAAACAGCGATTGACATGAGAGAGAAATTCCATAGCCTGCTGGTGGCAATGACGCATGCATATAGGGGTTGTTACGGAGGAGTTTGTAGGTAAAGCTGCCTTAGAGCTGAGGTTGGAGGTCAGAAAGGGTTTCCTGAAGGTACCAGCAGTGTAGTGTAGAGGAAGATATTCCTATTCCAGACTAAGGAAACATCATAAGAGACAAGGACTTGGGGGAAATGTTGAGTGTGTTTGGAAATCAGCAAATGTAGATGTTCTTTGAAGCAGAGGATCCATCTACATCGCAGATGTGTTAGAGAGTTGGAAAGACTGGTTTCTCCAAGCCATGAAGTATATGCTCAGAGAAGTGGACCTGGTTCTCTAGGCAGCGAAGGACAGGATGAGCTTGCTCACATCTCATAACCTCGTCTTACTCAGAAAGTAGTGGGCAAGACTGTTGCCAAGGGGAGGTTATCCTTGTGTAGTGTTTAGAAGCCAACGAGGAATCAAGGGAACAGCAGGCTATGAGACAAGTCCTCACTAAGGTGTCAGGAGGGAGTGTGTCTTTTTTTTTCCTCCTTTTAAGTTATTCTTTGTGTCTTTCATATTATGCATCTCCATCCCATTCATTTCCCTGTCCCTTCGTATCCACCCTCTTCCCTTGCAGCCTCCCCCACCCCAAATAAAATAAAATAAAATTTAAGAGAAAAAAAGAAAAGGAAAAATATCAGTCTCATCATGGGAGCTGTAGTGTGACAGTGAGTCACACAGTAAACCCTTTTATCCATATATCTTTACTTGCAAGTGTTCATTGCAGAGTCATTGGTCTGGTTTGAGGCCTCTGGTTTCTGCTACACTATGGATGCTGGGCCCTCTCTGGGACTCCTCTTGGATATCCTGTTGTTGCCCTGTGTTGTGGAAATCCTGCAGCTTTGGGTCTGTGGGACCGGTCCCTTTACATGCCCCAGCAGATCACAGATGGGGTGGATGTTGGGGTGGGTCAATACATAGCCCTGGTTCTGGGCCTGGGTAGTTGCAGGGTTGGTCAGCCCACCAGCCTCTCCCTTGTCCTCACCACCAGGGTGAGCTCTCCAGCATTCTCCTGGTGAGTTCAGCAGCAATGAGCAAGGGGCGGGGCCAGTTCTCCTGTTTTCATGTCCCAGGGTCAGTTCTTCTACCCCTATACATTCAGGGTCAGCTCTACTGTGTTGCCTAGGCATGGCGTAGGGGCCAGTCTCCCAGTGCTGCAGCTGATGAGGGGCAGGACCAGCTCTCCCACTCTTATGACCTCAGGGCCAGCTCTTCTCCCAACTGCCTCAAGCATTTACAAGTAGGGGGTGTGGGAGATCTCTCCCCTTCCCATGCCACCACATGACAGAGCTCTCCTACGCTCACAACCATAGGGCTGGCTCACCACACTTCCACCAACAGGGTTGGCTCTACTGTGCTGCCCAGGTGAGGTGCAGGGCCTGTTCTCCCAAGGGTTGCAGCTAGTAGGGGACAGAGGCAGCTCTTCCACCCTTATGACCTCAGGGCCACCATCCCCCGCCACCACTCATGCTGCCACAGATGGGTGAGTAGTGGGGACAACTCTGAAGAAGTGTGTCTTTAAAGCAGAAGGACTAGCACCGTGGCTCAAATAACAACTGTCTGGCCTTTGACAAGTGTGAGGATGTAACAATGTAAAAATGTGTGTGTGCATTCTTGTACCATCTCCTGCAGCAGTATGGGAAGATTTTCCATGGCCTTGACAGGAGCCAAAAAGATGACATTTAATACAACGTGTGTGTGTCTGTGTGTGTGTGTGTGTGTGTGTGTGTGAGAGAGAGAGAGAGGGGGGAGAGAGAGGGAGGAGAGGGGGAGGGAGAATATCATACTTTCTTTTGGGCCACCAACCAGCTCCCAAAGACACAGAGACTTAATACTGGTTATGAATGCCCAGCCTTATTTTATGCCTGTCCCATTAGCTCTTATAACTTAACTTGTTTCTCTCCATCTACGTTTTGCCTCGGGGCCTTTTACCGTCCTTTCCTTCTTTGTGTCCTACTTTTCTGCTTCTGTGTCTGGCTGGCTGGCGGCTGCCTGGCTGACTAGACCCAGATGTCTCAGTCTCTCTTTCTCCCTTGTTCTCTCTTCTCTCAAGCCTAGATTCCTTCTCCTGCTTATTCTCTCTGCCCGCCAGCCCTGCCTTTCCCTCTACTGCCTAGCCATTGGATGTTCAGCGTTTTATTAAAGCAATGAGGTGCCTTAGGCAGGCAAGGTGAAACAGCAGCACATCTTCACATAGTTAAACAAATACAGCATAAACAAATGTAACACTTCTTTACGTAGTTAAAGTAATATTCCACAACAAGAGAGAGAGCACTGGCCGGGCAGTGGTGGCGCACGTCTTTAATCCCAGCACTCGGGAGGCAGAGCCAGGTGGATCTCAGTGAGTTCGAGGCCAGCCTGGTCTACAGAGTGAGTTCCAGGACAGGCACCAAAATTACATTGAAACCCTGTCTCGAAAAACCAAAAAACAGAGAGAGAGAGAGAGAGAGAACGAGAACTAATTGTTCTATAGTTGAGTAGTTAACAAGACATGATCTCTGTCTGACCTCTAAGGAGTGTTGTGTGGTTGGAGGACAAGGCTTGTGGGCACTTTGTGAATCAGTCAGTACTTGGAATGATTTCCTAAAGCAATGTCCTTGGGCATTTTCACTGAGACAAATTCAGACGAGAGCCAAGACATGTCGTCTGGTAGAGCAGGAGGAGGCGAGGCCTGCCGTCCCTGCATTTCTTGCAGAAGTGCTTTGTAATGGTAGAGATTGCGTAATCTCGGCAGAAGGCGCTTTCAAGATGGCACTGCTGTAGCAAAGCACCGAGTTCAGAACAGCCCACACACTTGCCCAGAGTCCTCGGCACTCCACCCCCACCCCCCCCACCCCACACGCGGGTTTCTACGGGGAAGCTGTGGATCAGAGCACCGAGTTGGAGCTTAAGGATGTTTGGATAACTTTTTCTCAGGTGCCCAGTGTTGTAGTTGTATAGATGAGGAAATAGTCCAGAAACGGCCAGTGACGAGCCCAGGTTCTCCAACCACCTAGAAGCAAACCCGGCTTAGCGCCCCCATGCTGTCCCAGGAGGGATAGCCAGGCTTGAGCTCCCAGCTGCCCAGAAGAATGTTGGCTGTGGGGGTGGACTCTCCGGCCTGCCAGAGGAAGAACCACCAGGGGAAGCGGTCGGATGGGGATTTCAAAATTATTCTAAAGTGGTTTTATAGGGTTTTAGAGAAAAATCTCCTTAACCATCCCATGCGGGGGACATTTAACTGGGGCGTAGGCCTCCCTTCCGCTCTTAGGATGCCTGTGCTTTCTGGGGGCTGCTAGTGCCTCTCTGCAAAATTCCTGATCCTGTGAGGGAGATAGACCACAAAATGCTGTGCGATTTAAAGCACTGGGCATCCATTAGATGATGAATGTGAAGATAATTCTGTGGTCACTGACCCCCCCCCCAGCTGATCATCCACCTCACTGACCTCCCCCTGCTCCCCCAGCTGACCATCCACTTCACTGAACCCCCCAGCTGACCATCCACCACACTGACCTCCCCCCCTCAGCTGGCCATCCACCTCAATGGCCTCCCCCTCAAATGACCATCCACCTCACCAACCCGCCCCTGCCGCTGTCCCCAGATGCACCTGCCTGACTCCCAGCAGGCAGGCAGGCAGCTCAGAGCTCAGCGCTAAGCCAGGATGGAGAGGATATGGATATTGTGCCCCGGGTTTAGTGGAGTATTAAATGAAGCAGGGGTGTGGCCACTGGCATTTCTACAGAAAAGCCTGCAAGAAGGCCGCTAACCTTCCCAGCCTGTTTTTGAAAGAAATAAGAGAGGAAGGATGACAAGCTTGGGTTGTGTGCATTCATAAACATTTGACCTTGGTCTGCTTTAAACATGAATGAGATTAGAAAGGAGGCCTTTTTAGAATGGCCCAGGTCTGTACAGAAAGTAATATGTCCTGCTTTGGGTTGTTGGGGAACGTTTAGACACAAAATAGGAATACGGTTACAATATGTCTAGCAGGAGTGGCTATAGGACTTGCTAGCTGTACATGGAGTGTGCAACTGAATCATACATGGAGTCCATCTGAGAACTGCAGTTACCTCAACTGTCTTTCAGCAAACCCTTTTGTTTGATGATGGAGTAACTATGACTGGGGGAAGGGGGAAATGGTTCATCACGGAGTTGGGGGTATAGCTCTGTTGATATAGTGCTTGCCTTAGCATTCATGAAGTCCTGGGTTTGACCCCCAGCACCACATAAACTGTGCATGGTGGTGCATCTCTGTAATCAGTGCCTTGAAGTTAGAGGCAGGAGAATCAGAAGTTCAGGTTCATCTTTAATTACACGGCGAGTTCAAGGCTATCTATGTTACATAAGTTCCGATCTAAAAAAAAAAAAAAAACAGTAAGAGGAAGGGAAGGAAAAAGAAGCAAGGATGGAAGGATGGATGGAAGGAAGGAAGGAGGGAGGGAGGGAGGAAGGAGGGAGAGAGGGAGGAAAGAAGGAAGGAAGGAAGGAAGGAAGGAAGGAAGGAAGGAAGGAAGGAAGGAAGGAAGGAAGGAAGGAAGGAAGGAAGGCAAAGAAATTGCTTGTCCAGGACACAGAACTAGGCTAGCATGCCCAGGGCCCTTCTTTTCAGTCCAGAACGCTTGAGACTGTCTGTGTCCTGGTGCTACTATGGGCATTTTTTGATAGATCCAAGGTCACCCAACAGATACCATGTAGCTAATCACAGTCTTGCATGCAACACTAGTTCACAACCGTTACGTTACGAGGGGCACGTAGGGTTCATGACCCTGCATCGCTGACTGTACCCCTTTACTCCATCCGCAGAGCGCAGGACCTGTGTTTGGCCCTGTGTTACTCTGACCTGATTGCTGTGATCACATCTTCAGCACCATTTGGAGTTGTTTGTTACCAGCTGCCAAAGCGTTGGTTCCCAGGCACAGCATGTCCTGGCAGGGCTTGGGAGGGGCCGAGCTCACTTCCCTCTGTGAAATGGGTGTTGGGAGTGTTTTCATTGCTTAACTGTCAGACTCTCTGAGGGTCTTCACATATATGCACTTTGTTTTTGAAAACGCAATGTGCACTGGAACCTTACTACCATACAGTTGGTTTTTAAAATTTTTATGTCAGCCACGCCAGCTTGAGTTACATTCCATCCCTAGGGAAAGAACTCTTCCCGGACATCTCAGATGAGGGTTAAATCTTACTAGGAATCGGTACGAGTATGATGGCCCTCATGGGTGCTGGGAACTTGTAGCCAAGGGAAATGAAGACCTGAGGAGCCAACATCGACTGAATGGAGCTGGATCAAGATGGCTAGAGGGGCCTCCCTTGCTGGTCCACTTTAACTTCCTCTCCCCGGCCCTACTGAGAACCTTCAAGGTTAAGCCTCCATCCAGCCAATAGCTCCATCCTGTCGCCCTGTGACCCTGCCCCTCTCACACCCAGGCCTTGCAGTCTACACAGGCCTTTTCTTCACCCTGTTGCCTCTGCTTAGTTTCTGTGATTTAACGAACTCCAGCATGGCTGTGGCCCACCATGGCCCCACTAGCCTCTCTCCTCCCCTATCGCAACCTTTTCCTCCTCAGACAAATTTATCGTTCTCTTGCTATTTCCTACCTCACCTTCTTGACAGACGGGAATTAGTTGGCCCAACCTTCTTGGCGCTCTGGGCCATGTTATTTGCCACTCACCCTGGTCCAGTCACTTGTGAGTACAAAGGGACTACGCTTAGGCAATAAATGTTGCTGCCTGGAGCCTGCGCTGTGAACTTCCTTTCATACAGGAAATTGCAATCCTGTGGCACAAAGCCCTCAGCCTGCCTGATACAATGTGTAGTCAAAGTGACCCCAAAGCAAATCTCTGCGAAGGCAATGGAAAGGAATGGGAAATAGAACTTAGCAGCGGGGACTCTGTGGCGCGGTCCTCAACTCTGGAACTTAGTAGTGGTGTGACTTCGAATGAGTCCCCCAAACTCTCTGAACCTCAACCTTCTAATCAGAAAGTAGCGTATTATGAGAATTAAATGAAACTGGAGGCATGAGAACCTTTTGTCAGTTCTTGTAGAAGTTACTTTTCTACTACCGTGATAAGACAGCATGATCAAAGCAATGTATAGAAGAAAGGGTTTATTTGGCCTTACGGTTCCAGAGGGTGCGGGTCCAGACAGGAATAGCGTGGTAGCAAGTGGCAGACATGGTGGCTGGAGCTGGAAGCTGGGAGTTTAGAGCTCACACCCGAAACTGCAAGCATGACACAGAAAGGAAACTGGACGTTAGAGCCCCACCCCCACGCCATGACATCCTTCCTGCACAAGGTCATACCTCTTAACCCTACCCAAACAGCACCCAATTGCAGACCCAGTATTAAAATGCCTGAGACTCTGGGGGACATTATCATTCAAACCACCATAGCAACAGAGTGCCAGACCCATGAGAAGGGTATTACCTTCTCTGTGACACCTCCTCAGGTAGCTCTTGCTAAGTTGAATATCGCCTCCTAGCCAAAGCTTGCACTCACAGTTCAGATGTTGCCCCCTGTTGTCAAAGTGTACAGAAATAGCACAGGGGGTCACTCTCGTGGTTGTGATGATTCATGCCTATGGTCTCAGCATGTGGGAGACTGAGGCAGGAAGATGCCAAGTTCAAGGCTAACCTGAACTACATAGTGATTTCAAGGTCAGCCTGTGCTACATAGATTCTTTCTGGAAAAAAAAAGAGAATGAGAAAAGAGAAAGAGAGAAAAGAGAAATAAAGATCTCTGTTGAAAGGTACAATGGCCAAGAACTATGGATGTATTCTGGGAGCGGTGTACCTCTGACACTGCATTTTCTCTGCAAATGAGTTTCTCTAACAGATAAAACTCTTTCCTAATATTACTTGATTAAGGATAATTCTCATTCAGAAGTAATTTGTAGAAGGGAAATTAATTTTTGATGGTACCATCCCAGGAGAATAGGAAGAAATTGTAGCAGACAAAAGAATGAAATGAGATAACAGGACCCAAAAGGGGAAACGCAGACCACAGGCGCATGCTTCTGGCTTCTGTGACTGAGTTTTCTTTCAATTTAGGAAACTCTGAATGAGCAGTTGCAGGTTTGAAGACACAGTCTCAAAGGACCCCAGTATGACCCGAATGTACATAGAACAAATTACAAAGGAACTGACATTGAATACTGCCCTTAAACACTGTAGAACAGGTACCTAAACTTGTGCTGAAAATGGCAGTGATCCAGTCACAGCGGCACACACCTTTAATCCCGGCACTCGAGAGGCAGAGGCAGGCAGATCTCTGTGCATTGGAGGCCAGCCTGGGCTACATAGCAAATTCCAGGGCAGCCAGGACTACATAGTAAGATTCTATACTGCACAAAAGAAGAAAAAGAAAACAAGGTAGTCTAAATACCCAAACTTCCAATTAAAAATTAAGATGTGATAAATAATGTAAGATAAACTTAACAAATAGCATACTATACATACTGTACCTAAACTCATGGTAGATACTATTGTGCAGGCAGCTAAGTCTATGTTAAACGCTGCCATACAGCATCTACAGAAACAGCTTTTCTTGTTGCTATGACAAGATATATTTGACAGATTTAAGGGACAAACAGCTTCTTTTGGCTCACAGAGAGTATGGTCCATCATGGCAGGGAAGGCATGGGAGAGTGGTTCTCCCATGACAGAGCTCCTCCCGTAGAGGCTGGACCAGGAAACAGAGAGCTAGACTGGAGGTGAGTGCAGTCCTCAAATGCCCACCCTTAGTGACCTGTCCTCCCCCTCCCGCAAAGGCCCCAAGTCCCAAAGGTCCCATAACCCCCGAAGCTGTGTTGCCAGCTGGAGACCAAGTACTCAACCATGAACCTGTGGAGACGTTCTAGAAACAAACCATCACAGAGACTTATATTGGTGCCATAAAGGCACCTGTGATGTGCGTGGGAGCACGCAGGCCAGAGGTGACTCTGCAGCCCTGGGTTGTGAGAAGTCCCGCAGCCCCCATCACATGCAAGCATGGTGACCACACAGACACTCGGACCCAGCCAGTGCTCCTCTTGCTCTTTCCCCTCACTCCAGCGCTCATCACTAACATTTGCTGACTTCCCCTGTGGATCGTGTTTTCTGACTACTTCTACTCAACGTAAGCTCCAGGGAGACAGAAGTGTTGGTCTGTGGTGCTGAATCCTCTCTCCTGGAGGAGAGCCTGGCACATAGCAAGTTTTCCACCCCCGTGTGTTCAACAAATACGTGAGATAATTAGTCTAATAGGAAGGCAACTGAGCTCAGGCCTGAAGGAGCAAGACAGCTTGTTAGGTAGGCACTGGGGACAAGGGACAAGTGAAAATCCAGAGTCTGGCCATTGGGTGCCTGGGTCTGTAGATGGCGAGTTTCCAGGGCAGAAGTGAAGATCAGAGAGGCAGGTGGGAAAGAGTGTTGGAAGAGACTGGACTGTGTGACGAATGGGGTGGGGGAGGAGTCTGAGCATTTTCTTTATGGCCTTGCTATATTCCAGAGTGTGTGACACTGGGAAGCTTCTCTACTTGCCTACATAACCTAAAATCTGACTGCCCAGTAATCCTATCTGTTCTATCACGGCGGCTAACTTTTCACTTCCCACTTTTCTTGCATTGGAAGGGTAAGACTAAATATCGGGGTTCCTTGTGTTCTCCTTTACTGGACACTGAGGTTAGTGTTAGGCCCTGGGAAATTCGGTGACTTTGGTGGCAGACATGGAGTAGTTTTATGCTGAGGGAATGAATCCTGATTTTCTTACTACTTTATCCCCCCCCCACCCCCTGCTCTGCTGTGTAGAACACCTTTCTTTTCTCAAATCACGTGACTGAGATTAAAAAGAAAAAAATCTGCACGTAGCTACCATCCACAGCTATGCAGAGTCAGGGCTCCACACAGACCCAAGGGTGTTGCAGAAGCCCAGTGGATGAGACCCTCTGTCCCCCGCCTTTTGCCAGAAGTACAGCACCCCTTGAGCTGAGTTCCCTGCAGGGGCTGAGATAGAAGACCGAGCTGCACCTGCTTCGAAGGCTGCCCCTTCCTTCTCGTGGGTGGGCCATTCATCCATACCTAAGACAGGTCCAGGGTCCGACCACGGCGTGGTGCCTGCCGCACGCCCCTCCTCTCACCCTGATGGAGCTCCCCCACAGGCTCCACCACAGTGGTGTCCACGGTTGACGTGCGCTCTCTTGTCTGCCAGCTCTGGGCTCCATCGGGTCACTCCTTTTCTCACTGAGGAGATACCAGGGATATTCTGCAGCTGATGCCGCTGGCCATCCCTGACTAAGAGTTCCTTCTGCCTCCCAGGCACTGGAAGGAGGCCCAGCACGTCCCCAGAGGTGCAGTTTCCCAGGTCTCCCTCCTGGAACCCCTCCAGTTTCTGACTTTGCCCAAGGATATGAGAGAATCTGTTCTCCACCTACAGCCGGCCATGGGGGAACTCCCTGAGCCCTGCATTTCCATCACGGAACCCTCCCTCCCTGCCTTATCATTCCATTCAGGACAGTTTCAAGCAGAGCTGACCCCCTCGAGCCACTGCACTTCCAAATCCAGGGGAAGCAGCACTGGGGGGGGGGGAGATAATAAAATATTTAAATAGTTTAAATCAAATTTTCTCTGTCTTGTCTGAAATGATCTGTCTGCCTCAATTCAGATTTGATATAATTGGCTCATATTTAAGTGAATAAAATCCCCCATCCCTGGTTCTTGGACAGTGTACACTCCTGATTTTACCCATTGATTGCCAAAGCTGTTAAAGCTTAAGTCTAGCCTAAATGTTCTTCTGGGACCTACAGCTTAATTTTTTTTTTTCTGTAATATCTAATCACAGCCACCACCATCACCATGTTCACCACCCAGCCGTGACTGTCAGGAGGAAGAGGGGCAGAGTCCTACAGTTTTAACCCTAGCTTCTCAGCACCATTGAGCTACTTAACAGAACCAGGGACTGTCCGATCCAGGGGGAACATCCCATGCGGCCTCGGAGACTCAGTCATTCAGTATGCCTCCACTGTTTCCCGCACCATCCTTCAAGGAGTATCCCCTATTAAGTTGGCATGTTTACACACACACACACACACACACACACACACACACACACACACACACACACACCTACCTACAGTTCTTTTTATTGAAAGCAAATCATGAGCTGTAGGATACTCCATTGTTAAAACAGTACCACAAAAAAGGAGAAAATAGATAAAGTTAATAATCCAATACTAGTAGATTATTATTAACTAAACATAGTAGTACACACCTTTAATCCCAGCACTTGGGAAACAGGTGGATCTCTGTGAGTTTGAGGCCTGCCTGGTCTATCTAATGGATTCTAGATCAGCCAGGGATCAGGGCTATATAGAGAGACCCTGTCTTTAACAATTAAAAAAACAAATCCACCATAAAAATGATGCTTCAGTAACTAAGCCATAAAAATAGAGTTTTGTGGTATACATATATGCACAAATCATCTACAATGTGGGGCATGCCCTATATCTTCAGTGTTCAAGTCTATGGAAATGACAAAGTTCAGAATGGAAAATCCCCCGTAAAGATGTCCGTCAAAGAATGTAAGAGCTGTGAGGATATAGAAACTGTGACCTCCAGGAGGAGCGAAGAGGAATGGGAAAGTAGCTCAGTTGGAATGTTTCCCATCAACAAGTCTGGGGGCAGAAATGACCATAACAGAGCTAAGACATTATCCAGGGACCAAGTGGAGAAAATATTTGGACAGTTAGAGGCTGAACAAGTGGGGAGCATGAGAAAGGCCTGGAATGCCGGGATGCACTGACAGATGAGGGGTCCCATGCAAAGCGGATGTACATTCCGTGGTGAGTGGAGATGGTCACCCCAGAAGAGGTACCTGCAGAAAGGCTTTGTGGGTAACGAGGGCTAAGATTGACATGGCTGGCCAGCAGACAGGAGAAAATGTTTTAGTAATTCACAACGCTGTCAGACCCGGTATAAGCATCTCAACTAGTTTGTCTGAATGTATTTTGAGATCTGGCTGGGGAGGTGGTTAATCTAGGATAAGCCATAGCGGGACATGCAAGAAGGAAGAGAAAAAAAAAAAAAGACCAGTGCACAGTGTGATGACCCGGGAAGACTGGGTTGGCAAACACTAGGGTTGTTATCGGACTCTACAGCTTGCCCTAGTCTCTGGTTGCTCATTCCCTAATTAGGAATTCCTTCCAATAAGCAGTAAGCGCCTGCCACACACCAGCTAGGATACACAGAGACCTCCTTGTGGATTTTTTGGCCTGGACTGGAGGTGTACTGCATGGTGGGCAGGAGGAGTCTCTTCGGAGCCTGCCTTCTAAGCAAGTTGGTGGTTTCCTTTGATAGAGCCTAGCTGCTGCTGCCCTCTAGTGGCCAATGGTGCCTCTGCTCTTCTCTGGGCAAAGTAGGTCCAAAGAGAAAGGATAGAATGGGGAGAGGGAGGGCTGCCTTCAACAGGTGTGCAGACTAGGGAGCAGCAGCCAGCAGTGTCCAGAGGGTGCATGCTTGTTCAGGTAATCAGGAAGAGTGGAACCGGAAGGGAAACAGTGGTCAGAAAGGGTCCCTTTGTGAGCCCACATCCGAACAATTGAGGTTCGGTAACAGTTTGCACTGTGAAAACACTTGCTTCTGGCCCTCGGCCTGGTTTCCTCTGAAGTTCAACTTTCTAGTGTCGGGCAACAGCAGATACTTTGCAGGACTGTCCGGAGGAATCAGAGAAACTCACAGCTTCCATCCTGTTCTCTAATCTCAGGATTCTCCCAGCCAGCTCTGCTCCCTCCTCTGAAGGTCCGCTGGAGTTTTCATTGATTTTCCTCTTTGCCTATGGCAGGAAATCGCCTCCCACAGGCACAATCAGAGCCACAGCATAGACAGCCCTGGTCAAGCTGAAGGTTTGGTGGGAGCAGCCTCTCTCTTGGCAGGACTGTCTTCTCCAGTGGGGGAAGGGTCTGCCTGTTTGGTCCTCCTGGCCCTATCTCTGTTGATAACTTGTGTGGGCTCTCCAGAGGCAAAGAACTGCGAAGGGAAATGGGGGTGACAGCGGCTACCCTTAACACCCATGTTCAAGTCAGTGTCAGGTCCATGGTCTCTGAAGCCTGCGGAGGGCAGAGATAAGAACTGACAGTACAGCCGGGCGGTGGTGGCGCACGCCTTCAATCCCAGCACTCGGGAGGCAGAGGCAGGCGGATCTCTGTGAGTTCGAGGCCAGCCTGGTCTACAGAGTGAGTTCCAGGAAAGGCACAAAGCTACACAGAGAAACCCTGTCTCAAAAAACCAAAAAAAAAAAAAAAAAAAAAAAGAACTGACAGTACAGCTGGGCGGTGGCGGTGCACGCCTTTAATCCCAGCACTCGGGAGGCAGAGGCAGGCGGATCTTTGTGAGTTCGAGGCCAGCCTGGGCTACAGAGTGAGTTCCAGGACAGCCAGGGCTGTTACACAGAGAAACCCTGTCTCAAAAAAAAAAAGCAAAATAAACAAAAGGACAGTAGGTGCATATAAAAATAATAAATCTTTTAAAACAAAAATTTTAAAGACAACAAGTAGTAAACACAGTAGAGTTTTTTTGTTTGTTTTGGGGGGGTTGTTTGTTTGTTTGTTTGTTTCGAGATGGGGTTTCCTGGCTCTGCCTCAAGAATGCTGAGATTAGAGGTGTGTGCCACCATTGCCCAGCCTAGTAGGTTTTTACTGAGCTCTTGTGGATGAGGAACCCAGGGACATGTGGGACTCTGATGCTTTGGAAATGCCGTTGGAAACCTTTACGGGGCCTGGAACCCTGGGAAGGGAATGATTCTCCCTCCGCATTTTGGGGGAATACTCCATTCTCTTTGTTTTAATGTTGCTTTTGAAATCTGCTGCCATTGAAACTCTTAATTTGTTGTAGCTCATCCAATTCTCCCGAAGGACTTTTAGAATGGCCTCTTAGGAAATAGTTCCCAATGCTGTGTTCTAGGATGGGGCTCTTAATTCTTCATACCAGCCCCTTGAAACATCGTATCTGTCGACTTAGCAATTCTTGCTTTTCAGTTCTGGGAACCTTTCTTTATACTTTATTCCTTCCCATTCTGTCTTTCTACACCTGTGAGGCCATTTCTCTGATCTTATATTTTCTTGTTCTGCCATCTCAAAAAATATCCTTGGCTTTCAGAACTCTAGCACATTATGGAGTACTTTGACCATGACAGCCGTAATTCCTGAGAGTTCACTGTTGTTCTGGAGGTTTTGCTCCCTTTCTGTAGCAGCTTGCTCTTTTTTCATGGATGCAATACCCTCTTTTAACTCTCCGAGGTGATAACCACGCTACAGCGTGTCCTGCTTATAAAGTGGCTACATGTGAGGTCCATGACCCCCTTATTTACCTGTTTTAGCTTCTGTTAGCTTTTCTGAAGTCTGGTGGTCTGAGGGTGAGTGTTCACGTATATGAATGAGGTACACCAGATGTTTGGTATAAGCAACAGGGCTCTTGTCTGGTAGGCGTCATTGTGATGTGCTCCGGTGGGGAGATTCTCCAGACGTCAGTGTTTGAGTATCTGGAAGTCCCTTGGAGTCTCTGATGAATAATTGTCAAATCTGCCCAGAATGTTTATGTGTGACTGCTAGTGTTCTGGGAGCTGAGAGGCACGCAGTGGTAGCCATTTCCCCATTCTGTGTGAAGGCCTACATTGAATTTCAGCTTTCCAGAACAGAGTGGACGAGATAGAGGACAGAGAGAGTTAAGGGTCACTACAGACTTTCAACCTTCCCCCTGCCTTACCTCCACATGTATGCACACACACACACACACACACACACACACACACAGAGTGCTGCCTGAGGCTTCTACTTCCTAAGCCTGTCAGGGGCCTGTGCTAAGCTGACTGACTGGCAGGAACTTGTATCTCATCTCTCTGTTCTACAGTGTCAGATACTTCCACGTGTCTCCTCTCTGTCATTCAAAAAGTAAAAATTAATGAAAGCAGGTTGGCTACTCTTATACATGGTCACCTACGTGACCTCCTATTCTCTTGGTTCTTATCGGTTATAACTTGCCTTCTCTAAGTTTTGTCAGGTTTGGAGGTTGGTAGAGTCACAGCCAGATGGAGAAAGGTGAGATGATTTGAAAGGGGAAGGGTCTCAGGGCAGAAGGACCATGGGGCTTAGGAGACAGTGGTGGGAGTGGATAGACAGCCAGTGAGAGCATTCAGCACCGTAGCACGGATCACACCAGGCAGCGATTTGTGAGGCACACTCACTGGTGTGCTCAGTGGGTACTTACTGAGTACCCGCTACATGCAGGCATCGCTCTAGACCCGGGAGATGGGCAAATTTAAGTGGAGATGTCTACTCATCTTTACCTTACGTCCTGGTGCAGGTATGGGTGGCAGATAACGAGTGATACAACACGTTAATGAGACGTGCTCGAGGTAGCTGAGCAGGACTGCTCTCCACCAGGACTACAGAGACAGTCTACTACAGAATACTAAATCTAGTAGAGCCTCGAGTCTGATTCCTCCTCCTAGGAATGAGGATTTGGGTATGAAGAAGGAAAAGGAATTCAGGGTCACGTACACGGAGCCCTGGACCAGCTGTGAGGCCTCCTGGTTCCCCTTCCCATGTTCTCCCAACTGTTAATTACTGTGCAGTCCATGAGACCTCCGAGGCCAGGGAGCTCTTGAAGGCCTGTAGGAAACAAATGAAAAAGCTTCCATTGCAGAGTACCAGTGCCAACACACAGGCAAAGCACACCCTGAGCTGCAGACTCTTAATTGGACCTGGCAGCTCCCTGGGCTACCATGCAAATTGAAGAAACCCCAGAGCTGTGCGATGATATTCCTAATTCATAATGTCGCTTTTCACAGTTGCTTCAGACATTATAATCAGTTCAAGATAGATCGCAGCAATAAATTGTAAAATGACTTAATTTCCAGAGAGCTCATCTGAGCTTCCCAGTATTGCAGGCTCACGGTTTAGAAGTATTTTGAAACCACCGTGGAGAGGCATCATCAGCCATGTGGTACTTTTCCAAAGCTTCCATGGTAGACCTGTCCATCTGCTGCCCTTTCTTCTCCAACTAGCATACCTTCTTGGAATAGCTTCGGTTTTTCCTCTTCGTTACATTTGTTGATTTGTTTTCAAGGCTCCTATTGTGGATGCTATTATTACTTTCATTATAAAACTAATAGATAGGTGAGAAACACTGGACAATATGGAGAATAAGGAAGCAGAGAGGAAATTACCCAGGGGCTATGCTCAACAAAGCCAAGATTAACATTCTCATGTGTTCTTATGAATAATGATGTTCTTCTTTTTTTATAATTTATTTTTATTTTATGCACATTTATATTTTGTCTGTGTGATGGAATTGGATCCCCTGAAACTGGAGGTACAGGCAGTTATGAGATGCCATGTGGGTGCTGGGAATTGAACCCAGGTCCTCTGGAAGAATAGCCAGTGCTCTGGTACCACCGAGAGCCATGAGGAAACACCTGTGTTCATGTTCCATAGAGCAAAGATGCTTGCTGGGGTGATCCAGCTCATACTGTTTGTGAAGAAGAGGCTTCTTTTCACCTCCCAAGGCTAAGCAAGCAAAAATAGATCTGAGCAAACGCAGTTATTTCTTTTTAAATTTTTTAAACTTTAAAAGCTTTACACTAAATTTACATTTCCATTATCAACTGTGTTTTATGCACATATCCACCACCCAAACCAAAAAGCCCACGACAGAATTAGAACTAGAAAAACACTTCACTTTAGCTCCTTTTTCTCATAACTCATGTCCACCACTTACATTCAGTCCCTCCTCGTCCCCTTATGCATAATGGGCTACCAAAGATGCCTCCACAGTGTCCCTGCATGGGGAGAAGTCCCGAAGAGAAGGCCAGGCTGGCAGCTGGACAGGCTGTAGGAGGTGGAGGAAGCCATGTCTACCTGGGAATAGTCAACAGGGGAACAGATCTCACCAGAAGTGGCCATCAAGGACAGAATGGGGAAATGTGAACAAAAGCTTACATGGGGACTGGGCTCACAGCTGGCAGTCTAAGGAAAAGCAGGTAGACAGCATCAAAAAGTTTTAGCATAGGGGCTAGAGACGTGGTTCAGTAGTTAGGAGCACTGGCTGCTTCTTCCAGAGGACCCAGGTTCAATTCCCACTCAGCACCCATGTGGTGGCTCACAACCATATGGAACTCTAGTTCCAGGAGACCAAGAATGAGGAGTGAGAAGCCAGTCAGGACTCACTGATGACAGGAATAAAAGGGGAAGATTCTAGAAATGAGGATTTGAGATTAGAAAAGAAAGAAAGAAAGAAAGAAAGAAAGAAAGAAAGAAAGAAAGAAAGAAAGAAAGAAAGAGTGAACAAGACATACCTGACTTCTGTGCTAATAGTCTAACCCCCAACCCTTCCTTACTTAGATTCCTGAAGAGGGTTTAACTAAAAGTTAATCATCCAGATGTAAGATTGATTGATGAGGATGTTGCTCAGTGGTAGAGTGCCGTCCTGGCAGATAGTAAAATAATATATATCACAAAAATATGATACAGCCTCACAATTTTGGCCAGGGAGTGACAGGGCTTTCTGAGGCCTAAAGAGTCACAGGAGACTTGTGTGGGAAGTCAGGGGAAGGCTGGACATCTTCCCTGAATACCCCTGATGTCAACAGAGAATGCTTCATCAATGGGAACACTGTGATGGGGAGAACGGATGGAAGTGTACCTCATGGAGGAAAAGAAAAGGCAGTGGACCGTCTGGAGAAGTCAGGCAGCATGCTAAGGGGAAGAAGTGGAGCTCCCATTCAAGCGGGTGGAAAAGATTGGCTCAGCAGAGCCTGTTTGTCTCTTGAGGTTATCTGAGGGAAGAGAGGGGCTGGTGACTTATTTGTCCTTTGGATTTGTCCCTGACTTGTGACTTGTGTGGGTCAGAAGGGAAGGCCGGTAGTCTGTGTGGCATGTCTGGACAGGCCACCGACTGCCGAAGGAAGAAGCAGTAGTTAGAGTGTGCAGAGAGCCGTGCAAAAGAGGCCGAGGTGAGCCCGGGGACTGGCGGGGGATAAAGCTATCTAGGCTCAAGTGTGGGTGCATGTCCAGGAACTGACAAGCAAGGCTAGCTGGAAAAACACATCTGTGTGGAAGAGATGGAAGAGATTGGGCTAGGGACCTTGGCGCTGCCCACCTGGGCTTAGACCAGCCCTGCCCTAGGAGAGATTAAGTGAGCAAAAGACAGAGCTAGCTAATGGGCAGGCGAGAAGTGGGTGCCTTTCGAGGCAGGGTGTCTACATCTCAGCGGTTAATGAGTCGGAAGGAAGTGAGTAAAAACAAGCTGTGTGCGGCATCCGACACACCAGAGGAAATAAAGCCGTCAGGGGGGGGGGGGAGAAAAACCAGAAAACACAAAGGAGTCGGGTCATCTCTGAAAAGAAACATTGAAAATGATGCCAGAGGCAAGGGACATCCATTCTGTAGACCTAAAAGGGACCATGAGAAAACAAATATACAAAGAAATACAGAATGAAAACCAAACAATTTGTGGAGGATGGTATTAAAATAGTTCTTAAGAGGCTACGGGGGAGAAAAGAATTAAACAGAGATGTCACCTGCAGCCATTTCTACAACATAAATATGTAGCCAGTTCACACTCCTGAGACAAGAGATTTAGTTAGCTTCTGGAGAGAGTGAGAACTTTCCAGATGTGTCGTGTGGAGGACCAGGAAGCAAAGCAGCCAGGAGAGTATAGAGGTGGAGAGGCCCACTCCAATCCTATGACATTGAAAGAGAAAGAAAAGATGTGAACCTGAGGCTCCCTGGGCCTCTAAGAGCGTGTCCTGCTGACTGACACACAGGACCAAGCCAGTCAGAGATGGAAAAGATGTATCTGGCAGAGAAAGATGTGTCAGGGTCGGGGCACAGCTCAGCAGGTAAAGGTTCTTGCCACACAAGCCTGGAACCTGACTTCAATCCCCAAAGATGGAATGAGAAAACCAGCTCCACCAAGTTGTCCTCCGACCTCCACACACAAACATGTCTAAGAAATATGACTTCATTAGTGGGGGACGTTGGTTCGATTGGTTAATGAGCAACGTGCTCTATGAGATTAACTTCCATTAGGTGTGAGTCATCACAGGAATCATGAAGCAAAACTGGCATCATGAATGAATCCCATGTAAGGACTGTAAGTGTGCCAAGATCTTTTGTCCTCTCTGCCCTTGACCTGGATGCCTAAGCAGTGCTGATCAAGTGTGAGCTGGAATCCCCTGGGCAGCCTAACACCAGTGCTCTGGGGAAAGATGGGAAGGGACTGTTTGGGGTCAGCTCTGCCCAGCACGGCTTATGCCTTTGTCCCAACCCCATTCCCTGGCAGACACTCTGCATGTCCATCCTTGCTGTAGGATGAGACCTAGCCTGGTAAACCTTTTTGATCAAGACATTGAGGAGAGGTGTGTATGGACATTCATCCTGTGTTTGGGCCATAATGGTTGTCTTTGTTGGATCTACAGCTTGTGTGTGGCTATGAGTTAGGTGTGGGCTCTGAAGAAACTGCCTCTTGGTTCTCTTAACTACTATCCTGTTGTCTGAAGACTGGGCAGCTTTCGGAAACAACACTGCCATCTAGTGGTACTTCAGACATTGGCTCTTGGTTTGAGGACTGATTTTTTTTTTTTTTTTTTTCCTTGTGGTGGTTAGTTGCTAGGTTGTTTGGCTGTGTTAGTGAGGGGTCCCAGTACTTCCAGCATGCTAGGCAAGCACTCTACCACTGAGCAACATCCTCATCGATCAATCTTGAACTGTAGACACACAGCCTGGCTCCTTATCCCCTCTCCCCTCACCCTGCTCCCTTACCCAACAGGGCTTGTAACTTGCCCTAGGAAACAGTAGGCCCTGCATATTACCAGATATCGACAACCATGGCCTCAGCAGGTTCCTTTGCTCGGTTTCAACAGCCTGCAAAAGGGCTCACAACCCTCCCCGGCTTAGCTGTGCCGCCTGAAGGCTGTAAAGTACACGTCTCACGTATGTGTACACGGCCCCAGGAGGAAAACAGACCATTTGGTATTAGCGTGGAGAGGCTCCTCCACTGAGACACAGAAGCTCAGCCGTAGGAACTCTTCAGAATACAAGAAAGTCCCCTGGTCATCTAGACCAGGACTCTGTAAAACAATGGTTCTCAACCTGTGGCTCGTGATCCCTTTGGGGTTGCATGCCAGGTATGTACATTATGATTCATAATGGCAGCAAAATTACAGTTATGAAGTAGCAACAAAAATAATTTTATGGCTGGGATCACCACAACACGAGGAACTGTATTAAAGGGTTGCAGTGTGAGGGAGGGTGAGACCACTGCTGTGAGGAATCCATCAGTGAGAGAAGGAATTCGTTCATTGGGCTGTAACTTGGGAATGAGAAAAAAAAAAAATGTTAGGACACAACTGGGCTTCCATGATATAGAGTACAGAGCTCAACTACTTATTGCAGAGAATTCTAATCCAGACAGCAGGGTGGGACTATTATAGGGCACCCACTCCAACGATCAGAGGCCTAGGTCACTTGCCAAGCATGGACACATGCCAAAAAATAAATATGACCGGTGTCTAAAGGTCTAAAGGAGTATGGGATTCATACCAGAAGTCTGGGTTCAAGTTCAGCACGGTGTTTGCAGAAAACCCTCCAGCCAGTGTTTCTCGGTGTTCTTGAGACCGTCTTTTCACCATCACGGCATAGGGTGTCCCTGTTAAAAATGCACAGCCTTGGATTCTAGCCCCAGCCTACTCAGTTAGTCTGTGGTTGGGACTTGGTGCGGCCCAGGACTCTGCGTTTCACGAGCTCCCGAGGTGACTCTCGGGCCTATGTTCTGGATAGCTTGGGCTTTCACGTGCTGGCATAGGAGCTGGTGGTGGCTCATGCACATGCTTTTCATACCCTGATGTGAGCCTTTCCCTCCCGCCACAGCCGTCGCTGTTTCTGGGAAGGCATCACCAGGAAAGTAGGGGAAGAGGCTGTGTGCTCATTTAGTGGGACCAGGGAAGTTAAGTGGAGAAAAGGAGCCAGTGACCACGATGTTCTTCTATCTCTTTCCCTGTCTACCTCTGCCCTACAGACTTCCCTTCCTGGCCTGTGCTGGAAGTACCTTTCCTACCCATGGGATGTGTTCAGCACACCCCACCCCCATCCTTTAGATAGAGGTGATCCCAACTGCCAGCCAGCCTCGGTCTGATAAACCTGTGCGTGCGTGCGTGCGTGCGTGCGTGCGTGCGTGCGTGCGTCTGTGTGTCTGTGTGTGTCTGTGTGTGTGAGAGAGGGAGAGGGAGAGAGCTGGGCAGTAGTGATACACTCCTTTAATCCCAGCACTCGGGAGGCAGAGGCAGGCGGATCTCTGTGAATTCAAAGCCAGCCTGGTCTACAAATCAAGTTGCAGGACAGTCAGGATGGTTACACGGAGAAACTCTATCTCAAAAAACTAAAGGGGGAGAAAAGGCGCGGGGGGGTGGGGGGAGCACGCTTATCTGTGTGTGACATGTGGAGGCCGAAGGTCAGTGTCAGGCATCTTCCTCCATCATTCTTGACCTACTTCTCTGAAGCGGGGCCTCTTACTGAACTCAGGTTCTCCAGTCGGCTAGACTGGCTGACCAGCAAGCCCCCAGGATCCTCTTGGCTCTACGATTACGGGAATCTATCACCACAGCTTGCTTCTTACATGGGTGCTGGGCGTCCAATCTCAGGTCCTCACGCTTGTGTGGCAAGTACCACGGAGCCATCTGCCTCGGGCCCCACATCCTAACAGTCAGGTCCCTTTAGTAGCCAAGAGTTTGCTCCGGTCACGTGGTTAATCCCCTCGTCACGATGATGACCCCATGATGACCCCTCTCCTTCCTTCAGCAGCCGTGGCCCCTAGAACGCATGTGAACTGGATGGGCATATTGATCAACCTGCAGACAGCTCAGGTCTCCTGATGAGAGCGTCATAGACTGCCGCGGGATTCCCGGGGGGGGGGGGGGGGCAGTATGGGAACTCCCTCTGAATGGGCGGGCATTTGACGTGAACCTTAGAGGAGAACAGGCTGGAGGGAGGCTGGGCCTCTGCCTCATGGCTTCTGCCTCCTGTCTCCTGTCCCTCCTGACTCTAAATGCGGCTGCTGCTCCAAGCCGGAGGCTCCTCCGACCTCCATTCAGTGAGGCCTGGTACAAACTTCAAGGAGCCTCATGGATTTGAGACCGGAGGAGGGAAGGGAGGCGGGGATACAAACCCCTGGGTGAAAAGTGAGCCACCTCAGGGTGCGGCTAGTAGAGCCTGTGCCTGCCCTCCAGGGTCTCTCCCCTGCCCTGACCTTCTGTACCTCCCAGCCCTGCAGTAGGGAAGCACAGGTCACGTCAGCAGAGTTCAGTACTGTGTGCTCCAAAAGAAGACACTGCACTTTTCTCCCTTTCCCATCTCACTCCCTGGCCCCCCGGCGGCCAGGCAAATGCCTGTGAGTGAAGCCCATTCTCTCTTGTATTACTGCAGCCTGTTCTAGGCTTATGGCTCCATGGAGGGATGAGGGATGCTGTGTGGGTTAGAAAGAATGGGGGGGGGGTCATGTCTTGCATTATTTTCCAACATCACCTGTGATCCAGTGAGAGTGGGTTAGACCCAAATGCCAGCATGGCTGAGGCTGAGGGCTGTCAGTGAGGACCAGGATGGGGTACGGAGTAGAGCCCTTGGAAGGAAGAACAGGGAAGGGGTTGGAAGGGACAGTGGGCAGGAAGCTAGGCAAAGAAGGAACTCTAAGGAGGCAAGGAGTTAGAATGAAAAGCCCCTGGCTCTGGGCAGGCTCCAGAGTGGCTACAGCTGAGCTGTCTGAGTACCCGATAACACTGTGCTAATTACCTTTTTTTCTCTCTCTCTCTCCTTTTTCATTCCTGTTCATTCCCAACATTTTCCCACCTTCTGTCTTTTGCTACCTTCTCCCATCTTTCCTCCTTTTCTTCCTCTTCCCCTCTGCTCTCCCCCAACTCTTTGTCTTCTTCCACATCCACACCCTGCCTCCACACCCTCACATCTCACCCCTTTACCGCCACCACCCACCAAAGCTCTCAGGCGGATGTGAGCTGACTGTGGTCCTCCAGGACTTCAGCGCAGGCCACAGCAGTGAGCTGAGCATCCAGGTGGGCCAGACGGTGGAGCTGCTGGAGCGACCGAGTGAGAGGCCCGGCTGGTGTCTGGTCCGTACCACCGAGCGGAGCCCCCCACAGGAAGGCCTGGTCCCCAGCAGCACCCTGTGCATCTCACACTCTCGGAGCAGCGTGGAGATGGACTGCTTCTTCCCTTTGGTGAAAGGTAGGACAGATTTGAGGGGAGGGTGGCAAGCTCAGGCCGAGCACCTTAGAACTGGCCTCAGAGTTCACCTGGATTGAGCCGGATCTCTTCTGAGATCCAGAAGTGGAAGGGATATGCTAAAAGCTTGAAGAGAAAGCTAAGTGTATCTGTGTGGCTTAGAGAAAGCCATCCGATCCCTCCAATCCCATCTGTTCTTAAAAAAACAAAGGTTGAACTGCTAACTGCTGATCTCTAAGCTCTCTCCCAGCTTTTCCTCTGCCCCATACTACGCCTAGATTTGAGTCTGCACCCTGACAGAAGGACCAAGCAACCCCAGCAACCAGCCACAGTGAAGTAGGACTTGGCCAGCCCCTCTGCCCGCTCAGGGGTCAAGGTTCCCCCCAACCCTGTCGCTTTTTTCCCTTTGATGCGTTCAATGAGTATATAGGATTTATTCGAATGACTTACAGACTGTGGTCCAGCTAATCCAGCAATGGCTGGCTGTGAACAGAAAGTCCAAGAATCCAGTAGTTGTTCAGTCCACGAGGCTGGATGTCTCAGCTGGTCTTCAGTAGACACTGGAATCTTGAAGAAGTAGGCTCTAATGCCAGTGAAGGAATGGACTTGCTAGCAAGTCAAGAGCAAGCAGGCAGAGTGAAGCTTCCTTCTTCCATGTCCTTATATACGCTTCCAGCAGAAGGTGTGGCCCTGTTTAGAGGTGACTTTTCCCATCTTAAAAGATCTGAGTTAGCCGGGTGGTGGCGGCACATGCCTTTAATCCCAGCACTCGGGAGGCAGAGGCAGGCAGGTCTCTGTGAGTTCGAGGCCAGCCTTGACTACAGAGTGTGTTCCAGGAAAGGCACAAAGCTATGCAGAGAAACCCTGTCTCGAAAAACCAAAAAAAAGATCTGAGTTAAAGGTGTGTTTTCCTACCTCACAGATCCAGATTATAAGTGGATTTTCCTACTTCAAATTTAGCAAATAATCCATCACAGATGTTCCCTCCATTTTTGGATTTTAGTTAATTCTAGATATAGTGAAGTTGACAACCAAGAAGAGCCAACACCATACACCATACACCCATTATCCAGGCCTTGGCCTGTTTTCTGTATAATCTGTGTTCCCTCCATGTGCCTTTCATTTACTGATGCCAGGGAGGTCAAATGCAGTAGCTCTCCAGGAGTGGTCTCCAGCCCAACAGCATCTGTCCATGTGCCCTGGAAACAGGTTAACAATACACACAGATGCTCAGGCCCCATCCACCTGCTCAGCAGGTGACCACACCAGCTTGCTCTCCAGGTGACTGATACACAGTGGAGTCTGAGAACACAGGTTTCCAGAGTCAGTATGGCCTTGAACTCATGCCTTTTACATTGAGGAAACTGAGGCCCCGAGACTAACAGAAAACCAAGTCTTAGTCTGGAGCTGAGGTGCATAAATGGTCAGATATTAGCATGGGTACACCATCAATGCATGAGACTCGGGGTGGGCTGCCTGATAGCTAATAACTTTAAGTACTTGGGCATTCCATCTTGGCATGCTGCCAACCATGACATAACTACTTCTGAACACTAGATGGCAATAGTGGACTGCCATGTTTGGGCTGCCCAGCTCTTCATCCAGCCTTGGGGATTTCCATCCATCCTGTAATACATACTAAAACCTAGATTCCTCTGCATCCCTCATCTTTGGTTTAGCTTCCTCCCCTCCCTCTTTCCTCTGAGGACCTTGGAGAGATTGCCGGGAAGTTGTGTAGGATTTGTAATTGCAGCTTCCCAGTCCTTTGAAGAATCGGCACCCACAACCCTCTGAAATTCTTGGTGTAAAGAGAGACTAAAATCAGGAACTTAGTGAATAGGTCTGCTTTGAGTTAAGTGGGGGGAAAGTGGGGCCCATGGAGGATGGATTGTTGTGAGGTTAAAATGAAGGAATAGGTTAAAACACATGTACACACACATGCACATGTGCACACACACCAGGTCCCGGCACTTGGCACACCTTTGTTATTGTAAGTTGTTACTTCTATTTCTTTCATCACAGATTGCCCAGCAGAGTGCCTACAAACTCCCACAAATCCAGCAGAGACCATAGAGTGCAGACAGGGGAAGGGAGAAGGGCTGGGGAAAGCCAGCTTTCCATAGGTCCCAGGTATGGGTTGTTTTCACTGAGGAGGGCCTCAGCTTCATTACTGAGACTAGGGGGGCCTAGACCTCCCCTTGCCGGTCTGTGGCTGGCTGATCTGTGCATGCTGTCATAGCTGGGCCCACTACATCCAACCAAAGATGGAGAATTGGAGGGTAATGACACCATCTGCGACCGTTAGAGGTGGAGGCATTCTGGGTAGAAATCCTTCAGGATAGATTAGAGGGAGATACAGCTAACAACGGGAGGTGAGGACCAGAATGGAAAAGCGGGAAGAAAAGAGTGAGGCAAGCTGTTGCAGAACTTTCCTAGGCAACTATACCAGTCAGAAGGGCTTCCGAAAGTGAGCACCAGTCCACATCACCAGGGTTGGGTGGCTCTTTATTTGCAGATTGGCCTTTCTTTCCAAGCATAGGCCGGCTAGTTGGGCCTACAAAGCCGCAACCCGGGAAAGCCATTCTCATTCCCAGCTGAGCTAGAAAACGAGGGTGCCCAGCCAAGCATGGAGGCTTGCATCCTATATTCCCAGCTCCCAGGAGGCTGAGGCAGGAAGGTTGCCACAAATTCAGAACTGCCTGGGCAGCAAAGTGAGATGAGGTGGGGGAGATGAATATGACTGTGATCATGCACATGGCCTGCTCCCAGCAGTTAGGGTCTAAGTCACTACAGAGCACCTCTGGTACCCTGAATAACACCGTGTTTGGGAGCAGCAGAGACCTAGTGGGCTGCTCCTGCTCACATCCCAGATGGCCGCCTACTGGCAACCTGGCCCTTTCTTCTACCAGCTGCGACTTTTCTTCTTTGGGCACTCTATATTAGAAGTTACCCAGAATGCCTTCCTCTGGCATTGTGGCATAGGAAAGGACAGCCCCATCTGGGACCGTGGAGGTCAGAAAACCAGAATTGATTTCCACTTCAGTTCCCAGGACAAAGGAACTAGCCCTGTTAACCTTTTTGGGTTGGTGCAAGTCCATGCCTCACAGGCTGTGTGAAGTCGGGACTGTCTATGGTGTGCTAAATGTTGTATGGATAATTGGACCAGAAATGGGGGCCACAGGGGCTACAGAGCATCAAGGAGGGAATTCAGGGAGCCGCTAGAACAGGTCTTCACCCAGTGTGCACATTAAAGTAAGGTGCGAGCCTTCCAGTATGACAGTACCCAGAACCCACCCAAAACAGCTAAAGTCAGAATCCCTGTAGGTGGCATGAGAAGTGAATCTAAGGTACAGCCTGAGTTAAGAACTACTGCACTAGCTCAGTCTTCCAAAGAGATTCTGGGTCACAGGAAGGCACAGTGCCTCTCCCAACCCACAAGGAGATGGGACAGAGAAGCCCCACCCCCATCACCACTACCACCACCACCTGCACACTTAGCCTGCAGGCTTCTAGAAGGCCCGAGGATTTTTTTCTGCCCGTCCTCTCCTGGAAGGCCTCTGGGACAGGAGAGGGCTCTTCTGACACTTGGCATGTTGTGACTCATGATAGGGTTGTCAAGAAATATCGGTTGTAACCAAATTGGGGCAGGCCCACGTTTCACACCCTTCCTTCACCCTGTCCTCTCAGAATTCTCTCTGGAGTTGGGCCTTCTGAGATCTGATCTTCTCTCCATAGCCCCCTCTTGCTTTCTCAGCAGCAGGTAATTGTGGGTAATACCCCATGAAGGACAAAGACTTTATAGTGATTTCCAACTCCTGAAATGCAGAGGTATTCTGTTTGGTTCTTTAATAACATGCCCTACCCTAGACCCAAATTCAGGCATGTGCCTCCCCAGTATTTAAAGTTCCTTGATGATTCTGATGCTCTGTGGGCTATGGGTTTAGCACCCCCAGATGTGAGGCTTGGGATAAAGGTGATGGAAGGCAGTTGTGCATTCCATCCAGATGTAGCAAGACATAGAGCTCAGCAAGGAAGAACAAAACAGTTGGACCAACATATGAGCAAAAGGCTTGGGTAAAAGCTTAACCAGAGAAGATACTCAGGTGCCAGTGAGCATGGGAAAGATTTAATATCTCTGCTCAGGAAAATGCAAATCAATACCTCAATGTCATACCATTCCGACCCATTAGAATGACTCTTAGTTAATGTGGACACGCCTCAGAAAATCACAGATTATCTATAAGGATGTACAGAAGTTGGAACACTGCTGGGTAGCTGGTTGGAATGTAAAAAATTTCCAGAGCTATGGAAAACACTGTAGGGAATCTCAAACTGTGTGTGTGTGTGTGTGTGTGTGTGTGTGTGTGTGTGTGTGTGTGTGTGTATAAAACATATGATCCTGTAGTCCCACTTGTAGGAGTATTTCAACATGAATTGAAGGCAAGGATACGAGCATATCTACACACCCATGTTCATAGTATTGTTCATGACAGCCACGGGTGTCCATGGACAAATGAATATACAAAGTATGACACACATACACTGGACTATCATTCAAGCTTAAAAAGGAAGGAAAATCTGACACCAGATTACATCATGGGCAGACCCTGGGGACATTATGTAAAGTGAAATAACCCAGTCACTGAGACAAATGCTCCATTATTTCACTTATATGACAGACTTTGAATAGTCAGCTTTACATAGGCAAAAGGCAGAATGGTGATTTCTAGGGACCAGGGAAAGGAGGGGCCTAGACAATTAAATTGTTCAGTGGGTACAGTTTCAGTTTCACAAGTTGGGAAACTTCTGGAGATGTCTTGCTTGTACAACATACTAAACACACTCCTTATTCTCTCAGGTTAAACACCTTTTAAAGTGAATGTGCCTAATGCCAGAGCAGTGTATGCTTTAAAATAGTGAGGATTGTTTCAAGTTAGCCCTGGACCCTTGGGCCCAGGCTCCAAAGCCCAATCCCAGTCTGTCTTTACCGTGATATCGGAAGTATGCCTGTGTGCCGCCTTCTGGCTGGGTCTTGTGTTCAGAAGAAGTGTAAAGAGATGCGTCTCTCTGGGTTACGCACATTGCAGGGTGTCAGGACAGCCTGGAGCAAAGGGCAGTGGCCCTGGTGGCCCTGGCTGGACACAGGCAGTTCTAGCTCTTGGACTTATCTGGCAGTTTCCACTGCCATCACCTCGCTGACCTCAGGACACTTCCTCAGGCTGTGGGTAAATACCACCAACGGCCTGAGGACACCGAGCAAGGTTGTGATAGTTGACATCAGTGTGTAAATCTGTGACTACTTAACAACAACAAAAACCTTCATTTATTGAGTCTTACTCTGGGCTGGTTTTAGGGCTGATGCTTTTAGTGACAATAAAGTGTATTTTGCTCATTTTATAGACAAGGAAACGGTCTTGTAGAGAATAGATGACTTGCTGTAGGTGGCAAAGCTTTCAGATAGTGTTCGCAGATGTGTTCACAGACTGTCTGTTCCCAGGTCTGGCCCTCCATTCTGCTCAACGGCCTCCCAAGGCTGAAGGCATCAGAATTCATACTTTAGTTTGCCTTCCATCTGAGGCTCCCTGAGTTGGCCGGTCTCCTTGGACGAGGATTGGAGGACACTGACCCTGTCACAAAGGCCACACCAGCCAAACACAGTGGCTCAGGCCTGTAGGTTCTGGCACTTGGGAGGCAAAGACAGAAAGATCACACAAATCTTTCTGTGAGGCTAGCCTGGGCTGGAGAGTGAGCCCCTGTCTCTAAACAAAACAAAATACACCACAGTGTACCTTTGCAACTCGCCTCGCCTCTGGCACCAACCTCTTCCCTCCCTGGGAAGAAAAGCAGCAGCCAGAGGTAGACTTTGTCCTGTGTGTTTGCCCGGTGAAAGCAGCTCCCCAGTCGTCATGTGGGAAAGCCGGGGCAGTGGGAGGGAACCCGAGGCCACTGTTTACATGGCGTGCACGGCCTAGACGTGAAGAACTGTGCATGCTGGTGCTCAGCTTGCTCTGTCTCCTTTTTTTATCTAGTCCAGGACCCCAACATGTGAATTAGCATTGTCCACAGTTAGGGTGGGTCTCCCACCTCTGTTAGCCTAACGTCAAGATGATCCCTTACAGACAGGACCTGATGCTTGTTTCTACAGTGATGCCAGAGCCTGGCCAGTTGACATCACTATTAACTGTCACACGGCACTTGGCCTGCTATGAAGTCTCGGGCAGAACAGTCTTGTGCAGTACTCTAGACAATAGGCAGTGTAGTTGAAAGTTTTCTCAGGTCCTGTCTGGCCTCATGGTCCCAAGTTCCTCCAGTCCCACCCGGCCCTGCAGTCCCTCAGCCGCTTATAAAATAATCATTCAGAGCCTTAATATTATTTACAAACTGTACAGACTATGGCTTATGTTTCTTGCTAGCTAGCTCTATCATCTTAAATTAGCCCATTTCTATTCATCTATGTTTTGTCACATGGCTGTGGCATTACCAGTCTGCTGGCATGTTGCTCCTTGGGCGCTGGGCTGGCGTCTCCTCCAACTCTACCCTTCTTCTCTCTGTATCTCTACTTGGATTTCCTGCCTGGCTGTAAGCTTTCTTGCCATAGGCCAAAACAGCTTTATTTACTAACCAGTGGGAACAGAATATATTCACAGCATACAGAAAGGCATCCCACAGCAAGGCGCTGTTTCTCTGTCTCTGACAGGAGCCAATCTAGCCTCGAAGCTTCTGCAGCCTGTCCAACAGACAGCACATCCCACTACTAAAATCCCAGGCACCAAACACCCAAAAGTTCAGGGTCCCTTTCTTGGTTTCATTGTTATCCAATCCAGAGAATTAATGTCCCTCTGCCCATTAGAAGAATCAATCCTCTAAAGGTCTGATCACACACACACACACACACACACACACACACACACACACACACACACATGCTTTTTAGTATAATTCTGCGTTAAGAGCAGGAGCCTTGGGTTTTAGATTGTTCTGCCATGCCTAAAGCCATAAGAAACTAAAAAGGCATGGAAAATGAATATTGTCAAAACAGTTCCTTTCAGGCATGGAGCTGGTTACAAATTGCAGCAGGCTGTTCTCCAACCTCTCTTCATTTATGTAAGCTATATGTAAATTCAGAGCCCCATGAAGTCTTGGGAGTGTGATGAATGAGGGACAGAGAGGTTCCCTACACTATACCCATACAATTTCATTCCATAATAGCATTGCCGTTATAGTACACCTACGACGGAAACAGTAAAAATGTGTGGGTTTTAATCAGTCTGTTGGGCTAGATGCTCACATTCAGCCTTGGGAGATGGATGCAGGAAGATCAGAAGCCCTGGGCAGTCTTGGCTACACAGCAAATTCAGTCCAGCTGGGGCCACACAGAAATCCTTTCCCCAACAAACAAACAAACAAACAAACAAACCACTTACTCTCGGTACCTGAAACAAATGCATTGAATAAGAAATATAGTAATTGAGCCAGGTATGGTGTTGCACGCCTTTAATTCCAGCACTCGAGAGACAGAGGCAGGAGGATCTCTGAATTCGAGGCCAGCCTGGTCTACAGAGCGAGTTCCAGAACAGCCAGGGTTATACAGAGAAACCTTATCTCAAAAAAAAAAAAAAAAAAAAAAAAAAAACGGAAAAAAAAAGAAAAAGTTAGAATTAAATCCCCCCCTTTTTTAAAAAAAATAATAGAATAAAATCTGTATGTGGCTCTTGATTATGTTTAATTGAGCTTCTGGAATCCTAAAATTGCAGATGATGGGCTTAACTCTCTTCTCTAATACAAGGCAGTGTCCCTGACAGGAGGTGAGCCAAGCTTGACAGGGAAACCCCCAGAGACTGTGACATATGCTTCCAGAAGTCTGTTGGACTTGCGCGCAGTTCCAACCCTAGGACATTCCTCATACTTAGCACTCGAAATCTTGATACTTGCGTCCTGCCCAGCCCCGATCAGCTTTCCCTTCCCATCCCCCACCCAACCTTTCTCACGCTCTGTCTACCATCTACTTCTAATCTTTTTTCTGGAATGAAGTACTATGCGTTGCATATAAAACTTGGATGTGAGGGGCCTTGAGAGATGGCTCAGTGGTTAAGAGCACTTATGGCTCTCGCAGAGGACCCATGTGTGGTTCCTCACACCCCACAGTGACTTACAACCACCTGTAATTTCAGTGTCAGGGGATCTAACACCTTCTGAACTCCGCAGATACCAGGCACACACGTGGTGCACATGCCTACATGCAGGCAAAACGCCTGTACCCATAAAATAAAATATTTTTAAAATGTGGAAAACTACTCTCTTAAGGCGTACGAACCTAGCAGTTTCTCCCTGAATCCTTTATCAGACAGTTCAAATAAAACATGTAAACCCGGCCCTCCTAACTTCTCTAAAGTGGTTGTTTGTGTTTGTGGATTAGCGGTCCTGTTTGATACCCTGGGATGGGGACTCTGCTGCCCAGTCTTAACCTGGATGAGGACTGGACTCTCACTCACAAACCTCTGACCTGACGTCCTCTAGACAAAGGGCTTCGAGGCAAGGACCTTCCACTCTGAATGTCTGTTCCAGTTTGACTGCTTCCTCCTAACAGACCTTCCTCTGCTGTGCGGGCTGAAGTGGCCATTTTTATTATCCTCATCAGTCTTCCTGAATTGCCTCTGGGAATTCTAAAAAAATGTCTGTTTTCTTTCTCCAGACTAGATAAGTACCTGTGGTGATCTGAAGTCATTAGCCTAAATTACTTCCGTAAAGTGTACCAAACATAGAACAAGTATCTTCGCTTTGAGGTGCAGTTTATCCAATCAGACCACACAAACTTTCCACTTTTGTAGTCAAAAATGACTGATGTTTTGTATGTTTTGTATGTTTTGCATGTTTTGTATGTTTCTGGTTTTGTTTTTGTCTTTTGAGACAGGGTCTTACTAGCTGGGCTAGCCTTAAATTTGCCCTGTTGTAGAAGCTGGCTTTAAACTCCTTATCCTCCTGCTTCTGCCTCCCAAGTCTTGGGATTATGGACATACACTACCATTTACAACACATGCTAATGTGTTATGATCAACTTGTCTTGTCCTTAAAAGGGTACTCGTAACCCTCTGTGGAAACAGGAGGAACTGGTCCTCAAAGAGTCGGTGGACTCCAAAAGGTGATGTGGAATGAGAGAGAGTGTTTATTTTAAGTGGAAAGTCACTTGTCGTCTTGGGCTGTTTTTGTGTCCGTGACAATGGCTCCCGGAGTTCCTGGATGATTTGAGGGAAGCAATATAAAGTAATGGTGTCTTTTCAACTGTGAGATTGGCCTTACTGCTGTGTGCACAGGCTCTCCCTTGAGAATACAACAGTGACCAGAGGCTTTCCCCAGGATGTGTAGCAGGCAATAAGAAGAGGTGTTGGATGGCTAAGCATCTTGGTAAATAATACAAGTCTGGGTCCTGCCTCGGCCACTGACCAGCTTGTGACCTTGAGATACTTCAAGTGTGAGTGATGCGTTATCAGCATCCATGTCTCACACAGTAGAGTTCTCAGCATGCAGGCCACACACTAGAAGCACACTGTTAAAATGGATTTCCCTTCTGCCATGGTGCTTTCTCTGACCTCTATCAGGCCAAGTCTAAGGTGTTTCTAGCCTGAACCCTCTTCGGGGCTGTCTGAGAAGCCAGGGTTCTGTTTCTGGTTTCATCTTAAGGATTTTCAATATTGTGTTATTCGATGCTCTCTCTCTCTCTCTCTCCCTGCTTTTGTTTCTGGTCTATGAGAGGTCCTTCCTGTCATTCACCAACATGCAGAAAGGGTTTTGACTTGACATGGTCTTTGCAAGAGAGCCCAAGCCCTTTGTGTTCTAAATAAGTAGCCACCAGTGAGATGTGTGACCTAGAACACACAGCCAAGTAGGCCCAGGATATCCCTCCTAACTACCCTTGCTTCATGGCTTCAGTATATTCTGTCTCCATCAGGAGGCACAGGGCTGTCCCAGGCAAGCACTTCTCTCCTTGGCAGCCCCCATGGAGGTCAAGAGGTTCCCCACATCCTGTGACTTACCTTCTGCCTAACACCAATTCCATCAGTACCTGTTGCCCCTAATGTAAATACATCTGCATGGTGATGATAATATCCCTCACTGTCCAGAGAGGAAATAGCAGGGAGGTGTGGTATGATGTGTGTGGCCTCCTGAGACAACTGGTGAGCTCAGCATGGCAGTGAACACCAGGGATCTGGTCCAGAGAAGAAGGGCTCCCAGAAGAAGCTTAAGCTGGCAGGGAAGGGGTAGCCAACAGTGTCCCCCAGAGAGGAAACATCACAATTGCCCCTAGCTTGGCTCTATGAAGGACTGCACCCTAAAGGAATAAAGAAACCCAGGAACACTGACTGTGGCTTAGAAAGAGGAAAAGGTGTGCAGTGGTCTGGGCAGCTGGGATGAGCCTGTCCTCACTGCTCAGGGGAGGCACGAGCATCTCAGGCCCCCAGGCCTTGGTTGGAGCAGCTTGGAGAGGTGTAGGCAGTGGGACTCTGACGCTCCCTGCAGGACAGAGTGCTCAGTACCCTTCTCCCTGCCCGCCCTTGAGAACAGCTCCTCACTGAGCCTTAGCTTAGTCCTGGAAACATGCATAGATGTCTTTATGTTGTCAGCTGTGGTCATTTTTGCTTTATTTTATGAATACTTTTTATTTTTATTAAAATATAGTTACATCATTTCCCCTCTTCTCCTTTCTCCCTCTCCCCCCCCCCATATCCTCTCCTCTTATTCCCTCTTGAATTCATGGCCTCTTTTTCTTTTATATTATTACTAAAGGTACAGATGCACAAATATATAAATACAGCAAAGGCTGAGCACTTGGTAATGTGGAAGAATATCGCCCTCTCTCAGCAGCTCTTAGTGACCTGTAGCTCTTCGTTCACAGGTGGGGTTCCTCGAGGTTCCCCTTTTCTGCATTAGCATGTCTTGTTTGTGTTGTTCTCCGGTCTTGGTGAGGCAGCCATGTTGTTGTGGTACCATGAGTGTAGCTTCTCTGCTTTTCATGGAGACACACCCTCACATCACATTTCCAGGCCTCTGACTCTTACACCCCTCCAGGACATTCCCCGAGCCTTAGGGACAGGAGTTAGGTTGTAGATGTGTCGGTTAGCGCTGGGTCCTCCACCATGAATTGTTCTCTGCATTTGGACCGGCTGTGGTCTGCTGGCATGGTTTCTATCCTCTCCTGGGATGAGGGCTGGGAACTTCACCTACATCTGAAGATTTGGGGCTGGGAACCAACTGTGGCCATTTTCAATAGCAGCCCTCTGCCCTCCCCATAGACACTACACAGCCTGCCTTCCCCCACTTGTGGCATTGCAATGGGAAGGAGTGATCTAGTTTTCTCAACTCGGTCTACAGCCCACCTCAAGAAACCACCTCGGATAGATACTGTGTGCCTCACCTTAGTTTCCACATGGCCCTGTAGGCCACAGGACACTTGAGTGCTGGCCTCGTACATAGCAGCCCAGAGGTGATAATGCCTGGAGGCAGAATAAAGACCCTTCTTCCTATGTATTCCTCTGTGTCACTTTGAACAGGAGCAAAGTCCTTTCTGGGGCTTCAGAGAGACTCGAGACAGCTCAGGAGCCTGTATGTTAGATTCCTGATACTGCTGACACAGGTCGGAAACGTCATTGCTTCAGACGGCACAAGTTTATTAACCTGCTGTTCCATAGATTAGAAATCCAACGTGAGCTGTGCTGGGCTAACGTTGACGTGTGAGGAGGGTCATCCTCTCAGAAGCTCCACGAAAGAAGCTGTTTCTGCTGGTCTAGCTTCTGTAGCCACCAGGGTTCCTTGGCTTGTGTTCCCTTCCTACATCTCCAAAGCCCAGTGCCATGTGCCTCTGATCCTCCTTCCTAGTCACCCCTCCGTGAACCACACAGAAGGTCTTCTGCCTTTAAGGAAGCCTGCAACGACACTGTGACTGCCCAGAGAACCCAGGACAGCCTCCCTATGTCAAAATCCTTAACTGAGTCATGTCTGCCAAGCCCTACCTTATGAGGTGGCATGTGAATGGGTTCTGGGCATTAGGGTGCCACTTGGTGGAGTTGCCATGCTGCCTACCTCATCCTGCCACTCCCTGATCAGCCTGACCGAGCTTCTCACTAGAAGCCAATGATGCTCAACCTCAGGGGCCCAGTCCTTTGTTCTTCCGTCTGGAACACCTAGCTTCCCCAGGTTCCCTTCACCTGATGGCTGCGTCTCACTGCCTTCACGTCTGCATGTGCTTGACCTGATTGGACACTTCCCATCCTCCCCAGCTCACTGTGCACTTCATTCCCTGCCTTGGTTTCTTCCCTGTCTTTCATCCGTACCAGACACGTCAATCAGTGTTCATCATCTTTTCCTCCTTTGGCCCTTCCTGTAAACTCCTCCTACAGGTGCAGGGATTCTTGTCTGTTTTGATCATTGCTTGATCCCCAGCATCTAGCACAGTGACTGGCTTGTAAGTTCTCAGTAAATATTTACAGGGAGGAAGGGGAAGTCATGCAATGAAGACCCCTGTGGAGTGACTGTGGAAAGGGCCAGTGTGGTGGTTTGAAAGAAAATGGCCCCTAAAGGATGTGGCACTATTGGGAGGTGTGACCTTTTTGGAGTAGGTGTGGCCTTGGTGGAGGAAGTGTGTCACCGTGGAGGCAAGCTTTGAGATCTCTTTTGCTCAAGCTTTTCTCTGTGTGATACTCAGACCGCTTCCTGTTGCCTGCAAGATGTAGGACTCTCAGTTACTTCTCCAGCACCAGGTCTGCCTGCACACCATGACCCAACATGATGATAACGAACTGAACCTCTGAACTGTAAGCAAACCACCCCAATTAAATGTTTTCCTTTATAAGAGTGATCATGGTGTCTTTTCACAGCAATGGAAACCCTCATCATGTAGAAGGAACTAGCTCAAGCCTTAGCGGAAAGACCTCAAGATGGGAGTGGGGAATGATGTCTCATGCTGGCCTGTCTCTGGGGACACAAAACTAAGCACCCCTCATTTATTTAGAATGAAATATGAGGTGAGGTCCTCCAGTCCAACTGTGAGTGGAAACCTTGGGTAAACTAACCTGAATTGCATCCCTACAAAACTGCCTTTCTACCTGACACATCAGAGCATCACTGTTGGTCCCCAGGAAGCCATGGACTGTTGCTTCTGCCCATAGGAGTGGAGGTGGCTCTGACAGTTGGAATTAAATGCCCACCCTTGGACACTTAGCAAGTAGATACCTACCTAAATCGGAACTCAGTCCAAGTGATAGACTTGCATTTCTCTCTACTCTCCTTTGGGAACACTTTGACCTACTTACAAGTGAGCATTTTTGGAAATGCATAGAACCTGGGGTGGTTGTTTTTAGCAACTCTAGTTGCAGCCACTTTTCACTTTGATAAATAGCTCCCTCCTCTGAGCTCAGCTCAGAGGCTGCTCAGCATGGATCTCCAGGAATCTGTCCTTGCTACCAACAGCTCTACCTCTGTCCCCACAGAAGAATGTGAACACTGGCCAGTCCGAGGAGACACCAAGTCCTCCATGCTACCCTACAATTTGCCTAGGTCACCCACTGCCTTGAGCCTGGCCCAAACCAGAGGAGGAACTGAGTGAGGCCTTTTCCTGAAGAGGGTGTCGGAGGGTGAAGTGGTGTTTAACTCCTTTAGGGTTAAGTGAGAAAACCAGAAAGAAGCAAGAAGATGCTGGGTGGGCAGGAGCAGGGAAATGCATTTACAAGGCAGTTGCTGGAGTCCTGTGGGATGAGCTTACTGTGGTTGCCTCCCTGGGGTCCTATAGCCAGCTCTCGAAAGATAGTGCTACCCACAAGATTAGCAATGGCTAAATCAAACAAAGATGACTAGAAGGGATTCCTGTGTATAATGCTGGCGGCCATGCTGTAGTTATTACCAGTAAAATAAACTATCGTCTGGGACTAGTCACACACATAGATTGCACAGTTTTGAAAAAGGCATACTTGAAGCTCTAGAAATTAGATTCAGAAAAAACATGCAGATCAAGTCTCCAGTGCTTCTGCTCAGTGGTAACTATTGTCTCCATGTCTCCTTCCACATAAAGAAGAAACCTGTCTCTCATGTCCAGGCTTGGCTCTAGCTCAAGTCTCTTTGTCCATCATGGAAAATTGAACCCACTGCTTCTAGAATTCACCCAGCTCTTCTTTGTCTTTGGTCAGGGAACGTGTTTGATTAAAGTCTTACTTCCTAGATAGATTCCCATTTATATACCCTGCTCTCCTACTTGTCACAGGGACCAGCTTAAACCTTGGCAGCAGGGTCAAAGGACTAGAACAAGGGGTCATGTCCTAGAGCCAGGAGCTCTGGCTGAGAACTGTTTAAAGGCCGGATTATTTGTGGAATAAGTGACCGATGCCTGGCAAGAATTGTATGAGGTTAAGCCATAGCCCCAAAGGGAAGGCAGGGCTGGGTTCCTTGGAGAAATTTATGGACCATCCTGGTGCCGGTAGGCAAGCAGATTGGAGATCAGAAATCAACACCGGGAAGATGGTAATTAAGGAACGTGTACTTAGCAATCATAGAGCATAACGGGAATGAATACCAGGCATGGTGGCACACGTTGTCATCCCAGCCACATGCGAGGCTGAAATGAGACTATCATGTATGTACAAAGGTACAAGATCAGCCTGGGCAACACAGTGAGACTCCCATCTCCAAATAACAATAACAACAACAACAACAGGAAGAGAAGAATGAGTTGGGGAACCAGTTGTTAGAGTTGGAGAAAGCAAAGATGCCTGTGGTTAGCTGCTTCCTAAACTCCACACACAGCTGGACTCTTCCCAGACAGTGGACAACTACAGCCTATGCGTCTCTGCCCTGGCTTCACAGAGGAGTCCTTTGCTGAGCTTTCTGAATCTATAGTGGCTGCAGTGTGGAACAGGTGGGGCCAGTCCCCTGCGCTCACTAGGAGCCATGCACTCAGCCACTCTGAGCCTGGGAGTATCACTGGGAAGCTGGGGAATGGGTGACCTGAATGTACTTGACACAGAATAAAGGTGCTCAAAGAGCTCTAGGCCCAAGCTTGGGTAAAGTTGCTATCCCTTGTATCTCTGACCTGGGCTGTCACTAAGAAATAAGGAGAAATACTGTGATCTAGAAAACTTCTGCCCCATGCAATCTGAAAACAGTGTTTCCATAGCAAGAAATGGGACATGTGTGTATTGATAGAAAAGACAAGTGGGTGCCTGTGGTCACAGCCCAGTGTGACTCAAGGCAGTGGCTAACCTGAAAGAAATAACAGCCATACTGGTGCCCCATGCCAGACCTGGCATTGAGGCATCTGGTCCAGGGCATCTGCAGGCCAAGACCCAGGAGTCCTTTGGTAATCCCTCTGTCCTGTTGGGTACAGAGGGATTGAAACACAAAATGGACTGGTAGGTACGTAGGCAAGTAGCCTAATTGATTTAGGTTGCCATTATCACTAAAGACAATGCCAAAAATAAGTGTGAGATTTGGCCACCTGTGGAAATTCAAAACAATCTAAAGATACTCCTACAGATCAGGGGTTTTTAGCCTGAACTTTACAAGTAGGCAGATAGCTTTTCCAAAAAAACTTTCTGAAGAGTCAGTCTATGTATCTATCCATCTACCTATCTATCTATCTATCTATCTATCTATCTATCTATCTATCTATCTGCCTACCTATCTGTCATCTACCTATATATTTATCTATCTACCTACCTACCTATCTGTCTATCTATCTATCTTCCTTCCCACTCCCTGTTTTCTCCTCCTCTGTTGGCCTCCTTCCAATGCAGCTTCTTTCCTGGTTGCAGCAAGACTACCTTAGATGCTTTAGGCTGACATTGTACCAACTTAAAAATCTTCCTCAAAGAGATTGCTGCTTTCTCACTAGCTCTTGCTAAGCTCTCAAGGTTTATGCTTATTGCATGAAATTGGATCAGATGCTAAGCCTTATCCAAAGCCTGTGACTGACATGTAAGCCCACGTCTTGCTTGGGTCATCTTTGGAGTAGAGGCTGGACAGGAGGAAGATGTCAGCCATATCCAAAAACATGCTCTGTGCCAAGCTCTGTTCTAGACACTGGGTCCAGGGTAAACAAAACCAATTCCTGACCTTGTGAAGGAAGGTTGTGTCCTCAAAAAAAAAAAAAAAAAAGTGTTAGCACAAAAAGAAGTGTGGCTGGCAAATAGGTGAGAGAAATAATCACAACATGAGTGGTTCTCACTGTAATTTCTGTACCAAACCAGCATCACCTGGGAACGTGCAACAGTGAGAATTCTGAGGTCCACTCCACTCCACACCCACTAGATCAGAAACTAGATTCTGGAAGGAATTTGTGCTTTAGCGCACTCTCCAGGTTATTCCGATACACATCACAACCCACCAGCGGCCCTCCTGCTGTTCCACACATACAAACAGCTGGGGACCGGTTACACCTGCTGATGCCCAGATGCACTCAGCCAGTGAATCTGGACAGGAGAAACTTGGCCATTAATGGTCCTCAATCTTCAATTCTAGGAACCTCCTGGGGAGCCGCCAAAAATACTCACGATTTGTAAAGCTCTCTGGTGGTTCAAATTGGCAGCTAGGCTGAAAGCTACTGTCCCTCATCCATCCCTTCTAAGTTATCTTGAAAACCAATCACATCTAGAGGCCGGCTAGATGGTCTTATTATTATTGGTTGTCAGGGTCTAGACCAGGGGTCTCCAGATTCTCAGGCTCCTATTCAAGTCATTGAAACAAAGGCTCATACAGATTTGCAAAGTACCAAGGGAACTTTGAACAAAAGTCAAGTAGTAGTACAGACCAGAGAGAACTGTGCTGCCAAGAGTGATGACAGGCTACATGAGTGAGGGTAGAGGGCACTCAAGGACCCCAGGCTACTGCCTGAGACTTCTTTTGATAGGCTACAGGAAGGGGCATGTTTTACATGGTTCTCTATTTTGACCAGCAGACAGGATTATATAACCCTTTTTCTTTTTTATTGCACATGTCCCTTCCCACAATGCATCTGAATTTAGTTATATGTATGCCCAGTTATTCAGAGGCCTGAGATAATAAATAAGGAGGTCTCCCTAAAAGTTCACTGAGAAGACAGTTTGCCTTACAGTGCATATACCCCAAACTAGCAGTGTTCCTACTCATATTGGACATAACCCAACTGGAGTAAGATGGAATGGAATCTGTCTAAATTCGATGCTTGTTATGGGGAGGAGGAATTCATTACATTATTTGGAGTAGGATATGCAGTTAGCTCAATAAAGTTGGGGGGTCCCAAGTTGCTAAGTGTGTTGTTTGAGAGGGGTGTGTGTGTGCATAGTACATGCAGGTAAGAGTCTTGAGTTGTCAAGTGCATTATTGGAAAAGAGTTGTGTACATGGTCCAAACCAAGTGGGGTACTAGGTTGCTGAACTATTTCTCATGCTACTGCCTCAACTTGGGCCCCTATTTTCTTAAATCCCTAAAATAGGTTAGGTATAGGCCTTAGTTAGGGTTTCTATTGCTGTGAAGAGACACTGTGACCATGGCAACTCTTATAAAGGAAAACCTTTAATTAAGTGGCTTACATACAGAGATTTAGTCTATTATCATCATGGTGGGACATGGTGATATGCAGGTAGACGCAGTGCTGGAGAAGGAGCTGAGAGTCCTACATCTTGATCTGTACACAACAGGAAGTGAACTGAGTCTACACTGAGTGTTGCTTGAGTATAGGAGACCTCAAAGCCCGCCCCCACAGTGACACACTTCCTCCAACAAGGCCATGTCCACTCCAACAAAGCCACACCTCCTAATAGTGCCACTCTGTACGAGATGATGGGGGCCAGTTACATTCAAACTACTACAGTGCCTGAGCAAGTTGTATTCTTGGCGAGTGTGTATCCTAGTGTACACTTTCTGAAGTCACGAATTGGTTTGTTCACTCAGGCAGACCCAGTGGCTAGGAACAGTGGCCTAGAACAAGGTCAGCACTCATAAATATTTGCTGAGTTAATGAAAACAAGCCTTGAACAAAGAGATCCACCTGCCTCTGCCTCCTGAGTGCTGGGATTAAAGGGGTTCTGAGAGAGCGCTAGGATTAAAGGTGTGGGCCACCACGCCCCAGCTCCTGCATTAAACCCAGGCCCTTAAACTTGCTAGACCAGCCCTCTCGTACGGAGCTACAGCCGCAATCCAGAGCCTATCTTTTCTCATGAATGGACTTGCTTTATGAGCGTTTCATCCTTCCTGCAAGCCATTTCTCCGAAAGCTAGTCACAAACTAGTGGGAGAGATAGCCTGTGAGGATTTGTCCAGTGATTGATGGAAAGGTCTAATTGATGCTGTTCAGGTCAGCTCGATGGTGCTGGTAGACACTAAGCTTGGCCTTGAACCATGAAAAAGGCATGAAGAAGAAAAGCACAGGAGCGAAGGGGAAAGAGCGATAAATGCATGGATTGTAGCAAGAAGAGATACTGGATGGAAGCCTTCTGCAGTAGGTAGCTGAGGTGCTTGGATTATTTTAAGGCAGGCATTCCTGGGACAGTTCTACATTGGCTCTGTGAGTGGTTTTTTGTTCGTTCGTCTTAATTCTAGACTGGGTCTTGCTATGCAGGCTCCCCCCCCCTTTTTTTTTTTTTTTTTTTGGTTTTTTGAGGCAGGGTTTCTTTTTTTTTTAAGATTTATTTATTTGTTTGTTTGTTTATTTATTATGTACACAGAAGAGGGTGCCAGATCTCATTACAGATGGTTGTGAGCCACCATGTGGGTGCTGGGAATTGAACTCAGGACCTCTGGAAGAGCAGTCAGTGCTCTTAACCTCTGAGCCATCTCTCCAGCCCCTAAGACAGGGTTTCTCTGTGTAGCTTTGCGCCTTTCCTGGAACTCACTCTGTAGACCAGGCTGGCCTCGAACTCACAGAGATCCGCCTGGCTCTGCCTCCCGAGTGGTGGGATTAAAGGCGTGCGCCGCCACTGCCCAGCTATGCAGGCTCTTCTGTAACTCTTGATCCCGAGCCTCAGCCTCCCCAGTCATGTGCCACCACACCCATCTGTTTTTGTTTTGTTTTCATTTTAATAAGAGAACTAAAGATAAAAAAAAAAAAGTGAATTGTCTGGCCTAGGGTCAGAATTAGTCAGTAGCAAAGGTGAGCTTTGAACTTCAGGTTTTATCATACCAAGCCCAGAAAGCTTTTGCACATCATTTTGATGGGGAAGCTGATAAGGAAGCTGATGAGGGATCGCTGCCATTATTAGTGGTAAGCGCTAAAAGAAAGGACAGAGAGGCTGGGGAAGTTTTAATAGAGAGAAGCTGAGGGGAACCAGATAGGGAGAAGTATTGTTTTGAGTCTTCTAATGTGCCCCTCTCCCAATCTGGACCTCTTCTAGCTCTGTGTTATAAGCTAAAACTGACTATGGTAGCCTTTGGAAATCTCACGTTAAGTATTTGTTTTGCGGCAGGGGCGCTAGGTGACCGAGCTACTCAATACTTGCGGGATGCCCACGGTCACACACACGTGTGTTTGTGTGTTTCGTAAGACTCGGAGACGCTGTTGGCCGGTCCCAACAAACAGCTGGACCTTGGAACTCCGCCCCCCGCCCTTAGTCCCTCCCTTGCTTCCAGGCCCCTCCCTCCTGCCTAAGGTGGCCCAACTCCCTGTAAGTCCCAGCACCGCCGGGGTGCGGGAGGAGGACGACGGGCGGGAACGGGACCTGGCTGGCGGGTGGCGCAGAAGTTTCCTCCCGCCGCCGCGCTCTCATCCCGGCCGGCGCCCGTGCCATGCCGGAGCGCTGGGGGCGCGCTGCAGCATGAAGGGCGGCGATCAGGCTTACACCCGAGGTCCCTCTTTGGGCTGGCTCTTTGCTAAGTGCTGCTGTTGCTTCCCTTGTAGAGGTGAGTGGCATTTTAACCAGGCTGGCGGGACTGAGAAGGGAATGGAGTGAGGGAGGGCTCAGGGTCCGAGAGGGTCTGCTGTGAACTGCCTTGGGCTCAGTTTCCCAGGCAGCAGAACGCGCGCGCCCTGGGGATGCCGAAGTGCAGTTTGGGGACGCGGTTACTTCCCAGCGACTTTGGACGCGGGGGATTTGGGTATGGAGCGAGAAGAGGGACTTGGAGGAGGCACAATTCAGTGCTCATTTACATATGGGTCTCAGCTTCGAGATAAACTGACTCTCGACTGGAGGAATGTGTTTGACGCTGTTTTTTCCAAGCGACAATTTTCTTAGGGGACGGGAGATCACTTTTCTCTGCTTGGACACAAATCCACAGAACAACGTGGATTTACGGCCTTGGGCCAGACGTTGGCTCATTAATTAACCAAGAACTCTTTTTGGACCCAATTAGGACTGTATTTAATTATTCTGCTAATTTTAATGTCATTGAAGAGACTGGCAGGAAGCAACCAGTTTCCCCAAAGCCCCTTGCAAAAATAGGGTGAGAAGGATCTCAGAGGGAGGGTTATGGGCTTCTCCTGGAAAAAAAAAAAAGAGGGGGACACAGGGGGAGACCCTAAGCTGGTCCTCTTACTTTACCACTTCAGCCGGGAGAGCGGGGAAGAAAGAATGTTTGTGTAAGATTCGAGACAAAAGACCATACCTCTTATTTGGTCTTTGCCCTAAAATTTTTTTCACCAATTGGGTTTCGGCCTCCGCCCCTATTTACAGAGCCTCAGTCTAAGACCCATAAGCTAAGCAGTACCCATACCACCTTCCCATGGAGCTAGCCAAGTGACCCTTCCTCATAAGCATGACAAATTCCCAGTCCTAAACAGATGTGTGGCTACAGAGACTGATGAAATCTCAAGGACCTTCTCCCGTGTCATTAAGGCTCGTAATCCGTGCCTTCATTAATTTGAACAGCCTGAAACCGAGCTGTGTCCTGCTTCAAAAGCGGGCTTTCAGGGGGAGGAGGGCCTGAGTGGGCAGGGACTGTTCAGGGACTGGAAACCCAGGCTGGGAACTGAAGGGAGGGAGGAGAGGAAGCCGGAAGGAGCTAGTGGGATCTGAGTGGATAGGTTTGCTCTGAAGGCTGTGTGCTGCCTGCCTTAGGATGAAGGGTTTCCAGGCAAGATGTCTTGGGAGTCCGTTTTCCGGTCCAAGAGGAATGTGGGCTGTGTAACGGTGGTTATGTCCCCTGCAGCTGGCCTCCTTGGGTCCATGTGGGGCAGTACAATTTTGTGAATTGCCCCCGCTCTCCTTGGCTGAGCAGAGGAGTGGTGGGATCTGGCGCCAGCCTGGGAATTCAGAATTTGGTGGCTGCCGGCTCTGTGGCCAGGAGAGAGGGGGCGTGGGAAAGGGGGTGTAGCTGGAGCTGCGGCAGACTGTGGCCTGAAGTTGGTGAGAGGCAATGAAAGCCGCTAACAAAGCTGCCCTCCCACTTCTTCAGGCTTCCACTCGCTCCTTTCTCTTTCCTGGATTTGAAAGGTGTGAGGATGGAAATGGAGCTGAGATCTGTCTCGGGGGCTGGGCAGAGTGAGATAGCATCTGAGGTGTTTGCACATCCCCACACTCCCTTAGAAAAGAGAGATGGGAGTTTCCACTCAGCCCCAGGGCATCAATTCAGCGACAGACAGAGAAGATAAGGTCTGTATTGAAGCTGTCTGAATCGAATTGCCTGGAGCCCAGAACTTTGTGGGAGGATGTCCCACTGCAGAAGGGAAGGACACAGGGAGAGAGGTTCCACCCGAGGGTGTTCACCGGCAGGAATTGTCTGCCTACTCAGTGAAACCAGTTTCTCAGGTCTTACAGACCTACTACCATTGGAAGGCAGTCTCCCTACTTCCCCCTTTAAATAAAGGCAGCTCGTCATTTTGTCTCTTTTCACACTGCTGAGAGAATTTACTCTCTTGCTATGAAGCTCATAGGTCAGAACCCACAGCTGTGGTTCCTAGGTCAGCGGACATTTGCAAACTGGTTACCAGTCATTGAGAATGTAGAGGACTCAAAACCTACCGTGCACAAAGTAAAAGGAATGAAGACGTGCAAGGTTCCAGTTATTTTTTGCCTGACGCTTAAAAGGCCATACCACATTTCTCTGGGTGAAGCTATGTGATTTTAGCTGCTGTCACTAGGAAAAAAGCCAGAGGTTCAGTAAATGCCCGTCTGTGGCCTATAAATTTCATTTGACTGAAAGTATGTACTCACTTAGTTGAGCTTGTCTTTTGATTTGGAAAAGACAAGCTTTTGTTTTGCTTGTTTGTTTATATTTTGGTTCTGTTGAGTACAGGACTGCTACAAAAATTAGAAGAACAATGTTTTTTTCTTCCCTACCTTGAAATCCGGTGTTAAGGGAAAATAATAAAAGACCCACCCTTTTCTTATAAGGAAATAGAGGCGATAGGGTGAGGAGGAAAAAAGGAGAGTGATGTGTGTGTACAGCTGCTTTTTTGAAAGTGAAATAATGACCTAAAACAGAAAGAGAAATAAATACCAGTGTGCATGTGTCTGAAGGACCGTAAATCACTGGTGTCACATTCTGTGGGGGAACTGGGCACTGCTGTGGCTAGCCAAACTGCCCTTTAAGCCTGAAGAAGTGGGTCAGTTTAAGAGACTTCTTTAGTTAGCTGAAAGTTTAAGAACAAGTCTTTAATCCCAGCACTCAGGAGGCAGAGGCAGGCGGATCTCTGAGTTTGTGGCCAGCCTTGGTCTACAGAGGGAGTTCCAGGACAGCCAGGACTACACAGAGAAACCCTGTCTCAAAAAAAAAAAAACCCAAACAAACAAAACCAGAAACAAAACAGAAAGATAAAGCAAAACAAAAACAAACAAACAAAACAACAACAACAAAAACATGCTGGGCCAGCAAGATGGCTCAGTGGGTAAAGGAGCTTGCTGCCAAGCCTGGTAACCCGAGTTTGATACCTGGAACCTACATAGGGGAAGGAGAGGACCAAATTGTCCTCTGACCTCCACATGCAAGCAGTGTTGTGCACTCACTCACCACCACACTAAATAAATAGATATATAAATTTAACTTAAAAAAAAACAAAACTGTTTAAACTTCTTTCAGACTGACAGAGGAGATTTCAAGTCACCTGAAGCTGTATGTCTCACAGAATTTTGTGAATTAGTCCATGGAGCCCAGATCTTCCTAGAAGGATGCCAATTTTAGGGCCCTCAGTTTTCCAGTCAACTTGTAGTTAACTTTGGATGTGTGGACGAGAACCCCTCTGGCGAGCCACACTGGTGTATGGCCGTATCCATGTCTTCGTATTTGATGCCCGATGCTGTCCTGTCTTTCCACTGAGACACTTCAGCAGGCTGAGCATCTCGAGGGGAGGGTGGGAATCCACAATTTAGTTGAGGTGAATCAATTCACTCATGAGGTACTGGGATTGCCCACTCACGGTCCTTTCAGAACAGGAGTAGTTAGTTTCCACTTGGCTCTAACATCAGAAGGTATGGACCAGTTTCTGGAGAGTCACAGGGTATCCAAAGTCACCCTCCACTATATTTGTCTCAATTTTTTTTTTCCTATCTTTTCCCTGACTCCCTAACCAGGAGCCTTATGACTTGTGATACAGCTCACTTGATAAACTGCATTTAATGTGTGAAACCATGACACCAAGTTCCTTTAAAAAGGTGTTAATCACCTGGAAGAGGCTCCATAGGACACTTCAACTCACTACACAAGGGACAAAATCCACGTACCTTAACCATGAAAACTCAGTTCACCATTTGGCAATGATTTTTTTCCCCCAATATACCTCTTGGTTCCCCCACCCCCATGGATACACCCTAATCTGGGAAGAGATACCACATACACATACTGTCCCCAACTGTACCTGACTTCCACGCCTCTCTTAACTAGTGAGAAGTAATGGGGGGACACCAGCTCTGATCTGGATAACAGTAGTGAGTGCGGGACTGGAAATCCTACTTTGGGATAGAAAGTTTAAAATGCAGTCACCGTATCTGTTTGTTTATTTTCTTTCTAAGTAATTTAAAATAGACAAGCAGGTGAGTGTTGGGGATTATTCTAAGTGTATACAGTGGTGCTGTGGGCACGCCTGACTCCAGAGCTGTTGATGTTCTAGTCCATGATGTTCATTTTGAGAACCTTAATTAACATAGTTCTCTTCTGCCCTGAAATTTTGCCCTCTCTTTTTTTTCAGATGATATTTTTTTTTATCAACCCTGCTGTACAGAGAGATATACACTGTGTCATAGGGTTATGAAGGACACACAGGGAGTATACAGTAGATCTAGAATCCACCCTGACAACTGCCTTACACACTGAACTTTTAATCACTTTCTGACAAATTCAATAACCCATTAACTCCAACTTGTGTTCTTTGTATACTTCTGGGTATGGGACCATCTCCTGGAGCATGGTGGACTTACTAAGAGCCACACCCTTAAAGACAACTGACTCTCCTTCCTGCAGTAACCGTTAACTGTTGGTAGTTCCTTAGTTAGGGGTGGGGACTCATGGACCTCTTCCCACTCCACACTAGAATGTTAGCTGGTTTGATATCGTACGGGCCTGTGCAGGCAACCACAGCTGTTATGAGTTCACGGGTACCATGGTCCCTGGTCCTGTCACATCCTGTTTGTTCTCTGGCTCTTAGAATCTTTCCGCCCCCTTCTTCCGTGATGGTCTCTGAGCCTTGTGGGGGGTGGGGGGCTGTGATATGGATGTACTATTTGTGGCTGAACACCCTGTGATCACTTATTCTCTGCACTTTGACCCGTTTGAGTTCTTGCATTAACCACCATTCACTGCGCAAACTTTTCTGATGAGCTGCACTAATCTACAGGTAGAGATATGAATTCCGAGGGTAGTTTGATACTGTGGCAATTTGGCAAAATAATAGTAGTAGTTTCACCTCTAAGGCTCAGGAGATTCACAAACATGGCTTCTTCGCCAGATTTGCAGTTATCAGACATAAATTCAAGCAGTTGGTTACCTGTGTAACGTCAGTGCCACTATTGCGCCCATGCATATCTTGCACCAGCGGTCGTTATTGCAGTTCACAGCTGAGTAAGAGCATTCATGACTTTATCCTCCCAACAGCCCGCATAGTGCCTTTCAGTACTATAAAGTCTAGCCATCAGGGAAAAAGCTGCCTCGTCAGTACCCACATGATTTCTCCGCGTGCAGTGTGTCTCCATCCATAGGGTCATTCTGGCTTGCCCCATCTCTTAAAAACACTGCTCCTCTTCAGTAGCTGCAGGCCTTGTGCTCTCCTTCAGGTAAAACTCCAGGCCCAGTCTAGCCATTCCCAAAGAGTCCTGGAGAGGCGAGGGGCTGAAACCTGGAAACAGGAGGGAAAGGCTGAGGGGTTGGGAGGGCCTTCTCAAACAGAAGTGCTAAAGGGAAGTTAGAACCAGAAGGAAGCCCAATTCGTTACATTTTTCTAGAGGAGGAAAAAGACTGACCAGCTATTAGTAGCAGGACTGGAATGCCTTCCCAGGATTCCTTCCTCTACTCCGTCTCTGGGCATATAGCATCTCTTCACCAGGATGCCACTGAGAAGTGCAGGCATCACTCCCCAGTGGAAGCCCGGATGTTGACTGTGGAGTGCTTTGTTGTTCTTGGAGGCAATGGTCCAGTCTGCCTGGCCTTTAGAATCGAATGGCCTGGTTTGCTATTAAGACTCTTCTATCCAAAGATAAGACAATGTATGCCAGCATAGCTCTTTATCATTCCTAGTAAATATTCGTATAATCTTCTTGTTCGTTTTGACCTCTGGTTCAGTTCATTCAAAAGATAACCCTTTTTCTTGTCTAGTTATTTATTTATGACAGACTTACTATGTTGCCCAGGTTAGCCTCAAATTCCTAGGCTCAACCCATTCTCCTGCCTCATCCTCCTAACTCAACCTTCCAAAGAGCCAGAACCACCAGCATATGTTCTTTTTTGTTTGTTTTGTTTTTTGGGACAGGGATTCTCTGTGTAGCTTTAGAGCCTGTCCTGGATCTCGCTCTGTAGACCAGGCTGGCCTCGAACTCACAGAGATCTGCCTGGTGCTGCCCGGCCCCAGCATGCATTCTTAATGTATATTCTTTCAGGTGGACATGAATCCAAGAAATACATTCCTCTCGTTCCATCTTCGATTGCACCTGGTTTTATGTAATACTTAGTATTCTAATCCCCTTGACAAATGTTTAGGAGTTGACCACCCATTAGCCCTGACCTAGATACCTGGGAGAGGATGGGAATCATGATGGTGCTTACTACAGTGGGCTGCTGTGAGGATCAGTTAAGATAATGTCTGTACAGGCCTTAGCATAGCACCAGGCACAGAACATGCTTTTAACTGCATAGGACCGCTATTGGTGACGCAGTACACTAGACGCAGACTCTGGCCCCTCCCTCGTAATGGTGTAAACCTGCATTCCTAAACTATGTAATGGTCTTGGCTCAGGCCATCGCCACAGTGTTTCAATGCTGTGGAGCTGTCAAAACGGGGAACAGAAATTTGTCATTTGCTTGTAAAAATAATTAAATCAATTTTAAAACCTTTGAATACTGCTGGTGTCATAATAATTTTATCCCATAAAAGAGTCAACCAAAGACCGAGAACCCTAAGCGACCCCACGTAGTCCTTCTTTTGTGCAGAAACGCGGGGTATTATTTTGTTTTTGCTGGAGATGGAAGCCAGGGCCTCACGTATGCTAGGCAAACACTCTGCCCCATCACATCCTTTTAGAAGTTTAGATCCTGAGAACCCATATCCCCTAAAAAGAAAAAGCCGTGTTTCTCCTGCCCCTTGACCTCAGCTAGCACTCTAACAGTGCCCCTGGTGCAGCTGGTGGGTCCTGTACATCCTTTGTTGCATCTTCTGACTGTATCAGCCTAGGTTGGAAAACAAAAACAAACTACCCCCCCCACTCACTCCCACCCCAGCTATTAGTGCAGCCCCTGAGCTTCTGGATGTTCAGCTGGAGTTTGGACTCGATCACCTATATAGTTCACAGGTGAGGGACAAGGTGGCTTGGCTCCCTGCCTGGTCTCATTCAGTGACTCATGGGACTCATCTTTCCACTGTTCAGAGGAGGCTGCACAACTTTCTGTGTGATACTTCCGGGACGGAGGAGGGCCCTGGTTACACCCTGAAGTGGCTGAGAGGCTGCCAATGGCTTTGACCGTCAAAGAGTTTCTGAGCTGGTTCTTCCACATTCTTCCTGCCCCTCTGGTGACCACTTCTCGGAAACCCAAGTTGGAAGGAAGGGAAACCCCTTCCGTTGCTGGGCTGAAGCGGCAGCTCTTTGGTTTGCAGCTGTCTGCTCTTCCCTGGGGTCGAGAGGCTGCTGGCAAGCGTTTCCTCTCACGGAGCAACTGGTGCATCCCCAGATCCCAGGACATTCTTAGTGTCCCCACTTCCTGCACTAGAATCTGCATATTGTTATGGATAGAGGGGTGTTGTCTTCTCTAGCCACGGGGGACCCAAGCTTCACCAAGCAGTGGACAGTCCACGTCTGCCAGTTTGCGCAGCCCGGGCTCACACTAACTAGTGCTGCGAATCCTCTCTCGAAGCAGAAGTGGCCAAGTGTGGTCACTCAGGGCTGTGGCAGACATGCTAGTCTCAGCCCCCAGTCCCTAACAGCTTGTTATTTAATAAGCTCCCCGTGTGACGGTAGAGCTCCCAGGCGTGAGACACAAAGGCCTAGTACCGACCTGGTGGGAAACCACGTTTCCTCTCTGGAGTCGCTTCTTTTTGGTTTGTCCTTTTTTTCTCTCTTCTCTTTCCATCCCCCCCTATCTCCTCCCTCTCCCTTCCCCCAGCTTCTGAAAGAAAGAGCATTCTGTGAGAAGGCCATCTCTCCCCTGGGGAATTCTCGTTTAGGGAAGTTAAGGAGGCCTCCTTGTCATTCACCGCCCTGAGCTGGGGGGGTGGGAGGGGAAGCAGGATAGGAGAGGAACCAGGAATCAGGAACCCTCGGTGCCCTGGAGTCCAGGAAGGGAGGTGAGGGCATCTCACTCAGTAAGTACTGTGTTGCTTCCGATTATTTTCCTTACTGCGTTCAACAACAAAACCAAACGTTAGAAAAAAACATCGCCGCTCATGGTTCACCTCTTTCTGGGCAAATTGACTGCTTTCGAACTTGCTTTTACTTCACCCCGTGAACGTCTTCCAATGTGGACATTAGGATTTTTGTTTTGTTTTTTTTCGAGGCAGGGTTTCCTCTGGGTCACCCAGGCCGAACTGAAACTCAATCTGTAGACCAGGCTGGCCTTGAACTCAAGAGATCCGCCTGCCTCTGCCTCTGTACTGGGATTAAAGGCCTGTGTCACACCACCCAGCAGGATTTTTTTTTCCCCCAGTGATAGTGATGGAACCCAGAGTCATTCACATGCAGGGCAAGGATACTATCTGTAAGTGATGTCCCCCACCCTCCAGGATATCTGGGTGGCTAAGGAGCTGCACCGCAAACAGGCTGGAGCTTGAGAACTGTTGTTGTGAGTTTCGTAGCAGTTGGGAAGTGAATGAGGGAGGGCCCTGGGTCAGGACAACTCAGATATTTCTGAGTTGCTCAGACTGTGTGGACACACTGGTGCCTGGCCTGGAGTGTTCCTGCCTTCCTTAGCGTCCATGTCTGCAGAGGGATGATTTTCTCCACGTAGGCCTGTCCCCTCAGGAGATCTATAAACTCTGGAGGCTGGAGTTGCAGGGCTGACCCTCCCGCCTCTCCTCAGTCATGTGATTGATTTCAAAAAGCAAGTTCAAGAGTTTTGTGTTTCTTTTCTTTGAGACATTTCTTGAAATACAGGTCATTAAATCTATGTAAATGAGGGCTGAAGAGATGGCTTAGTGGTTAAGAGCACTGGCTGCTATTCCAGAGGATTTGAGTTCAATTCCCACCACCCACATGGCAGCTCACAGCTGTCTGTGACTCCAGTTCCATAGGGGAAAAAATCCATGTAAATGAGAAGGAAGTTTCAATTTTTTTTCTGTGTAGAAAAAAATATATAAATGAAAAAAATTTTCAATAGAGGCAAATGAAGATAATAATTCCATCACCTAAAGATAACAACTTCTAGTGTATGTGTGTGTATTCACCGGAGTTACAAAATATCCTAGATTTTGAGACCAAATTACTAAACCATTGGTAGCTTGAGATGGACCATAGTGATCCCTCCATAGAAGGAACTAGACTTGGAACTTCCTACTTTATTTGAATACTGTTAGCTCTCAAACCAGAGACCAACAGCAAACCGAGGTGCCTATTTAACACCATCAAAGGCCACCAGATTCTCCCAGCATCCCTCAGTTCCTGCCTGTTTCAGGGTATGGCTGGCATACGCTGCCTCTTATCCTGAGCTTTCCAACCTAGAGGCTGCTGTCCTTCCGAGTTCTCTCTAGACTCTCCCAGAAGTCTCTGCCTCTGGCTATGTTCTCCCTCATATCTACAATAAACCTTTCCCACAGTCATGTGCTCCTTTTGTTCTTTTATTTATTTTTTCCACCTGGTGCTGAAACCCAGGTCTGCTTTGATATGTTAAATGGGCACCTCAGTTAGCCATTTGTCCCGGGTTTGAGACCTAACAAAATCCACTAGGTGCTTTTTAATCTTATATCAATATGAACTGTTCATATTTAATCAATCTCCCTATTTCAAGCAATTTCTCGATTTTTGCTCTAAACAGTATTGTAAATGACACACGCCCATACCTGCTTCCCAAGGACAGATTCCTAGAAAGAGGGTTCTTCACTTCAGGGATATCTGAATTTGGAGACTCGTGTATTGCCGGTAGCTTCAGGGCGTTTGAAAAGAACAACGAGCTGGTTTGTTTGGGATTATGAAAAGCACCCTCTGGAACTTGGAATTTCACGGCTCCCCACTGTTTACTTCTGTTTACATTTTCTGAATTAGCTTAATTCTTTTATATGAGAAAAATGCCCCGGCTCGAAGTACAACAAACTAATACCTTTGATTCTTGGGATATGTACTAATAGACAGTGTAAAAATAGAACTGCATTTTGCGGTTCTGGATTGCAAGGTGATAGATTGCAGTAGTTGAGAGGCTGAGTGTAGGCATCACGGTGAATATGAATGCCTGATCAACTGCTTTTCTATGTGACCTTGTACAAATTACATAAATACATTCTTTTTCTTGGTTTCTTTTTCTGGAAAGTAGAAATGACCATGGAATCTACTCATGGATATATATTTTTTTTTCAAAGCCTGGGTGAATTAACATATATAAACCACTCAGGCCTGGCTTGTTGTAAGTGCTAGGGTTGGGTTGTTATGGCGCATCCAGAAGTCCCTGCCGACTGGGCCAAGGGTCATGTTCAAATGATTTCGGCAGTTCCTTAATCCCGTGGAAAGTTAAGGTGTACACCATCTGTGTCATTCCAAAACTCTGGAGATACCGGTAGTCGACAGTGCTCGTAGAAAATTCAAGGTGCTTCCATGCTCCCAGATATTCTGCAGCTGGGCTCGGGAGCCGATCCATAGTGTGAAACAGTTACACCAAACAGATGGAAGAGAGAATTGGTCACTAAAGGCTGACATTCTGAGCTCCTATCCTGATCGCTAGTTAATGTAATTAAGCAGAAACTAATGGGATCGTCCGGGAGCTGTCCCAAGGGATGGAAGGCAGGTACGGGCTTTTAATGGGCTGGGATTTCATGTGAATAAAGGAACATTCAGAGGACCACAAAGAAAGCAGGCAGACATGCCTTCTAGAGCTGTGCTGTCCAGTCTATTGGTCTCCCCCTAGGTTTCTGAGGGCTTGGAATGAAACTAGTTCAGACTGGGATGTGCCTCTGCGGCACACACCAGGTTTCAAAGGCACGGTACCAAAAAAAGAAAAAAAAAAAAAAAGTGATGTGTGAAGCGCTTGGATCCTAACATGGATTCCATGTTAAGATGGAGATAATATTTTGCAGGTAATTACTGTGTTGAGTACCATACATTGCGCTTTCGCCTCTTTCTATTTTTTGATGAAAACTGAGGAAATGATATCGTGTTAACTACAGCAGATTACTTGGCCTTTGAAAGGAGGGTAGTGAGAAACAGAATGGACCTGCTCTTTTTGTCTGGGGAGATAGAGAGAGTAGATGGACTGGATCAGGCTAAGGGGGAAACCAAGCTCTGTGGAAAAAAATCTAGGACAACAGGGACCCAGCGAACTGGAATTTCCTCCTAGGTTCCTGGAACCGTGCCTTAGCCAAAAATTTTTCCTGTGGTAACCGCTTACACCTGGTGTTCACAAATGTCTACAGGGATTCTGGGGACCCTCTACCATTCAGGGACACAAGTCCACCTAAAAGCACAACTTGGTTCTCAACAACCAGGAGCTAAGAGCTAGGCCTAGCTGGCCCTATTCTATCACAGTCCGCCTGAGTGGCCTGGTGCAGCCAAGCAAGGCCAGAGACTTTGAGACTCCCAAGGGGCCTCCTATGACCCCTCCAGGCCAAATGAAAGGGAAGGTCAATGTTAATCTGAGGCCAGACCTGGGCACCCATCGTGGTCCAGTCAAACTGAAGACTATGAGGTCTTCACAGAGGCCTAGGAAGGCCTGGGGCTCCCAGGGTGTGTCTGACTCCTGGTCATGGGTGATTCCTCCAAGGACTGGGAGATAAACAGAAACCAAAGCAGAATAAAGCTCCTCCCTCATCTAGTGACAATGTGGATGGAGCCATGGACTAGGTTCCTCTCCGTGGGTGTCTTTTACAAGCATACATTTTCTAGGTGCTCTCAAGTGAAAAATAAAAATAAATGGGACACTGAGAATGTCCCTTAACACAGGGTAGAGATGGATTTTATTTGGGCAACCAAGGCCATGTCTGAGAGGGTGACATGAATATCAAAAGTTTTGTTGCTACCTTTCGTTGGATCCCTAAGTACACACTGCACTCTGGGCCACATTGAGAGAGTCTTTCCAAAAGGCCTTGCTAAGTATTATGAAAAAACACAAAGGATGCACAAAGAGCGGAAGGCCTGATGGCTGTGTAGAGTCTTTGGGCACCTTCCTTGAAGCTAGTTTGTTTCAGTAGCTCAGAGAGGCGGGGCACAGTGTCTGACCACAGTCCCAGTACTGGGATGATCACCCAAGCCCAGGAGGTCAAGGCTAGCCTGGGCAACACAGGGAGGTCCCATCTCAGCAAAGAAGGGAAACAAGAGCTCACGTGAATTCTCTGCTCTGCAAACCCCTGAGCATCTTTGTTCTCTGGCCTCAGGGTCATGGTGGAGCTTTTACTTCCTGCTTCATGACCTCGGTCCCTGTGGAACTGTCAGCCTGTGACCCGAACCCCACAGTAGATAACCATTCTATCCGGAGCAGATATCTCTAGCAGAGTCCCATTCACTGTCTCCCACCCTTGGCCCTTCCTGGCCGTCTTGAGCTCCTGTCCCGAGGTTTCGTCATCCACGGCTGCTGTCTCTTGCAGCACCCTCCACACACACACTAGGCATGACCCACATCCCAGCTGTGGCTAAACCCTCCTCTTCTGGTAAGTCGTAGATGCGATTGTGGATCGTTGTTGGAAGTCAGTTCTGAGATCTTGCCCAGTTCCTGTTCCCTAAGAGGCCTTAGAAGGCCGAGAGAGGGCTAGAGACATGGCACAGTGGTTTAAGAACACAGACTGCTCTCCCAGAGGAGTGGACTTTGATTCCCAGCACCCGCGTGGCAGCTCACAACCGTCTGTAACTCCAGCTCTAGGGCGTCTGACGCCCTCTTCTGGTCTCCACGGTTACTGCACACATGCGGTACACAGCCGTACATGAAGGAGCCAGAGATAACCTTACTTGTTCACTTGGGTTCTACTGGGGGCAGAAACCTCAGCAGCCCTTGTGAAGTCTGTTTCAGCCTTTCTAGTTTTTTATTTTCAGTTTCGTGATTTTTTTTTGGGGGGGGGGTTTGGAAATCCTGCCCCTTTCCCGTTTACCTTTCAGCCTAACACCAAATAGTGCCGAGAGTGTCAGCAGCCATCCCTGCTGGAGTGACTGCATCTCTCCTCTCATAGCCAGTGATCCAGCTCAGTCCCAGGGAGGGGGTCAGGTCTAAATTTATCTCTGACCCTTCTGCCAGCCAGGCAAGCCAGAGCTGTGAGAGAAAAACCAGAGCTGGACCGTTTCCAGGGTGTGGATATGTGTGGGAGGCGGAAGGGAAGGTGGGTGAGCCTTCCCAACAGTCCAGCCAGACTGGGAGAAGATGAGGAGGAGGTAGGTCGGTCGGTCGGTCGGGTGGGGAGAAACATCACAAGAGACTGTTGGCCTTTATCCTAGCTTGGCTGGGTCTCTTAGAGAAAGTCACTCATATTCTCCACCCTCCGCAGATTCCTCCCATTGTCAAGTGTCAGTGACATAACTTACTGGCTTTGTAACTGCCATGGCTGCTTGCCAAACATCATGCCAGCCATTATGTGTTCACCTCTGTCTCCTAATCCGCAGACAACTGGGCCCGGGTTAACGAGATACAACCTGCTCATTGTGCTACATTGATGGGTGGCTGGCTTGGGTCTTTATTCAGTTGGCACCTTGTTCTGTAGCAGTGGGTACCTATGGCGGAGACAGGGTAGGACCAGTGTCTGAAGTCCTGCTTGTAGAACGGCTTTGCCAAGTCAGGCCCTGGAAGTGTGTAGCGGCAGAGCCTTGCAGCCAATGGGGTTTGTGGATTTGGCTCCTTATGATCTAGCCATATATGCAATTGGTAAGGATAGTCACGTTTAGCACTCTGTGCCATAGCATGCGTCTGTGTGGCGCTTCCAGCGTGGGGGTCAGATTATGACTCCAATGGTGTCCTCAGTGTTTCCCTCTGATCTCTGACAGATGCTCAGCAAGCGGTCCTGAGACAAGTTGGAGGAGCCGTGTTGAGTTCCTGTGTCCTTACAAAGTATCCTCATTTCAAATGAGGAGGGGAAAGAAGACCACAGAGCTTTTGTGGGGGAGTGTCTGGCTAGTGTCACAAGTGGACTTGCCTGAGAAGGGAATGTAGGTCAGCCAGCTCTCTGGGGCTCATCAGCCTTTTTTTTTTTTTTTAAAAGTAAAAGAGCTAATCATGGACAGCTCTTTTGGTTCAAGTCCTTAAAATTCAGGAGGATCAAACTGGATTTCTTCCTGGCGTTAGTGCTCCCTAAGTGCCGACTTTGTCTGGTCACCCGACTTCCGTATGCTGCTTTCTTTCAAGGTCTTTAGAGAGACTATAGGTGGTTGTGTGGATTCAGGTGAAAATACATAGTTTCTGGTCCCCCCAACACGTAAGATGTACTTGGCAAACGCTGGCTTGAAGGCGATGACGTTCTCCTCATTGCCAGATGTTTCCTGTCTCTGCACGGCCTTAATTCCAAACGAGCTCTTAAGTGGGATGGAGGTAGACCAGTGAGCATTTCTCACCGCGGTCAAGGGGACAAGCAAGTGACATAGGCCTTCGGGATGGGCCTTCGACCTAATCGTCCGGCCATAGGAGCCTCTCCATTGTTGATCTGTAGATCTTGGGCTGATTCAAGGTGATGAGTTCGCCTCTCAAATCCTGGAGGCCAATGGGTTGGATTTTTTTTTTCCTTTTTAATTTTCCATTTTTCTTCTCTTCACGTGTTTGTATATGTGGCCTATGTGTGCATGTGTTTATATGTTCACTTATAGATGGATGCCTGTGTGTACACGTGTTCAAGTGGAAGCCCAGAGTTGATGTCCAGACTCTTCCTGGATAGCTCTCAACCACACTCTTTAAGGACAGGACCTCTCAATCCAACCCAGAACGTGCTAATGCCGTATGTAGTCTCCCTAGCCAGCTCTAAGGAACCCATCTCTATCTTCTAGGACTGGAATTGTAGGTGGGCTGCCATGCCTGCGTGGCATCTGTGTGGGGTTTGGGGATCCAAGCTCCAGTCCTCATGTTGTTCATCTGCTGAGCCATCTCCCCAGCCCTGGGTTGGATTCTTTAAGCATTTTTTTTTTTTTTTTTTTTGGCAAGCCACTACCAAGGACCATCCTATTTGTTCATTGTGTGCTATTACTCAGTATTCATGTTCAAGATCCTCTGAAATGCATTCTTTTAATTACTATAGTTATCTTCTTGGCTCTGGTAAATATCTGACCTGCCATTTACATCTGTTTAATTTCTGTTCTGTCGTAGCAGCCAACTAACTAGAGCTTTTTATTATATTTAATAACCACATTTCACACACACACACACACACACACACACACACACACACAGAAACTTGATTCTTTGTGTCAGTGTACTAGGGTTAAATTAGTTTTTGTTGTTTTTAGACAAGGTTTCATTATGTAGCGCTGGTAGGTCTGGAACTCTCTTTGTAGACCAGGCCCACCTCAAACTCACGGAGATCCACCTGTCTCTGTCTCTTGAGATTAAAGGTGTGTGCCAACATGCTTTTTGAAGTTCCCTTACAGAACTTCATGCTCAGTGGGAAGAAAGGGGTCCTGATTTCTTTGGGGCTATCTCATTTGTATCACATCCTCCTCCTTGAATGGGCCCTTCTAGTTCAGAGAGTTAAATGTAAGTGTTCTTGCAGGACCCACTGCTGGGGCAGAGACTGAACAGGCAGGGGGTTTCACCTCTCACAGCCAGGAAGTCTGGAGAGCTCCTGTGAAGAGCAGATCTGCTGGGGAGACAAGCAGCAGATAGATGTCCTCTACAGCGGATGGCAGCTAGGGTCTGGTGAGAAGCAGTGCTAGTTTAAGAACCAGTGAAACATGCCCATCTCTCTGGTATAGTGTTCAAAGGACAGACAGACAGGCACCTCTGGAGGAGGGGAACTCTGTTCACTGAGACCTTGTGAAGAAGGGTCTGGGTCTTGAAGGGTCAGGAGTGGTGCCTGGGTTAGGATGGCGCTTCCTCCGCAAAGACAGACAGACAGACAACAATTGATGGTCTGTGACTGCACTCTCTCTCACCCTTGGGCTTTGGTTCAACCTACATGTTGCACAGGCAAGACTAAGGCTTAGAGACCTGAAACTACGCTCCCCCGAGCTGATGGCTGAATGAGTTGAGTCTTCACGTCTCCTCTGTAGTCTCCTCCCTCTCCCGGTTATCCTGCTGCCCAGCTGAATTCCAGCCTTGGTGCAAAGTTCCTTTGGTGTTTATTACTACAGTGGAATCATATTCGTACAGTTCCCTGTTGCCTTCCCTTTAGCCCCAGGATGGGGGAGCACTTCCAGAAGCAGCCTCTCTGAGGGGTATTCGTTTTATTTGTATCTCTAAATGTGTGCCACCGAAGCGCTAAACATTAGCGTTGCCTGGTGTACACACACACACACACACACACACACACACACACACACACTTTTATACCCTAAATAGCACAGGCCTAGAAATGTTTGTCTGCTTTTGCCAACATCTGACTGTGATTATCTTTAACCGAAGCCACACTTGTTTATCTCTTAAAATAGTATTGCGTCTCTTGAGGAGGCAGCGTCAATCTGTCACAGCCTTCCCAGAGCTCTGCCTGCTCTACCTGCCTTCTCCAGCAGCTCCGACAGCCAGGAGTCTGTCTCTTCCCTAGGAAAGTAACCTGGAGCCAACTGTGTCCAGCATGTGGGGATGGACCCAGCCAGTGTGTGTGTGTGTATGTGTGTGTGTGTGTGTGTGTGTGTGTGTGTGTGTCTGTGTGTGTGTGTGTGTCTGTGTGTGTGTCTGTGTGGTGCTGGAACAGAACCCAGGACTGTGTGCAGGCTAGTCAAGCACTGTGTACTCAACTGTGTTTGCAGGCAGGCAAAAGTCCTCCTTAAACAAACAAACCAACATGGGCCCTCACTCTTCCCTCTCCTCACCAGCATGGATATTCAAGATTTGTGTGACTGAAGATGTAGCTCAGCAGTAAATCAGTAAGAGAGAACTTATCCAGCATGCAGCATGCCCTGAGTTCAATACCCAGCACCGCAAAATAAAAAAATAAAAAAGACGAAATTTGCTTTGGCATTCTGCCTCAGAGAAAGTTTCCTCATATCTTAGTCTTTGCTTTAAATTAAAATTACCACTTTTTTTTAATGTATGAGTATACCTGATGTGTGTTCATGTATGTGTACGTGTACACCTATATATATCGAAGGGCAAGTACACATGTGCCATGGCACACATTTGGAGGTCAGAGGGTAACCTCGGGTATCGGTTCTCAGTCCCCACCTTGCTGGAGACAGGGTCTTTATGTTGTTGACCATTACACATACCAGGCTGGCTGGCCCATGAGCGTCCCACACTCGCCGCAATTATGGATGTTTGTTATTGTGCTTGGCTCTGTAGGGGCTCTAGGGATTTGAACTCGGGTCCTCGGGCTTGTGCAGACAGCACTCCCCCACGGAGCCTTTTTTCCTCCAGCTCAATTCACCACATTTTGGCTTTGAGCTTGGTAAAGATAAAAGAAAGGGAACAAGGCGACCTCACCCTTCGGTTCATGTGTGCGCCCGTGCCGACCCCAACGGTCCATCACCCAAGAGAAGAACAGCAGCTGGCTTTGAGAGGGGTCCTTCTGCGAGCCTCTATCGGCAGGATAAAATGAATACGTGAGGCTCTGTGTGGTGTGCCTTAGAACTGGGTTCTGTACTGAGATCCCTTTTTTTGAAATCAGGATGACATGGGTGGCAAGCGAGAAGCCCCCGTGAAGAGTCCTAAGGCAGTGAGAGCCAGGGCCGCCTTTCTGCGCGCCAGGCTTCTCTGCGGCTGGTGCCTTCTAGAGTGTGGAAGTCACGGGCCCTTTGAGCCCTGGAAGGAGCCTCATCCCGATGCCACTGTTGGACTATTTCTGTTCCCAAACCACAAAGGCTGTTTCTGCACAACCTTGTGATAGCACATTTTAAAGTTGAGGCGCCTAATGGTGGAAAATAGGTCTGGGAGTTGAATGTTTCAGATGAGCTCATGAAAGCCCTATAAATATTTTTTTTTATGATTCTTAAAATGAATTATTCCATTAAATAAAGTGAGCAAGTCCTGTGCAATTTCCATTTTATTGGGTTAGAAAAATTTCAGACCTCTTCCTAATTCAAAGTTTGATCAAGGTATTTTTAAATTCATTTTCTATGTGGAGATAATAGGTGCATTAAGATACTTTTCATTCCTCTGTGGTCCTTGATCTGAATGGAGCCCCAAACCGTGTAAGTCCTAGACGTCAAAGCCCTACAGAATTGCCTTTCGTATTGGCCCTGACACTTGCTGACCCTGTGATCTACCATAAGGAACTTAACCTCTTCATGTCTGTCTCAGTGGTAAAATAGGCAAATACTAGTGCCCGTGTACACCGGGCGTTTTCAGTGGGAGACAAGAACAGCACTGGAGTGCTAAGCATCTCTGCACGCTGGATGTTCTCAGCACGGGACAGCATATGGGAGTCAGTAGAGGCAGCAGCAACAGATGCACAACATTGTGAACATTTTTAACACCACTGATTGTGCGCTGTTCTAAGACTAATTAAAATGCCAGGCGGTGGTGACACGTGCCTTTAATCCCAGCACTCGGGAGGCAGAGGCAGGGGGATTTTTGAATTTGAGGCCAGCCTGGTTCAAGGCAGATTGAGTTTCAGTAAGATAGCCAGGGCCACATAGTGAAACCCTGTCTTGAAAAACAAAACAAAACAACAACAACAAAAAAAAAGGTTGGTTAAAAATGATGATGATTTTAAGGTATGTGTATCTTACTACAATTTAAATTAAGAAAATATAACCCCCTAGAATAAGTAGATATGTGAACATTATGAAGAAGCAAGACTTTAAAAGGCAGTGTATTAAAGTAGTCTATGAACACAAAGAAATGAGAAGAGCCGGGCGGTGGTGGCGCATGCCTTTAATCCCAGAACACAGGAGGTAGAAGCAGGTGGATCTCTGTGAATTTGAGGCCAGCCTGGTCTGCAGAGCGAGATCCAGGACAGCCAGGGCTACACTGAGAATCCCTGTCCTGTGTCCACAAACAAAACAAAACAAAAACAAAAACCACAAAAACAAAGAACAAAGGAATGAGAAAGAATTTGACTAGATATGCCAAGTCAGTGGATTCTAAGTATATGGTTTCGTTTTTTAATGTGTGTGCGTGTGTGTGCGTGTGTGTGCGTGTGTGTGCGTGTGCGTGTGCGTGTGCGTGTGTGTGTGTGTGTGTGTGTGTGTGCGTGTGTGTGCGCACAGCACATGAGCTGCCGAGTGTATGGAGGTTAGAGAGCAATCTCAGGTGTCCGTCCTCACCTTCCACCTAACAGTTCTGTGAGCTTCTAGCTCATGGATTCTGGGGATCCCAACTCGTGCTTGTATGACAGATACCTTGCCCTGAGTGACCCCCCACCCTCACCCCATTCCTGAGTGCTTTTTTACATGCTTCATGAAGCTTTTCTGATTTTCCAAAATTCCTGCAATAAAAGTTACTTCTTTTATAACTAGAGAGAAACGACACAGTAAAAGCTTCAGTGGGTAAGAGGGTAGTGATCTCATAAAACAAGGAGAGATTCCCGCACTCTCGGGCAGGCTCCAGGCTCTGCCCTTCTCCGTGTGCTGGACTGTCTCACAGGGCTGAGAGGTGCGCATCACAAGTGCAGCCTCTCCCGTCCTGGTCCTGAACGAACCGTTCCCCGACGCATTTGTGTACCAGTTCCATGGCCACTAAACTGAGGAAATTGTGCAGGGTGGTGCGGGTAGTTCCTTCAGTCGCCCCCTCTCTGGGTCACAGCGACTTAAGGTGGCATGCTGTATTGTACTCTTTATTGCTGGGTTTTGGTACGCGAGGTTATTTTAGGTGCCATGTATTTGTTAGAACCCATGTGCCCAAGGACCTTTTAAAAAATTTTGCTAGATTTATTTTTTCGTGTGTCTGTTATGTTGGTGTGTGCATGTGTCCTTGTGTCTGTATCTGTGTGAGTGTGTGCACGCATGTACACGAAGAAGACAGAGGATGCAGAGCTTGGATCTGGAGTCTCAAGGTGGCGGTGAGCTACCTGATGTAGGTCCTGGGAGTTGAAATAACACAGATCCTCTGCAAAAGCAGCCAGTGCTCTTAACTGCTGAGCCACCTCTCCAGCCCCCAGGGGCCTTTATAAACCCTCCGTTATTCACCCATGATGGAATCTGTTACACTTGAGAGCAAAGTAGTGGCCACCGTTGGATCTGCCTCCAGTCCCACACCTTCCCTTAGGTACAGGTGCGTTCTCCTTAGCCCTAAGCACAAGGGCACACACACAAGTCCATCTACACAGTGGTATCCCTGCCACCGTTTCTAGCTCTCCCAGGACTTCCCTGGAAAACCTACCTCTGCTTACTCTCCTACACTGTCTCAACCCCCTGCCAACCCCTCCCCATTATCCCTGTCAGGAATGGCTTAGAGGTTAGACAGTGTACTCGGGAAGTTTCTCAGCATCGACTACAGAACCTAATGTAATGAAATGTAAACAGTTGTAGAAAACACACGGAGAAACAAAATCACCTTGCTTGGGGTTTTTGCGCAGGCGGTTAACGGGCTGTTCTTGTTTAGGGCATTCCTACATCCTTAAACTTTAGCCATGAGTGTCTCTTTCTTTGATGGGGGTCCTCTCTGGTGACCCTATGGAGCATGAGAACTGCTTAAAACAGAGCCTTCGGCCTCTTCTACTGTGCAACAGTTTCTGTGTTCACCCAGCATGGTGCAGTCGCTGAGCTAGGAGAATACACAGCGACGTGTGGTGATGCTTCTTCCTAACCTATCCTGTGGTCTTGTCTCCAAAAAATTTGCTCTATATGCCAGGCGTTGATGATGCATGCCTTTAATCCCAGTACTTAGGAGGCAGAGGCAAGGGGATCTCTATGAGTTCGAGGCCAGCCTGGGCTACAGTCCAGGAAAGGCACCAAAGCTACACACAGAAACCCTGTCTCAAAAAAAAAACAAACAAAAAATTTGCTCTATAAAAGATGAGGCCTACATTCTTTGATGTTCCTACTAAAAAATATTTCTCTTAGCATTTCAAGTAAGGTAAATTATACTTCCGAACCACCTCACGCATAAGAAGTCTCAGATGAACTCCAAGCAAATATGATAGACATTATATAAAGGAAGTTACTAATGGCAGGCTAGAAAAAGTGCTTATAACCTATATAGTAGATTAAAGATTAATATCTAAGATGCATAGAAATCTTATAAGTCAGTAAGAAAATAAGCTAGCCATCCAGTGCACAAAACTTATGGAGTAATACTCTAATAGGGAAATAATCTGGAGATGTAGCTTACTAGCAGATTTGTATGGCGTGTGTGAGGCCCTGGGTCCCACCTGCCACATGACGGACAGTAAGCTTTAAAAAAGTTTTTATTAAATAAATTTTTATTAAAATTAAAAAATTATGTGTATGTGGGTTTTACCTGCATGTATGTTTGTGCACCACATGTGTGCAGTGCCCATGGATGCCAGAAGAGGGCGTCAGATCCCCTGGAACTGGAGTTACAGATGATTGTAAGCAGCCGTGTGGGTGCTGGGAATCAAGCCTCCGTCCTTTTAAAGAACAGCCTGGGCTCTTAACCACTGAGCCATCTCTCCAGCACTGACAATAAACTTTTGAAAAGATAATATAAATAGCACTCAGAAAAGGGCAAGTAAAAACAAAGAATATTTTTCATTCTTAATGCTGGTAGGAATATGAATTGAAATCATTGTTCTGAACTGTTCTAGAGAGCCAATTGACAGAATGTTTAAACGCTGAATTGGCTCACCCATAAAGCTCTGTCTAGCTCAGAGACTGTGAACCCCCTCTCTAGTGCAGGTGCAGGAAGAGAGGGAGATGTGTCTCTTGGCCCATCAATATCGTGTCTTGGGCTGCAATCCTCTCTCTTTGTCTGTGTTCTTGGGGCCAAAGTGTGTCACCTGGATTTGTATATTCAGTTATTTATTCAACAGTGACATGTTAAAAGTGCATGGAACCTATACTGTGTCCACCACCCTTCCTGCCTTCCCTGTAGCTCAAGTTCCAACCTTGGCCCCTGGAGCTGAGTTCTCTGCTGTGAGCCAGCCTGAGTTGGCATGAAGGGCAGGATCTGAAGTGGTTGCCCTCCCCGTCAGTAATGGCACCCAATAGTCTGCCTATAATTACATTGTAATCATCCATCTCCGAGGCTTAAAAGGTAAAGGGGCTGGTAGAGATGATCTGCAGTGGTTAGATAAGTGAACTGAAACCCAGCAAGCTTTCTGCTTCCCAAAGATCATACCACAGTTGGCGAGGAGCCTAGCAACCACATCTGAGCTCCTGGTACCCAAGGCTCCTGTGACTGGACTGCATGCTCTTTCTGTTAGGGGCTTGGTTAAGTCCAGGAAAGGTACCCGGTCAATACTCAGGCTACCCAGGGCCTGAGACTTAGCTAGGAGGGTCCATAGCTGAAGAGGGTCATCTGTCTCTAGGCTGGAGATGTAGGTCATTCACTCCATAATTACTGTTCTACGCGTGCGCGCGCGCGTGCACACACACACACACACACACACACACACACACACAGCGAAGGTGAATTGAATGTTGTAAAGTGGTAAAGGTTGGGTTACAGAAACTGAATTTTCTTCTATTTTTTTCTGTAATAATGATGTATTACTTCTGCACCACACTCTCCCTACCCACCCACCCCCACTCAAGTCCTCCTATTCATTTAAGAATTTTCATTCATTCCGTTCATGAAGGGTTTTCTAACCTGAAGTCAGAAATGGGTGGGAAATGTTAGGGGCCAGGAAATCCCTTCCTGAGTCCCCAAATGTGGCAGCACACATGTTCACACTTGTCGCACCTATGCGTTCGTTTGTGGGTTTGCACTAGCCAGGGTCTGCTTCTGCCTCTGTGACCACTTAGGATCAGGGGGTTCTGAACGGAATAAGGAACAGCAAGCAGTGGAGGGAGAGAGTGCATCCCCCTGTAACTGCTATCCTGTGGGGGAGAACTGGGGGGACCCCATCCCAGCAGGCGGCACAAAGCACAGCAGGCCTGTGGTGAGGACAGAGGCTAGCTGTGTTGTCTGCCCAAGGCCTGTGTGGGCATTTCTGCATCACCACACAGTTGTAGTCATGGGTGCTGTTTATTGTCGTACAACAGCCTTTCCCGTGGCTTTAAATATTGTCCTCTCGGAGGCAGATAATTCTCACTTTAGAGATAAGGAAACCAGGCTTCAGTAAAGGCTCGGAGAAAAGCCAGACCTCAAGTCACAGAATCCCCTCACCTCCCACTTGGCCCCAGTGTTCATCCCTGTGCACATCCACAGGCGCCCGAGCTTCCTTCGCCGCCATTGACCGTTTAGACATGTCTACTGAGCACTTGCTGTGACGTGGTCTTACCCCTGGTGTGTGTCAGAGTCTTTCAGCTCATGGCAGCAGGCTCTCTCTTCTGCAAGCTCAGCCATGAAGCAGATAAAGTCACTGACCTCCTGGAGCTGGCAATCTAGTGAGGCCATAAGGATGGACAGGCAGATCCTGGGTAAGTAAGTTCTGCAGTAGGTATCTGAAAATGGGTCATGTTCGTAGAGAAGTTTGAGGATCAGCAGTGTCAGGGGATCAGGGGATCATTATAATTAAATAAAATGAAAGAATAAATAAATAAATAAAAAGTTTGCTCATAGTTCCAAGAGGAGGAGCGGGTCATAGCTGGCCGTGGGACAAGCACCAAGGTTGTACAGGCAGAGGAGGAAGGAGAGAGCCGCAGTCTATAAGGAACAAGGCAGGAAAAGCAGGTTTCACATTGGCTAGTTTGGATGATGTCAGCAGGCACTGGAGTGTAAGAGGCTGCCCCCATCTGTCTGGTGCCAGGCCTTGGGGTGACTAAGGTAGGTGGAGGGCCGTCTGGCGAAGTCAGGCTGATAAAGAAGGGGATCTGGCCCCGGACCTGGATTGGTGACTTTGCTGACGCAAGGCACTGGCTATCTCGAGGAATTAGCTAGCTCTGAAAGCAGCCCTCTGCCGAATCAGCAAAGCCCTGGCTACCAAAGGGAAGAACACAAATATTTGAGAAATAAAGAGAGAGAGTTCATACAGCCGGCTAGACAACAGTTCCTCCTGCGGGGTGGGCGACAGGGAGCAGTGGCGTGGAGGATGGGTCGTCAGAGGAGGCGTCCTGAGAAGAATGCACGTTAGTAAGTATCCAGAGGAGATGGAATGGGCTATGGTGGATCTGGGGAAAGAGCTCTCGAGGCAGAGGGATAAGCGAGGTCAGGGGTGCAAGCACAGCTCATTGGCAGTATCACCTAATGCTACCAACATGGCGTCTACCACAGCAGGAAGAAAGAGGCTGGGTGGCAGACACTGGAGCTGGCCAGGAGCAATGAGAAGGCCATATATATGTGTGAGTTCAATGGGGGTGTGTTGTCCAGATACCAGATCTACATATCCTGGCCATTCTTATTCATCCGTATTTGGTAAGGTGTTTCTTCCCATCCTCTTTACCCTTTGGTAGAAGAAAAGGGGATTCTTAGTGGAAAAGTGATTCAAATTCAAGAGAAATGTGTCTGACTATACAAGAACTTGAGAATATCAATGAAAACAAATCGTATCTCACTGCCTAAGCCAATACCGACCCCCTTTAAACCACACAGTTGGTTTCTTAGAATACTTAAGATGTAGTTAGTGTCGCACCATGTCTCACAAAACTCTAGGTCCATTCTCTACCTCTCTACCTCTTATTCATTTCATGTCCCTTCATGAATAACTGCATGCCAGACCAAGGACTTCCTTCAGGGGACTTGAACTTCCCCAACTCATGGCTGCCTCCGGATCTTTGTGCAGCCAGAACCCTTAGTAGGAAGCTTTATTCCTCTATTTCCACTTCATCCCTCCCTTCACATAGCTGGCTCCTTCCTGCCTTCAGGTTATACATCACTATTCATTCTGGAGATGTCATCCAAGCCTTCTCCTACTTGTTTAATCCTCTAGATACTGTTCAGGACTGGCAGGTTTTCTAATTCATTCACTCATTTATTATCTAACTCTGTTTGGACCCCTACCCGCAACTAGAACATCATCAGGGATTTTGTCTACTGCATGACTAGAGCCCATGTCTGGAATAGTGCCGGTGCATAGAAGACACCCAGTAAACTGTCGTTGCATGAACAGATAATAATGCACCGTCTCCCCAGGAAGGTAACTTATTAGTAGAGCCAGTGCTCAAGTCATAGAGGAGCCATCACTGTGGGCAGAGTCTAGGCAGCATGGGCCTAAGCTTCTGGAAAGAGGCGCTCCCGTGGGAGTGGTCCAGCTGTGTGTTACCACTGCAGGGTCACCTGTGGGGGTGGACATACTCCACCCAGGTCACTGCCTGGGAAGCTAGTGAGGAGAAGGCCTCCCACCGTTGGGCAAAGGAAGCAAAGTTGCAGACCCGTGGTCCCAGGCATGTGGTGTCTGCCAGCAGAGTTCAGGGATCTCTTTAGAACAATACACAGATAAGAGTATCTTTAGCAGACCTTCCACCCTTCATAAGGCCACAGCCCTTACTTCTGCCTGCCCAGTGTCCAGTTTCTCCTGCGTGTCTCACCGACCGATTGACCCCTAAAGATGCCCAGGTTTTGACCTTTGCCCTAAGTAAATACACCCCCTAATTGCTAGCAGCTCATTGGGTACCCTGGATGTTTTTCCTGATTAGGAAATGTTCAAATACTGCTCACAAACTTGGGAACTGGCTTTTGGCTACAGAACAAGGTGTCACCTTGTCTCGCCTGCCCCAGGAAAGTAGATGATGGATGGGGCAGCGTCTAGACCTCAGTATAATTGGAAGTGGCCTTCCCAGAGTCTGCTGGTGTCTTCCCAGGCTAAGCTCCACTCAGCTCTCCTGTGCCCAAGACTTGTTATTTGCTGGAACAGTTAGGCGATCGGTTCACGGTTATCTACCCTCAAAGCCAGCGCTTGAGCCACTAAGGTTCTTGCCAGTCCGACCTCTCACCCTTCTGCCACTTCTCCTGTCGTTTACATTTGAATTCAACCTGGGAGGATGGAAATGTGCCACCGCCTGCTAGGATCTTGGAATGCTGCTGACATTGCTCAGCCTGTGGCTTTCTCAGTTGAGTGTGTTCTGCTCAAGACTCAAGAGCAACCACAGCTCCTTATCACGAGGATCTTCCCATGTTTATTAATAACAGGAGTAGTCAACTGATCCAGCCAGAACTTAATGCCTCCCCACAAGTTGGTGTGTGTGTGTGTGTGTGTGTGTGTGTGTGTGTGTGTGTGTGTGTGTCTATTTGGTTTTTCAAGACAGGGTTTCTCTGTGTATCCCAGGCTCTGTCCTGGAACTCGTCCTGTAGGCCAGGCTGGATTCAAACTCAGATCCACCTGCCTCTGCCTCCTGAGTCCTGGGACTAAAGGTGTGCGCCACCACCACCCAACTAACCCAACATCATTTTCAGTGACAGTTACAAGATCCGCCAAAGAGGCTCATGTTTTGGCTGTAAACCTGAACTAGTTTTCAGATATGTGTGTTGCATGTGAAAACTTCAACTTGACACATTTTGTTTTCCTGAGATGCAAAAGACTCGAATATGAGTAGCTTCAAGCAAAACTTGGAACTTTTTAACAAAATCTAGCTGTGTGGGGGTGGGGACTGGAGAACAAGGCCAGGCATGAGGAAAGGTCGCAATACTCATGTGTGGAAGTGTCATGATGAAGCCCATTATTTTGTTAGCTCATTGAAAGTTACTCATTTTTAAAAATCTAGTTCTAGCTTTGAGTGTAATCACAACTTTCATTATATGTCTTCCCTCTGTCTTCAGCGAAGCAGTAAATTCTCGGCCCTCCTGTTTGTGATCAGGGAACTGTCTCATGAACGGAGCTGAGTATCTTACATAGTAATGATGCTCAGACATTATGTATAGCTAAGCTGTCATGTGGACACCCTGGGTTAGACAAGGCAATACTGTCCGCAGATTTTGAAAGGCCCAGGCTCCAGGAGTGTGCTATTTAAATTGCTGGGTTAGAACACAGTTTGGGTGGCAGATAGTACTTCAGCCAGAGGACCCAAGTTAACATCCCTAGGAGAGTCAAATCCGTACTGCATGCCTCCGATGCAGTATTGTGAGGCTTTTTCTACATGGTAACACCATAAATCCAAGTATGAAGAAACATCTACCAAACCCAAAGTGAGGGGCATACAGCTATGTAGCTATTTCGGTATACAGATCATGATAAGCCTCGCCTGTGTGTAAAGGACATCAGGAGAGTTGGTGGCATCTGAACAGAAAACAGGCTAACGTTCTGTTTTGCTCACTGTACGATAGCTGGGCAGGAAAACAGCTCTGCTTTAAGTCAAAAATACATTGAAATATTTGGAGATCAAGGGAAATCTGTGTAATTCATTCTGACCTCAGAAGGGAGGTAGGGGTTGGGTATAGAGATCCTTTGTAGCAGTCTTGCAACGTTCCTCCAAATCTGAAATGATGTCAAAGTAAAAGATCTTGAAGAGCCACTGTTGGGGGGGTCAGTCTTGTGAATCGCATCCCCGGCGGGGCAGGCAGTGGGCTTTCCTAGCCATGTGTGGTTTAGTGTTGGCTCTGAACTCCTGGGCGTGAGGAGGCAGGGCCAGGCACAGGGGTGCTGGTGTGTCAAGAGCCCTGTGCTAAGTCCAGGGAGTGGGTCCTAGGGGAGGCCCACTAGGCACAGGTACCTGAGAAGCGTGGCAGAGGCAAAGACTGCAGAATTTCCAATCAGGTGATGCCAGGAGAGTCTGGGCCTTCACATTTCCTTTCCCTACTTACATGTGTGTGCGATTGTAGATAACCAAAAAAGGACACTGAGAGCAGGCAGCTGTTAACCTTCCACCAGCTCCTTTTTTCCTCCAAGAGGTCAGTTTTGTCTTTCCTGTCTCCCTGTCTCCTAGGAGAATTTCCACTTCAGCGTTTGGGTTAAGCAGCACTTAATGACAGCCTTAAGCTTTCCAGTCACCCTTCCTAACTCCTCCCCTGTCCCTGCAGAGAACCCTTAAGTAACCCAACCTTACTTGGAGCAAGGTTACTCCAAAGGGCACATTAGCACCTGAATCCAGGCGGGCTTCCCACGGGCTTCTGGGTAGGCTTTCATGGGGTGGCACATCAGCTTAAAATAACTGAACTGGACTGTAACTTATCTCCTACTTGGACCTTGACAACAGGTTTTGGATTTGACCAGCAACTCTGATGTCAGGACACTATCCTCGGGAGTCTGATTCACATTTGTATCCTATGCCAGCCACGCTGAGTCCAAGGACATATTAGTAGTAATTTGCTAAATGCTTCCCTCTGGAGTCAGCACTTACACTGGTGTATTAAAGGTTCTGAGACGTTCCACAGTGAGGAACCGAGTGACTTAATTTAGGTTGTCTTTAAAAGGGCAATACCTTGGCCATCTTAAGGAACACAGGAAACAGAAGTCTATGTTGATAGCTACATTGCGAAGTCTCAGAGTCGGGGACCACACTGACAGTGACTTTTTCTTAGAGGTCTTTGGCCCTAAAAATACCCACACTCCAATGCTTTATCTTCTCTTGCCCTTCACTGTTCATCACTGGCCATGTAATGACTAAAAAATTTGTGCACAGGGTACAGAGATGGGTAATACTTCTGTCCTCAAGGGCATTCCTCAGCAAGGAAACTAGCATTTATCAGTGTCCAAGGAATAGCACAATCGTACTGTCAGAGAAAAGGACAATGGCCGGGCATAATTGTTCAAATATCCTGGATCAGCTTCAGATGAATGGACAGCTAAAGGGTAAGGTGAGCCAGGAGAAATGTAGGACGGTTGGTCCATTGGCCTGAGCCATGAGACCAGAGTGGAACCTTCATGTGGAATAGTGATTTTCAAACTTAAGATGCCCCCAGATCCCATGGTGAGCCACCCCCACAGCTTCTGACCTGCCGCAGGACCCAAGACTTTCCCTCTCTGCTCAGTTCCTAGGTGGTACTGATACTGCTTGCCGAAAGCCCATAGTTTGAGAACCTCGCCGTTCCCATGCTTGAGTGCTCAGGGCGCTGAAAGGATGCGCCTGACCAAGCAGCTGAAATGACAGCCTGACATTTGGGGATCAGGCTTGGAAGAGTGGCTGAAGAAGGTGGTGTGGGTGCCATAGTAGCAGAGGTAGATCCAGGGGATGCGGAGAGGCCAGTCCGGAGGCTGTCATGGAGTTGACCCAAGTGGAGGAGCTGGAGGAGGGCAGTGACTGGCAGAGACAACACATGGAAGATGCTAGTGCAGAAATCCTTGTGAAGAGCCCATGATAGGCAAGAGACTGAGTTAGCCTTGCCCCGCTGTGGGAGTCGTTTGTAGCACGTGGTGTGGCAGTGTTAAACTTGTGTATGCGCACGCTCTCCAAAAAGGAGGAAGGGAAAGTGTTGCTGTGTGAGTCAGTAGGCGAAGCAGTGCTTTGGAGAGCTTGTCGAACTGATTTCCAGGTTTGTGTGAAGGCTTAGGAGACACACTAGACACAGGGACAACCCTATTTTACCAGGGAGAGCCAGCTCACCTGCCAGGTCTGCAGCTTGGAAAGGCTGGAGAGAAGGAACCCTGATGAGGCCTACCCCAGCCCTGGAGCTTGACTGGTACCATGTGTGATGATGGGATGACCTTCATATGCTCTCTAGAGATGAGTTTCAGGCCACCTCATCTCCTGTTTATCTACTAATTCCTATCGTCCTATCAATAACCTGTAAGTATTAAACTATTAGTTTGTTTCTGAGTAAATTTTGTTGTGTATTTTTAAGATGTAGGACACGATTTTATGGGACACATATAGATAGTGACATCGTTGCTATGGTGAAACAGAAGCATAGCCATCATCTCAGAGTTACCCCTTCTTTTACGGCAAGGACAACTCAAGTCTACTCATTCGGCAGCAATTTTATTAATGCTAATCCTGACATTGTGCCTTAGACCTCTAGACTTCACTTGCTCTTAGCCAAAAGGCCGAAAAGCGATTGGACCTCTAGACTTGTTCATCCACGGATCTGTCACTTCAGAGCCCCCGACCTTCATCTCTCTTCTTACCCTAATCTCACTCCCTGCGCTGAGTAGCCACCGTTAGATTCTCTTTCTCTGATATATTTGCTTCCCCCGCCCCCTCCTCACACGTGCATAACTTTTTAAAGATTTCACATTTAAGTAATATCATATACTCATTTTCTGTACCTGGCTTATTTCATTTAGTCTAATGTCCTTCAGGTTCATTCATGCTATGACAAATAGGTAAATTTCCTTTTTAAAGACTTGAATTATAAATATATGCATAATATGTATGTGTTATACATTTGTCAAAAAAAAAACCCAGTTTTCCTGTCTTGATTATTGTGAACAATATTACAAGGAACATTGGGATACAGATATGTTTATAAGGTTGTGATTTCATTTTCTTTGGTATTTCCCCAGAAGAGGGATTATTGGGTCATAAGAGACTGCCCCAAGAGAGCGGCTTGCTGTGTTGTATGGTATTTCTTTTTGTTTGTTGTTGTGTTTTGTTCAGATTTTTAAAATAAAGTCTTGCTGTTTATCCCAGGCTAGCCAGGCATTTACAATCCTGCCACAGCCTTCTGAGAGCTGGGGGTATAGGTATGCAACATTGATAGCTCCAGCTCTGTGTTTTAAGAACTCCTCCTTGTCTTCTGCGTTCTTCACTAGTCTTTGTTACCAACGACCTTCATAATACTCATTTTAGGGAATGCAAGATGATATCACATGTGGGAGACCAGCTCCCACATTTATGTTCAGGGAACTCTTGAAGATTGAGAAGTGAGAAATATTTAGATAGAAAGAGATATCTAGACGATGAGAGGAAAAACAGAAACACAGGATAGCCTCGGGAGGACTTGAGTCAATACTCAACGGCCCCTTCTGTCTCTTCTAAAGGACTATTCATAAAAATGCAAAGGGGTAGAGCAAAAGACACCCGCCCCCCAGCACAGCCAAGTGCAGACCATCTCAAATACCTGGTGACCACGCACATGGTCAATCCATCCCCTTATGCAGCCCTGCTGTGTAAAGCAAGCTCAGATCTCACTAGGAAACCTTTGTGGGCTCCCACAATCACATGGATCAATGGTTCTCAATCTTCCTAATACTGCGACCCTTTAATACAGTTCCTCATGTTGTGGTGACCCCCAACTATAAGATTATCTTGTCGTTACTTCATAACTGTAATTTTGCTACTGTTTTTTTTTTTTAAATTTTATTTTATGATCACTGGTGTTTTACCTGCATGTCTGTGTGATAGTGTCAGAAGCTTGGAATTATAGACAGACATACTCTGCCATGTGGGTGCTGGGAATTGAACGAGTGTCCTTTGGAAGAAAAGCCAGTTCTCTTAACTGCTGAGCCATCTCTCCAGCCCCTAATTGTGCTAATTGTTGTGAATCATAATGTAAATATCTAATATGTGACCCCAAGGGATTAGGATTCACAGGTTGAGAACCACTGACATGGAGACACCCTCCATTTTTGGTTTCGAGACACTCTTGAGCTTTGAGCTCACTTGGTAGACCACGGTCGCTCCTGCTCCCGATGCTGATTAGTTGCACACGGCTTATTTTTTTTTTTAATAAGAAAAGTCCTGTATTTTGGGTTTTAATGCTAATATGGTGCATCCTTTCTTAGGTCAGAATTGGTGAAGTTGTACCATGTTCAATTATTGGCTCATTTGAACAGTTCTTAAGACCTTGAAGCAGTCTGGAAGGAGTTTGTGTTCCCTTTCCAGAGTGTGAGATGGATGCAGAGGTTGAAGGAACGTCTAGAATATTTACCCTTGGGGAGCAACAGAACAGTGTTCACTGGCTTCCACCTGATGTGATGAGTCAAGCGTCTAAATCCACCACCGGTCAGTGGAGACGGGGCTTTGCAGCCCTCAACTTCCAAAGCCAGCTAGATGGTGTCCCAATGAAAAGGAATCGATATGGCAACATGTACATGCCATGGGGCCTTAAAGTTTAGGACATACTTATCTGGGGAAGGATGGCATTCAGTGCCCTTTGAGGGTTTCCCTTTCTCCACTTCTGTCTCAGAAATGATGCAAGGGAAACTGAGACCAAGGAGACCCTGAGGACAGGCGCTTGGGAACTTTATCATCGTCCCTTCCGCTTCTGGCGCAGCTCGGGAGGAGCTGAAGCATGGGATGAGGAGGGTTGAAGTGGTGGATGGACAGAGTCAGCAGTAGCTGAGGGGATCTGGACTGAATTAGGACAGAAGTCAGGAGCCTCCCGTGGAGATGGGGTCAGAGGTGTTGACGCCTCTCTCTGTGAAGACTGTCGGTAAAGACTGTCCTGTGAAGAGCTGACATCACAAAGGGCTGCGGAGGCAGAAGGATGCCTGTCCTGTGTAGGTGCCGCTGCATTCAGAATCAGTTCTGTAGCTCCAGTCTGCATTCTGGGGGCCGGAACAGCAGCACAGGCCAAAGGAAGGTGTCACTAAGTGGAAGTGAACTGAGACGGAACCCAGGATGGAGGATTCAGGGTTCAGAGTGGCCCATGATTTTGTACTCCAATGAGGAAAATCAGACACCAATGTTAAACGTATAGGAATTTAAATATACAACATTTATAAAGACACCAAGTCTCCGTGAAGAGTGATGGGCTGGTAGAACACTCGCTGGGGAAGAGGCTCTTGAAGTCAGCACAAGAGCTTTGGTGCCGTCCGCAAGAGCAGGGTCCTGCGTTGTGTGTTTGAGACCCGAGAAGGACTAAGCATCGGGAGGGATAGCCTGTGCCATGGTGAGCTTGCCCAGTGCAGGCTAATCTGCAGAGGGTGACTGCAGTGGCAGCAAGTGCCCATCACCGTGACGCCAGCTTTCTCCCGCCGCCTCAGTTCCCATGGCAGGCTCCGTAGCAGCTTCCTTCATTCTCCAGCACTCAGCGGCCTAGGCATCATGATGCCAACCAGATGGTTTGCTGGGAAGCCAGCCACACCAAGAGCTGGTGGTACACAGCATCAGGCCCTCTGCTGAATACGTAACTAGGGCTTTGGCTTTGATGAACATTCCCCTAAAAGACCTGACCAGCTCATTATCGTAGGCTATGCAGAACATATTCTTACTGACTAATAGGTCTGTGTTGCACATGCTTACAAACATGTGTGTGTGTGTGTGTGTGTGTGTGTGTGTATTTATCATCCAGAGAATTTTTACTCTTGTTCTGACTGTCATATAGCCTTCTCTAGATGTCCATTCCAGTGTGAAAAATACTAAGTAGGTTACTTCTAGAAAGACAGAGGAAGCAGGGATGTCTGTGTACATGCTTTTTCTGCAGGCAAATGTATTGACATAACTGGCCTTACAGCTCAAGGCGTGGAAAGCCATAGGCTAGATTTACAACTCTTTCTGTATTATTAGAGCCAAATTTAGGCCAAAGCATAGAAGGCTAAAGGATCTTTCTGTGAACATGTCACAATGTTAGGAATCTTTGGAGTTTTCTATTTTAGCCATTGGAGTCAAAATTTCCCATACAATATTATGATAAATACCATATTTGTATGCTTATAGACCTGATGACCATCTAGAGCAGTAGTTCTCAGCCTTCCTAATGCTGCGACCCTTTAATACAGTTCCTCATGTTGTGGTGACCTCCCCCAACTATAAAATTAATTTCATTGTACTTCATAACTGTAATTTTGCTACTGTTATGAATTGTAATGTAAATATCTGTGTTTTCCGATGGTCTTAGCCAACCCTGTGAAAGGGTTGTTTGACCCCAAAGGGGTCAAAACCGACGGGTTGAGAACTCCTGATCTAGATTACACATGTAAAAGTTAATATTGAGAAGCTAGCCATTGTGGTGGTGTACACCTGTAACTCCAAGCATTTGTGAGGCAGGGGCAGGTGGATCTCTATAAGTTTGAGGCCAGCTTGGGTCTACAGAGTGAATTCCAGGCCAGCCAAACCTACACACCAAGACCCTGTCTAAAAAACAACAACTAGATCTTGTGTGTTTTAGCAATGATACATTATTATACATTATATGGAGACATGATGTTGGTGTGCTTGAATGCAATCACTGGAATTCAGAAGAATGGATTGAAAATGTGTTTTTCAACCTTGAAAGGTGCCATTCAGCACAGCATAGGAAATCCTCCAGAAGTCACCTTATACATACATAGACTCTGATAAACATTCCTCATTCTTCTGTTTCCCAGCATACACCTCCTAAAGTCATTGGAATCTCCAAAATGGTAATGATTCTTAGTAAGCTAACTGGTGCATGGCAGTTCCTCCCAATGGGTTCAGGTCACCCAGATACCACGGCAGGATTACAGAGCTGGGATTGTCAGCCTCACCCCATAACTTCTGGGGAGAGGAGAGGGGCTAAAGGTTATGTTGGCAGCAATTTGGTCTATCACGTCTATGGAATGAAGCTTCCCTAAAAACTCTGAAAGAGAGCAGAGTTCAGAGAATGTTTGGGTAGCCCGATGCAAGCAGGTGCCTGGGAGATGATCCATCTAAAGAGGGGACGGGAGTGTCACCTTTAGTGCCCTAGAATCTCTTAGTCTGCGTCTTTCGATAGATCTTTTATAATAAACCAGTAAGCATTGTTTCCCTGAGTTCTGAGAGCCGCTGAAGTAAATGAATCAAGCCCAAAAAGGAGGCTGTGGGCATCCATCTCAGTCTGTGGCCAGTAGATAGAAGCATGGGTCAGACAACCTGGGGCTTGTGATTGGCATCTGAGGTGGCAGTGGAGAGCAGATCCAGGAACTGAGCCATCAACCTATGGAATCTAATGCCTTCTCTAAGGCTGACAGTGCCCCAAGTGACATGAATCGGGGGTGCCTAACTGGTTCCATGGCAGGACTGATTGCTTGGTGTGTAAGAAACAACCGTGTGTGTCTGGTGCGAGACGTGAGTTGGGAATAGAGAACCGGAGTTCGTTTTTCCCACTCACGTGTTCCTTGGGTTCCAGTTTAGCCCTTTCAATATACTGTTGGGGTCCTTGGGGACGCTAAACCCACAACTAGTAGAAATGTTGTCTCTTTGTGCCAAGGAGATGTAGTCCTCTACCTGCCATGGAGGGAAACGAAAGCGAGGCTCCGTTAATGTTTTGTGCTTGGAAAAATCAGAGGTGGCAGTCCTGTGGCTGCAGCCCTGAGACACTTGTGATCCTGAGTGGCATGCTGCAATGCCTAGCAGCTGCCTCCGGAAACCTCCAACCTTCACAGCAGGCCATCGAAGGCAGAACTTCCCTTCAGATGTAACATAAAAGAAGTATGAATAGAAACTTCATCACTGGGAGGCAGAATTTAAGAATGAGCTGTATTATATCAGATGCAGCAAATTTCTACCATTGTCTTGTTACCACCTATATTCTTTTCAGTGGCTTCTGTTTTGCTTGGTGTGGGAAAAGATGGTGTTTGCCCAGACAGGACGTTAGGATGCCTGCAGTGAGCCCGTGGTCCTGGCTTCTCCCAGATTTCATCTTCAGGGCAGCAGACAGCACTAGCCTCTGAGCTGCTGGACTCAGGCTACACAGTGACTAAAACGTCTGGAATGACAGAACCTTGGCCCCAGGGGGACGCTGACAACACTGGCAGGCAGTTTTAATCTAACTGATTAAACACCTGAGACCCTGACCTCTGGTTGTTCATCTGCCCTAGCCTAAGTCCATCAGCGCTCCTGTTCTGAAGGCGACCCACGGAGAAGGAAGGACTTGGCATCTCTAGGGAATGACCCATGTTAAAGCTTCATGTGCTCAGCTAGGGAGATTTGCAAGTTGCAAAATAATGTCTGTATTATGATTCTATAAAATACAAACAAGACCATATTTGCTTATATAAACAGCATGGATGTGAATGAGGCATACCAACCTCAGAATTGACTTTTACTCTGGGATGGGAAAGAAGGGTGTGACATTGCGAAAATAAATAGACGTTTTCCGCTAATTCTGAAACATTTCATATTTTTTAAAAAAAAGCTGAACCACATATGCCAAAATGTGTACATTTATAATAACTAAATGATATGTCATTTTTTCTCTATTTTTCTTTATTTAAAAATATTTCATAGTAAAATTTGCCTCAGGAAATTAGTTATTTTTAATCTTGCAAACAAGTTGCAGCCGGCAGATCAGGGTGTTTCGCTGACTACAGTGTCCATGGTTGTATTTGTACTCCCACTCACTTGACACCAGTCCTCAGGCCAGTCCCTACGGTTGGAGTAAAGAGCGTGCATTGATTCAAGGCCCTGAGTGGTCGAGGGGTCCCTGGGTTCTGGTCCCAGCTTTGTTACTAGTGTGCGACAGTGGCTTTGCCGCTTGACCCGTTTTTGTTTTTGTTTTTTTTTTTTAGATAGTTTTCAACACTGAAAGTTTATCATTTATACAATGTATGTATAAGTTTATATTTAAAATGCTGAATAGACTAGCAACTAGATAGCCATCCCATACTCATAGAGGCTAAAGGACTATGGGATGAACATACAGAGAGGAATAAGATTGAAGGTGTGTATTGCAAACGCAAAGTCTTGGTTTGCGTTTTGCTTCTGCCCCTGACTACTGTCCTTGGTTTGCCGAAGCACTCTCATTTTCTATTTCCTGACGTCGGAATCATAATGCACGTTACCTGCCCCAACTCTGATGACTGGGTGAGAAACAGCGCTATTGTTGAGGTTGATGCAAAAACAGGAACTCGGTTCACTAATCGAAGCCATTTTACAGAAATGGCGAGGGCGTAATAACCGTGAAGAGGTGGCTAACTTGGAAGCTATTTCTTGTCCAAATGAGTCTACATTCTTTCATAACCAGGCATTTAAAGTGACGTAGGCCAACCAAGGTGGCGCACACCTTTAATCCCAGCACTCAGCAGAGGCAGGCAGATCTCCGTGAGTTTGAGGCCAGCTTGGTCTACATAGTGAGTTCCAAGCCAGGCAAGGCTGTGTAGTGAGACCCTGTCTCCTCCGCCCCATCTCCCTCCCCTCCAAAAAGTGATTTGAAAATGGCTTTTGTCTTTATGATAGAGCACTGGCTAGAGGATGAATCAAAAATCGCTCTCAACTTGGATTTCCCATTGCTTAGACCACAGTTAAATGACTCCGGTTGTTTACCTACAACAAACTTGAAACAACGTTGAGAATATTTTGGATTTTTTCGCTTTCTTTACCCTTGCCATTACTTTATACAAAAAGCATAAAAAGCAGAAACCAGTAGCAATGGGGGAAGAGGAATGGCCATTCCTAAAACACAGTTGTGAATGTCAAAGCCAGGCCATGATTTGCCCTGGAACCTTGTCTGCTTTGGTAGTGTGGCTGAGCCACTCACTTTGCTGACAGGGCGTGTGCTATAAATCTAGGTTTGGAAACCCTGGAATCAGTTGCATCCCTGGGGGCCTAGTGAGTGAGGAGAACCTGCCACTTATCTGCAGAGAGCTCCTGTTTCTTTCAATCAGTGCTACTGCAGATGCTTATCACCCGCACCAAACACTTGAGAAATAATGTCAACACACGCCAGACCACAGCCAGTGAGGAATTTTCGGAGATAAGATTACATCTTTGTCCTTAAAGAAGTACCAGTGAATCCCCAGATGTTCCCCGCGCCAGACCAGCCCCGCAGCCCGGTAGGTTCTTTGTGCCATGGAATTTTAGGAGCTCTGTGTTTGTGCTTCTAAACACACATATTCTGCTGCTGCTTTCCAAAATATGCACAAATCCCTAAGAGTCCCCAAGAAAGGCCCCAGCAGGGCCAAGGCTCAGCGAGCCCCAGCATGGAGCTCAGGGTCTTGACCCTGAGAGGTGCTGGGAACAGCTTTGTATTGGCAAATGCATTTTCTAACTTTTATTTCAGGATTTTCTTTGCTGCTCTATTAGCTTTATCCAAGCTTGAAGTTTTCCAAGGCCAGATGAGATCTCTTGTCCAAGTTTAGGGTAGAGTCACCCAGGAAAATGTGATTCAGTCTCAGAGTAGGTGTGAAAAGTCACTAGAACACTGTTTAAATATTCAGCCATTTTCTTGGTTTAAATACCAGCATACAAACTGGAGCTGAGGTGGAGGTCAGCTGTCTCAGGACCATGGCCATGATGAGCATTCACGACACAGTCACCTTTAATTTGTCTCCCAGACACTAGGAGTATCATATTCCCTAGCCTGCGCACATGGTCCTCATAGGACCATCTGGATTCCAGTCCCTTCTTCCCAAGATAGTTGTATAGAGTTGCCCGATTAATTTGAAAAACAAAAACTACTTTTTTTTTTTCTGTCACGTCATTTCCCACCAGAATCTCATAATGAAGATCATATTAAATTTATTATCTACTGTCCCCACAAATGTTTCCTTCCACCCCATTTCTCCCCCACTGATCTTATTCCCTACCAAGGCCTTGGACTGGTTAACTTATTTCCAGTTCCCTGACTGTGCATTTGTCCTCGTTATCCTACCTTTTGGGAACACCCCCTCCCAAACGTCTCTTCCCTTAAACCTCTCCAGGCCAGTCCCTCCTACACAGATATGACCCTCCCCTGAACTTTGCTCACTTATCAGGCAAGTCTGGCCATACCAGCCTGCTGGCGATTAATCACTCACTGCTTTGTGAAAACATCTTTATCTTCTGTGCTCTGTCTTGCCGTTCCGTCCTCCTTTTCTCTCTCCGCCCGCTCCTCTCTACTGTTGTGCATGGGGGCGTGTGTAGTTAGACCAGAGGTCAATGAAAATGCAGCCTCTGTCTTGTATTTTTAGAACTCACTGTCTGCTACATTCTCCGTGACATTGTTACTGGTTAGTAACTCTTGCTTGGCACTTGACTGAGTGCCAATATGCTGGTGTTACTGTGCAACATCTAGAAGTCTAGGGAGCCTAGTTTTTTTCAACACCAACAGAACAAAAAACCAGCATCACTGGCTGGGTGATGGTGGTACGTGCCTTTAATCCCGGTACCCGGGAGGCAGAGGCAGGTGGGTCTCTGTGAGTTTGAGGTCATCCTGGTTTACAGAGTGAGTTCCAGGACAGCCAGGGCTGCACAGAGAAACCTTGTCTTAGAAAAACCAACAAACAAAAGAAACCAGCTTCACTGAGCAGTAGGAACTGTAATGACACCTGAAGGGGGCTTTAAAATCTTGCCCTTGGTTACTCATGATATTTTATAGGCTAAACTCTGTACATCTAATGCTGGTCTCCTTAAAGATTAGCAGGTATCCAGGCGTCAGGAACTGGAAGAATTAACTAGGGATTGTCCCACATGCGTCTCCTGTGCCGTGACTTTCCTAGCTGTCCCACTCCAATAGTGTGGCTTCCCTGGCTTGGCTTTGCCTGCCGTCGGTGGAAACTGATGTACTGGGCATGGAAAGGCATGAAGGGCCAGTAGCAAAGTTGATTGCTCAAGTCTGGCTGAATGGCATACAGATCTCACCCTGTCCCTGGGAGCTGTATGTCCTTGGGCAAATTGATTGATGTCTCTCAATGGGCAGTTTCCTCTTCCCTAAAAGGAAGATAATAAGACTACCCCCCGACCCCCACGAGCCCATAATGCTGTCCAAGAATGAAATAAGATGGTCCGTGTAAAATGCCTGGGCTATTGCAAGCTCATTAAAACATCGAGGTAGTCAACAAATGGCAAAGCAGCTTACAGACATTATGCTGATTTCCCCTATTTAAAGACAACAAAACAAAACAAACTCTCTTGATCTGCAATCATTGTCCCTTTAAAACAAAACAAGAATTCTCTGTGCACCCGGCCGCCTTCCTCTCCCCCATTCTCTGCCACCCCATGTAATCAGGCTGGCCCCCTCCATCACACTACAGCTGCTTTCCAGCCAAGCCGCCAGTGACGTCTGTGTAACTAAGCGGAAGGCTCAATTCTTTGGTCAGTACCCTTGACCTATCGCGGAGTGTTTGACACAGCCGTCTTCTTCCTCCGCAGGAGTGCTTTTCCACGTGCAGCCTCCAGGTCGGCTGCTACTCTCGATTCCCCGGTCTCTCTGACCTTTCCCTTGTCTTCCCATCCTCCTGTTTCTTGCTGGGGGTCCAGGCTTCTCCCTCCCCCACGTTCGTGCCCCTTGGTGTTGTTTTCACTCGTGGCTTCCAGCGCCGTCGCTTCACTGACAAGCCCCGGTCACCTCCAGCCCTCAGTGCTGTCTGCCCCGAGCTGCAGACGCCAAGTCCAGCACCTCGTCAGCTTGTCTGCTGGGACCTGTCTAGAAGTATCTCAGAGATGGCCACCACTGGCCTCCTTCCCGTCTCCTCTCCAAGCCACCCTTCCCATGCTCTGTCCCACCTCAGACACTTTATCCTGGTAGTTGTTCTGGGTAAAAATGACGTTATCCTGACTTCTTCTTGTCCGTATGTCATGCACAGTCAGTCTGTCAGAAAACTGTGCCCGTCCTGCTGTCAAAACATATCCAGAATCTGATCCCTTCTGATGGCCACTGGGACCATCATCCCCTAAGCCACCAGCGTCCCTCAGCCGAAAGGAATATGGTGGCCTCCTAGACAGTCGGTTTCCGCTGTCCTCAATTAGAAATAAGAATGACATTTTAGTCTATATGAAAGAAGGTATCCATCCTCTTAAGAATGTCCCCTGCAGGTAAAAACCAAAGCCATAATAATAATATTGTATTGTATTGTTAATAATAATTATGCTATTAATAATAATAAAATAAGACAAGTCCTGGTGGTCCATCCTGTTTGCTTCACTGGCCTCCATGGTAACACTATTCCCCTTCTCACTGCACTGATGCCATCCCTGGCGTACCCCACATACCACCTTCGAGCATCTATATGTGCTCATGCTTGCTTGCTTGAATTGCCCTGTGTCAAATGGCCACATGGCTCGTCTCTCACCATCATTAGGACTATGTGCAGACACCAAGTCCTGAGATTTGGGCCTGAGCTACCATTAACTGTCGCCCTCCATTCCCCACTGCATTTCCCACCCTTACTATTATTTTTTCAAGTATGGCTCTTCTCATTATCTATGATGCTTTACACGTTATTTATTTTGTTGCTGCCATGGTCTATTGTATTTCCCACCAGAATCTAACCTCCACGGAGGCAGGAGCCTTGTCTCCGGCGTGTTCCTCTTTCCATAAAACCTGGAATGGCTTCTCACATGTGAACACTGAGCCAGGGTCAAAAGTTACTGCTGTCTCTTGCCTGGTCTACAGCTGGTCTGATGACCTACCTTCCTGAGGATGAAGCTGCTTTAGCTAGCCGTTCAAACGCCTGTTATAGCAGCTTCTGACATGATGTTTCCACCTGTCCTTTCTCCTCAGATTCCTACTCTCATTCCTCGAGTGAAAATGGAGGCAAGTCCGAGTCTGTGGCCAACCTTCAGTCTCAGCACTCCCTGAACTCTATCCACAGTTCCCCTGGTCCCAAGCGCTCCACCAACACCCTTAAAAAGTGGCTAACCAGCCCCGTGCGGCGGCTCAACAGCGGGAAAGCAGATGGAAACATCAAAAAGCAGAAAAAAGTACGCGATGGGCGCAAGAGCTTCGACCTGGGATCGCCGAAGCCTGGGGATGAGACGACCCCTCAGGGAGACAGCGCTGACGAGGTACCTAACAGGGCCGACTCTGGCCACGAGACCTCTGACATGCTTCTCTGACGGTCATGTAATCGACCGTCTCTAGTGCTGTGTCATCTTGAACTTTCTCGAGACTTGACTGCTTTGATTGGTGCCCCATCCAGAGACTGAGAAACACTGAGACTATCAGGTAGACAGAAAGGAAGACTGGCCACGTTCAGAGATAGGTCCTGACCAGAGAGGAGGTAGCTGATCCCCTGCCTCCACTGAGGATGGCATCAGAACTGGCCAGGTAGAGAGTAAGATTGCAAGGCTTGAGACTGCGTCCCTCAGAACACCAGAGGCTGAGCTGTAGTCGAGTGTTTTGACTACCACCTGTACTACCACGGATCTCACGCATGGTGATGTGCTCCTTTAGCTCCAGCACTTGGGAGGCAGAGGTGGCTGATCTCTGAACTCGAGGCCAGCTTGCTCTATGTGTTGAGTTCTAGGAAAGCTAGGCCTGCACAGTGGGACCTTATCTCAGACAAACAAATAAATGGATGGGTGGATAAATAAATAATCAAGTGAAGGAGTGAATGAATGAACAAATAAGCAAATAAATAAACAAGGTATCACAGAGGGATAGTTGTGAAGAGTGCATGAAGGTCACAGTGGACGAGGTTTGAGCTCAGTGAGGAACTTTGATCGACAGCTAGTGATGATGAAATGGGCCATCATGAGATCTTCTGACCTCACCTTAGTCACAGAGAACCTGGCTTTTAGTCAAGAAGTGAGGCTGGATAATCTCTTGAGTTCTCGCAGAGCTGAGAGTCTGTAATAAAAATATAGGCGATGTGTTCTGGCCTGGGGAATAAAATGCCTGTTTTATCTGCATAACTAACGTCTTCCAGTGACTGGTGGAGCTAAGAGAGTCTTCTTGGTGCATAATCGACTCCACCTTGTACTTCCGTTCTATCTGCCTTTTCTCAAGTTGGAAATGGCACAAACCCTGCTGAGAATTGGATGGTAGCTTAATAGCCTTTTGGGAAAATGTAAAGTTAGTCCTGGCATGGTGACACGTAACGTTCCTGTAATCCCAGTACCCGAGAGGCTGACCCAAGCATCGTGAGTTCAAGACTAGCCTGGACTCTTGAGGGGAAAAAAAGCGTGTGTGGGGGGGGAGCGGAAAAGGAGGGAAGAAAAATTAATTTAAAAAGTTAGTCCTTTAACTTTCTCCCTTTCTATTTCTTCTTAAGGGGGAAAAAAAATGTTTTAATGTCAAGTCCTGAACTTCTGGCTTCTTTTGTTGATGTAGCGGTACCTAATGGTGTCCTTTTGTTCTAGAAGAGCAAGAAGGGTTGGGGCGAAGATGAGCCAGATGAAGAGTCACACACCCCCCTTCCTCCGCCCATGAAGATCTTTGACAACGACCCCACCCAGGACGAGATGGTAGGACCTCTGCTGAGATTTTTCTTCCTGAGTATGCCAGACAGGGAAGAGTGCTGCCCCTCCCCATTAGTGCGTCCCCCTGGGGGACCTACAGTGACGTAGATGCCGTGGGTTAGTAGGTGTCCTCTCCCACAGTTCCGGAGGCGTGGCCATGTTCTGGGCAGTGGAGGGATGTTCCAAGTCCGGTTAAAAGTAGGAGTCTGCCTGGAAACGCACGCTGTCGGGTAAAGGGTCGTGGTACTATATTTGCAGGCAGCAGATCCTAAAAGGAACTGTTGGTCTCGAAAAAGGAATCCGTGAGGGCTCCAGGTGTCAATCACTGTGTGATGGCTGACGGGTAACCCGTGTTTTAGCTGTCTTCTGCATTCAGCTCTGAACGTCTAATTGCAGTCCCTTCTGCTTGAGCCAGTGCCGTTAAAACTCTGGCTGCCTCAGCCTGCGGAGTGGAGCCGCTAGTAGTAGTGGAAGGGTCTCCTCCAGCACAGAAAAGTAAAGCATGCCTGTTGCCCTGGCCCTTTGTTTTGTAAAATGCCCTGTTCCCTGGTGTTGGAAAGGTCCCTGTCCAATGACATGCCCTGGCAGTTAGGTCATTCTGCTTGTTTGGAGCGGAGGCCCGATTCCAGTGACCGTGACTCCCAGGCACTGGCCTGGAACATATGGGGCCGCTTTTTGTTCTTTCGATTCAGGGTCTCACTGTGTAGCCTTTTCTGGCCAGAAACTCACAATGTAGACCAGGCTGGCCCCTGAGATCCACAGAGATCCACTTGCCTCTGTCTCCCTAATGCTGGGTGGGAGAGAAGGCATGGGCCACCGTGCCCAGCTGGAGCTTCTATTGTATTGTCTGGCCTTGGTCCCCTCAGAGCCAAGCCTGCTCTCCACTGGGTTTTTCTTGCCTTCTGAAAAGGTGGCTTGTACTTAGGACTCTGGTCATTGACATTGAAGTTCCAGCATTGGATTGCACTTCCCGTTTTCTTCCAGAGTGTTGTTTTGTGGTGGTCATGGCAGCTGGCCTGGCTGTCTCTGGCTCTCACTGAGTTCTGCCCTGTGTCCTGTACTGGAAAAGCCTCCTTGGAGGCAGTAGGCCAAGCGTGTATAGTATCAGACTTCTGTTTCTGGGTGTTCCAGCATTTTTTTTATTTTGAGTCTGTCTGCTTTGCATTTGGTTGTTAACCCGCAGTAAATATTCAAAGTCTTTTGCTCTAGAGGGACAGCCAGGGCATAAGATGTGGCTGCCTGCCATGATACATACCCTAAGAAGCACACACTTGTGTCCCCTTCTACAGAGATGTGTGGACCCGAGATTCTAGGGCCAGTTGACTCTGGGACGTTGGGAAAGAAACCAACAGAAGCATGACATTGTGCCCAAAGTGATGGCCACAGGCAAAGACACCTGCCCTTCACCTTCATGGGAACCAGCCTGCTGGCTTCCCCCCCACACCCTTGTAAAACACCCTGTGAACAATACTAGTGTGTGTGTGTGGGAGGGAGGGGGTTGGAGTTCCCAGGATCCGTTGCCTGCATAAAACAGAAAGGTCACGAACCCTCTCCTGGGCCCCTCAAACAGTTCGTTGGGGTGAATGGGTGCTAGGTAGTTCCTGGATAATTTTTAACTGAGGATACAGATTACCCCAGCATCCACGTGGTCCTTCCCTTCGTCATACGTTGTGCTTTGCAGCGGCGGTCCCGTTTTTTTTAGAAACATCAGTTCTCTCCCCAGACTGGCCTGTTTGATTTTAGTCCACTGGGTTTTGGTTGGAATATCTGGGATTGGGGTGAGTCTCAGTACTCCTAGCAAGCAGAGTTGGGTTTATTAAAACAATGTTGGTTTTTGGAGACAAACTCACTGTGTAGTTCTGGCTGGCCTGGAACTCATTTTGTAGACCAGGCTGGCCTTGAACTTGCTGCCGTCCTTCTCCCTCTGCCTACCGAGTGTTCAGGTCCCAGGTATGCCCCACCAGCCCCGGCAGGAACTTCTTAAAGTCCAACCATTTAATGTCTGACTCCTTCCTTCTCCCTGTCATCCGTCCTTTGTTCCTGTGCATGGATGTTTCCCACTTATACTGTGTGTATCACATGTGCTTTGTATCTGTTCCCCGGCTCGGTAGAATCTCATTAGTTTTACCTGTGTAACTGTAATTACCGTAGCCGGAGACTATTTTATTACTTTATGCTCCGTAATTGTCATGACCGGCCCTGTGTGTGACAGCCTAAGGTGTTTCCGGTCTTTGTGCCTCTGAGTAATACCCCTGAAGGTCTGTGTAGATCCAGTGTCTGTCCTTCTGACATCCAGACCCGGAATGGGTTCCCAGAAGTAGGATTACTAAATCAAAGATGGTAACTTGGTTTTCCAAACCAAGAAAGTTTTCCTGCATTCTCCCAAAAGGTAAAGAAGAGTAGTGTTATATCTTTCTTAATTGGCATTTATTTGCTCTCCTCCAATCTTAGAAACAAAGACTTAAAAGTCCTTTTTGGAACTCTTCCCCTAACCTGAAGGGGGAAAGTGAAGCCCGGTCAAGCCCAGGACATAGCTCTTTCCATACTCACGGTCATTCTCCTCACGTCCCAACCTGGGAACACCACTGCCCTCTGCCCTGATCCACTGGACCACTGGAGAGTTAGCCATCTCTTCCCCCAGCTTCCCCTCAGGAGGGTGGGAGATGGAAAAACCAAGCAGAGGAATAAACAAAGACGACTGTCCCGCAGTGTGTGGGAGAAATACCCAGCCATCGTACAAACAGCCACTACACAGAGCTCTGCCCCTGGTCCAGGGGAAGGACACAGAGAGACCTGTAGTTAAAACTCCCTTTGCTGTGAGCAGGGTAGTCTCTGGGAGTCCCAGCACGTGTCACACAACTCCTTTTAGTACTTACTCAGTGCCGTGTGTGTGTGTGTGTGTGTGTGTGTGTGTGTGTGTGTAAATGAGAAGGAAAGGGAGGGAGAAGATATGGGGAGAGGTGTCCAGCTTGCTCGACACACAGTGATGATCCCCAGCTAAAACTATAACAAAACAAGGACTTTATCTCCTTCATACACATTGGAGGCGGGAGTGGTCCATACCTCCCAGACCATGGAACCGCAGTGGGCTGCCACGAAAGGCTGAAGTCCTGATCTCCCTCATAGCAGTTCCCCAGGCCCTGCTATCAGTCTGCATAGCCCTTGCCTGTGGGTTTCCTGGGGGTTCAGTGACCCCCCCTCCCCTCAGCCCTTAAGGAGAACCAGGCCCATCCGTACTTTGTCACTGACCAGAATTCCTAAGAAGGGGTATGTCGGCCTCCGTTTACCCGGCTGCCCACCCCTGTCTCCCTCTGTCAACTCTGTCCTCTGAGCCCAGAACTGTCCTTTCCTGGCCTGCTCCAGCTTCGGACTGTCCGGTTTGCTTCCTAACTGCTGTTCCTCGTTTCTGGCTAATCTGCTTGTCCTTTGCTGTCCACTGTCTTACAGTCCTCCTCTCTGCTAGCAGCCCGGCAGGCTGCCACTGAAGTACCTACTGCTGCCGATCTTGTCTGTGCCATAGAAAAGTTGGTCAAAAGCAAGCTGGTAAGTGGGCACCTTGGAGGCCGTTGTGGGTCACGTCTCACCTCCGTGTGGCTCCCAGGGCCTCAGCCAGGGCCTCAAACCAGTCAGCCGAATCCTCATTTCACTTATTCCTCGGGTAGAATCATCTCACGTAATGGTGGTTCCTAAAAAAAAAACACACGCCCAGGGGTCCTGTCAGCTCTATGTGGGGTCCGCATAGGGAACCCGCAAGGCCTTTCGGGTTGAGGTGGATGAAAGGTGGAGAGTTTCCAGAGCAAATAAAGACGCCTCGCTGAAACTGACCAGCTGGTCCCTAGACACGTGGCCCTCAGTCACTGACTGGTGTGTCTCAGGCTAGCCCTGAAGCCAATGTCATGTGCCGCTGAGACAGAATATGGATTGGGCTTTTTTAAACCAGGCAATTTTGTTCGGAGACTTTCTTGTTTACCGAGTCTTAGAAGTTAGACCACTGATTATAAAAGAGTAGGGGCATGTGTGATTAACCTTGCCACAAGAAATTAGGAGAGTCAAAATGTATCTCTGTCACACGGGGAACACAAACACGAGCCACTAACGACTGGTCTAGCCTGTGACTGTCTTATGGGCCAATCATAGTACCAGAAGGAAGGGCAATTAGCCTGAGCCGGCTCAGGATTTCAGTGGTGTGCTCACGCTCATCCCAGGCAGGTCACTGGGATGGGGCTGTCCCTCTGGCCCCGTAGTTTTATGAGTGTGAGCAGTTTGAAGCATCTTGCTGTCTTTCTCTGTGGTCCAACCGTTTGGCTTTTCCTGCGATTCTCATCTGGCTAACTTACCATTCTTCCACCGGACTTTGCTGGGAAGGTTTGTTAATCATCACCATCAGCCCTCCTCCACTTGGCCCGGGGCTTGGGGGACCGTGGCGCATCCTCTCCCAGGCCAGCTGTCCCACCTCATGGTTGGGACTAGAGAACAAATGGCGTTTGCAGACGGTGGCTTTGGGGAGGCTGTCCTCTTTCCTGCCATCTCTCCCGTGGTTTTTGCGGACACTACGTCGACTTTACAAAGTCATACGCTTGTTTTTCTTCTTCGGAGTTCTTGTTCCTGTCATCCCCGTTTCTCTGGAACGTTCTCCCTCCTATTTTTGCTTATCTAGTGCATAGTAGTAGTCCTTCCGGGTCCCACCCAGTCTCATCTCTCACAAAGGCTTCCCTTACTAGTCCTGGCCAGATTTCCTCTGAAGTCTCACTGCCGTTCCCACAGCTTCATGCTGTCAGAGACAGATCTTACTGTTAAAATAGCTGAACGTTTGCATCTGTGACTTTTCTCCCCCGCTCATAAGTTATTTGAGTTAGTATATTTTTTTCTTCCGTTAATATATAGTAAGTAGTCTTTACACCTAATAAGTTCTTCATGGACACTTGTTCCAAAAATTCTTATCTGCTTCTATTTGGGGTGATCTTTACCCTGCTGCTTACTATTACTAGCCTTCACACTGTTGGCCCCTGGTTTATGTGATCAGTTTATGGGTCCAGTGTTAGAGACATGAGCAAAATTATTGAGATGCCCCACAGGTGCAAATGTCCCAGAGGAAAGGGAGTATGGGGTGAGGTCAGAGTTCATAGGCCCAGTCACTGGCTCTCAATAAACAGCTACTGAATAGACGCCCTTTCCGTGGTGAGTTTACCATAAGAAGAGCATTAGCTTCTCCCACCAATAATTGCTTCTTGAAGATCTACATGGAGCCCACAATTGCAGAGATGTCTCTAGCATAACATAAGAAACCAAACCCATATTCAGAAAAGAGTGAGGAGGTGGTGGTTTGGTTTCTTAGAATTTTCTCACCAAAATTCGGTTCTTTCTCTTTTTCCCTCCTTTCCTTCCCATTGCGCTGTGGCTCAGCCACGGAGCCACCCACTGTGGTGTGGCCACAGAGCAACAGTGAACGGAGGCTATTTCAGCCATGTTTGAGAACACTTAGGTTGCGTTTTTTCCCTCCGAGGTATATTCCTGTTGGTTCCTCATTAGCTTTTCACTTTAAAGAGTCTCAGAGTCCATGAAACATTCTGGGGTCAATTTGATGGAGCCCAGCAGCGTAGGGGGCTGCCAGGGTAGCCAGTGGTCTCGCAGGCTTGTTCAGTTCAAGTTCAGAGTGTGTGGCGACAGTAATGTCACAGACTTGTCCCGTCAAAGTCCAGTGTGCAGGTCAAAAGCCAATGGTGCCATTGAACTCCAAGCCATTCAGCCACACCTTGATGAGCCATGTGTGAGTAATCTATTCATTTCTAAATGCAGGCATCTAGCATGTTCTGAAAAGAACGGGAAGGGCCCTGGGGGAAGTGGCCAGTACCATGTGGTCCATGTTATTTAAATGAAAGCTGAAGGAGCTAAGGTTGGGGGAGGAGCATGGGAGGAGGCTGTCTTCTAATAAATACCTGAGGTGCTGCTGTGGGAATCAGAGGTTGGCCTGACACTTGCTCCAGAGGACAGAACCTGGTCCCAGAGGGAGTTATCTTAGTGTGGTATGAGGAAGAGCCAACAGAGCTCTTTCCAGTTAAGAGTCTGATTCCATTTTACAAGAGTTTATTTTGGTCCAAAGCCTATCTGCTTTTCTCTATTAATTGTTCAAACAATGATATCAAATTCTACACTTAGAATTCATGTGGCTCACTAGCTCTACCCGAGGGCTTTGGGATCTCCCGTGCCCTAGGTCCCAGGGCTGCCCCAGTACAGCCCCTTGGTCATGGTTACACCTTGGTTCCACATCAGCTGCCCAGAAGCTGCTACTGGAGGATGTAAGCAGGGTTCACAGGCTTACCTCCAGCGCAGATAAATCCCTGGAGAGTCTCCACCGTAAGTCCTGGGCATGATGGACCCTTCAGAATTCTTCCTTGCTGGCTTTGTCTATAGCCTGGGTATTTTTTTACCATGAGAGCATGCCCACACCTCCCTGGGCAGAGCTAACTTACTTTTCCTGGGTTCTCTTGAACTCTGAGCCAGAAACAAGCACTTTTTCTGCTTTCCCCCATGTGACTTTTTGCGGGGGAGGAGGGGTTGCATTCGAGACAGGGTTTCTCTGTGTAACCCTGGCTGTCCAGAACTCACTCTGTAGACCAGGCTGGCCTCGAACTCACAGATCTGCCTGCCTCTGCCTCCTGAGTGCTTGGATTAAAAGTATGCACCACCACTCACCCATGTGAGTCTTGCTATGACTTTTTTATTCTTTAGCAGCTATGGTTCCTATAACTGGTAGCAAGTTTGTGAGGAACTGGAAAGTGAAGGTTTCCTTCCTGTGCTTCTACTGATAACAGAGCCCCAGAGAAATAACTTGTCTACTCGGGAAAGTGACTTGGTCTCTTGGGCCCCTCCTGATGATGATGAATCTGTTGGCCTGAATCTAATCTCAAGAGAGTAAAGATGATTGCATGGGCATGGCCATACTTCACACACTGATAAGCAGGCATCTACAGATGTTAGCTCTTAGGTAATAAAAAAAAAAAAAAAAAACTGTGTTGTCTCTGGCTTCCAAGACCTAGTGTGGGTGTGTGGAAACCTAGTACTTGTTAGCCAGTAGATTGGTGATGGGTGACTGTTACAGGGAAATAGTTTAGTAGATGATTCCATTTGTTTTCATTCTACAAGTCTAGGAGCCATAGTTTCCTGGCCGTGTGAGAATCTAGTGTCTATTACTGTGGCCTAGAGCCCTCCGGGTTCTGCCATCTGCCGGGTACACAGGACTGAACCTCCAAGAAGAAAGCCCCCCCCCTCCTAGTGCTTGTTATAGGTGGCACACCCAAGCAGTTCACTCCACTCTCATGGCCTGGTGGACGTGTCTTGATAATCCCTCACCTCCAGGGTAGCAGGGCTGGCCAATGGCAGCTCTAATTTAGTCTCCCTGGTGACCTGAGAAATGGATACGTCGGCTTCAGCAAGACTCTACCCTCTGGCTGTCCTGCTTTGAGAGCACTCACCTCCTCAGGGTAGCCTCGTGGCAGAATGTGGCTCAGGCCAGGTTATGTCTGTGTCTGGGCTTTGCCGTCCCTTTACATCCATCAACAGTTCAGTCAGGAGCCCTGTAGAGTTGGTACAAGCTCGGAATCTTGAGGAGATGAAGCAATGGCCCCGTCATATCCCTTCTGGTGGTATATTTCTTCAGGGACTGGGTCGTCTAGCACCCTTCTGCTAAGGCTTCCTAAGGTTCAGAATAGGAAAGGTTAGAATTCCAACAAAAATTTAAAACCGCAAATCACCAACCAGCAGTCTCATTTGCCTGGAAATCCCACACCTCAGTCTTTTCACTGTGGAGATGCCCGGTAGCCCACCCTGGTGAAAATGGCTTAGCTTTTTGTCAGGGGGATAGTCTACAAATCTTTAAAAGTCCGTTAGTGTCTAAATGCAAGCTTTCCTACGTGAGGTTCTGGATGCATGCATATATGTATAGTAAAATGTTCACTATACTGAGAGGCAAGTTAGCACAGCTGTTGTTTCGCGTGGTTATTTTCTGTGTGACAAGAACTCCTAAATCTATTTGATGAACATATGTAACGTAATGTTAAGTGCAGCCTTCAGCGTGTGGGTTATATCTCTAGAACGATTTATGCCACACATCTGTACCCTGGTACTGTTGAGTTCTATCGTCCATTCCTCCCCCGCCCTCCCCTCCCCACTCTGGTAGCCTCAGTTTCATTCTCTAGCTCCATGTAAACTTGACTCTTCAAAAAGATTTCCTTTATAAGAGAGATAGTGTGATATTCTTCTCCCTGTGTCTGGATTATTTTATTTGGCATCAAGTTCTCCAAGTTTATCCCAAATGTGGCAAGTGGTAGATTTTTTGTTGTTGTTGTTTTGTTTGTTTGTTTGTTTCTGAGACAGGGTTTCTCTGTGTAGCCCTGGCTGTCCTGGAACTTGCTTTGTAGATCAGGCTGGCCTCGAACTCACTGAGATCCACCTGTCTCTGCTTCCCGAGTGCTGGATTAAAGGTGTACACCGCCATGCCCAGCTGGAGTGCTGTATCTTATCACTGCTCTCATTTTCATTTCTTCAGGAGCTGCATCCCATCTGTAGCAGGAATCTTAAAAGTTCTTATTAATAAAATCAAACCTGAGGCGAGTTATTGGGGTCAATGCTGGTAGATCAGAGAGACAGAACAAGCCACAGCTAACCTCACCTTGCCGGATCCTCAGCTGGTCTTGTCTCCTCAGACTGGAGGCCTCTGAGTCCTCATCCGGAATGGGTCTCAGCTGAATTACTGCTCAAAAGCCTGAATGCTTAACCAGCCAAATGCTTAACCAGCCAAATGCTTAACCAGCCAAATGCTGCTAGTTTCTGGTCCTCACGCCTTATATACCTTTCTGCTTTCTGCCATCACTCCCTGGGATTAAAGGCTTGCTTTCTGGGATTAAAGGCAAGAGTCACCATGCCTGGCTATTTCCAATGTGGCCTTGAACTCACAGAGAACCAGAGGGATTTCTGCCTCTGGAATGCTAGGATTAAAGGCGTGTGCTATCACTGCCTAACTCGTGGCTTTTCTGTTCTCTGACCCCAGATAAGTTTATTAAGGAACACAATATTTTGGGGAACACAATACCACCACATTCACTCCCACCAACAGCAGGCCAAAGTTTCCTTTCTTTCTACTCTGGCCAACCAGCATTTGCTCTATTCCCACCTCCGCTTGTTCCCTCTCTCCCGACTTCTTCCCACCCAGTGTATAATGCCTATCCTAAGGGTGTGACGACGAAGTTTCTATACTATAAGAGGAGACCGTTTAGCATGCTGAGTGGTGCTAGGCCAGCGACTACCCTGTTATCTCCTTGGATGAGCCTTGATCTCCACTCAGGAGGCCACAGCGTAGTCCCTGGCGGCCTGCCCTGCACCCAGCTTTGAAATCTCAGCATGGAGCCTTTTTGATAGAGTCCACAGTGTAAGATTGATGCTGAAAAGCCCCTTCCCGCATGCACAGCCGCAGGCGGTCCCTCCTGGATGTTAGTTTGGCATCTCCATGTGATTGTCAAAGGGATGCTCTCCTTCTTGAAACAACCTTGTAGGGCTGGAGAGATGGCTCAGAGGTTAAGAGCACTGGCTATTCTTCCAGAGGTCCTGAGTTCAATTCCCAGCAACCACATGGGGGCTCACAACCATCCATAATGAGATCTGGTGCCCTCTTCTGGCGGGCAGGCAGAGCACTGTATATACATAATAAATCTTTTTTAAAAAAGTTATGAAGGCATTCTATGCTTATGCAGGAAAAAGTGGGACAATGACAAGGGTCTAAACAGAGAGCATCATCTGGGTACATTGGGTGTTTCATGTGTTTCTTCCAGACTCTTGGCCAATAACGTAATCATAGTATTTAGATTTTAAATCCAGCTCTCCTTTGCTGTTCAGTCAGAGACGTTTTCCTGTGGCATGAAAAGCTCTTTGGAATGTTGAGTGATCCTTCTCAAACTTAAATCCAAAGTTACTCTCCTGCTTAATGCCACAGACAAGCTCTTGAAGAGTCCATCTGTGTGTCTCCAGGATCTGACTTTACTCCTTGTATCTTCCTTCTCTGGCGCCCACCCACCACCCAACCCCCCGACCTCACTCACTAGCGCGCGCACGCACACACACACACACACACACACACACACACACACACACACACACACCATCTTCTGCCAGTCCTCTCCTCACACATCCAATTCTACCTGCAACAGGTTTTCAGCTCTCCCCATGTGGTTTCACTTCATGACCTTTCTCACAGTTCAGTCCCTGCCAGAAATGTTCTCCTGTTGCTATATCCAGTGACGTCTTTTTTTTTTTAATACCTCAGAATAGCCAGCCCTTCATATCCCTGGATTCCTTTTCTGTGGATTTACCCAAGCTCAGGTCAGACATCTTAGGGGGAAAATTGCATCTGCACTGAACATGTATTGACTTTTTTTTTTCTCGTCACTGTTCCCTAAGCAAGACAGTGTAACAATCATTACATGGTATTTACATTATATTTTAGACTACATATAATGCAGAAATTAGTTAACTATATGGGGGGATGAATATAGGTTGTAGAAACACAAAGCTATTTTATAAGGGACCTGAGCATCCCTGGATTTGGGGATCCTGATGGAGTCTGGAGCAGTCCCCCCAGAAAACCAAGGGATAGCTTCACTGAGCCTCACCTTTTCCACGAAATCCTTCACTGCTCTTTGCCTCCCACTGTGGACACCTGTTTGTTATCCTGCATGGTCCTTCTGTCAGAACACCCAATGTGGGTTAGGTTGTGGAGGTCTGAGACTCATCCTCATTTCTCCAGCATTTTCAAGTATTCAGCATATGAACAGTAGATGCTTGATTTTTTTTTTTATACAAATAAGGCATTGATTACAGTGCTGTGTAATGGATGATGTGCAGAGAGGATGTAAGAATGCTTATAGGAGCAGAGGGAAGGCATGTGACCCAAGACCCAGTGACCAGGGAATGTGTGCGATTCACCAGAACAGTGGCCTTCCTCCATTATAAACCGTCTATTTGAATCCCCTTTGCATTTCTAGCCCCTGACCTTGGACCAGCCATAGGAACCTGAATTGCTCCTTCCTTATTCACGTTTCTTTTGTCTGCTGGATGCTGTGGTCCCGAACCACGGGTGGGGCAGTGTGGAGACAGACTGGCAACCACTGGCTCTTTCCTCCTGGGCACAGCACTGATGACGGGTCACCCTGGTTGCCCTAGGCTGGACCCCTGTCTCTAAGTCTATCACAGGCAGCTGAGTTCTCATAGCGGGTCACTCTGAAATTACGATAAGCAAGAGAGCCAGCTCCCCCATTCCGGGCAGGCTGCCCATCATGAGAACTAGGCCAGGTCCTGTATTTCCCTCTCACGGTGCCACGCTGCTGCCTGTCCCCGAGTCCTCCCCATGAGATAACTGGGCTTCTTTGCTCACACAAAGTCAAGAGAGAGGCAGATGTTCTCTCTGTGACCCCTTGAGCTCCTCAGAGGCCCTTCACTCCGTAGACATATTGGGCCATGCCAAGCTGGTTGTGCCACGCACCCTGGAGGCAGCGGTATAGGCCTGCTTGCTGGGCCTGGCATACGCCTTCCCGCCAGCCAACAGGCCACAGAACAAAGGCCACAACAGGACAGTAGGAGAGATGGAAGTAAAAGATACTAATCAGATCTATCACCAGCTGGGTCCATCTGTGCTGGAGCCTGTCTCTGGTGATGGCACCGGGGACATGCGCTGGAGAGCTGCCTGTCCACTGGCTCATCCAGCCTCCGCACCAGACATTCTAATTTCCTTAATAACAGGTTACAAATCCTGTATCTATAAATGTAGCTAAACCCTCCTCGACCTTTCTTATTTTTAGCCTATACTGCTGCTCTGGATATAACAGCTTCCACGGTTGATTACTTGTTCTGTAAACACCTTTATGTCAAGTGGAAAACAGTTGTCTCTCTCAAGTTGGAAGACACGGGCTGTGCTTTGAGTTCTGGTGTTGGCAACAGATTCGTGTTTGGCCCTTGGCACAGTCTTTATCAATTTGGGGAGTCGGGGTGAAGGCTGATGTCACTGTTCAACATTAAGTTCTGAAGACTCGAGTCTTAATATCTTCCATCTTTCCTCCTATCGGGTACCACATTTGCCTTGTTTCCTTTCTCTGGAATGTTCTTTCCTGCCTCTGTTTGGCTTCTGTTGAGATTCAGCAGCTAAGAGAGTTAGAGACGGATGCTCCCAAGCGCAGACTGTGGAAGATCAGGCCACAGACTTTTAGGCTACCGCTTCGAGGTTGGTTGGCACCTTTTGACCTTTGTGACTCATGTCTTAGAACTGGTGTTTCCAAAGACTGCTAAATGAAGCCTTTAGAAACCATAGGGACTGGTATGGACAGGCACCTTGGGTAGTTGACATTTGTCTTCCGTGCTTGTCTTACAGATGCCCACTTCGATCTTGATCTCTAGGATTACTGTTTCTCGGCGTTGCTTCTACCAATGCCCAGAACCAAATGCTCAGTGTCACTGGGTGGTCTTTTTGCCCCGGGTCCTTGCATGGCATACAGCCCGGCTCTCAGGCTCCGGGAACACCACAGAAGAAGAGCTGGAAAGAATGGAAGGGTTGGGAGATGAGGTGGGATGTTGTAGTACCTTGTTTTCTAGACATGGTGTTGCTCTTGCACCCATGAATTCAAAGCAGTTACAGTTATCCGACAAGACCTGTACCAGATTGGACCCAGCAACATTTCATCATGAAATGGGGAAGGACTCATGAGCCCCCATGTCCAACAACTATTAACAGTGACTTGGGGGAGATGTCACTTTCTTCAGTGACTGATAAGTTGCTTATACTTAAGTAAATGACCTCTCCCCCATGCTCATGAGACAGCCCTATTTATTTGTGAGTCACACTCAGAGATGGGAAGACAAGTTTCAGCTGGAGAAAGGGGTGGGAACGAGACCAGGTAATAGGCAGTGAAAAGAACTAAAATTCATTGTGTGTGTGTATGAGTCTGTCAAAATTAATTTTTAAAAATCTTCAAAGACTTACACAATGGTATCCTAAACATACATTAAGCAAATAAACTTAATACATTAAAGTGTTATTTTGGCCCCAAAGAGTATGTTACTGTTGCCAGTTACAACTTGAGTGCGTTACAACTTGAGTGTGTTCCTGTCACCAGTGCCAGCCACAGAGGGAGACTCACCTGTGGAGCACTTTTAACTTCTCCTGGAGTTTGTACAAGTGTCATCTCTGTCCCTTGGAAATTTGCTAAAAGGGAGAATCTGATCTGAAAACCCAGGGATGCACAGGACAGTTTCATGTCCCCTGCAAGAGTACACCACATCTGTCAGACCTGGGGCAAGACCTCAGGTTCCTTTTCCCGCTGCTCCTAGAACACTACAGTAATCCATTTACTTATTTTTCTTAATTAAGTAGCACCTCAGTGAACAGAAATGAGGATTAATGAAAGAACGCTCTTGGCAAATAACCTTAACAAAAAGATGTTTTTAGAAAAGGCTACATCTGTTGGCTCTTTCTTGACTAAATCTGATTGCCTTCTTCCAAAGTACTGCAGTTAATGTAACAAAGTATGATTTCCACCGCTTGGTCTGTCACTTCCCTCTGCTTATCAATTCGCATGAAATGGTCCTACACGGTTTTCCTTTCCAATGCCTTATTTGGTATAGACTCCCCGTGGTTAGTTCTGCTGCTGGAGCCCTCACCCAGAGATAAGTCGCCATGACAATTTCATTATGTCTGGGGCAGTTGGCATACAGATGCCTGGTGTGCCCTGATCACACAGATGCCTGGTGTGCCCTGATTGCAGACAGCAGCTCCCTGCTGCAGGAAGGTGGGGGTCTCTGATCTCCCCGCGCTTCACTGGGGCTCAGAGAGAAAACACCCTTGGCTTCTGGTTTTCGTATTGCTTGTGGCTAGACTGGGGAGACACGAGGCTTGCAAGTAACTGTCCAGTGCTCACCCTGCGACTGTTGATCCTTCTCCTTTTTAGACTCTGGAAGGAGGCTCTTACCGGGGGAACTTGAAGGACCCCACAGGCTGCCTGAATGAGGGGATGACCCCTCCCACGCCTCCTAGAAACCTGGAAGAAGAACAGAAAGCCAAGGCTCTAAGAGGCAGAATGTAAGTGGCTCACCATCCCACCCGGGTGTGTGTGTGTGTATGCTGCACAGTGGCCAGGGGGTCCTGTGCTGTCTGTCCACTATTCTCATCCTTTCTAAGTGAAGATGGCCCAGATCTGTACAGTACGTCACTGATCATCAATAAGCCACTTTGGCACTGCCTTAATGAAGCTTGGGCAGGGGGTATATTCTGTGAGATATCTGTATTGACAAAGTGTGGTTGTTACCAAGATCTAATACATCTTAAAACAGAAAGGAAGGAAGGAAGGAAGGAAGGAAGGAAGGAAGGAAGGAAGGAAGGAAGGAAGGAAGGAAGGAAGTAAGTAAGGAAGGAAGGAAACAGTAGAATTCAGAGAACCAGGGAACAGTTACTGTGGGTCTGCAGCACCAGAGAGCCCCTGTGGCAGAAGTCTGGTGGAGATCGTCTGAGGAGATGCCCCCCAAATGTAGGTAAGAGAAGCATAGGAGAGGCTGAGCTGCCTGGTGGGACCCCTTTCTGCTGCTTCTCCCAAGGCTTCGTATTCACTTGTAGGTTTCACTGAGCAAGAACCTCCTCTCACTTTGAATGACTAGTGGTGAGATGCAGTTTCGCATCTCGTAAAAACCCCACGTGCTGTGTAAGGTTTGAGTGCCCTGCCGCGATGCGGAGTCGGTCTCCTGGTGTTTGAGACATTGAAGACCGTACCGGACACCAGAACTCCTCCAGAACAGCCGTTTGCTCCAATAACTCAGTGGATGAGGTTGTGAGTGGCGCTCAGCACGGGCGAGGCCGATGTGAAGGTCCCATGTCATCGTCCCCATCCCCCCACTGTCTTCTCTTCTTCACATTCGTCGTTCCATTAGCCAGGCCGCAGACAGAAAAATGAGCAGAAATAACTGAAGCCAAGTCCCCTTTGCTGCTGGCACATCTGCAGAGTAAACATTTAGGGCTTGGTTGCCTTGGAAGCAGAAGGGCTCACATCATCGCAAGAGCCGGGTATCAAAGCGGGGCTGCCACGGCGGAGTCAAGAGCGGCAAGTGTCACGGAAACTAATACCCGTGTTTACCCCAGAGCCTTTTGAGGGCCGCAAGGATCCCAAGCACCGAGTGAATGAGCTGCTGTCTCCCACGTGACGTTTCCTGGGCCTGGCTGCAGGTGCTGTCCCCCAGCTTCTCCTGTGGTGGTTACACTAGCTGGGGGAGGGGGAGCGGAGCATCAGGACTGCTTCCTTTGTCAGGATGAAGCACGGCTTATGTCGGGACAGCGGCCTGTGAGGTGACCGGTGGTTCTTGGAAAAGCCAGCGTCCTCGATCGTCTCTGGGACGCAAGTGGGCCCGAGTAGCGCTTACGTCATCACCAAAGAAGATGTTGTTTGATTTTTGTTCTCACAAGCCAGAAACGTTTGTTGCCTTTCCAGTCCGCTGTACCCATCGCTTCTCTCTTCTGAGTCTCCTCAAACCCTCCCCTTTCCATGCCGTGACCCTCCCTTGAGAACCGACCTGTTGAATGTCTCTTACTGTTTATGTCCTCAGTCTAACCTGCTGGGCTTCATGAGCACCGTGAAAGAGCAGACGTAACGGTGTTCAGTTATAAATACCGTTAGAGGCTCAATCGGGGGACGGCAGGAGGACACTGAGGAGTTAAATGAGAGCTCCCTGGAGAGAAGATGAAAACAGGTGTCCTTTGTCCAGGAGGAGGAAGCCCCTCAGGGTGGACTCGCTGCCCTTAAGTTTTAGCCGCGCACCCACTCACCAGATGCCTTTGAGCACATCTTCTGTCCCACCCCCGCGGGATAAATCAACGAGTGAGACGAACAAGAACAACAACAGAAAGTCTTCACGTGTGGCAGGTTTACATTCTAATGGGAGAAAGCAGACAAACAAAATCAGTTAGTTGCGTGGTAGTTTGGAAGCTGGAGAAGAAAGAAAACAGAACAGAGTGGAGAAAACCAAGCTTGCTGGTGAGGCCATGCTGCAGTTGGAAACTCTTCTTCCGGGCGTGCACAGAGGGCAGGAAGAGGTAAGGGGCTCGCCATGGAGGACCGGTGCCTCGGCAGTGGATACAGCCAGTGCCAAAGCTCAGAATTCCTGTGGAAGGAAGGCCACCCATCCCTTACCAGCGTGAAAGTTGGGCAGTCACAGGATGCTCAGTCTTCACTGTCGGCTTGACTGGCTGAGAATCCCCTGAGAAACACACTTCTGGGTACGCCTGTGAAGACATTTCCGGAAGACTGGCCCTGAGCATGTGTGGCACCACCCCCCTGGGATGGGGTCCTGTACTGAATGGAAGGGAACCAGGAGGCCACTGGGCTGAACACCAATGTTCCTCTCTATGGCTACGGTGTGACCAGCTGTCTCCCCCTCACCCCCCACCATGGTAGAGTGTACCCCCTTAAACTGGAAACCAAATAAACCCCTCCTTCCTTCGTCAGTTGCTTTCGTCAGGCATTTGTGATACCAAAAAGAAGAGTAACTAATATAAAGCCCATTTGTAGCTGGAAGAATTTCAGGTAGACCAAAGAATAACATTCATGTACTGTAGGGATTGGACATGAAAAAAAATGGCATTATTTTCAACTCTTTTGGCAGTTAATCATGCAGTGAGTGCCTTGATAAGCATGTATACCAATGTAGTTTTGTTTTGTTTTCTGAAGGAGTCTTGTTATGTAGCCCAGACTGGCCTCGAACTCTTGATTCTCCTGCCTCTCAAGTACTGGGATGATAGATATCTGTGCTCCCCACGACACCAGCTAGACTTCTTTGATCGTGTCTCATCTCCCCGGGTACTTTACTGGCCCTTCACAGGAACCCAGTGCAAGTTCCCTTTCCTAGAGACTATCAGAACCCAAGACAACAGCCTCCATTAGTCAGCCAACACCTGAAGATAAAGATATCGGTACCTGGCGGGCGGCACAGCATTGGCCCTCCTCTCCCAAGGGCAGGGCCCAACCCCGAATTCCCACTCTCTTTTTCATGTGGGTTTTCTCTTGCGGCTCTATTCCAGGAAGTAACTTGGGCCATGCTAAAGATACCTCTAAAGGCTTCTATTTGTCCTTGCCAGTTCCTTCCTGTGGCCTGAAACACATGATTGTGTGTTGGAGGGAGAGAACCAGCTAGGAGTTCTGAGCAAGCTGATAAAGCCGGCATGTGTTCTTTGCTATCCCCATATGCTCTGAGACCCAGACCCCCGGGATTCAGTGGCTTCTCTGTGCTCTGTAGGAAAGCATGTCAGATGAATTGCTCCCAGGGTTTGGAACAGTTGCTGGATTGTGACGGTCACCACTCCTCTGTGACATCTCAGAATGTCATCCCTTCCGTCAGCTGGGCCAAAAGTTGTACTGGGGTGCCTCCAGGCAAAACTCTTTCTGACTCCTGTAAACACAGACCTCTGGGGCCTGTGCATAACCAGGGTGTCTTCTGTACAGTGTTGTGAGTCTCAGAACTGAAGAAAGGAAGTAGCATTTGAGGTGGAGACTTCAGGGATGCCAGAGGCCTGCCCGGGCTGTTCCCTAGGCAGTAGGCTACTTGGAAAGGATCGTCTTTGGGCTCTTAACACTTAGGTTCAAATCCCTCCTCTGCTCTTCACTTTGTAGACTTGGACAAGCCCCCTAACCTTCCCATCTGTCTCAGTATTTAAATAATAGGATTTTACAATCCTGCCTTGTTATAAGCGTGAAAAAACCCAGATGGGGTAACTGGCATGTAATAAATGCTCTAGGAGATAGAACTAATCCACAGAGAACCCAAGAAAGCAAATGCCCTTGTTATTATCAGTCCTATGCCCTGGGGTAGGGAATGCTGGATTCAGAGTTGTGAACATGAAATAGATGCAGCCAACCTAGGTTCTTTAGCCTTGACTGAGGCTTTTCCAGGCCAGTTACCATAGATACATTCCCGAATAACTGCAGATTATGTATTATAGAAGCTTGATTCAATATCTCCATAGCCTTTCAAGGCTGGTTAACACACAAATGACTCTCTTCTCTTGCTAAGAGAAGAATGGAGCCGAAATGAAGGAATAAAAGTCTCATGTTGATCCCTTGGTTTCAATGCTTTCATAACTCAGTTTTGCAAGAAGTGGTTATAGTCCTTTCTACAAGAGGTGGTGGTTGTTTCTGCAAGAGGTGGTAGAGTGAAGCTTGATTCATAGGGTGCTTGCCTTGCACGTACAAAGTCCCAGGTTCAATGCCCAGCACTGTGTAAAACTGGCTGTGGTGGCATATATCGCTAATCATAAAACTAGCTGTGGTGGTATATATCTCTAATCATAAAACTAGCTGTGGTGGTATACATCTCTAATCCTGGCACTCATGGGGTGAAGGCAGGAGACTCAGAACTTCACGATCATCTTTGGCTATATAGGGACTTTGAGGCCAGCCTGGGAAATATGAGACCTTATCTTGGAGGAGAAGGATGAGGAAGGGAGGGAAGGGGAGGATAGTAAGGGGCACCCTCCCTCACCTGACCGTTGTGCCCCCTGGGGCTGGCCCTCTCTAGCTTTGCATTCTCATCTCATCAGTGATTCTCCAGGTGTGCTAAAGGCATCTTGCTACTGTGCTCTGTGAGGCTCTTTACAGTGGTGCTGTGTTAAGTTTTCTGAAATCACATTCCTGTGCTCTGTGCTGTGGAGATTTCTCGATTAATAATGAATGAATGGGAGCCTCACTGTCTTTATCTCTTGCTCAGGTTTGTCCTGAATGAGCTGGTACAGACAGAGAAGGACTACGTCAAGGACCTGGGGATTGTGGTGGAGGTAAGCAGATGGCGGCGTGGGTGTGCCTGTGTTCGCCTGACCTGGGCCCAGGTGCTTTAACCTGTACACGCTCGACTTTCTGGGAATTTGCAGAAAATAAGAGTGGTGCAATTCAGACAGAATGTGGAGGCAGATTTTCATTTCCTTCTTGAAATATTTTAATGGCGGCCGGGGGTGGGGGAGGCAGAGGCAGGTGGATCTCTGAGTTCGAGGCCAGCCTGGTCTACAGAGTGAGTTCCAAGACAGTCAGAGCTGTTACACAGAGAAACTTTGTCTCGAAAAAGGGGGGAGGAAGGGGGAGGGAGAGGGAGGGAGGGGAACAAATATTTTAATGTATTTAGAGGGGGGGCTGGTTGAGTGGGAGAAGCGACCACGGTGCTGCTAAGGGATGGGGCTTGGCCCGGAACACTGTTAAGTCACATGCTGACGTCGCCTCTTGGTGTGCAGGGCTTCATGAAGAGAATAGAAGAGAAGGGGGTCCCCGAGGATATGCGGGGAAAGGACAAGATCGTGTTTGGAAACATCCACCAGATCTATGACTGGCATAAAGAGTAAGTTCTGTGCAGCCCTGAGAGCAGGGCGTGGGCCCCTCTGCATCTGACCTGAGCAGTGTTATTTGACGGGGACCTCCTGTCGTTGATTTCATCATTGAGAAGTGATGTCTCTCCCAGAAGCGGTGACTTCCCTCTCCTCTCTCCTTTTAGTTTTTTCCTGGCTGAACTGGAAAAATGTATCCAAGAGCAAGACAGACTGGCCCAGCTCTTCATTAAGCATGTGAGTGTCGGCCTGGCAGTCTCCCATCTCTCCAGGTGCCGAAACACTCTTTTTAAAATTCCTCCTCTCTTTGGCTCTCCTTGGGATCACTCTCTCTCTCTCTCGCTCTCTCTCAGTGCTCTGGTTTTGTTTTTTTAGCACATTTAGCCATTTCACAGCCCTGTGCATGTGGCGCAGGCCTCGTCCCTAACTGCCCTTGGCTCTGGGTGGAGGAAGGGGGAGCAGACAGCCAGGATGCCTGATCGTCACGTTTTTCTTCCCACCAGGAGCGCAAGCTGCACATTTACGTGTGGTACTGCCAGAACAAGCCTCGTTCCGAGTACATCGTGGCTGAATACGATGCCTACTTTGAGGTGAGCTGTTCCTTATGGTTGAGACGCTCAGGCCAAGACAGCCACGTTGAGACAGGCCCCGGATCCTCCATCCACGGGTGCCCCCGCCTTTGGCCTTCATGACAAGAAACTGGCCTCCACAGAGCCGTTAGCTCTTAGCTCCATCCCTACATGCGCCTTCGCTTGAAGAGGAGCCGGGGCGGCTCTGTCTACACACTGTTGAGAAGCCTCCGCTTATGGAAATAGTCTGTCGCAGACTATCCGTGGAAGCTCTCGTTCTTCTCACGCGACCACTGAGCCCGATAGTGTCCACGGTCTTCCCCACCTGCCCCTGGGACTGTGGCTAATTGCCTTTCCCCTGGTTTAAAGATCTTGCCGAGACTTCACAGTCAGCTTTTTAAAAATGTACTTATTTTTATTTTATGTGCAAATTGGTATTCTGCCTGCATGTATGTCTGTGTGAGGGTGCCAGATCCCCAGAAACTGGAGTTGCAGACAGTTGTGAGCTGCTGTGTGGGTGCTGGGGATTGAACCGGGGTCCTCTGGAAGAGCAGCCAGTGCTCTTCACAGCTGAGCCATCTCTCCAGCCCCCTCATAGTCAGCTCTTGTTCTCGGTCTGTAGCTAGCATCAAAACTGGTCCCCCACACCGTTGAACTTGACCCGTCCACAGCATCCCAAGCCTTGAGATCCTTTGTTTCTAAAAATCATTCCTATGTCCAACACCTCCAAGTGTGTGAATGCCCCAGCCTGGCAGGATCACATCTGTTGATAAAGAGGCAACACCGTCCTTTAGAAAGGACCCTGAGTGGTTGGAGAGCACAGTTTAGGGCCATCCTTATAGGCCTGTTGTGTCGGAGCGGAAGCCCTCACCTGATTCTTCCCTGGGGTGGGAGAGAAAACACAGTACCTGTTTCAGGTTTCATCCCAGAACTAAGGTCAGGACTCACAGTGCTCACAGTGCTCACTGTGAGTACTCAGGAGCCAAGCGAGGTCTTTCTTGGGGCTGTGTGACACCGAGCTCCTAACGTGAACAGTGGGGTAGGCAGTGGTAGCTGGAAGATTCTCAAGTTCTCCTGGAGAGCGTGAAGGCTCCTCGTTCACCCCTGTGCACCTTCGTGTTTCAGGAGGTGAAGCAAGAGATCAATCAGAGGCTGACCCTCAGCGACTTCCTCATCAAGCCCATTCAGAGAATAACAAAATACCAGTTGCTGCTCAAGGTAAAAAGCTGTGGGCCTGGGTCCAGGCTGGAGAAGTGTCTCCTCAGACTGGAGCCATGGGCATGGCGCTTGGGAGTGCCACTGTCCTTCAGGCTGGAAAGCGGCTGGTGGCCCCCTCAGCCTGCTGCCTGAAGAGCTTGCATGGCCCTGTGTCTGCCCTTAAGGTGGCTTGCTACTTGTCTTTCTTCCTCTATTTTATTTTCTTCCCCCACCTCGCTCACTTTCTCTTCCATCTTTCCTCCGGGGAACTGAGCCAAGGGCCCTACCTCTACACTCTATCTCCACCCTGAGCCCTTTCTCGAGCTCTGTTACGGCCACTGACTCAGTGCCTTTGAAAACTAAAGCGTAAGCCGGGCACGGCGCCACTCATCTGTACTCTAGCGTTCGGGGCACGAAGGCAAGAAGGTCATGAGGATGTAACCGTGAATACGTGGAGTGCCTCCCTCTCTCAAACAAACAGCAGCACAAAGCCCTCAAAAATAACAAGAGTCTGAGGATGGAATAGAGGGGAAAGGGTGGCCCTTGGAGACCTTCCGTAGTCCCTAAGATGCTGATCATATGCTAAACAGCTTAACTTGATTTTTTTTTTTTTTCTTCTGGAAAGAAGAGGTCAAGTGGAAAACACTCGACTCCTTTCTCCTGTCTGTCTTGTCACGGTCCCGCTTTCCTCCCTCCTCTGTCCCTTCTCCCAGGCTCATTTGTCATATTCTAGCGTCTCTCTCGGTGTCTTTGTATCTACCGTGACTCAGTCTTTTCATTTCTCAGCTGCTACAATCCATTGGCACTTCCACTGGGGAGGGAAGTCTTTGGGGGTGCTGTTGCATTTTTATGATAAGTGGGGGTTTTTTGTTTTTTGTTTTTTAATGGCTCTCTGGCTATGTTACTATCCGATTCACCCTTCCCGTGCCCTTCCTTACCAGGACTTCCTGCGATACTGCGAGAAGGCCGGTTTGGAGTGCGCAGATATCGAGGTAGGTTTCTGCTTGTAATGCTTGCTCTCCTCAGGGGCCGTAGCGAGTGTCTTGTCCCCAAAGGGAAGAGATAGTCAGAAGGTCCAGGGTCCAAGTCTCTCCCCTCTTACTCAGCAACAGGAGGCATGGCGGGTGCTACTGAGCAGAGTGTTTCTAAGAACTCAAGAATCCTGTCCTGGACCCAGCCCCCAGGGCCTAGCCCACTGATATCTGGGGCTCTTGCTGGGGATAGTGGGCAAGAGTGACATTTGACACTGGGGGAAATTGGCCAGATTCAATCTGCCACTTTGTTTCTGGCTTCAAGTGCCTTTTGGCCCTAACACATAAATCACTCCATTTCCATCCCTCAACACACAGTGCGGATTACCCCCCAATCACCCCCCACCCCCGAGTGATTCCTTTGGGCTGCCATAGGGATTATTTTAAGCCAAAGAGGTTGCAGCCATTTCTGGCAGGTTATTTTAGGTCAGAATCTCTTGTGTGTTTCCACAACCAGGCTAAGCTGTTGCTTGGGCATTCTGAAAGCCACACAGAAAAGTTAAAAAAAAAAAAAAAATGGGGGGGTGGAGTGGCGATAAAAGCAGGAGGTAGAAAAAGGATGGGCCGGGTAACATTTCCCATGTGTTGTCACCATTGACATGGGGCCCCTTGCCCATACCAGCCTCTCCTATCTAAAAACGCCACACAGTCCTCTGAGGGTGAACAGAGGGGACCACACCCTTTCTGAAAACAAAGGGACTAGCAGAGATAAGTTCCTCCTCCCATCCCTGAATTTTGTGAGCTTCCTACTGAATGCTGCTCCCCCATCCTGAGTGACGTGTTCTTTCCCACAGAAAGCCGTGGAGTTAATGTGCCTTGTTCCCAAACGCTGCAATGACATGATGAATCTGGGACGCTTGCAGGGCTTTGAGGTGAGCCCTGAGGAGTGCCACTAAAGCCCCTGTAGACGGGAGCCAGCCAGGCCGTGGAGGGAGCCAGGCCGTGGAGGGAGCCAGGCCGTGGAGGGAGCCAGGCCGTGGAGGCGCTTCCCTTTGAAGCTATGCACCCCGCCTCCGCTGCCTCTCCATCACAGATCTGGAAGATGGAACCATTGCAGGAAGAAGTTCAGGGATAAGGCCGAACTAAAGCTTTTGGCCCAACTGGGGTCAGAATTCCAAGGGGATTGGAAAGGGACAGAGTTCCTTGTGGCTGTTTGAGCCACACTCTCTTCCCTCCTTCCTCCTGATTAAGAAATGTGAGGCTCTGAGGCACTGTGGGATGGATGATAAACCAGGAACTCAGGCGGGGAAACGAACTCTTCTTCAGGCGGGAGGTCTTTTACAGACGTCTATATGGTGATTGGATTTTAGGTCAGTGAAGGTTTAAAGCCCTAAAAACACCACACAGAGCATTTCTGTCCCTTGACCAGGAAACCGAGTCTTGAGGGAAGTAGATGGCACTGGTCTGGAAGAGGTGCCATAGTAGAGCACTATATGTCGGGTGGTTTGAACTCACCAGTCTGAAGCCTGAGCACTGTGAGGATCTGTTCCCAGTCTCCTCCTTAGCTTGTTGGTGGCATCTTCTGGTCCCCATGGCATTTTTCTGAATCGCATCACCTTCCCTTTGGATGTGATATTATGTGCACGTCCAAATCTCCCCGTTCAATCCCAAAGTCTGAGATTTCATCATTCTTTCTTAGAGCAAAGGGATTCCTGGAAGTTGAGATAATTAGGAAAGGTTCTATCCAGCCCGGCCCTGCTAAGTTAGCACAGGTTAGCCCAGATAAAGTGCAGAAGGAAGGCCAGCTGCAGTGTCACTGAAGGTGGGAGTCAGAACAGTCCAGTTTGGGTTGTCCTCTAGTCTCTCCTGGGCTGTCTCCCTTCGAGTTCATCCTTCATGCCCCGGCCTGGGTTCCGTGCTTTGATATGATAAGAACCGTGGGAGCAGGTTTGCGTGGGTTCCCAGATCTCTAAGGTAGGCCTCAGTCAGATGTTAGCATGCCTTGAACTACTTGGCTCACGTATGCTCTTGAGTTCAGGGGTGGCTTCTTGTTAGTTAGCCTGGAGAGATTTTATACTTTTGTCTCCGGGCGTTAGACCAAGTCTGAGGCTATTGTAAGCAAATCAAGTTCTCTGCTACCTCTTACTCTTCAACCTAGAGATCTTAGTGTTTTCTAACTAGGAGTCTGGCTAGCTTTCTCTGAGTCCCTTCAGGAAGTGACCACTGAGTGGAAGGAGGGCATCTATTTGTGCTGTCTGAGCCACCTGAGTGTGTGTGTGTGTGTGTGTGTGTGTGTGTGTGTGTGTGTGTGTGTAAAGCCACATACGGGAATGGAAAGTTTTCTCTTGTAAATCAAGCACCATCATCCCGTATTTTCATCACTAAGCCACAGAGACTCTGCTCTGCATTCCCACAGCTGATGAGGAAGGACAGTGAGCACACGCCTCCTCCCTCCTTGGGTCCCTCCTCCTCATTGTCTCCTTCTCAGACCTGTGGCTTTCTCCTTGAGTGTAGGCTGCATGTGCCCCTGATCGAGTTCTTGTGTAATGCTCATAGGGTGTGTAGAGTTTTCCTGGCTAGCTGGTCACTGGCTTAATATTAACTTTGGCCCAGGTGGAGATAAGCCTGTTCTCCTGCTGACCTTGGCAGTCAGCAGCCACGGTCCAAGCAAAGGGCAGGTGTTCTCAGCAACACAAAAGAAGAAATGACCTCTGTGCCAGGGAATGCTTGGAACAAGGCATCACGTGCAGGGCATGACTGACATTTGCACTCAGGGGTCAAAGTTGTCCCTGAGAAAGAGTGTATTTCATAGACCCTCTGACCTCTATCCCAGATGTCAGAGTCTTCTTATTGCAGAGCAATTAAATAAATAAGTGATAAATAGCGAGGCTTTCCTGATAGGCTCTGTGAAGACCTACTAGATGGACACATTCCCTTTGAAAATGTCTCTGGGACGCTGATTACAAGCTGGCAAACCAGATGAGCTTTCCCACCCCCCACCCCACCGGGTAGTATGTACCTTGAAAGCCAGAGTCATTTTAAGAAGGAGCACAGGATCCAGAGAAATATCTCTGGCCTTATAAAAATCAGAGCTGACCTATATACCCCAGCTTCACCTGTCAATCTTAGCAAGAAACAAAAACTTTAGAATACCCCTATCTTAAACAACAGCAGGAGGGACTGACATCATCAATTTATTTGAGATGCTGTTTATATCACTTTCCTTGGCCACAAATTGGTTCTAGGTTCATAACAATGAGAATGCCCCTAGGCCCTTGGCTACTGCCAGCTCCAAGCATCGCCAATCTTCTTTAAGTAAAAAACAAAACAAACAAAAAAATAGAAAAGCACCAGGCAAGGTGGTGCCTACCTTAATCCCATCACTTAGAAAACAGGCAGGTGAGTCTCTGAGAGCTCAAGGCTAGCCTAGTCTGCCTAGCAAGTTTCAGGCCATTGAAAGCTACACAGTGAGATCTTGTCTCAAAAAGGGAGAAAAGATAAAGCCAAGATCATCCATTCCTTTTTAGCTGTTTTCCTCTGGCATTTTGGGGCCAGTATTTCTCATTGACTCCATCACCCAAGCCCTTCCCTTTTAGGAACCTTATATGAACAGGGAAATGTCCATAGTCTATCCCCAGATGAGTCACTGGATCCCAGTTCAGTGTCTTGCTAGAGTTCCAAGGCTTGGAGTGTCAGGTCTATTGTCCACATCCCCCGGAGGCAGGAAACATGTAGCCCAAGGGAGCTGACTCCATTTCCCTGCTTTTCACGGCCTTCCCTGGACCCCTGTCTCCATCAGGGCACCCTGACCGCCCAGGGCAAGCTTCTGCAGCAAGACACGTTCTATGTGATTGAGCTGGACGCTGGCATGCAGTCCCGGACCAAGGAGAGGCGTGTGTTTCTCTTTGAACAGATCGTCATCTTCAGTGAGCTGCTCCGAAAGGGGTCCCTCACCCCAGGCTACATGTTCAAAAGGAGCATCAAGGTAAAGAGGGACAGTGGGGGCACAAAGGGGCAGAGAACATCATGGGGTGAAGCTACCAGGCGGTCCCCATGAGAAGCAATGCCAGGCCCAGGGCCAGTCTCCAGCATAATCCTGAACGTTGACTTGGTCAAGTCATTTCACCCAAAGACAGAAGCTAGAGACTTTACTCTCAGAGCCACAGTAAAACTTGGAAACCTCTCCTGAAACTAAAAACTTTGAAGGAGAAGCTGGAGAAACATCTTAGCCCTTAAGAGCACTGGCTGCTCTTCCAGAGGGGGTGGGTTCAGTTCCCAGCACCCACACAGTGGCTCACAACCTCCGTAACTCCAGATCCAGGGGTTCTGATGCCCTCTTCCGATCTCCACAAGCACCAAGCGCAAACATGGCGTGCAGATATACATGCAGGCAAAACACCCATATCAACGTAAAAATGCAAGTGAAAAAAAAAAAGTGTGAGTTTTGAAAGAACCACTTTGAAGGACAGTAGTAGGTTGCTGATTTATTTTCGCTCCTTAAGTATGAAAAAGACAAACTGGCTTCGTTTCAGATGAATTACTTGGTCCTGGAGGAAAACGTCGACAATGACCCTTGCAAGTTTGCGCTCATGAACAGGGAGACTTCAGAGAGGGTCATCCTGCAGGCTGCCAACGCAGACATCCAGCAGGCCTGGGTGCAGGACATCAACCAAGTCCTAGAAACACAGAGGGACTTCCTAAATGGTACGTGCCTGCTAGGCCTGCTTCTGAAGCAAGGCCATGTCAGGGGCCCTACCCCTCCCTGAGCATCTTTGGGCCTAAGTTCATGGAGACTTAGGAGGCCAGATCACAATCTGGTCTCCAACCTCATATAGTTTGAGACAACTTCAGGAGCCTCTTAACTTGAAGACATAAATGGAACATAGGTGTGAGAAAGAAACCCCATGCTTTTAATCGAAGGGGGATTTGTCCACAGGATATCGTGTATGTGTGTCTTTGTGGTCCCCATGGTCAGCCGGTGGTAATTTGGGGGAGATTAGAAGACAGGAAGGCGATTGTGGGATTCTTGTTCTCTCACCTTGTAGCTGGTGGCTAGTACTCTCACAGGCTCCCTAGGATTATCTAGAGATAACTAAGAGTTTGGTAAAATGGTTCAAGTCCTTCCTCTTTTCCCAACAGGTGAGAGCCTGCCTAAGCTACCTGTCTAGCTGACCTTGCCCCTTTCCAAATAAGACAGCTGCTAAACCTACCTCAGTGGTACCCAAATGTCCCACCAGTAACAAACTGGTGGTTACTCAGATAATGTGGACCCCACAGGCATCCATAAGAAGTAGCGGCGCACGTCTTTAATCCCAGCACTCAGGAGGCAGAGGCAGGCAGAGTTCTGTGAGTTCACGGCCAGCCTGGTCTACAGAGCGAGTTCCAGGATAGCCATGGTTACACAGAGAAACCCTGTCTCGAAAAACAAACAAACAAACAAAGGTGACGTAGACTTGCTATCTTGCTTGTGTTTCACTTTGGCCCCTGCTGGTGTCTGTTCACCTTCCGCTCGGTGTGTGAGTGGAGATGGACAGCTGGAAGGTGGTATTTACTGCTCTACTGAGCCAGAGCCTGAAGTTGAAGGCAAAATGGAACCAATAGTACAGTGACTGGATAGTCTCATGAGCACACATCAGGATATATACAAACATGCATACCTACATAGACACACAGGACATCACTTTCAGGTGTATCTCCTCTTCTGGCCCCAACTGAGATCTGTACTCACAGCCACATGTCCCCCTGCATATATGTTTGCGCGTGCCCACACGACTACCCCAGGTGCCCCATCTCTTCTTACGAGTACAGTGCCAAGGACTGTGGTATATGCCCTTTGTGCTCCCATAGATACTCAAACGTGCCGGTGCACGTAACACTGGACCACCTTGGGATGTACGTCTTACTTCTATTGAGATGTACACGTGGCCATGTGTACTCGCACAAGTACACATTACCCTCACAGGCCCACCCTTGGTCTGTCTCCCTGCCAGTGCCATTTTTAGACTCTTTCAGATGATGTGAACATAGCATTTACTGGGTGTCTGGCATGGAACTGAACTCTATGGGGAAAGGTGAGAGGTGCCCTCCTAGCTGAGGACCTGGAATGATGGGGAAAGGTGAGAGGTGCTGAGGACCTTGGGTGATGGGGAAAGGTGAGAGGTGCTGAGGACCTTGGGTGAGGTGCGATGCTTCTCTGTACCTCCTCACTCAGCTCGTTTTTATGAAAAGGAGACTTTGGAGTTAGATCTGTTCTGCCCGTGCTAGAGTGTATGGGTAGGCAGGCAGTACTGCCACGGGACAGCATGGCCTCCCTACACTAACTACACCTACCTCAAGATAGCATGGCCTACCGACATTACACCTACCTCAAGACAGGCCACCTACTCTACCTCTACCACAGGACAGGCCTGCCATCCTGCTGTGTTGTGTCCCTTTTCTCCATGGTAAGGAATGTAACACAATGTTTTCATCTTAAAACAAAAGGTTGGGGCTGGGACATAGCTCAGTGGTTGAGTACTTGCTTAGCATGCACTTGTGGGATTCTGAGTTCAAGCCCCACCACCTTAAAAAAAAAAGTTTCCTGGGTATTAAACAAGAGAAGGCTATGAACAGGACCCCATGACTTTTTACTTTCTCTCTTTCTTTTTCTTTCTTTCTTTCTTTCTTTCTGTCTGTCTGTCTGTCTTTCTTTCTTTCTTTCTTTTTTTATGAGACAGGGTTTCTCTGTGTAGCCCTGGCTGTCCTGGAACTCACTATGTAGACCAGGCTGGCCTCAAAGATCTATCTGCCTCTGCTCTGCAGTGCTGGGATTAAAGGTGTGCGTCATCACAGCCCCACTTAAGATCCCATGACTTTTAATGACTGAACATGGAAGTTCAATGCTGCTTCAAGCTTACAGAGAGTATTTAGGAGCCGTGTTCCCAACTGGAAAAGGTGTGAAGCCCTAAGAGCTCCCAAGTACCTTTTTTATTCTAAAACATTGACAAGTAAACAACACAGGTTAGAACTGAAATCTATATGGCTTACAATTTCTGAATATGCAACTTTGAATAGACACAGCTTGTTGCTAGTGTGATTTGATGCAAAATATGTGCATATGTAAAATAGATTTTAAATTGCATTCTATGAAAGATTTCTGGTATGGAAGTGGGAATGAGGATTTTAAACTCATTACTTCAGACCTAAAGTAAAATAATAAAAAATAAGGTGAAGCCAGAAATAAATGAACAATAGCAACTCCCATGAATTCACTCCCTCTCTGCATTAGGAGTTAAACTAAGCATTTTGTCTGTTTCTTCACCCTTAATCCCCACATTAACACACCGTGGCTGTATTAGCATCCTGCTTTGATGAGGAAAGACAGACTTGGAGCCATTAAGAAACTTGTCGCCAGGCGGTGGTGGCACACACCTTTAATCCCAGCACTCGGGAGGCAGAGCCAGGCGAATCTCTGTGAGTTCAAGGCCAGCCTGTGCTACCAAGTGAGTTCCAGGAATAGGCGCAAAGCTACACAGAGAAACCCTGTCTCGAAAAACCAAAAAAAAAAAAAGAAGAAAGAAAGAAAGAAACTTGTCTTAGCAAAGCAGTAGGCGTTAGTAGGTGACTTCAGAGCTGGTTCTTCCATACAGTTGCCATAGCAGACATTTGCCCTGTGCTCCCTACCAAAGAGGAGAGGGAGGGAGGGAGGGAGGGAGGGAGGGGGGCAGCCAGGCTGGTGACCAGTAGTAAGAACCGGAATCCAACAGACAAAAACTCACTGTTAGCAATGCCCACATTTTGAGCAGACATGGTGGTACATGTCTGTAATTGCGACAATCAGGAGACTGAGGCGGGATTGAGTGAGAGAGGGTCTTTCTGATCTCAAGAACTAAGAATTAAGGCCAGTGGAAGATTGCAGGCCAAGCCTTCCTAGTTTATTGAATAAAACAGTATTTCCCAGTGCTTGAGGGCAGTTACTGCACATAACCAGGTAGCTCCCCAATTCTGTGTCGTGGGTAGTGTTCTCAACTCCATTTTACTTAGCAAGAAAGCACGTAAACGTTCTGTGATGTGCGTAAACTTGGAAGCACACTGCTTTCAGCCCAATGATTCAGATTTTGCATGGTCCCAATAGACCTTTCTCCTAATTATAGTGAATGATGGAGAAAGCACAGAATGAGGTAATCATTACCTAAATAGTGGAGGCCCACAGAATTCTCCCCAGGAACCCCGGGGGCTGTGCTCTGGCAGGCCAGCTGTATATTTTGATACACTCGAGATGATGATGCAGTAAGAGAACAGGACCAGGCTTCTGCTTACAGACACGTGTGCAGGCATCCCTCCTGAGACCTGATTAGAAAGGAGTGCCAATCTTTCCTCCCAAGACCCGATTAGGAAGGAGTGTGTGACCCTGTCCAGTCTACTGAAATGCATGCTACACCCATCAGTGTATGCTGGGCCGCAGATGGTAATCCATACTTAAACAGTTGTTGCAGTAAACACTGATAAAAACTCCCTAATTGTGCCTGCCCTGAAACTCCTTCATACAGGGGTCTACCATGGTGGCTTTTCCTGGCTGTACCTCTTTAATGCTTACACCTGGAACTTTGCATCTTTTTTTTTTTTTTTTTTGGAGCTGAGGACCAAACCCAGGACCTTGCGCTCGCTAGGCAAGCACTCTACCACTGAGCTAAATCCCCAACCCCAACTTTGCATCTTATACCCAGTAAAGCAAAGCAGAACTCACACCTTCCCCTCCAAGCCTTTATTCTGCCTTTTGCTTGGCTCTCACCTGCTGTTTCCATTCTCTCAGTCGTTTCCCAGCTAGGCTCGTCCCTCAGCTCCACATCCGTTTCGCTCTGGTTTGACTTTGGCCTCAAAATGGTTTCTGAGTGAGATGGGACGCCTTGGGCCTGCCCCTTTCAAATCTGTTTGCTATGGTCCCCACATGCACCTCAGTGATAGAGTCTGAATTTTGAACTTTTAAGTTAATTCAATACAGCCACGTTTCAACTTCTTCAGAGTGACAGCCTCGCTCCACTGAGCCGTCTAGAGAGCATGCACCCCATCTCCCTTCCCTGTTTTGTCCCCTCCTCTTCCACAGAGACCTGTGACCCTACACTCACGTATTCTGAGTCCTACCTGTTCCCAAGGCTTCGCATATGCTTCCTCCTGGCAGATTTAAATGTCAGAGTGACAGCCAGCTCCCTTCTGAAGCTCTTTAAATACACACACACACACACACACACACACACACACACACACACACAGAGTCTAGCGGAAATGCTAGTACCCAGCAGGCCTCCGCATCCCTGTGGGATTCCTGAAGGTGAAGTAACTCATTCTTCTCACCCTGCAGCACTGCAGTCACCCATTGAGTATCAGCGGAAGGAAAGGGGTGCAGCTGTGGTCCGCTCCCAGCCCCCCAGGGTCCCACAAGCCAGCCCCAGACCCTACTCTTCTGTCCCTGTGGGCTCAGAGAAGCCCCCCAAGGGCTCCAGCTACAACCCGCCTCTGCCACCCCTGAAGATATCTACCTCCAATGGCAGTCCAGGGTTCGACCACCACCAGCCTGGGGATAAGTTTGAAGCCAGCAAGGTAAGCGACAGCTTGTTACGCATCATCCCCTTGCCACCTCGAAGACCTCAGAGGTCACTTTAGGAAACAGCCTATCTTCCCGTCGATGATTGCAGCAGGAGCAATCCATTAAGTGTAATCGAATCTCACTTATTTTTTTTCTTTCTTCCCTTGTAATTAACTGAAGCCAGTTTCCTCTGGCTGGGGCACTGTGTGCCAAAGGACTGTTAGCATCTAAACGTGGAAGATTCTTGTGCCAACGGGAACCACAGCTCCTGTTTTCCATATTAGAAAGAGACAGCCCCTTCTAACAATGATGTGCATCAGCCCTCCATTGGCTGGTGTAGCAAGAGGAAGCAGATCATTGATGAGCACCTGCCGGAGCTAGGCTCCATAGGCCATACTTCAAACACCCCTGAGGGCCTTTGTGCCACAGACGGCCTGCACAGCTGGGTCTGCACAGCTGGCGGCATCCTAAACCACAGTGGGGTCAGGAGAGAAATGGGAAAATGCTGGGTTAGAAATCAGGTGACTTGGTTTCTACTCCAAGCTCTGAACTTCACTCACTATTTAAATCTTAAGAGATTCTGCCCATCGGGGCTAAGTATTCTCCAGAACTCCTTAGGAATCGGAACACCTGCTTTTCTTACCTATGCGGTCCGATTTATAGGCATGGTTCTTTCCCCAAATCGTTAGTTGATGCCGATTTTGTTCAAATGAATGGTTAATGTGTAAGTTCGGTCCTGTAATACGGTAACCAACCCCACCTATTTCATCATATCACCTGAAATAATTTTCTGCCCTAGAAAAACCCTGCCCGTGTGAATCAGTTGAAGTCACTTTGGCATTTTGTCAGCCATATGGAAGATTTTCTGGCTCTCACCATGCCTTAGGAGGCAGCCTGGCCTCCCGGGGAGTTACAGGTCTGTCTAGACACAGCTGCCCGGGTATAGACTCGCATGAAGAGGTCACGTGGGCAGCACCTCCTGTATTAATAAGTGCAGCGGTGGGGAGACGTCAGGAATTCGGTTTCGCAGGGTAGCCCAGGGCCTTATTCTTACTCCTGTGACAGAGAGGGTCAGGATGAGGCGCACAGGCAAGTGATGATGCTTCTTAAAAGGATACAGAAGTGAGCTGGGCATGGTGGTGCATGCCTGTGATCCCAGCACTTGGAGAGGCTGAGGTGTAAGGATCACAAGTCCAAGGTCCTGGATTACATGTCAAGTGAGGTCTCAAAAAAGAGGGGGAAACGTAGCTTCCCAGGGTCTATGTTCTTTCCATAGAGGATGATTATGACCTTTGCCCTGACCTCACTCTGCCCAAGTGCTTATGTGTCCCTGTGCTGATAACAGGTTCTTCCTGCCATCAGCAAGAGGATGCCATCAGGAAGGCTGCATGCTAGGAAGGAGCTTCCCAGGTTGAATGTATGTCCATAGCTTTCCCCGAGCATCATCTGAAGCCGTTCGCTTTGGTTATAACACTGTATTGCTTTAAAATGTGCTTTCAGAGCATGTTCATGAAAATGTCCTCACTCAGGAGTGTTCTGCTTGCTCTGTATCCTGCCAGTGGGCCGTCTGGCCATTAGCCATGCCACGGGGTGCAGAGCAGGCCTGTGTGAACCACCCTTGTGTCTGTCTGCCCTCTGCCCGTCTCCTAGCAGAACGACCTGGGAGGCTGCAATGGGACCTCATCCATGGCTGTAATCAAAGATTACTATGCACTGAAGGAGAACGAAATTTGCGTGAGCCAAGGTGAGGTGGTCCAGGTCCTCGCCGTCAACCAGCAGAACATGTGCCTGGTGTACCAGCCTGCCAGCGACCACTCCCCAGCAGCGGAAGGCTGGGTCCCAGGCAGCATCCTGGCCCCCCTCACCAAAGCCACGGCAGAGAATAATGACGGCAGCATCAAGTAAGTGCCTCCATGGCTTCCCGGGAGAGAAGTATGTGGATAAAAAAAAAAAAAAAAAAATCAAAACCAAAAGAACACAAAATGCAAACACAGTAGGGAATCATTGCTGCTTGTTCATGATGACGCCGGTGGGATCAGGGTGTGAGTGATGTAAGGGAGCTGCTTGGAGCTCGGGGTGTCTAGGCTAGATTGCTCTGGGGTCACGGTGGTGGTGGTGATGGTGGTGATGGTGAATTTTCTTTCCCTTTCATTTATAATTTTCTGTTCATTTTTCCCCTTCTTTTTTTTCCTCCACTCGTTAAGAAAAGAACCCTACTGAAACCCTAGGTGACAAAAGACTTGCCTTCCGTTGCTACATTTGACCCACCACGGGACTCACTGGACTGGACTTCTATTTATATTGTATGAAGTTACTGATTATATATATATATATTTTTTGAATGACACCCCAAAACAACCTTAGCACAAATGCCAGGCCTGGACAGGCCAGAGCCTGCTGCTTCTCCCAAAAGAGAGGGAATTTTTTTTCTTTTTTTTCTTTTTTTTTTTTTTGGTTGTCCATGGCAATTCCTCTGTACAGATTGTAACTTTTTATTTTTATTTCTCTCCTCCCCTGTCACTTTAATATATGTTCATGGTAATTTGTAAGATATTTCTTTTCCTTATTTTGGTTGCGGAAACCCTTCTGAACACATTCCTGTATAAAGCATTTTGCACTATTTAAAGAAACCCATATGGATGAAGTCAGGTTGTGCAATATGATGAGGAGCCACAATTTTTATCATTGTACCTGTAATGTAACTAATAATTTTAAATGTACTATTTTAAATATGTAAAATAAATTTTCACCATGAGCATGTTTTAATGACGTTAAAGGCTAGTGGACCCTTCCTCCCCATCTCATTATTCTCAGACTTTTGAGTGTGAAAATGATTTTTTCCCCTTTCTTTTCTCTATTTTACGGGTTGGTTGACTAACTACACTGGCAGCTTTTTCCTGTATAAAAAGTGCCTTTGTGGCTAAATCTTGGACCCTGCCCTTTCCTCTAAACATCCCCCTCTGGGTTTTCTCTGACTTCAGCAAAGGGGAATGATACCAAGTCGATGCAATCCGGAGGGTTCCCAGCAACAGGGCGGCCTTGTGGTGCTGATGTCGACGGGTGTTAGCGTAGGGCGGTGTTAGCCTGCTTTTCTCACAGCTCCCCATGCTTCATGCTCACCCCATGGGAGGGTCCAAGGAACTACCTTGAGAGAGGGGACAGAGCAGGGACACCAGCAGAACTGCCCTGCTTTGGCCCTCCTCTGTCAGGGACTAGAAGCTGCTGATTGTCACCTGGCCTCTCCAAGTGACCACAGAAATCAGAAGTGGCCCCCCCGCAGTGAAACAGGCCCAGGCTGTTTTAGTCTAGAGATGCGTATTTCAGGAAAAGGCCACAGAGCCCTGACAGTAGAGGAATCTCATTGAGGTAGCTCTTAATGAGCAGGGCTCTTGTTACCCAGGCACCGGGCCACCTTCCTCCTTACCTTTGGATGTCTTGGTCACGGGGTAAAGGGACAAACAGGACAGATAGATGCACCCACTAGCCACTTGGGTTCCTTGCCAGCCAGAGTTCCACAGGGATTGGTGGCGCTGGAGATGAGCAACTGACTGGATGTGGTGTTAGTGTTTATCAGCAGAGACCACTCACTCCTCCTTCTCTTGGGCCTGCATGGCCACGAGGAGTCAGAATTGGTGACAATGCCTACAGGATAAATGTCCCAGAAAAACTGTGTCCACATCAGTCACTGGACTTGTGGCCAAGGGATGGAAGGTCCCCAAACCACGGTGACGTGTTCTTCTGGGAAGAAGAGTTTGAAATTGAACCTCTCCGGCCACTTGTGCTCCTGGACACTATTTTTAATGTCTTTTTTTTTTTTTTTCCTCACCAAGCACCCTGCAGAGCCCAGAGGGTGGCAATAAACAGGCATGCGCCCCAAATGTGCGCAGACATACACACAGTACTTTCCGCCCTGGAATTCTTTTCAGCAGGGACCTCCCTGCCTCCCTGATAGTCCCAGGGAAGCCAGGGACATGGATTTGGGAATAAACCATAAGAGACAAAAAAAAAGTCTGCATTCAAGAGCGATACCCTCTAGGGTCACTATGTCCGATTCTCACTGGGGTAGAGGAGTTGGAGCCAGGTGCTCCGGGAAGTCCGGAAGAGCTGCTTCTGGTCAGGGGCCATGAGATGAGCTCTGGCCTTCGGAAGGGCCCCGCTTCCCACAACACGCAAGAACACAATTGCGGTGGTGGTTGCCTCTTCGGGTTAACTATTGAGGCTGTAAGTTAGGGGGACACATGTTCTAGAACACCTGCACTGGGTTCCTTAGACGCCTGGTGGCGGCTCTGGAGTGCTGTGGAGGAGGGAGGGACTGGCTAGTACAGTTGGAAGTCTTTCCCTCCTAAATCTCCCCCCGCCTCTCCCTTCAGGAAGGTTCTCTTCCTCAAGCCCTGTCTGCGGAGCCCCGTGTTCACAGACCGGGGAACACAGGCCACAGTCCATGCAAGAACTAATTTCATGCAAACCCTGTGACCATGACACACAGCTGCTGCTCGGGCCCCTGATGCTGCTGGGGTCTTGGTCTTTGCTGTCCTTGACTCTGACAGAGGTGGGACGCCAGGGCTCTGCTCTGGGCCTGACTTCTATCACTAGCTGTGAAGTAGCGCCCAGACCCCAAGTGGGATCGAGGTCAGGGTGGTATCAAAGGGCGCATTGCCACTGTCAAAGCCTCGCTGGGAGCACACACTGGGCCTTGTTCCAACAGGGAAACGCTGGCACCTTTTCCTGGCTGCCAGAGCCCTGTAGTCACGAACACAGAGTGATGGGGAGGACACAGGCTGAACCCTTGCCCTCAAGTATCCAGATACGTGAGGGGTATGCATCCACTTACGAAGGCAACTTCCTCAGAAACCCTGGCAGTTCCCCAGGACTTGAGAGTGCCATGCCCCAGATACAAATAACAAAATAAGAACCTCAAAAATCATTCTGTTGGGCCTTATGTACATAGGCGGTATTATGGCTTGTTTGTACAGAATGAAATATATTTCCTTTATCTTTCCTATTCCATACCCCTTCCATTCTCCCTGCTCCACTATGCCCTTATCAAAACACCACCCCAATCCTTGAAGACTTCATCAGATGATCAAAAATCTCCCTGGGTTTGGTGACCCGGTACCCATTTTTTTTTTCCCCAAATGCTGCACTTTACCTGGTATACCTGGTATTCAGGAAGGGTCAGAAGTTCACCCTCACTTCCAGTTGGAGGTGACGTCAGCGCCAGCCACCACAGGAGCTGGCACGGAAAGTCGGGGGCCCTGGAGCAGGCTTCACTGGAGCATCTCATCTGATAGACAATGGTGGTGAGCCCACCCACCACCTCCCTCTGCCCCATCCTGCCATTTTGATTGGTGCATTTTTTGGTATAACAGGAAGTCATGTTCATGGCACACTCTACGCATGAGAAAGCGGGCGGAAGTGGAGAACACGGGTAAAAATGAAGCCACAGGGCCCCGTAAACCCAAGGATATTCTGGGCAACAAAGTCTCTGTTAAAGTGAGTAAGGTATTCCGGAACTGGGTCCCTCTCATCTCTTCCCACCTTGAGGCATTCTCACAGGCCGTTTCGGTGGGTGGGGACTGATTACTTATTTATCTACTGCCCAGCGTGGGGACCCAAGGGGGAGTAGTTTAGCAGGATTTTGCATGCAAGATCAATTTGTTTTTTTTATTTTTTTATTTCTCCTGGCACCTTCAATTCAAGTAAGTACCTCTTGTTTCCTTTTCTTTTATGATTAAGCAGATGTTTTACCGCAAAATTATCTGCAGCATTCTCTCCTTAGAAATGCAAGATGCTTGGTCCATACTTAAACTTCTCAAAGCTACCCAACTCAGCAGCCTAGGTTTGGGAACACATTCAGATTACAGGGTTACCCCCCCAAACCCCTGACCTTGTGAAGGCAGCGGTTTGGCACTTAAGGGCCATCGTGTCCTTAGTAAAGTTTCATTTCTTTTCCCCAGAGTCCACAACATCACCTTTTTAAGCAATTCCCTTACATTCCCGCTGTGCGTGGAAAGAACAGGGAGGCACACTGGTAAAGCCCTGGTTGTTTTTTTTTTAAATTATCTGCTACTTTGAACTCACCAACCACGAGCATGGCAGACCCATCTGGAAACAGTGTGGATGTGACCTGCCTTGTTTAAGGTGACCCCTCTGAAATGCTTTACCTTGGGGGACAGTGAAAAATCACGCACTGATTTCTGAATAGGTGCTTTGCCTTCCCAAGCAAAAGAGCTACCAAAACCTATTCACCGTCATCCTGTTTTTGGGGAAAAGAAATTGGGAAGCCCAGCCTCGCCGAAGAGGACAGTTTAAGTCCAGCACTCATGCTTCATTCTGCCCCCCCTCCCCCCATTGCTCCTTGTGGTGTGATAAGCAGGTGTCCACCGTCCCTGCGGAAGCATGCTGCTGCCATGACGACCCACACGCCACCCGAAACGTCCCCGGTTGTTTCTCTGCCCGGTTTCCCATACCCATGCTTCCGTGACATTCTTCTTCTAGCCGGACTACCGCGTTCTAACTGTGTTCTCTTTCTCCCCCCACTTCATGCTGCCAACCAAGGAGACGAACAGCTCTGAGGAGTCAGAATGTGATGATCTTGACCCTAATACTAGTATGGAGGTAGAAGCAGCTATGTTGTCCTATTTCCTACAATGATTGCCTTGTCCACTGTGTTCTGTAACAGGGACCTTGCTCAGGTCCAGGATGGATCATGCTCCTGTAATGTCAGGAGAATCGCAGGGTATCCCATCCAAACTAAAGCAAAGCAAAAACTAAATTCACCTCTGTGTGGGTAGGAAACTCTACTTTGGTCTCTTTTTAAAAACCAAACCTTGTGCTTCTCTTGAAAACTTGCCTAATATTTCCTTCCTGAGAAGCTTTGGCTTTATGTAGAAAATGCCCAGCTTTATTATCTGAAACAAGAAAACAGCCGTCACTGATAGTTGGTTCACAGCTGAAGGGTAAGAGGCACTGGGTGGTTTGGTTTGGTTGTTTTTCTCTTTGTGGGTTCCTCTATTTTCTTTCCTCCTCCCCTGTTCCCTTTCCTCTTCCTCTTGATCTGCTGGGCTCTAGTCCTTCAGTGCTCTATGGTTTTTCTGCGTGACCCGGCTCCTAGCTACTCTGTGCTCCTGGTTAAGAACAAAGCAAGAAAGGATTAGCTCTAAGGCATTCCTTTGCCCAGGGCCCAGGGCCAGTGGCTATGGCTACCAAGTGAAGAGCCCACATAACACCTCCCTCCTGGAGCCTTGATCTAGAGGCAGGGAGGAGCACACGGCAGAGCTTTCCCATGCCCCGGGTTTGCATGTGTATGGGGGTTGGAACGGCACCCTGCCATCTTGAACGTCCATCGCCAAGCCTCTAATTCTAGAAACCTGGCCCCTCCATGGTTTCCACACAAACTCACAAACCCTGGAAGAATCGGAGCAAACGTGAGCTAGCTTGCCTTAGCATTTCAGAGTAGATTGACATGTCTGTTTCCAAAAGACATTTTGGAATGTCATTTAGATGGGATCTGTATCCCCTCCCTAGCACTAGCTTGAAAATGACAGATTTCCTCTAATGCAAAATAATTTCTAAATGTATTTTTGACAATCTCATACGTGTATATAGTATATTTCTATCACATCTATCCCCATTACTCTTAGCCCCCTCCCACTCCCTCTGAACCCCTCCTTCCCAGTAAGTCGCCTTCCCATGTTCACAGTTGTTTTATTCTTAAATACCCACTGAGTTTAGTTAGAGCTCCTCGGACGAGCATGGGTGCAGGGTTATTTACTGGAGCATGGGCAACTTATCTATCAGTGACTACCCCCTTGAAGAAAAAGGGCAACCCCACCCCCACCCCAGCAATGACAAGAACTCCTCAGGAGTAGGGCCTTATGTGTCCCCACCTCCCGCTGCCCGATGTAATGTTGTCAGGCCCAGTCTTGAGCAGATAACCACAGCGACAGCCATTTGGAGTCCTCCACAGCCTCCAGATCTTACAAACATGGCTACAAATGTAAATATTTAGAAGGCATGTGACATGTCCATTTAGCGTAACAACAGTAGTAGGTTCCCCCCCCAAACCCTTTCTTATATATATGGAGCCCTAAACTTTTCACCTACCGAGGTAGATTATTATTATTATTACTATTTGGCATAGTCCCTAAGAAGCCCACCACCATATTATGAAAGCAACTAAAAACCCCAAGGGAGACGGTGCAGCCTAAGAGGGGGTGAATCAGCTGTGGGAGAAGCCAGCGGAGTTGAACTGAGCTGGGAGGCTGGTGGTTGAAAGTGGGAACTCTGCCAGAATAAAACTGCCCTGTGGGTGTGGGTTCTGCCACAGAGCCACGTCTGGCGGGTGTGGGTTCTGCCACAGAGCCACGTCTGGCAGGTGTGGGTCAGTAAAGCACTCTGATGTGGGAGGAAGTGGTGACTGCATTCTTACCTTAAATGTGTCTTAGAGATGAGGGAGCTGGGGAGGGTCCTGACCCTGCTTTCCTTGCATTTCCTAAGACAGGCACCTGCATGCATGGCTCCCACACCTGCATGCATGGCTCCCACACCTGTCAGTGTTTAGATACAGGTGGCACGTTATCACCGTGCCTAGATGTTGCCGGCATGTCCTGAAGGAGTCAGCTGCATGCAGAGGAAGGCCAGACAGGGGGAGGGGAGGAGCCAGGTATCTGTGTTCCAGAATGGCATTCCCACCCTGTGAAAGAAGAGGTGGATACAGAGGGATGTGCCAGTGGTCATTCACTGAGAAAGTTAATTGGTCTAGTCAGATGCTCCGTACTACACTTACATAAGAAGGACCACACACACACACACACACACACACACACACACACACACACACACACACACACTTTAGCCCTGCTTGCAAGTTGAACCCCTTTTTTAGGTTCCTGATATTCAAAGCTGGGTATCCTCTTAGTGAACCGAGTGACATCGGTCCCTGGGAGGTGCTACTGGCTACCCAAGGCTATTCTTTTTTTTGTTTTTGTTTTTGTTTTGTTTTTTTTTTCTGAGACAGGGTTTCTCTGTGTAGCTTTGCACCTTTCCTGGAACTCACTCTGTAGCCCAGGCTGGCCTCGAACTCACAGAGATCCACCTGCCTCTGCTTCCCAAGTACTGGGATTAAAGGCGTGCGCCACCCGGCCCAAGGCTATTGCTGGCAGAAGAAAGCCCCAAAGCGTGCTACTTACATGAACAGAAAGGTTTTTTTTTTTTTAATTTTTTTAATCTTTTTTTTAATTTATTTATTTTCAGAGCTGAGGACCGAACCCAGGGCCTTGCACTTGCTAGGCAAGCGCTCTACCACTGAGCTAAATCCCCAACCCCCAGAAAGTTTTTAAATACATTAACTGAGGTGCAAAGCTGCCTCTAGACAGACAGCTCAGCTAGCCCAAACCTCAAGGGGGGTTGGAAGCTGTGAACGCGCTGGCTGCTCCAACGTGTCCAAGGCAGCTGCCCCACAGCCCTTGCCCCTTGTCCGTGTGTCCAAGTGTCCATGCGCTTTCTGAATGTGTCATCCTGATGGGAGCTTAGCCACTTCAGATACAAAGAGCAAGTAGGATCTGGAACCTCAAGCCGCTCAGCATGAGGGATAGGAAAATGGAACTTTATGGCAGCAAAGAAAATGGCTAGAAGTGCGTGCTAAAGACCAGTTGAAATCCGGGTGGCGGCGCCTCCTCCAAAGGGCCTCTTGCTGCTAAGGTGATAGTTAGGGGTCTGTTTCCAAAGTCCCCCAGGCCCAGCCTCACCTTGTCCTTTGGAAGTGTGTTCTAGCCTCAGTGAGCTGAACAGTAGCTCCCTCTAGTCTATACTCAGCCTCCGTGCCTGGGACCCCAAAACCTGGCACTGTGCACCCAGGTGCTTGCTCCATGCCTGGTCTCCCAATGTGAAGTCCTGCCCTGCTGGCTGAGCATCCTTGACCTGACGGACAGCAGCATGTTCATCCCGGAGCACACTGTGAACAGACTCATCTGCCTCCATGGGAATGACGTCACCAAAGCATCTTCTCCCTTCTCTCAACAGGGGACTGTTTTCCTTTAAGGGACAGTTTCCTGGGGTCGTTACACCAGCTGCATCCTATCCAAGCATATATTTGTCTGGCCACCGTACTTTAAGAAGACATAGGCTGTCCTTGAAAGCAGTTTAAGAGGAGAATAAGGCACACTGAATCCTCGGATTTAACTGGCCACTTACATTAAGGGAAGCTGTTGGCACTACTATTCCAAGTCTTTCCTTTCCTTCCCCTGTCAACCAATGCTTGTGGATAGTCACACACACACACACACACACACACACACACACACACACACACACACACCGCTCCCAGCACTGCAGGCTATACCACCGGCCACAGCAAGACTGGCACAAGGTCCCTTCATTGCCCTCTCAGCCTGGCCATCTCTCCATCTGTCACCACACCACATGGGGAACTGCCTTAAAAATGAATGCCTGTAGTTCAGCATTCCCTTGCACTCTTGGGGGAAGGGGGTGAAGAGGACATTATATGTGCAAGAAATTTACATGCAAAAAAAAACCGCCAAATGAAGGTAAAAATGAAACACTAGGGTCTCTTGAGAACAGCTCTGTCCTCCCTCTCTCTCCCTCCCTCCCCCCCCCTCTCTCTCACACACACACACATACACACACACACACACATACACACACACACAGCTTAGACTGATGATGGCCATTTCTAGGCTTAGAGCCATCTGGCTGCCTGCCAGCTTCCTCAGTCCCATGACCACCCCGATCTCTACAAGTGACACTTCAGACTAGAGCCAGGGCCCAAGTATCCAGGCCCAGCACCTGCCCCTAGCCAGGGCCTGTGTCTAATAAATCCTTTCTGGTCAGGGTTAGATTTCCCTTAGGACTCACAGTCCATGCCAGGAGGTCCCCACATCCATATCACCTCTGGAAAGCTGGGGAGGTCATTCCTGGGTTTTCACAGCTGCTCAACCTCACATTGCCCCCTGCCTGAATCACTCAATGGGGGTGAAAAGTCTGAACCCATTTCCAGACTTGGGCCTTTATCTCCAAGGATCAGAATTCTCAGCCCAGCTCTTACGTCAAACCAAATTAATTACACGCATTTTAATTTCTTTAATAAAGCTCCATGGCCCTCTTAGCAGAGGTCAGTCCATCAGAGTGAGAAGTCGCCATTCCAAAAGGACTCCCCCACCCCAGCCACTGCAGACTTCGGCCTCTTTCAGCTGCCAGTTGCCAGCTCTGGAGCTTAGGGAGCTAATAAGTGCCCTCAGCACTGTGGAGAAGGGTCCTGGAGGTGCCAAACCAAGACGCCTGAAAAAAAAAAGGAAGTTAACAGGGGAGGCTATTTCTAATCAAGGTAAAAATAGCATTTTCAGTGGAGCTTTGCGAAGCTGGAGCGAGCCTGTGCTTTTGTTGACTCCTCGTACCACTTCGCAACGGCTGTGACCTAAATCAGCATCCTTACCATTCCAAGTGTGGAGTTCCGTGATGGGAAATGCCTGCGCCATGTTGTGCGGCCATCCCCGCCCTTCATGCCTGGAACGTTGCCAAAATCTCGGACATGCTGTGTGCCCACCACACAGCAGCTCCCCTCTCGCCTCCCATCTCCCTGGCTCTTGGACTTTTTAAAACAGGAAGTTGAGGTACAGAAAGTTTAACTTGGGGCTGCAGAGATGGCTCGGCTCTCGAGGGCACTTGTTGCCCATCCAGAGGACCTGGGTTTGATTCCCAGCACCCACACGGCGGCTTGCCGCCATCCATCACTCCAGTTCCAGGGGATCTGATGCCCTCTTCTGACCTCTGTGGGCACCAGGCATGCATGTGGCACACACACAGAGACAGACAGACAGACATGCATGCAGGCAAACATGCACACCCATAAAATAATTTTTAAGCTGTAATTTTCAGCTCAAAAAAATAGAAGCTAGGACTAGGGGTCTGGCTCAGTCAGGAAAGTGCTATGCACACATGAGGACCTAAGTTTTGATCCCCCTGCATCACATAAAAAAGTGGGCACAGTGGCATCCACCAGTAACCCCAGAGCTGAGGAGACAGACAAGAAGATCTCTGGGTTTGCTGGGCAACCAGTCCAGCTGAATCAGTGGGCTCTCAGTTCCACGAGAGACCCCACATCAAAAATAAGTGGATAATAATTGAGGAAGGCCCGCAGTGTTGACCTCTGACCTCCACATACACATACACACAGGTGCATGCTCGTGAACATGTATGTATGTATACACTTGCACACTGATTTAAAAAGAAGATGCCCTGAGGCGGTTGCTCGGTTTCCCTGACCATTATCCCCACCCCCCCATCACACACCAGCCTGTGGCAGCTTAGAATACACCCTTTCCGGGCTGGTTTTCATCTAAAGCACAGGTCCTGGGGGCCGAGAAGGCCTGTCTTCCACTGCCAGGCGCCCTGTGTGAGTGTGCGGTTCTGTCTGGCTCACCCAGTGGATTATCCTTTGCCCCGGTCCTGGCTTCCCAGAGCTGAACGATGACGGAAACAGAAGCCACTCAAAGGAATGGGACTAAACCAGAGTCAGAAAAACCTGGCCTCTGGATACCAGCAACTGTGGCCTTGGCCCAGTGAGCTTCCTGAGCTCTGGGTTTCTCTGCAGGCAGCTCACACTCCCCAGTGTGCGGGCCTTTAGATCCTGAACACCACATAGATCTAAGGGGGAAATGTCAGGGGACTGGACCACATCTGCCTCCCAAAGCACCGAGACCATGACAGGACAAAGCGGAAGAAAATGCTGTCTGCTGTTGAGTGGTGGCAGGGATAACAACTGAAGTGACCACTCAGTCCTGGGAACAGGGTGAGTGCTCAGAGCTGGCACACACAACCCCCCAACCCCACAAAACACACACACACACACACACACAATTCTGGGTCCCAGCTGCCCCAGCCTCGAAGAACTAGCCTGTTTGCTCCTGCCTAAGACTTTCTGGCATCCTCGTCTCAGATTCAGGGCTGCAGAATAACCTGGCCACACAGATGAAACGTCTACACCCTAGACGGGCGACTGACCCCTGGCATCGCCAGTACCTTTCCACTGAAGCCTGTTTTTGTATTTTAATAACAGAATCAATGAAAAGAACTCTTTAAAGAGGAAGAAAGTGGAGTGCCCCATTCCTCTCCTTTTGACAAAACATTTGCTTTGTAATGGATCTGATGGATTTGGCAGCCAGACACGCTCCTCCTGCCCAGATTTGTCCTGATTCCCTATAAGGACTGATGGATGTTTGCCACTGAAGAAGGGACCTTAGCTGAGGCCAGTCAGCCCTCCATCTTGTGCTCCGTCTGACCATCAGCAGAGGGCACGTTCGCTTATCTGAGCTAGTTTTGTCGCTGACCAAGTTCCCGAGAAAAACTAATATAAACGGAGGAACTTCTTTGCCTCACGGCTCCTGGGTTTCTGCCATTGTTCTTTCAGCCCTGATGCTCTGGGTCAGAGATGAGGCTGAAGATCGTGGCCACGGGAGAGTGTGGGAGAGCAGGCTAGTCACTCGTGGCGGCCAGGAAACAGAAATGGAGAATGTCCACACTAGAGGGCTGTCTCCTTGTCTCCTTTTTATTCAGTCTGTCATCCAGCAGGCTGTGGGATGGTGCCATCCACATTCAGAGCAGGTTACCCTAACCACCACCACCCTAACTAATCCTCTCTGGAAATGCCCTCACAGACACAGCTAGAGTTGTGCTTTCCAAACCTCCTAGGCACTTCTCAATCCAAGTTGACAATAAGCATTAACAATCACCTTTCAGTGTGCCGCCGGCAGACATGGTGGCCCACGCCTTTAACCCCAGCACGCAGGTGGCAGAGGCAGGCAGATCTCTAAATTTGAGGCCAGCCCGGGCTAAATTGAGTTCCAGGACAGCCAGGGCTACACAGAGAGACCCCCGTCTTGAAAAACAAAACAAAACGAACCCAAACCAATCACCTCTCTTAGAGAAAGCAGGGTCAGGGAAGTAAGATCACTCAGCCGGCGAAAGAGCAGGTCTTGCTATCGACCTGTGCCCTCCTCGCCTTGACCTGTGTCCATCAGGAAGTCTGGATGCAGAGGCTCAGGACATTCCTTGTTGCACATCTGCTTGTAGGGGAAGAATTTCTTCTTCGACAACTTTTATAATCCCTTGACTCGTGGGGCAATCGCTGGGCTTTTGGGCACACCCTTTCCCGGTGACTCAGGATCATAGCCGTTGCAGCCGGGGAGGTTAAGTCTATTTGACACTAGTTGGAAAGGTCTGAATTGGTTTCTTGGGCCGGCATCTTTCACTGTGCTCTTAGTCATGTGTGTCCTGAGGCACCTCACCCTAGTCTGAAGGCCTGGCCCGTCTCATTATGTCGTACACTCACAAGGGCACAAATGCCATTGACCTAGGAGTTTCCCTAAGAGTGTACCATTCGAGAAGACAAAGCCACCACCTCCCATTGACCTCTCTAGACCAGCATTCACATACTGTCAAAGTTCACCTACAAGCTCAGGGAGCATTCCTCAATGATTCACAAAGCCAATCTCAGGGGGAAAAAAAAGAAGAAGCAAGAAATCAATCCCACATAGACAGACCAAGTTCTCCAGCCACAAAGAAGATTTAAAAAAAGATTTGGAGGGAGCTGGAGAGGCAGGTACTGGAGTTTGAACCTGTCAGGCAGCTTACAACTTCCTGTAACTCCAGCTCCAGGGCATTTAATACCTCTGACCTTCTTGGGCACCTACATCCATATGCATATCACACACACACACACACACACACACACACACACACACACACACACATACACACTTAAAAATAATAATAATAATTAATCTTTTAAAAAACTATTTGAGCCGGCTGGCAGTGGCACAAACCTTTAATCCCAGCACTCAGGAGGCAGAGTTTGAGGCCAGCCTGGTCTACAGAGCAAGATCCAGGACAGGCACCAAAACTACACAAAGAAACCCTGTCTCCAAAAAAAAAAAAAAATTATTTGAGGGTCTGGAGAGATGGCTCAGAGGTTAAGAACACTGGCTGCTCTTCTAGAGGCCTTGAGTTCAATTCCCAGCACCCACTTGGCAGCTCACAACCTTCTGTGTGATCTGAGGCCCTCTCCTGGTCTGCAGATGTATGTGCAAACAAAACATCGATATACATAACATAAATAAATCTTTAAAAAAATGAGTTGAGGTGGGTGGTGGTGGTGCACGCCTTTAATCCCAGGAGGCAAAGAGGTAGGTGAATCTCTAATTCAAGGCCAGCCTGGTCTACAGAGCTAGTTCCAGACAGCCAGGGCTACACAAAGAAACCCTGTCTCAAAAAAAAAAAAGAAAGAAAGAAAGAAAGAAAGAAAGAAAGAAAGAAAGAAAGAAAGAAAAAGCAGGAAATTGGAAAACTGATGTAGTCAGATTGAAATAATGATAATTAAACATTAATTAAATCCCTTCCTTCCCTGCACTCAGATTTACTTGCAGCAAACATAAAACCAATAGGCTTGGAGGGGTGGAGTGGAGGATTGTTTCACTCGGGGTAGCTCTAGATGGTTCGGAGCATTCAGGTTGAGTTTCCTGCAGCCATCTCTATCCATTAGCGTCCTTCGTATGCCGTTTGCATGTACTTTGTGATTGGGTGGTGAGGGATTAGGACAAAAGGACGCCAGGTCATTTTCAGTTGACAAATGGTTTTCCAGACAGACACACCCTCTTTCTTGGAGTCAGACTCTTGGGCATTAACCGGCAAGCAAAACTAGGCGCGAGCTCTCTTCAAACTCAGCTTGTTATTCAATCATGGTTGGTTTTACCTGTACCATTTCCCCTGGCCCTCGCTGCTGTCCCATTTTGAAGGAAAACATCAGAAGGAACTTAAACCGCTTTGGCGATTCGGTCTTATGGCCTCAGGAAACCCTGTCACTTGCTGCCCTCTGCTGTTCATATAAACCAGAACCCCAGCACTCCATCTCTGCCTCTACCCCCCCCACACACACACACATACACACCCCAACTTTACCCAGCATTCTCTCTCTCCTGCATCTCTCAGAGCGGGACTGCATTTTGTATGAACAACATCATTTCTATTTCACATTTTAGTTCTCCGCGGCTTCCCATCCGTCACTTTATGTTAACTGCCCACCTTTGTAAAGAAAAGAAGCAAACATTCAATTTTAAGAAACATCTGAGACTTAGGATAAGAACCTCAGATCCCTGCATGTACCAACAATGGTCACTAGACAAGACAGCCAGGAGACCCAAATTCCAGTCCAGTAATTGAGTGACCTCCGTGAATCTGATTCAAAGAAACTTTGACCCATTCTACAAAAGAGGCTGTGTTTAACACCGTGATTGATAACAATTGAAGGGACATAAAACACAGAAGGGTGCCATCTGCAACCTGGTGGCTGGTGAGCATATGCAATACAGATAAGATGCTATGACACACAGCAGCTTGTGACCAGAGCCCCCAAGGTTACCAGCCTCTGAAAGAGCACAGAGGAAGGAAGACCACCGATTGACTGAATCACGGACTTGGACTGACCAATGGGATTCCCAATTTATAGAAAACAAAAGGCATTCCAGTTTCTGGGGAAGATGTGTTCTTATCTTATCTCCCCCTTAATTAGAATCCCAACCACTAAAAATTGGCAATGATTTGACAAATACAGAATACCACACGCCAAGTTCAGTGCTAAATTTGGAGGCAATAATAATGAAGAATGCGATCAGTCATGGGCCTGGGAGCCGTAGAGAGAACAGTGTCATGGCCGTCTCCTGTCCATACCTGGATTTGCTTCAGAGAGGACAAGGAAAGAATCATCTGGGGCTGTGGTCCACAGTTACAGCTAGCAAAAGCATTGGTGTGGACCTTGCCCTGCTTCTTAGTCACTGCTGGAAGTTTATAGAGGACTGGAAGGAAATGGGACAGAGGTAGCCAGCTGAGCGGGTGTGCCTTTGACATCAACGACAAAGTGCAGTGCTTTCCCCAAGCACCGCCCACTGCACTCTACACTGTGATGGACAGAGTGCTGAGCTAATCAAAGACGCCCATAGCCAGCCCTCTGTCACTTTAGGACCTCACACTTCACTTCCCTGTCTCATTTAGGAGACAGGGATCAGTCATGCTGCCTCTGTTTTCCTCCAGGGCTTTGCGGGATCCCGGGGAGGTGTTGGTGAGACGTTTCTACCGCTTAGATGAAGCTGCCCAGGTCAGGGCTGATATTACCAGATAAAGAACCTACAGCTAAGCTTCTCTCCAGCATTCCCACTAAATCCACACCCTAATTAGGAATACTCATTTTTTAAACAGAGCGTGTATTCACTAGCATCCATGACACAGCTGGGCTCCCATGATGAGAAAGAGGAGTAAGACACCCTCTCTGCAGCCAGCTGGGGTGTGTTCTCATAGAAATACTGCCTCGGTACAGGCTTTTGAAGCCTCACTTCGGCTTTTCTTGCTAGGATCTGAGAAGGCAGCTCCATGGTGGTGTGCTTGCCTAGCGTGCAAAATCCTGGGTTCCGTGTCTCGTGCCTCAAGTATATGTGAAATACACCTTCCACGTGTTCCCTTGTCCCCTCTACGAGACTGCTGGCAGGGACTTCATAGCCTTCTCTCTGGGGAATCTGGGCTACCAAAGAGTCTGTCGGGCAGCATCCTCAGGGGGCTTTCTCCCCAGAGTCCTGACTGAGTCAGGGGAAGGGGAGGGAGCAGAGTTCAGAGCTCCGTTGTCTGTTGAGGGCTGGTCCTCACCGTACATAAACTTAGAATGCAAATGTCACCGAACCCCACCTTCCCCACTGTACTGACGCCTGTGGGTGGCAGTGTGCCAGTCCACCTTGTTCCCTCCTGGCACCGCCACCCAACCAAGGGTCGGTTCCATAAATCTTTACCGACATCACACAACCCTTCCATGTTGGCATCACAATCCTCAATGTACAGACAACTGAGTCCCACATTGTTTAAGAATAGCAGCCAAGCTGGGTGGTGGTGGCACACGTCTTTAATCCCAGCACTCGGAAGGCAGAGACAAGCAGATCTCTGTGAGTTCGAGGCCAGCTACATATCGAGTTCCAGGATAGCCAGGGCTACATAACGATATCCTGAGGGAGAGGGGGAAGAAAAAGAGAGACGGGGAAGAGAAAAGAGAAACACTATATGCTGTTATAATAAATACAGAAAGTAGGGCCTATATCTTCGATTTCTGTGTCCACAGAACCACACACAGATCAGCCAGTCTTTCTTAAGTGGAGAGAAAAGCCTCCTGTAAGCCCAGCTCTGAGTAATCACCATCAATATCTGGAAATATTCTTAGCCTCTTCTCTTGTCTGCCAAATAACTTTTTCGCCTACCTCGCCTAATCCAGGCTGATCAATGAACGACCTCTTTCGCGCCCCCTGCTGGTGCCATGGTGCTGGTGCTGTCGTAGTTCATTGATCGCGCTGAGTAAAGTTTTGCATCCCTCTCACACACAGGGGTCTCTTAGGTGCGAGACTCAATAAATAGCTTTACTTACAACATCCTTGCATGTGTCACTCATCTACAAAAGTCTCAGGGGCTGGAACCTTGCAGGTGGAAGATCCGTTTCTTTGCACAGACCAGATCATCCACCACTGGTCCTTCAACAAGGCTGCCTGGTAATTTGCCTGAATGAGGCTTTAAAGGGTACAGTTAATACAGAGGCCCGCAGCTGGTAAGGGTTCTGAGCAGGAATAACTGTGGCGTGCTCAACCCTGAATGAGAACTCTGTACCGCAGCCCCTCCCCCACGAGGGAACACCGCAGAAGAGAAACAGAAAGATGATCAGGGCCATTGAGGGAAATGGCTATAAAAAGTGTCTCCTGGGCACGCGGCGGAATTGCCTTCATGATTTCACAGCAGCGGTGGCTGTGACCAAGCCAGTCAAAACGGCCAACATAGACGGGAGAAAGGCTCGAAACCCACTCTTAGCTGAGCAGCCTTGGCCACTGAGGGCTGCTGAAGTAGGGAAGAGTCGGTGGTCCCCAGGAAATGGCCCCCTGGCCGTCTGCCTGTGCTCCAGGACCGCCCTGCACAGACCCATGCACATGGACAACACTGATTGGACTCAGTGGCCTGTGAAAAGAGGAGATGACGTTGGGAATGGGGTATGGCAGGGAGTCCTGGAAGAGTTGAAGAGGGAGTAGGGTGATATGATCAAAATAAATAGTATATATGTATACAGTTCTCAAAGAATGAATACGTGTGTGTGTGTGTGTGTGTGTGTGTGTGTGTGTGTGTGTGTGTGTGTGTACTTCAAATGCCAGCCAGACGTAATGGCACATGCCTGTAACCCCAGCTGTTCGGAAAGCTGAGGCAGAAGAAGCCCTAGTTCAAAAGTCTGCCCTCAACATTTTGGTAAGGCTTTATATCAAAATTTTAAGTAAATCAATTTACAAAGTTGTAGGGCATCATACTTTCTGAACACACACAAAGCTGTGGGTATAGTTCCCAGTACACACTTCCTTGCTCTAAACGCCTGCACACTACCTCACCCCAATCCACACAGAAGCTCTTGACTGATTTCTGTCTTTAAATGACCTCAGGCAAGGAGTGGGGACCACTGAATTAAAGGAGCTCAGGGTGCCTCTCGAAGTTGGCCATTTTCAGACTAATGGAGGGGACTGCATAAGCCGGAGTCTCCTTCCACACAGTTCCAGGATTAGCATTGCCAGGGTACCTACAGCCCATGTCGTGGAAAACCTGTGTGTCGACGGGCAGGCAGTGTGCAAAGGGGAACCCCCAGAAGGAAATAGCATCTTTCCAGAGGGCTCCTGCACATCCCTCTGTATGAGAGCGCACAGAAACTGAGTGTGCTCACAGGAGGCAGGGACAGATACTGGGAGCGCCACCCACCCACGTGCTTTTCTTTCTGGAAGGCAAGTGAGTCTTCCACCCCAGGTAGAAGGAAAAAATTTTGCATGACCGAGTAGTAGAGGTCTACCTTAACCCCAGACTGCTCAGCACAAGCAAGGCAGTTAGAACGTCACATCTTTGTCTGAATAGAAACCGAGACCTCCTCACTCATCAAGCACCAGGCTAGCACTTGGCATATAAAACTGTACTTATCTTTGTGATAGCAAGGCACACTAGGTGTTAATTTCTTTTCCATTTGATAGTGAAGGAAATTAATACTAATCAGTACTAAGTAGAGAGCATGCGGCCACATAGAACGAACAGGTGACAACTTCCTCGTTTTACCAAAGCTTGAGCCTTTTCACAAGCCAGATTCTTATGATCTGGACTTGCCTGTGACTAGGGAGAGGCGATACAAAGCGGCGGGTGGGCGCAGACCACAGTGAGCAGCCTCTTGAGAATGGATAACTTTCCAGAAAGGCTAGAGTGACCTCCTTTAGACGATCTAGGTGTTCTGGGACATGCAGGGCACATTACGTGGACTGCCACTTTCTCCTCAGACCAGCCATGGAACCCGAGAAATCATTTGATGGGCTTGAATCTTCCTTTGCTCCCTTGAGTAGCACAAACCTCAGGAGTCTGTCCATCCCCTGTGGGGACCAGGGCCACAGAGGTGGGACTGGGACCAGATAGACAGTTGGGCACTACTGCTTTTACTTCAACCAGGAAGCTCTGGTTAATGCCAAATAGGGATGGAAAGGGACCTCTGGGAGGAAGCCACTGGGGAGGTTCACTTCAGTGCCCCTGCTGGCTCGCTCCCATGTCTTTTGTTTCTGCCAGAAATTTGTGGGGGAAACCGTTGCTATGGTATTGATTGAGGGCATGTCGACTGGGAGGGGTGTGGAAGAAAGGGCATCAGGAAGGAAGGGAGAACGGTGGCCACAGCCTGCCCAGTGGCCACCTTAGACCGGAAGTAATCCTGTGTCCTTTGGTGGTGAAGAGGGTGTCTATGACTGTGGTCATCCACAACAGCCCAGGGACAGGGTGGGCTCCTGGTGGCATTGCCCCAACCGGTCCTTGCTTTTGACTCGGGGAAAGTCTATTATTTTCTCTGAGCTGGAAAGCCTCAAGCAATTTTTCTGTTCTTTTGTGTGTGTTTTTCAGATCTTAAATCCAAATTTCATCCAAGAAGGTGAGTTTTTAAAGGGGATAGAATTGAGAATGTGGGGCTCGGCTACATAAATTATATCTGGCTTTAAGGGAGGGACTTAGAGTAATGGTGATGTGCCTCTGTATTAATTAAGATAATTAATTAAGATAAACTGTTAAGTGAAGAGTGAAGCATGTAATATGTGAAGGGGGTTTCTGTTTTGACTGAATAAAGGAAAAATATGTTTGTGTAAAGCCCAAAGACTGTTTAGCGAAATGTTCTCAAGTGCTACCTTTGCATTATGCCATCATGGAGCTTTCTCCTCTTCTGCCCTGTTTCTAATTTTGCCGTAAAATAGAGGGGCACAAAGGTGGCCGTGGTGGCGCACGCCTTCAATCCCAGCACTGGGAGGCAGAGGCAGGCAGATCTGTCTGAGTTTGCAGCCAGCCTCGTCTACAGAGTGAGTTTCTCATAAAGAGAAGTGCACACTGATTAGACAATGGTAGACTTGAGGGTCATTGGAATCATGATGTCCGTCTCTGGGGGTGAGAGTATTACATCTAAAATGGCTACTATTATAAATCTGTTGTGAGTAATGTGAATGTGTATCCATTCAATTGCAGTGGCCCCAGAATTCCTTGTGCCCTTGGTAGATGTGACCTGCTTGCTTGGAGACACGGTGATACTACAGTGCAAAGTCTGTGGGCGGCCGAAGCCCACCATCACCTGGAAGGGTCCAGACCAGAACATCCTAGACACTGACAACAGTTCAGCCACATACACCATCTCCTCCTGGTAAGTGGATCACACAGCACCTGAGCCCAGAGCACCCGGAGGCTGGATTCTGGGTGACATTCTCTCCAGATTACTGGTCACCCCCAAAGTTCTGTCCTAGTGTTTATTCCAGATCACACACTTGGCCTTGATCAGGAGAGAGACTGAGTTAAAAACATGGGTGGCTCAGCTTCCCATATCAGAACATCCGGTGTTCAAGTCTTGGGCACAGCCTCAGCTGTCCATTCTGCAGCTGGCCCCTTAGCCTGAGCTTCTGGTTTAGTGCCAGCGTGCATTGTGTGTGCTGCCCAGCACCAGATGGACACACCTGAGGCTAACAGGAACCATCTAGAAACACTCTGTGCTGGACCTACAGTAAACAAATACAGCATTGTCCTTTAAATCACAGGCCAAGCCTGAACCATAGATATAAAATGTTCCTGGGGCCCCTGCCTTTTAGCCACCCTTATTAGATGATCAGTCTGTCAAGGACCCCCAGGGAGATCTGTCAGAAGTACTGAAAGCTGACTAACACCCTGGAATGCTTCATGCCCATCAGGAAGCTTAGAGATAGGGATGTGATTCATTCCTTACCTAAGAACTATTTTACGAGAAGTGGGGGAAGGCGCGTTCCAAAATGTAAGGTGCTTCCACACTAAAACTCTGCTTGATTGGCAGCCTCCCAGCCATTCTAACTTGTCCCCCACCCCCACAGGAACTCTGAGCATCACTGGGCATTGCTGCTTACAGTGGACAAGCAATACTAAACTCTAATGGCTCATCTGTCACTTAGGAAATGCCTAGAATCACGCACATTTCATTGATTGGCTTAAATTGTTTGTGAGTGGTGTGTGTGTGTGTGTGTGTGTGTGTGTGTGTGTGTGTGTGTGTGTGTGCTAGAGGAGGGGGTGGTGCCTTCTATGGTAGTTCCAGAAGAGATGCCTGGTCAGGTCATAAAACTTCATGGACCTGAGCAACTGCTCAGGTATGAGGGTCATTGTTTGACCATGAAGATCTCAGAACATGTCACACCTCCAGGGATGCTGTGTTAGTTAGTTACCTTTCTGTTGCTGTGAAGAGACACCATGACCAAGGAAACTTATAGGACAAAGCATTCGATTTGGAGCTCATAAAAGCTCCATTTGGAAGCTCTACTACCTTGTAGAGGGTACTAGAATCCATGACCCTCATGGCAGGGAGCATGGCAGCAGGCAGGCAGGCATGGCTCTGGAGCAGTAGCTGAGAGCTCACATCTGATCCACAAGCAAGAGGCAGAGAGATGGAGACTGGGCCTGGTGTGGCTTTTGAAACCTGAAAGCTCACCCTCAGGGACACACCTCCTCCAACAAGGCCACACCTTCTAATCCTTTCCAAGCAGTTCCACCAACTAGGGATCAAACATTCAAATCTATGAGCCTATTGGAGCCATCCTCATTCAAAACACCACAGAGAGAGAGGACTGACTTCCCTGTAATTTAACTCTTTCAGAGCAGTTCCTTCCATGAGGTGTTTCTGAACCCCATTCTGGGGCAAGTGAGAAAGTTACCATTTAGGTGGGGAATTTACCCTTCCTTGGATCACTTTGTGAGTGTGTACATGTGTGTATGAGTGTGTTTGCTCACCTAGACATGTGCACTTGGAGACCAGAGGTCCACTTCAAGTGTCTTCATCTCTTGCTTTTTACCTGGAGTTTACTGTTTCAGCTGGACTGGCTAGCCAGTAGTCTCTGGATCTGCCTGCTCTCCAACCCACCCAGTTCTGGGGTCACAGGCACACGCTGCACCCAACCTGTCACTAACTCAGATGCTGATGCTTGTACAACAAGCACATTGTCCATAGAGTCATCTCCCCAGGCACCTACTTAATCATTTTAGGGATCCCACGTGTAAGACTTGAAATATGTAAACCTTTCCATTATTTAGTCTGTTTTATCATTTGTTACTGACTTTGAGATTGAAGCTATTTCAGCACAAGGCTACTTGTGTAATGTACTCATAATGACATTGTAAACCAGTAGGCTATAGGGTGTTATTTATTTTTAATTCATCTATTATTCCTATTCTATTCCTTATATTTACACAAATTTGGGCAAAGAGAACAGCCAGAAAATATTTTCCTCACATAGTAAATTAAGAATAGAGAGTTTAGCCAGGCGGGGATGGCATACACCTTTAATCCCAGCACTCGGGAGGCAGAGCCAGATAGATCTCTGTGAGTTCAAGGCCAGCCTGGTCTACAGAGTGAGATCCAGGCCAGCCACCAAAACTAACACAGAGAAACCCTGTCTTGAAAAACCAAAAAAGGTCTGGAAAGATGGCTCAGAGGTTAAGAGCACTGGCTGCTCTTCCAGAGGTCATGAGTTCAATTCCCAGCAACCACATGGCGGCTCACAACCATCTATAATGAGATCTGGTGCCCTCTTCTGGCCTGCAGGCTTTCATGCAGGCAGAATATTGTATGAACACAATAAATAAATAAATAAATAAATAAATAAATAAATAAATAAATAAATCTTAAAAAAGAACCCCCCCCAAAAAAAAGAAGAAGAATAGAGAACTTAATTGAATAGTGCAACGAAGTACGCACACACCTCCTGTCACCCTCCTCAAATGAAATGAACGGAACCTAAATTCATAAATGGCTAGCCTTGTGGATAGAGGTAGGTGAACTGGGGGCATGTACTCTCATGTCTGGGCACCATGAACCAAGCGGGTGGCATCTTACCTGTCCCTCAACTGTCTCCTCACTGGAGTCTGAAGGAGATCCATTTAATGTCCTAGTGATTCTGGAGATATCACCCTCAAGATCTGCAACCTGATGCCCCAAGACAGCGGGATTTATACCTGCATAGCAACAAACGACCACGGCGCTGCGTCCACGTCGGCCACAGTTAAGGTGCAAGGTATGCTGTGTGCGCTAGTGCCCCCCCCTCTCTCTCTCACACACACACACACACACACACACACACACACACACACACACTATTTTAAAGTTAAACCTTAACTATAGCAAAAACACAACAATAAAACTTAGCATCTCAACCACTTTTAAGCGGAGAACTCAGTGGCACTGAGGACACACCCACTGGTTTGTGGTCACCACCGCCACCCATCCACATAACTCTCTCATCATCTGTTCCTATTGAACAATGACTCCAGATTCCTCCTCCCCACTTCCCTGGCTGCCCGCGTTCTCCCTCCCCTATTCCTGCCTCCAAGAATTCACATTGGTCATTTTAAGTGAGAATGACCAGGCACCCTGAGACCCTGACCTCGTGGGAAGAAAGATCCCTCGTCAAATTCTAAAGCAAAACCCAGGCCGATGGGAAGAGCAACATGCCTAAGAGCTCCTACTCAATCCTCCAGTGTGGTTCCTGACCAGCTTTCCCCGTGTGTGGCGTTTAATTGAAGGAGGTTGTCGGGCCGCAGGACCCATCTCAGGTCCCATCTCTAGGCCTCTCTTGGGCCTGGAGAAAGGTGCGCTACTTGGACAAGGTTATGCGCCAGATTTGAGTCAGGTTTGCATGTTTCTAGTGCTCCGTGCTACTGTGATGTGCAACTCGAGTTCTGAGAAGCGGCCCCGCCCTGCTGTCTGTCTCCACAGGTGTTCCCGCAGCCCCCAACCGCCCCATCGCCCAGGAGAGGAGCTGCACCTCCGTCATCCTCCGCTGGCTGCCCCCGGTCAGCACCGGGAACTGCACGATTTCGGGGTACACGGTGGAGTACCGCGAGGAAGGTGTGTAGCGCTGCTCTTCTTCTGTGTTTGCCTCTCCTCGGGAGGTCTAACCTGAGACTTCATATATATCCTCCAGTTCACCGCAATCAGCCTGGCTTTGTGCACCCTGGGAGCTTAGCGCAGAAGCCTGGGGCCGGGCTGCAGCTGCCTGCCGGTCCACAGGGAAACCTCCCCGGGGCAGCCACTAGGGGGCAATGTGTTTTCACTGCATTGTCCTGCTTACCCTGCTCAATCACACAGATGGGGTGGAGGGAGGGGGGGGGTGGCAACAGAGCCCATTTTACAGACAGGAAGCTAAAGCGTAAAGAAACACAAGGCGGTAGTTAATAGGGGGCTCTGGCTAGTCTGTGGTTTTTCTCCCAGAACAGAAACCGTAGTAGGATGGTCAGAGCTCTACCCCTCCACCACCAGATAAAATCTATAGCATGTATACATACATGATCTTTAATCGTGAGGAAAGAAGGAAGGAAGGAAGGAGGGAGGGAGGGAGGGAGTTAGTTAATTAGTTTAAGCCAGGTGTGGTGGTGCACGCCTTGGGTCCTAACTCGCACTCGGAAGGTATTGGCAGGTGATTCTCCCTGAGTTCAAAGCCAAACCTGGTCTACAGAGTGACTGACCTAGGTCAGCTAGGGCTACATAGTGAGACCCTGTCTCGGTAATAATAAAATCATCATAATAAATAATAACAACAACAATAATAATAATAATGTTTTAAAAAGTGCTTCCAGGCAGTTGGTGCTTGTCGTAACACAGCTCCGAACCACATCCCGACTTACCCAATTGAAGGGAAAGCACCTGCTTGCCCACCCCCTGCTTGCCCACCCCCACCACCCCATGCCCGCCCCCACCCTCCCACCCCCGCTTGCCCCCCACTGCTTTCCGTTACTATCATTATCTTCATTCTTCTCCCTGTGAATCGGGAGCTGTGCCGTTATGAGACTCTTTATTTCCGCCTGTTTCTGAAGCTGCCTGCAGCAGGGTGTGGAGGGCCAGCGTGGGTGTCACGCTGAGCCTGGGGACCTGCTTCACTCATGTCCGTGTTCTCTTGGAATCTAAGCCTCGTAGACAAACCGCTTAGTGTTTCTGAGGCCCTCCCTCTTCCTCCGTCCAGTAAGATCAGTGCCCCCTTCTCCGCCGGGTTTCTGTGAACTGTAGCTAGAGTGAAAGAATTGTGCCATGCCCTGGAGTATTTTCACATGCACATATGCTCCCATTCATGCTCAATTTTGTTTCAGTTTCCAGGGGCATGTTTTCTCTCCTTTGGTTACTGACTTGTATTTTCTTCTAGCCCGATCAAGCTGCCACACGTTCCCATGTAGAGTTGGAGCTAGGTCTTCAATGTGCACGTTTGAGATGGGATGGAGTTCATAGGCCAACTTCTTGCACAGCCTTCATTTAATGTTATTTAGGAAACTGGGCCTAACCCCCCCCCCCAACATTGGACCGCGGACTTTCAGAGCCTGACAACGACCACACTGTTCTTTGAACTGATTCTGTCCATTCTCCCATCCTTGTTTGCTGAAGGCCTTTGAAACAATGTCTCTTAAACTCTCTCCTTTTCCTTGGAACTGCGCCCCTAGGTTCCCAGGTCTGGCAGCAGTCTGTCGCTTCGACCTTGGACACTTACCTCGTCATTGAAGACCTTAGTCCTGGATGCCCTTATCAGTTCCGGGTCAGTGCCAGCAACCCTTGGGGAATCAGCCTTCCCAGTGAAGCCTCGGAGTTTGTGCGCCTTCCAGAGTACGGTGAGTCCCAGCAAGGTCCGGACCGCCAGCCAGCAAAAGCATGCTAGTCAAAAAATCATCGGCCTCTCTGACCCCCACGGGAGGTGACCTGGGGCTGCATGGCAGCTTCCATCAGGTCACCTCTGAGAGACCGATGGAGTGTCTCCAGGAGGTCTATCGGAGCCAACATTAGCTCTACCACCATTGCTGGCCCTCGGCATTTTGGGGTTCCTCGGGGGAACTCGAGGGACAGGCAGGAGAGACCTGTGTCCCAGGGTGCTTTCTGGCTCTGGCCCTTCTCTCAGACCTCTTATGGAATTGACAGTCTGTTTTCCCCTGGGTGCCTCTGGCAGGCCTCTGTAAAACAGAGAGATGTGCTAGCAACTTAAAACGAGAGGAATACACTACCAGATGAAACGCTGATATTTGCACACACACACACACACACACACACACACACACACCACCCCCGCTTCCAGAATTTAGTTTCCAACATGGATCTGTTTTATCTCCATAAAATAGAAATTGACTAAGACATATATGTAACTAACTAGAAATGGATATTTTGCCCACCTTGCCCTCTGACCCACCTACTCTGCCCGTCTTGATCCTGTAGGCATTTTAAAAGAGGAAATTTGCTGGTCTGAAGAGATACCCATTGGTGACACTCTAGGCAGTGCACAGAAGTGACGTGTGTATGCTGAGGACAAGACAGGAAAGGGTGGGAGTGTCACCCTACTAAGAAAGCAGCAGACTTGTGTCCCTGTGGGTTCAAGGAAGTCTAGAGTCCCCATAGGGCCTTGGCCAAAAATGCCCGCAGTCTCAGGTCATGGCCAGCCCAGACAGTGCCTGCCAGTGACCTTGACTTGTTCTCACAGGCGTGTGAGAAAACCTCACAGGCGTGGAAAACCTTGGCCCTGGATCCATCCATACATCCTCAAAATTCATTGTGGGCATGTCACCAGCTCAGGTTCTGGGAGAGCTGAGGTGACTGACCAGTGTGGAGTCTAAAACATTGAGTTGCTGATATGGGTTCCCTTCTTTCCAAGCCACCAACTCAGTGTGGCTTGGGATGGCCACCATTTTTGTTCTGTTACTTCTAAGACCGGACGGATCCCCAGCAGACAATACAAATCCCTATGGGTGTGTGTGTGTGTGTGTGTGTGTGTGTGTGTGTGTGTGTGAAGAGAATTAACACGTCATACAAGGTCAAGCTGAATCTCCAAATCACCCACAAGAACCAATTGTGGATGAAGTTGAATTATCCCATATACAGGGTAAACTTGCCCAAGGCTGAGGACAGTGGTGCCAGGCAGAGAAATCTCTAGAAGGCTTTGCTCACAAGTGTTTCCTTTTTTCTTCTGTGACATTCAGCTTGTTCATTCTCTCTGCGTCCTCCGTGATCCTCATTTTCACTGGCTTTTCTCCTTCTTCAAAGTGCTCTCATTCCCCCTTTCTACGTTTTCTCTATCGTTCTGTGACGCTACATTTCTGATCGTGTCCCGTGTTCTCCCTTTGTTTGAGGAGCTGACAGAGAGTGTCTGTCTGACCCTCCCATATCAGTTCCCCTCAGACATTTTAAAAATAACATTCCAGAGCATCACAGCCTTTTCCCACTGGGAGGTCTCCATATTTGTCATAGGAATGGGCTATTTCCCTTGGCTTATTATGCTGGATTGTCTTTGTAAAGCTTTGCTTTCTTTTCATGTGACATCTACAATGTCACTTGTGGATTCTCCCTCTCCCAAAGATGCAGCTGCTGATGGTGCCACCATTTCTTGGAAGGAGAATTTTGATTCTGCTTATACTGAACTGAACGAGATTGGCAGGTAAGGAAGGATACCAGCCACCTCTCAACAGAAGAATGATCAGTTTGGTTTTGTTGGTCTTTCTTTTTTTAAAAAAAAAAAAATGGATTTTTGAGACAGTGTTTCTTTGTGTATCCCTGGCTGTCCTGAAACTCGCTCTGTAGACCAGGCTGGCCTTGAACTCACAGAGATCCGCCTGCCTCTATCTCCCGAGTGCTGGGATTAAAGGTGTGTACCACCACTGTCCCAGCTGATGTTTCTATCTTGTGTAGATGCATTCTCTCTGTAGATGGAAAACAGCTAGTGTGTTCCTGGGACTTTTCTATTATTCTTTTTCTTTAACTAAGTTGGAAGCTAGCCTCATCCACTCTTAGCCTTTCATTTTCTAATATAAGATTTTAAGACTCCAATTTTTCCTAAAAATGTAATTTTAGCTACATGTCCCAAGTTTGATATATGATATTTTCTCTTTTATTTAAGTTTTATTTATTTATTACATATACAGTGTTCTGTCTACATGCCAAAAGAGGGCACCAGATCTCATTATACATGATTGTGAGCCACCATGTGGTTGCTGGGAATTGAACTCAGGACCTTTGGAAGAGCATCCAGTGCTCTTCACCTCTGAGCCGTCTCTCCAGCCCTGATATATGATATTTTCATTATCATTGTTTCTAGGTTTTTTTTTTAACTATAGTTTAGTTTTTGAGCCAACTATAATGGGTTACAAATTACATAAAATGCTTTAATATGTATGAGATTTTAAATTATATTTTGTTACTCATTTCTAATTTCATTGCACTGTGGTCAAAGAACTTGTTCAGACTTCCTCTGTGGGTAAAACATACCAAAATTTTGTAAAAAAAAAAAAAAAAAAAAAAAGTCTTATGTATTCAGGCTTAGTGGCTAAGAGCACTGGCTGCTCTTCCAGAGGACATGGATTCAATTCCTAGCACCCACATGGCAGCTCACAACCATCTGTGACTCTAGTCCCAAGGGTTCTAACACTCTCTTCTAGCCTCTGGGAGCATGGCACACACATGATGCACAGACATAAATGTAAGCAAAATAGCCATACACATAAAATAAAAATAAAGGAGAATTTTGAAAGTTTCATGTATTCATTTTCTTTTTTTTTTTTTTTTTTTTTTTTTTTTTTTTTTTCGAGACAGGTTTCTCTGTGTAGGTTTGCCTTTCTGAGCTCATTGTAGCCAGCTGGCTCAAACTCACAGAGATCCGCTGCTCTGCTCCGAGTGCTGGGATTAAAGGCGTGCGCCACCACCCGGCTTTACTTTCTTTTTTAAATGAATTTTATTTATATGTATGACTATTTTGCCTGCACGTATATCTGAGCACCACATACATGCCTGGTCCCTGCAGAGACCAGAAGAGGATGTTGGATCTCCTGGAATTGGAGATAGGATAGTTATGAGCTACCACATGCGTGCTGGGAACTGAACATTGGTCTTCTGTAAGAACAACGGTGCTCTTAACTACTGAGCCATTCTCCAGCTCCATCATTGTGTATGGAAGTATATTCTTCTTGGAAAAGAAAATAAACCCATTTGTACTGTTCAAAATGGCATAAAAATAACTTGACTAAAAAAAATATTCTAGTTGACATTTGGCATCTCAAAGAACCCTAGGATGCTGAGGAAGGAGAGTTGGCTTTTAAAAAAATATATATTATTATAATTAAAAGTATAAAAGGAAGGCTTTCTTTTTATTTTGTTATATTTAGGATGTATGTGTATGTATTATGTGGGGTGTGTGCACACGTGCCCCTGTGTGGAGGTGAGAGAACAGTTTGTGGAATCGGTGCTCTCCTGATTTTCTGTGAACTCTAGGCACCAAGCTCAGACTGTTAGGCCTATCTCTTCAGACAGCAGGTGCCTTATCCACTGAGCCAAACCACTGGTCCCAGAAGGAAAGCGCTCTCTTTTGTTTTTATTTCATGAGTACGGCTAAGTGCCTGCGTGTATATACCTGCATCTCATGTGGGTCTGGTGTCTGAAGAGTCCAGAAGAAGGTGTCAGATACCTTGGAACTGGATGCTCGAAATCCAACCCAGGTCCTAACCTATCCCTCCAGGCCCAGAAAGATGTCTAATACTGCTTGACAGCGCTTCTTCAAATGCTTGGGGCCAGAAATATTTTTGCACTAAGGATTTTGAGGAACGTGTACATGTACACAGTGAGATGTCTTTAGGAGGGAACCCAAGTCCAAAAAAATGTGCCCATATTTCACGCACAGCTCTGCTATGTCTAGTGAACCTGCATTTTAACTGTCACTCATCATGTGAAGTCAGGTATGGAACTTTCCACGGTGTTCTCATGTCTGCACTCAAAAGGTGTCAGATGTTAGGGCATTTTGGATTTTGGATTTTTGGATTAGGGACACTCAACCTGTAAGATGTTACTGTCTTGGCGATTCCAGTGAGCATGTTCACGTGCATGCGCACACGAGTATGCTTGAGCATGCACACATACCCTATAACATATTCTGGCAAATGACGCCCTGCTGACTGGTGGACCTTGGTAAACTTTTTCCCCTTTTGTCTCTCAGAGGCCGTTTCTCTATTGTAAAGAAATGCATTCACAAAGCTACCCGCAAGGATGTTGCTGTGAAATTTGTGAGCAAAAAAATGAAGAAGAAGGAGCAGGCTGCCCATGAGGCTGCCCTGCTTCAGCACCTGCAGCATCCCCAGTACGTCACTCTCCACGACACCTACGAGTCCCCCACGTCCTACATCCTGATTTTGGAACTGTGAGTACAGGGATCATATCTCTAGTGTGGTCCGCCTCTGCCTGGGTTATCCATTGCCTGCAATTAATGGGAAAAGAGTCACGTTTTGCACCGTGATTTATGGTGTACAAAGGGCTACATGAGCCATATGCTCTTTCGCCTCCTGTTTTATATAAATGTAGGTGCCATTCTACAGACTAGACAATCAAGACTAGAGAAGGTCTTTAAAGTTAGCTCTACAAAAGTATGGTTGGAGAAATGGGCCTTGAACCCACATCTTCTCACTCCACTTTTCCGTATTTTTCTAAGTTTTATTTCGTTTTTTTTTTTATATTTGTGGGGTACAGTGTTTCATTGCATATATACACTGTGTGATCATCAAATCAGGATGTTAATATATCCATCACCTTAAACATCCATCATTTCTTTGTGATAAAAACATTTTTTAAAAAACTTCTCTAGCTATTTGAAATGCATTAACAGTTCATATTGTTAACTATAGTCACCATACTATAGACTAGATCACCAGAACTTATTTCTTTCCCCTAGCTGTAATCTGTGCTCATTTCTCACTTGCATTTTCGTTTTATCCCTATTGTGTGCTCTCAGGCTTGGCTGACATTTAAGAAGGGTTTACTAGTAGAAGGCTGATGGACAGGAGTGGAGTTGGAATGAGAGGGGTTTGTCTACAAATCAATAGCCACAACACTACCCTATTCTTTCGTGGTAGAATTTTCCCTCCAAGATATTCCAGGAATGACAGATTATCTAGATAATAAATATAGAAAGACATAGCTCTTATCCTTTGAGGCCGTAAGTCCAACAGTTAAGAACAAGAAATAGCTGGGCAGTGGTGGCACATGCCTTTGATCCCAGCACTGGGGAGGCAGAGACAGGTGGATTTCTGTGAGTTTGAGGCCGGCCTGGTCTATAAAGTAAGTTCTAGGACAGCCAGAGAGAGCTACGCAGAGAAACCCTGCCTCAAAAATCAAACAAACAAAAAAGACCAAGAGATAAATAATACTTTAACTATGGCATGGGAAATGCTAGGAATCATACACTAGACAGAGCTGTGAGAACACACAACGGTGCTCTGTTGGATGTGACTGTCACAGAAGATGTGTGAGAAGCCAGGCCTGAGCAGAACCACGAGCTGAATCTTGCTCTGCTGTGGGTCTCCTGTAGTGGTCGGTAGGGACTGCTGGTGGAACCCTCCTTGTCCAGGCAATTGAGATGTTGAGTCTCTGGTCTAGGAAGGATGCAGACTAGGGAACAGCCCAAGACGGGTGGGGCGGCTGATGCTTTGTGGGTTTGGAGCAGCGTTGCTGCGAATCCCTCCTAACTTGTTCCAAGGGCCTCTGGGAGTTGCACGTAATGAACCCAATGCTATTCCTCTCTGCTCTGTCTTCTCTCGACTCACACCTAGGAGGTCAGAGGGAGGCAGGGGAGCCTTCCAGGGCCTCCATCTGTTTCTCCTGCCAAGGAAGTCGAAGAGTCTCACAGCAAGGCACAAGCTAGAGGAGAAAAACGAGGACGAGTTATGTGTGTAGGTTTCAGCTGAGTTATCCGTACCCTGGATCACACGCCTTGACATGGGCATTTCCTGAGATGTATCTCAAATGACTCACTGCACCCTAAAGAGTTCGATCACTTCTTGTTACCAAAGGGCGCGGGGAGCCCGGAAGTGGCTACTGTTGACTCAGCACTGCCTTAGTTATTTCTCTATTGCTGTGATAAGACACCATGACCAAGGCAATGTATAGAAGAGTTTATTGGGGGGGGGGCTTACAGTGTCAGAGGGTCAGAGCCCATGGCCATCATGGTGGGGAGCATGGCGGCAGGCAGGCAGGCAGGCATGGTGCCAGCGTGGTAGCTGAGATCTTTACATCCTGCTCCACAAAGCGCAAGGTGGAAAGCTAACTAGGAATGGTAAAGACCGTTGAAAACTTCAAAGCCCACAAGCAATGACACACCTCCTCTAACAAGGCCACACCTCCTAATCCTTCCCAAACAATGACACCAACTGGGGACCAAGTATCCGAACAGACGCTAAGGAGGCCATTCTTGCTCAGTCGCCACAAACGCTTTCTTACCCTGTGGATTATGTCTTAATTCCTCACTGCCTTGCCTGGCTCTCGCACAAGGCTGACAGAGAAGTAGGTCTCGTCTTGTTGTTGCTGCTGTCGCTGTCCTGTGGCTATCCCCACTGGGAAAGACAGTGCGCTGCTTCAGGGAAGCCAAAACACGGAGCGTTTCAGTGATGACCCGCAGCCACCATCTGCTAAGTGGCAGAACCAGAAACCAAATCTGCATCTGGCTGGCTCCACTTACCACATTCCCAGTCAGCCTTTAAAACTTGGCAAGCTGTCAAGAAAGGCAAAGGAGCCGGGCGGTGGTGGCGCACGCCTTTAATCCCAGCACTTCGGGAGGCAGAGGCAGGTGGATCTCTGTGAGTTCGAGGTCAGCCTGGTCTACACAGATCGAGATCCAGGAAAGGCGCAAACCTACACAGAGAAACCCTGTCTCGAAAAACCAAATAAATAAATAAATAAATAAAAAGAAAGAAAGTCAAAGGAGTTAAAAAGAGATCAAATATGCCAAGGGGAAACATATCCTACTTCACATTTTTCCCATCTAAAAACCATTAAAAGTGAAATAATTTTTAAGGTTAAAAAAAAAAATTTCCCTCATCAACCTAACCTTAAAGCCAGGCTAGACCTTAAAGTCAACAAAACAGTATTCTGTAAGCAAGGTTCTAAGGATTTCTGGTGGAGCTTAACACATTTATAGCTTGATTTATTCTAGTTCTGGACGTGACACTCACTTTGGGCTCTGAAATATGTGTGTGTTGCAATACCAATTTCCATTAATAAGAGACATCTTAGAGCCTTTTTAAGCTTTATACACAGGTCGTTTCTCTGTTTTTTCCCAAGCATTCTATTTTCCCTCACCTCCTTGCTTTCAGGATGGATGACGGCCGACTCTTGGACTACCTTATGAATCATGATGAGCTGATGGAAGAAAAAGTAGCTTTCTATATCCGAGACATCATGGAAGCTCTACAGTACCTTCATAACTGCAGGGTTGCACATTTGGACATAAAGGTAATACAAAATCAGCACCTGCTGGAGCAAAATAGCGGAGTCTAACTTACCAGCCATTGCCTTGGAGAATGTACATTTGTATTTCTTTTCTTTTCTTTTTTGTTTGTTTTTGTTTTGTTTTGTTTCAAGACAGGGTTTCTCTGAATAGCCCTGGCTGTCCTGAAACTCACTCTGTAGACCAGGATGGCCTTGAAGTCATAGATCCACCTGCCTCTGCCTCCCAAGTTCCGGGATTAAAGGCATCCACCACTACTGCCCAGGAAAATTTTGTTTTTAATGAAATGCTTCTGTTTTCTTAAAAGGCTATTTATTTTCTTGACTCATTACAAAAACAAAGGCTGGATAAGAAAGCCTGCTATTCTGGAATAGGTGTGTGACTTAGTGGCAGAGCACCTGCTCAGCATGATTAAGGCCCTGGATTGGACCCTTAACATTAGGGTGGGGTAGCATTGGCTGGGTGCAGTGACCTAAATCTTTAAGCCTAGCAATCAGGAGGCAGAGACAGTAGGTTCTCCATAAGTTCCAGGCCAGCCAGAAGTATACAGTTAGCCCTGTATCCGCCCCCGCCCCCGCAACAGCACAATTTTCAATGCCAAACAACTTATCTAAAGTGCCACCTAAACTCAGAGTCTAGTGAGTTCAATGCCATCCTTGGAAGCCTCCTTTGCCTTTGAATGGGGAATATCCAACATGCACAAAGTTTAATGAAGAATAATAGAACTCTGTTTAGCTAGCATATTCCACCTGGTAGTCAACAAAGACCTGATCTTGCTTCTTTTCTCCCTGTCTTGCTGGATCCCTGTAGCCCGAAAACTTGCTCATTGACCTCCGGATCCCAGTGCCTCGAGTAAAACTCATCGACTTGGAAGACGCCGTCCAGATCTCAGGCCACTTCCACATCCACCATCTTCTGGGGAACCCTGAGTTCGCTGCCCCAGAAGTGATCCAAGGCATCCCCGTCTCCCTGGGCACGGACATCTGGAGCATCGGGGTTCTGACATATGTCATGCTGAGTGGGGTCTCCCCCTTCTTAGATGAGAGCAAAGAGGAGACCTGTATCAACGTGTGCAGGGTGGATTTCAGCTTCCCCCATGAGTACTTCTGTGGTGTGAGCAACGCTGCCAGGGATTTCATCAATGTCATCTTGCAGGAAGACTTCCGGAGGCGGCCCACAGCAGCCACATGCCTGCAGCATCCGTGGCTGCAGCCCCACAACGGCAGCTACTCCAAGATCCCCTTGGACACCTCCCGCCTGGCCTGCTTCATAGAACGCCGCAAGCACCAGAATGACGTGCGGCCCATTCCCAATGTCAAGAGCTACATCGTCAATAGGGTGAACCAAGGGACCTAGCCATCCCCAACCCCTGAGGTTTCACATAGAAGTGCGGGTGTGAACCAAAGCAAGACTGAAAGTGTCTGTAAATAACTCTGTTCATCATTTCACTCCATGTGGGTCTCTGGATCGAGAGGTGGTTCTCTTAAACCTTGTCTGTGGTTACGCAGGGTCCCGGCGGCAGAAAAGTGACCCTAATCCCAGGAGCATTCCAGAAGGTCATGCTGAAGAAGTAAAGATGCAGAGTTGCAGAAAGTATTTAAAAAAGAAAAGGGCAAGGCTGACAAGAAAGTAGTTGGTATAAAATTTTAATTGTACATTCCAAAATGAGTGGTTCAGTGGGCAAACCGTCCACCCACTGTGAGGAGTATAGTAGGTGTCTGACTCCGTTGAAAATTTAAGCTAAAAGTTCTATTTAACAAAGATGTCAACTATTCTGCTTTAGATGGCTTAGATATAGTTTCTTAACAGGATACATATACACGTACAGTATAATAGATCCCATTCAGGTTTCAGAGTTTTATAATATAGAGGTCTATATGAAATCAATCATAAGTAACTTTGAGTGCTCCCGTTAAAACAGTAATTTATTTACCGAAGCATCGCATTATTTTGACTAAGCACAATTAGATGACGAGTTTTTTAGAGCATTTTATAAATCTTGTATAGAAATCTTTTATCAGAACCTGTGTATTAAGAGAAGCAATGTGACCCTTTGCAATCTGTGAATTAGATTTTTCTTTGTCCTCCATTATGGGTTGTTTGAGTAAGATAGGTTCTGTTTATCAAAAGATCCCCCCTGAACTCACTGACAGCTCAGAGTTCCTCCTGTGGGAAAGTCAGGAAGTAAGTCCAAATCTAGTAAGTGTTGGGGGCTGGTTTTATGTCCACACCAGGCCTGACATGGGCAAATGTATATCATGAGTTCATATAAAAGGGCACATGGAAACTTTTCCTACAGTTCCTGTGAACAATGGAGCAGCTCTTTCTGGTTGCATAGCTGTAGAATACAGTTTCCAGAAAGTTAGCTTGCTTTATTCCTAACCCCTCATGAAGCTTCGGGTGCTTACCAAAAGGAGGCAGCCATATAAGCCTTTTAAAGGCTAGTCCTAAGTCCTTTCTGAAGCCATGGAGCAAAGCCTGACCCATCACTCTAACACAGCATGGGTTTTTAACTGGGATAGCAATACCTATCACCACACAGCCACCAACATCTCTGGACTAAAAGGATTAACTGTATTCTGAGGCCAATGCTGCTTTCTCCATACAAGATTATTGACTGCCTGGTGCCCTCTTAAGGGAAATCAAATTAACCAGGGCATTTCATGGTTTGTTTTTTGTTTTTTGTTTGTTAGAGGGGGATGGGAGAGTTTTTGTTATATTGTGTTTGTACATGATCCACCCTTTGTTTTCTAGAGTGTGTTTAAAAAAATGCTTTTAGGCAAATAATATTCTAAAACTATAACTCCAGTGTTTATGTAAATCAGGCTTCATGTCATCGTGTCTCTCCTGCTAGTGGGATTGAGAAAATTGAAATCATGTAGCACAAAGTGCAATCAGAGAATTTGGGAAGGGAAAATAAGCTGCAGAATTATTTTAACAGTTTAAAGAAGAAATGATGGGAACAGTCTGAACTTTAGTGTATAAAAACACTTATTCCCATGGTGGAAATACAGAATTAAAATGCTTATCATTCCCCCCACACACACCCCACCCCCATTGGTTTCAAAGTCAAATTTCTCATCATCCACCCTCCATCTTATCTCATCCAAGATTATAGAGTAATAAATTAATAGAAAGTAAAAGCAATAAGATTAGATAGCATCTAGTATCTTGGGGATTAACCAAATATATGGAAACCGACTCTGACTGTATCATTTCCTTGTCTTCGGGTGTCCCTGGGTCATCAAGCCTCACCCCCTCAGAGCTTGCTAGCTCTCCACACTCTTCACTTAAACTGTGATGTATACAAACATAAAACCATATGATATGATATTTTAAAACATGCTTACTAAAGCTTTCTTTTAGTAAACATGTCTTTATTATGAAGTATAACATGAAGGAGGAAGGCCTGAACCCAGAGGACTTGTTGTGGGATAAAGTGCAGGCTCTGAGGACTGCAAAGACCCAGAAAGAGACGTAGCCAGGTCTGTGCATTATGGCTGCCTCAAAAGAAGGGCTTCTTGCAGAGCCAATTAGAATTGTTATGGCTGGCTGAGTTTCTGCTAGGGAGGAAAAGGGTCTAGAACAGTGATCAGAAGCCACGGAAGGGTCAGTTTGAAAGCACGTGCTGGGGGTGACAGAATGCTAGGCAGAGCCAAAGTTTTCCCAGCCATGTTTGTGTCAGGGTTGGGATGATCTAGATGTGGGCCGCATGGAACTGTCCCGAGTACACAGAGAAGACAGGAAAGGATAGACAGAAGGGAAAGGAACGTGGTTGGGTTAATGGCAGTCCCACTCCAGCTGTCAGAAGAGGGACAAACTTCAGAGAGGTCCTAAGAGAAAGGGAACGCACTCTCTATATTTTGATGGCTGAAATGAAGAGGGGGGCTCCCGTCTGCAGAAGCACTTGGGTCCCTCCACCAGGGAACAAGATGGTCTTGGCTCAAGAACTCTCCCTAGCAAGCTGGGAATTAGGGGCACTCCCGTTGACAGGGCTAGGAAATAGAGTTGGGAGTGCAGATGTGCGCAACAGTGGCTGGAGAGGAAGAACGAGGGGCCCTTCTCCTGCACCTGTTTCGGCAGGGAGATTTATCGCTAGGAGAGAAGAGGGGAGAGGAGAGGAGATCTTCCAGCCCCCCTATCATCCCAGTTGTTCTCACTGCGGGTGAACTGCCGGCTGACCCCAGGAAAACAGTGCTCGTGAAAGTCGCGAGGAGAGTCGCAGGTTTCTTGTTTGGCACATAGTCATTCTTCCAAGCTCTTTTGTTTTGTGTTAAAAGGGTGGGGTACAGAGTGATGGAAAAGATCAGAGCCAACCCACGATCCCGGATGAGAAATCTAATCTTTTTTTTTTTTTTTTTTTTTTTTTTTTGGCGCCTCTTACATTTGTTTCAAAGCAAACAGATTTCTCTCCACTTAGAACTGAATGTGGTAAAAACTGTTAAGAAAAACATCGTAATGTTGGATGTAGCCTTCAGCTGTCTCCCAGCTACAAGCCACCCAAGTGCGGGTGGAGGAGGAGGAGGCCGAGGGGAAAGCTGGCGTCGCAGCTTTGTGCTTCACAAAGCCTTTATAAATAGTAGTGCCTTTCTGAGGGGAGGAGGGGAGGGAAGAAGTTCGATTGCATTTAGATTTGCTGATACTGCAGAATTTCTTCCTTAGGTCTTAAACCTTGACATGAAAGGTTTAAATGTCTTTTAAACGAAAACATCTGAGTGTAGGACGGGACCAGGTGTTTTTGAGCGTTGATCTCAGCTACTCCAAATTCATTCTTGTGTCTGCTCCACGTCCCCATTAATAAAATGGAATTTGGAGAGAGAGCGAGAGAACATTAATCTCTTAAGAATGTTTAGGAAAATGTCCTAGTTGACACATCTCTAAAATATTTTGATTTCCTTAAAGTGCTACACACTGCCAGTGCTAGAATTTTATTGACAGTAACTTTGAACATTCCAGTTTCCCACGGTCTTTATGTTTGGATACGATTTACAAACTCATGAGGTTAAACACTGTCAATTGCTTTTCATTGGAAGTTCTGAGTGCTCCTCGTCTACATGTTTTTGGCCTTAACTTATAATTTCCACCCTTTAAAAGGTTGTCTACAGAGAAGGGTTAGGAGAACTGATGAGGCTTTAAATGCCCATAGGTTCTTTTCTCCAGTATTTCTTATGTCAGAGTCTGATGCCTTCCAAAATATCCAGCCATCCCCTTCTCTTCCCAAGCTATATGCTCTGGGAAAAATCTGAACAAAGAACCCAAACAGTTACTTTCCTCACTGAGAGGGCAGATGTGAGGATCAAACATCCTCCCATGTCACAATTCATTTCTTTAGGAGCCTCCAAGAATCTGCTAGAAAAGGCAAATGGTGTGCATGGGGGTGGGTGGGAAGTAGGGGGAGATGGATTGGCCCTAGAGAAGGAGAGCTTTGGTTCTGGTCTTTCCAGACTAGTCTTCTCTTGTCCCCAAACCTCCATGCCTGGGAGCCACTCACTACTTCTTTTTTTTTTTTTTTCTTGCCTATCTGGAAGAACATGGAAATTTAGATCTGTGAGAATAAGTGGGAGAAAATAAGATATAAAGTAAACGGTGGTTATTTTTCTGTGTTAATTGAAACTCTCTCTTCTATACCTGATGGGGAAAATCTATTGACCACAAAGGGTCTCTGTAGTAGACAAAGGACTCACTCACCACATCATCCTAGGGTAGCCCATGAATTGTACTGGGTGAGTTTTGAGGAATATAGACCATATTCCTTTCTTGCCTGGGTAACATTCCAATAGAGTCTGGATCAGGCAAACTTATATAAGCTTTCAACAGATTTATTTGTAAAAAGCACCTCATGATTTTTCTTTGCTATTTAAAAATCTAAATACCTTTGGGGAAGGAATTATTAGACCCAGGATAAGCTAAAAGAAAAGCTCACATAGATTCCACCAACAGAAAAGAAGATACAGGATAATAATGATTTTCTGAAAACCCTAAGGCTCTCATGGTCTCATTCATTCTAAAGAGCTCAAAAGGGCTGAAATGTTTTTCATGAAAAATCTATAAGGAAATAGAATACAGAAATATTATATGGCCATATTTTTTATGAAAGACATTTTTCTTATTTTTTAATATAAGTTGAAGCTACAGGAGAATACAGTCTTTCTACTACAGTGCTTTCATCTTTAAATGATATTAATTAAAAGCCTAAAGTTAACAATCCCAGGCTATATTGTCTTTTTCTATTAGCCTGTTTGCTAAGACATTCCAAACTGTGGTCAGATTTAGTTTTTATCCATATGAGCAACCTAACGGTTTAGTCAGATAAACCTCCTTCAGTGAACAGGGAAGAGCAAGAAAATGCACAAGTAGCAAGTCTTGGAATTCCTGAGAGTTAATTTAACCAGGTGAATTTGCCAGTCCAGGGATAGGCGTTGCATGAATTCCCCACTTCCATCAAGAACTAAGTCCGAATCCTGGAGTCCCTGGAGACCGTTACTGTGATGAACCTGAAGTTAATAAACCATTTGTCTTCTCCTGCTAACTTAAGCCATATCTATCACCTCTGTGTTTGATTTCTTTTTTTTTTTTTAACCCTGGTGCTTTTACTTCTGTTTCTGCCAGACATTAGACTACTGTGGGGAAGTAAATAAAACTGGGAGAGGGACAAACAGACTGTGAAAAACTAAGCATACCCTTGAGAATGCTATTTATGTAGAGAACAGCATCAATTGAGGGCACACTGTTGGAAAATATGGATATATGTACATCTGTACATGTATATAGTGTATAATATGTATGTATATGTTATTGCTCATATGCAGAAATCTATCCATTGCAGGCAGGCAGCCCAGGTGGGTCAGTTTTTCTACTGGAAAACCATTTAAGATCATTCAAAAACCGTTAGGAATAATACATGGAGAATTCTAGTCACATGGGAATTAATTTGATGTCTTTTGAAGTCCACATGGCCAATGAAACAAATTATGAAACACATTGGGACCATTATTTATGTGATTCTGTTTACTCAGAATTCTAAATTTGAGTTCTTTAGAGTGTGCGTGTGCGTGTGCGTGTGCGTGTGCGTGTGCGTGTGTGTGCGTGTGTGTGTGTGTGTGTGTGTGTGTGTGTGTGTGTGTGTTTGTTGTTGTTTTGATTTTGAGACAGGGTCCCTTTGTGTAGTCCCTGGCTGTCCTGGAGCTCACTCTGTAGACCAGGCTGGCCAGAGATCTGCCTGCCTCTGCCTCCCAAGTGCTGAGATTAAAGGCATGTGCCATCATGCCTGGCCTATCTTTGAATTTTAATACCTGATTTGCAAACTGTGCCCACACTTTTTGGTTTTGAGTGATCCCTTCCCCCAAAGTTTTATGAGAATTTGTGGTGGGCTCCTCTGGCCATTCAGATAAAAGGCCTTATTCATAAGTGGACAGGTTTCCCCATAGGGACCATTACACATATACATATAAGTACATACTTCCATCAGGCTTGTAACAATTGATTCAAAATCACTCCACAGTATTGGTAAATAGCTCTATATTTTCAAGGTGCAGAAGAATTCCACAGCCTTAATTAGTTCAGTGTCTTGCTGTCTGCCTTAAGTGTATCTTCTGGGGTTTTGGATTTTGGTTGTTTTGTTATTTTAAATTTCCCTGCAGTTGTTCATTTTGTATGCACACAATGTTGTTTTGTAAAGGTAGGTTGTAAATATTTTATTTGTAAGTTAGAATCACTCATGTGTAATGTTGTAAAGTGCCGACCTGCTGTCTTGTTATTATTACTGCAGTAAATGTTATAAGTTGTGGATGAAGTTTCAAAATGTACATTTCATATGTTATGCATTCCTATAAATATAATATACTGAAGATACTATTTTTAGTTGCCTGCCCCCCTTAAAAATGTTATAACATTTATTTGTATGTGTGTGTGTGTGTGTGTGTGTGTGTGTGTGTGTGCGCGCGCGCCTGAGTCCCAGTGTGTATGTAAGAAGGAAATCTGTAGGAGCTCTTGGGTCCAGGAGATTGAACTCAGGTCATCAGGCTTGGTAGCGAGTCCCTTAACCCACTGAGCCAACTCATTGGCCTTGTCTTTTTTTTTTTCCTAACTAAACTCCTGTCCTCCTACCCACCCACCCCAACCCCTGCACTACCACCCCTGAGTAATTTTTTTCCTCTCTTCCTCCCAAATATTTGAAAGCATTTGGCAGGCTTAAAAAAAAAAAAATCCAGCTGGGCAGCAGCAGTGGCACACACCTTTAATCCCAGCACTCAGGAGGCAGAGCCAGGCAGATCTCTGTGAGTTCGAGGCCAGCCTGGTCTACAGAGCGAGATCCAGACAGGCACCAAAACTACACAGAGAAACCCTGTCTCAGGAAAAAAAAAAATCCCATTAGTGGTCTAGCAAGATGGTCCAACATATAATAGCGCTTGTTGTGAAGCCTGAGGCCCTGAGTTTGATCCACAGGACTGCATAGGGAAAGGAGAGAACTGACTCCCACTGGATCTCACGGGTTTGTGCATGCTGGTAGCAGTCCAGCCATCTGGGAGAACCCATACAGGCATGATCGAGCCTTCAAAGACTGCAGGTGCTGCACAGGTAGGAATGAGATGGATCTATAGTTCCCTGTCCATCAGCAGCATCCAGAGATGAAGGTTGTTTTGATCTGGCAATAAGAACAAAATGTTCGAATTCTATTTAACCAAGGCTTTATTGCACTTACTAGTAATCAGAGAGTAAAACTATGAGTTTTACTGCATGTGGTGGTGAATGCTGTTAATCCCAGCACTCGGGAGGTGGAGGCAGATGGATCTCTGTGAGTTCGAGGGTAGTCTGGTCTACATAGTAAAGTCTAGGCCAGCCAGGGCTACACAGGGAAAACCGTTTCAAACACAAAACAAACAGGGATGTATGGGTTTTTCACACCAGAAGTTCAGCAAAATCTCCTTAGAGAAAACAGAATACAGAAATTAAATCTCAGAATCACTTTGATAAGCATGGTCATTTTGTAGTTTCTCTTCTCTCTCTCTCTCTCTTCTCTCTCTCTCTCTCTCTCTCTCTCTCTCTCTCTGTTTTTCAAGACAGGGTTTCTCTGTGTTACAGCTCTGGCTGTCCTGGAACTCACTCTGTAGACCAGGCTGGCCTCAAAATCACAGAGATTCGTCTGCCTCTGCCTCCCAAGTGCTGGGATTAAAGCCATGTGCCACTTCTGCTTGGGGTGGGGGTGGTATTTTCTTTAAAATAAGGCAAATACAGCCTTAAGGGATTTTATATTATTATTATATTTATTATTATTGACACAGTCTCACTAGTGACCCAGGCCAGCCTTCAACTTGCAATCTTTCTGTCTTTCTTTTCTTTTTTTTTTTTTCCGAGACAGGGTTTCTCTGTGTAGTTTTGGTGCCTGTCCTGGATCTCGCTCTGTAGCCCAGGCTGGCCTCGAACTCACACAGATCCACCTGCCTCTGCCTCCGGAGTGCTGAGATTAAAGGTGTGCACCACTGCTGCCTGCCCAACTTGCAATCTTTCTGCTTCAGGTTCCTAAGTAGCTAGGGCTACAGGTCTGCACCACCAGAGCTAGCTAAGGGATTTGTAAACCAAATATGCTTGGGTTTTCGAGCTGCCCAACATTATTCTTCCAGATAGCCTGACACTGTCAGTTAATTCTCCCTAACTCCCCTCCTACCCTTCTTCATCCTCAGCACTTCAGATGGTGTTAAGGGAAATAAGCACGTTTCTCTGCCAGCACCAGAGTGAACAAAGACCTGCTTTATATTTCTATGTGCAAATTTCTGTGAAACAAAGACCTGCTTTATATTTCTATGTGCAAATTTCTGTGAAACTTGTGAAACACAGTTCTGTGAAACACAGCCCGCTGCTGTGAAGTTAATTCAAGAAGGGAGTCACAAGCCCGATCTTAGAGAACTTTTCTAAGTGGAGAAACCCTGAAAGCGTTTAGGGAAGTGGTGGCTAACGGGCGATAAGATAATTACTATGATAAGATAATCATGGTATGAGGATCACTCCCGGAAGCGCTAAGCTTCAAAAACCAAACCGAACAAACAAAAACGAGCAGGGCCTAGAGACTCCCTTCGGATAAACGGAGCATCAATCCACCTTGGAGGTTTTTCAAGCCCAGCGCTCCAACCAGGAAGCGTAAGCCCAGACCCCTGCGGTCCAGGCCGGAAGGGGAGGCGGAAGAGGCGGGGCGTCTCGCTGACGCCACGGACCCCAAAGCGCTTGAGCTTCCAGAGCGGACTGAGCGGCGGGGAGTATGGCGGTCGCCAGCGAGTCTCTGGGCCTCTTGGTCTCCGAGCTGTACGACGTGCAGGCGTTCAAGTTCGGGAGCTTTGTGCTGAAGAGCGGGCTCACCTCCCCTGTCTACATCGACCTGCGGGGCATCGTGTCCCGCCCGCGTCTTCTGAGTCAGGTACCAGCCCCGAGGGACGGGATGGCTCCGGGTGGCGGGAAAGGAGAGCGGGAGATGGCGCGGGGTGGCCGGAGTCGGGGCATGAAAGAGAGCCACGGAGCAGGCAGGTAAGCCCTCCGTCTTGCTGGTCTGGAGAGCCTGTGGAGGGGCACGGAGGCCGGCAGCAGTCGGTTCGGGCTCCTTGGGACCTTGCCCTTGACCGACCCGAGTCGACACGTGCGCTGCAGGAGTCGGGGAGTGTGGAGAAGCCCTGGAGTGAGGTCTGTGTACTTAACCCCCAGAAAGAGAGACGTAGGAAGGGACAAAGGCGGGAGCGTGGAGGGATCGTAGTTGGTCAACAGGCTCGATGTAGTTGTGTATGGCCAGTAGCAAGACGTTAAAGCCATGTGGTGGGCGCCAGGAAGGAAGATTTCTTTTTCTGAGTAATTGGGGGTAAACTAGACCCGTTAGAGAGGTTTCTAACCCGGTGCTTCCCAAACCTTGGTTGGGTTGTGTAGGAGTCGCCACAACGTCGGCCGTGAGAAAGTGCGTTTCTAGCATAACACGCTGCCAGCTCAAACTGCAGATGTAGAACTTTGAGTAGAAGGGTGGACATGCTCAAGTGTTGCTACCAACTCCGGGTGCGCGTTGAGCCCTGGGAAGTTTTTAGTACATGTATTGTAGTGTGTGTTTGCGTGCATATATATGCGGGCGTGCATGTCCCGTGGTACACCTGGGAAGGTCAGAGACAACTTTCAAGAGTGTGTGCTCTCCTTCCGTCCTGAGGGTTGTAGGGAATGAATTCAGGTGGTCGTCGTGAGGATTGAAGGGAATGGATTCAGGTGGTCGGACTAGGTAGAAAACAGCTTTACTGGATGAGTTCCTTTGCCTGCCAGAATTGTTGAAATAGCACTAGGGAGCTGGAGGCAGAAGTTAAAGGTCACCTCAGTCGCTGTGTAGTTGGTTTGAGGTCAGCCTGGACTACGCGAGACCCTCTTTCAAAAGCAAACAGACTAGCCGAATAGTAATGTTACTAGTGGCGCTAGCCTGTTGGCTATTATAACTGTAGAATATTTCAACATCACAAAGTTATGTCAAGAACATACGTAGTCAGCATGGTTGTGCATGCCTGTAATTCATGCGTTTGGGAAGTTGAAGCAGAATTGTGAATTTGAGGTCAGTCTGGGTTATCCTGAAAGATCCTGTTTCCAAAAAACAATCCCAACCACCCCCACCCCGAATGTAACTCTTAGTACACATGGGGTTTGTTTTGTGGGGTTTTGTTTGTTTGTTTGTTTTTTGGGGTTTTTTTTTTTTTTTTTTTTTGGTTTTTGGAGACAGGGTTTCTCTGTATAGCTTTGGTGCCTGTCCTGGAACCCTGTAGACCAGGCTGGCCTCGAACTCACAGAGATCCTCCTGGCTCTGTCTCCCGAGTGCTGGGATTTAAGGTGTGTGCTACCACCACCTGGCGGTTTGCTTCTTGAAAACAACGAAAAATTTTTTTCTGATTATTGTAGATAGACTGAAGCCCTGATTGAGCTGGCTTTTCACCGTCCTGACTCTTGCTATGGTCAAGAATCTTGAAATAGTGTGTTTCATTAGGGTAGAGAAACTGTATTACCCAGAACTTTCTAATGAGCATTTTAGGTTTTAAAAGAGGTTTATGTGAATAGGTGCTCTCAGTATATACACCCACCCCCCAAAGTAATAGATTATATGCTTACTTCTAACTTCCTAGTAAATTGATGTGTGTACAGACAGTTGGAGGGAACCGATAGTATTTATCTCACTGAAAAAAGAATTCCCCATATCTCTTCTTATACTCTATGATTGAAGGTTTGTTTTAGGTATGTGCCCAGACAAATGATAGTGCAAGAAAATCTCTAGCAGACTTAAGATCATGAATTTTTTTTTTTAATTTGGTAGTCTTACATTTCAATTAATATACATCTCAGTTTAGATTCATGTAAAGAAGCATGACAGAACAGTAAAAAGCCCACAGGAAGAAATATGTATTGCAGTATAATAATTCTGTGGACATAGTGAAATTTGAAAAAAAAAAAAACATACATAGTCTATGTAGCATTTGTGTGTATGCCTGTATGTTACTGGGGATTGGTCCCCAGCTATGAGTACACCAGGCATAGTGCTCTATCATTGGACTGCTATCTTCTTCCCATATTCATTACAGATAATGATATTAAAGTTCTGGATATGTTCTTGATTTTAGTACTAGAAATTGCACACTTTACAACTTAAAAACAGTCACAGACTTTTTTAAAAACACTGAAGTAGGAAGCTAGGCATGGGGTGGTACTTGCACATAAAGCCAGCCTGAGGGAGGTTGAGGCCAGTATTGAGAATCTCCAAAACAAACAACTCCCCCCTCCCTTTCAAGAGTAAGTGATAAGAAGAAAATATTTTCAAAAGCTAATTTGGGCCGGGCTGCGCTCCAGCACTCGGAAGGCAGAGCCAGAAGGATCTCTGTGAGTTCGAGGCCAGCCTGGTCTACAGAGCAAGATCCGGGACAGGTACCAAAACTACATGGAGAAACCCTGTCTCGAAAAACCAAAAACCAAACAAACAAAAAAGCTAACTTGGTTTGAATGACTCTTAGGATAGTGTTGGATGGGAGTATGCATTCTAACATTAAAATATGGTTGATTTGGCCTGGCGTGGTGGCAAATGTCTTTAATCCCAGCACTGGGGAGGCAGAGGCAGGAGGATCTCTGTGAGTTTGAGGCCAGCCTTGTCTACAAAGTGAGTTCCAGAATAGGCTCCAAAGCTACACAAAGAAACCCTGTCTCGAAAAACAAACAAACAAAAAACTCCTGTCTTGGACCCCCCCCCCCAAAAAATGAATGATTTATGTAGAAAAGATAAAATAAAATGTATTTCACACAATAGGCTCTATACTTAGAGAAGTGTTCACTGAGGACTTCTTGCAGAGGACCAACCATCCTTCTAGAGAGTCAAGGCATAATGGGAGTCTGGGAGGCATCCTTGGTCTTCAGGGTGGATCATGCTTCCTGACATTTCATGATGCCCTCAGTAGGTCCTGCATCTAGCTGAACTGGTTCATGCTTATGTTTGCATGCCAGGTTTCAAGATTATTGTGATAGGTCTAAGTTGGTTGCTTAATATTTTCTCTCCTGAGCTTAGATACTCAAAAAGTGAATTGTTATAAATAATCCATTTATATCTTAGAATTTAATGAAAATCTCCTCAGGTTTATTTCCATCTCATGCCATTGCATGACTCAAATACCATTCTGAGTAGTTGTAATAATGGAAGCTTATGTGTTCCTTTTCTTACAGGTCGCAGACATTTTATTCCAAACTGCAAAAAATGCGGAGATCAGTTTTGACAGTGTGTGTGGCGTTCCTTACACAGCGTTGCCACTAGCTACGGTTATCTGTTCAACCAATCACATTCCCATGCTCATTAGAGGAAAGAAACAAAAGATTACGGTAAAGTGAAAGTAGCATAAGCCTCACGTTAATGTGTAACCTGTTAGGATGTTGTTCTCTTTCAGGCCCTGATGTTGACTAGAGCTGTTGAATGCTCCTCAGAGGCCTGATGAGCTCTGGAGTTGTTGACTTGCTCCAGAAGACCTTCCTGGAGAGTTTGGGTCTGAAATGCTTTGTGTTGACTGGGGAGTAGAAAGAGAGTGCTTGGTGAACCCTGACCTTTGTATTGGCCCTCCCTCCACCAGCAGAATGGTGGAAGAGCACGTACTTCTAGTATATTTACATTTAAAAGCATGCAGTCCTGAAGAGGAAGAGTACTCTTAGGAAACTCAGAAGACACCATGGGAACATTTTTTTTGGTGGGGTCCATAACAATAGAGTATCACGTAGTTTGCTCTAATACCTCAAAATCAGTCTAAAAATATCAGGGCTGAGTTGATACTTAATGATATTCAAAAATTAATGGGATTTTTGCTTGTTGATATTGATAAGGTAATGTGTTGTTAGTTTTTTAAAGAGGTCTTTGGAGATAAACTGCAGTATCTGAGATTTGCTTCTAAAAGCTGTGAGAGTTCAGTGATACGGCCCAACAGGTAGAGGGGCCTGCAGCCAACCCTGACCGGAGTTGGGGCGCTGGGTTCCACATGGCGGGAGGAGAGCGCCTACAGCTGCAGGTCGCCCTTTGACCTCTACACACGTGCCCACACACATTGTGAGGGGAGGGACGAATAAGGATGTAGCTGTTGGCCATGGCTAAGTGCGGAGTTTCTGATTATACTATTGTGAAGCTAAAAAACAATCTGCTCACGAGGAACGTAGTCGCTTCCTGTGTGTTCACAAATGTTTACCAACCTCATCAGTGTACCTGCAAGTACTCTCTCTGTCCTTTTTCAGGCTAAGACTTAGTTAAACTTACCATTCTTTACGAAATGGGAATGGTGAAAGATGATCTCCTACAGTAAGGCTGGAAAAGAGTGAAAATGACTACCTATTCTGTTTCAAAGTAATAGGCAGTAGAAAATATAGAGTCTCAAAAACTGAATAGGAAACAGAACCCAAGTTACACATTTTGTAGGTTATAGTGAGTCTTAAGGGTAGAGAGTCACAGTGTATAATTCACTGTGGTTACGGTGTCCAGGAAGCAGTGAACTGTTTCCCTTCTGAATTAAGTTTCTATGTTTGTAAGTTGCATGTATCTATGTGTGCCACATGCATACAGTTGTGAGCAGCCATGCGGGTGCTGGGAACTGAACCAGGTCCTCTGTAAGAGCAGCCAGTGCTCTTAAGCGCTGGGCCATCTCCCTGGCCCCTGTTTTGTTTGCTTGAGGCAGGGTTTCACTATATATCTCTGGGTGGCCGTGTGGCCTAGGCTGATTGTAAGGCTCTGTGCAGCCCTCCTGAGTACTAACAGGCACGTGCCACAACTGGCTTTAAACTGCCTTCAAAGAAGCAATTTTTTCAGTTGATCATGAGTGGGAAAGAATGATTTTATTAATGATACTGATTTATTCTGCTTTTCATTATAAGTGATCTTGCTTTAAAAAAAAACCCTCATTTGTCGAGAAAAAAAAGTTTTTATTTACATTTAGTTTTACTGTATATAATTGGCAATTTGGAGATACAGAGGATACTGAACAAAACAATTGTGGCGCATTGAAAAATCAACAGAAAGAGCTTCAAAGTAAATGATCATAAATAAGATTTAGAGAATCTTAACTCTTTAAGTACATAGTAAGCGTAGACTCAGGATATATCTTGAGGTAGCCGAAACGTTTTAGAAACATTTTATATATTTCTTTCAACAGAGGCTTTTCTGTTCTAGGTACCAAGCGTCTTGTAGAAGGAGAGATTAATCCAGGGCAAACCTGTCTGATCATTGAGGATGTCGTCACCAGTGGGGCCAGTGTTTTGGAAACGGTTGAAGTTCTTCAGAAGGAGGGCCTGAAGGTGACTGATGCCATCGTGCTGTTAGACCGGAGCAGGGAGGCAAGGACAAGCTGCAGGCCCAGGGGATCCGTCTCCATTCCGTGTGCACGTTGTCCGAGATGCTGGCGATCCTCGAGCAGCAGAAAAAAATTGATGCCGAGATGGTCGGGCGAGTGAAGAGGTTCATCCAGGAGAATGTTTTCCCAGCAGCTCATCAGAATGGTGTTCCCCCTCCTGAGAAGAAAGCATGCAAAGAACTGAGCTTTGGTGCACGAGCGGAGCTGCCCGGAGTCCACCCACTTGCCTCGAAACTTCTCAGGCTCATGCAGAAGAAGGAGAGCAACCTGTGTCTGTCTGCTGATGTCTCAGAGGCCAGAGAGCTGCTGCAGCTAGCAGATGCCTTGGGACCCAGCATCTGCATGCTCAAAACTCACGTCGATATTCTGAATGATTTTACTCTGGATGTGATGGAGGAGTTGGTAGCTCTGGCAAAACGCCATGAGTTCTTAATATTTGAAGATAGGAAATTCGCTGATATAGGAAACACAGTGAAAAAGCAGTATGAAGGTAAGTACGGTCAGAAATCCAGTGTAGTGGACTGGCCACAGAGGAGGAGACGTCTTGGCTCCTAAGTGGGAGTCGGCAAGGGAACAAGCTGTCAGGGCAGTCGAGTCCAGGCCCCGAAGTGACCGCTTCCACATTGTTGCTCTCCATCTCTAGGCTGTGGTCTCCATCCTGCTTTCTCTGTTGACTTGTTTCTCAGGCGGGGAATTTCACTCTTCCTCTGGGTGTAAACTCCCTTCATTAGCTGCCCTGGGGACCGCTCCTACTCCTGCAAGTACCAAGTTCAAATTTTAACCATTTTGACCGAGATCCCTGTCAATCCCCACCCTTTTTTTTTTTTTTCCATTTTTATGTACTTATTTATTTTTTATTATCAGCTTGATACAGTATAAATTCTTATCCTAATAGTGAAATGTTTCACTAAGGTTTGCCCAGTAATTGAGTAAAACCAAAACTTAAAAGCCACAGTCATCCTGGGGTCCCCCCCTGCTAGGTGGCCTCTCTGGTTCTGTGGGTTATAGTCTGATTGTTCTTTACTTTATATCTAGAATCCACTCATGAGTACACACCATGTTTGTCCTACTGGGTTTGGGTTACCTCATTCAGGATGATTTTTTTCCAGTTCCATCCATTTGCCTGCAAATTTCATGCTTTCATTGTTTTTCTCTGCTGAGTAGTACTCCATTGTGTATATGTACCACATTTTCTTAATCCACTCTTCAGTTGACGGGCATCTAGGTTGTTTCCAGGTTCTGGCTATTACAAATAGTGCTGCTATGAACATAAAAATGAGTTTGCTGTTCCTGCAGTGGTGGCACACACCTTTAATCTCAGCACTCAGGAGGTAGAGGCAGAAGAGTAAGTGTGAGTTCTGGGCAGGCAAAACAAGATGTATTGGCCCTGGCCAAAAATTGCCAATATAGGAAAGGATGGGGAAAAAAAAATATTTTTAGCCACATAATGTGTTAATATACATTTTTTTTTAAGTTTTAATATCAGGTGAAGCAGCTTGTTAGTGGCCTGGGAGGCCGGGCGGTGGTGGTGGTGGTGGTGGTGGTGCAGCACACCTTTAATCCCAGCACTCAGGAGGCAGAGGCAGGCAGATCTCTGAGTTCAAAGCCAGCCTGGTCTACAGAGGGAGATCCAGGACAGGCACTAAAACTACACGGAGACATCCTATCCCTGTCTCGAAAAACCTAAATAAGTGGCCTGGGAAATGCTTAGACCTATTCTGTTTTTGCATGCAGACTTCCGCTCTTAGAAACAGGCTGGCCAATGGTGGCACATCTTTCATCCCAGCACTCAGGAAGCAGGCAGATCTATGTGAGTTCAAGGCCAGCCTGGTCTAAAGAGAGTTCCAGGACAGCCAGAGCTACACAGAGAAACCCTGTCTTGAAAAACCAACAACAAAAAGAAACAGTGGCTGTAGTAGGTACTGTGTAGTTCTGTTGCTTTTTCACCGTTTCTGTAGCCGCATGCCTTAGTGCCTAGTCTGTGTCTGTCAGGTCGAATTGTCTGCTACCTCGTGTGCTGACCATGGCCTGCCACGACTACCTTGCTTAGCGTAGTTGAGCTTCCTGGCTGAAGTAAGAGTTAGAGTTATATAGCCTTTCTTAGGCTTGTGTGTTGGTTTTTCAAGTCTGCATTTTTACTACCTGTTTAAAATGTATACAGTTGGGCTGGAGAGAGGGCTCAAAGTCTTTTTTAAAAAATAAGATATGTGCAGTTGCCCCTTAAGATTGGAAAAGCCAAGAAACCCGTAGAGGGTAAAGTTGCTGAGTGATCTCTATGGGGTGGAAAATCTGTCGTCTTTAAGAGACTTTCAGGAGGTCACCATGCTTGAGCTCCGGGAATGTCCAACTTCATATGTCCCTCTGATGTCTTGAGGTTCAATCTAAAAAAAAGTAACAGCTCATCAGCATTCCTGATACACCAAGTGCAGCAAGAATTCTTCCTCTCGGGGAACCTCTCAGCTAGCTCCCAGGTGGATAGCTGTTTCATAGATGGTACTATGGGTCCACTCTTTGATTAACTTGTTGCTAGAACATTTCATGTTGTAGTTGGTTCTACAAAGGGTTATAAATTTATGTTTGAAAATTAGCAAATATCTTTTGTTTTGTGTTGTTTTTCAAGACAGGATTTCTTTGTATAAGTTCTGGCTGTCCTGGAACTCACTTTGTAGCCCAGGCTGGCCTTGAACTCTCAGAGATCCACCTGCCTCTGCCTCCTAAGTCTAGGATTAAAGGTGTGCGCCACCACTGCCTGGCTAAAAAAAATGTATCTAGCAACTGCCTGATTTTTGCCCTTTCAAACACAGCAATATCTTTTTTATTCCTTTTTAGGTGGCATCTTTAAAATAGCTTCCTGGGCAGATCTGGTAAATGCCCATGTGGTCCCCGGCTCGGGAGTTGTGAGAGGCTTGCAGGAAGTAGGCCTGCCTTTACATCGAGCGTGCCTGCTCATCGCAGAGATGAGCTCTGCCGGCTCCTTGGCCACTGGAAACTACACCAGAGCAGCAGTAAGTGATGGTGTGCTGGGTGAGGGGAGACCAGATTGTGTGTGCTGCATGGTCCAGGGCAAGAACAGACCTTCATGGAAGGTCCGGGAGCTATGGCCTCATCTCTCATGCCCGCTCCTCAATTCAGCCATTATTCTGACAGTTTTTATTAGCACCAGTTGGATTGAACTCTTTGATCTTGTAGCAGGTGAAGGGTTTGAATTGTATCCAGATCATTAAGACATATGTACCTGCACTTGTCTTTTCATCTTGAAAACTTCCTATGGTAAATTTTAGAGTTGGATAGTCACCTAGAGAGTAGATGATATTTATAGTTTAAGGAACACAAACACTTTAATTACGTGTATGGTGTTTTGCCTGCACATGTGATTGTGTAGAGTGTGTTCCTGGTGCCAGCAGAAGCCAGCAGAGGGCATTGGATTCCCTGGAACTGAAGTTAGAGGTGGTTGTGAGCCACCATGTGGGTGCTGAGAATGGAATGTGGGTCCTCCAGAAGAGCAGCAGCCAGTGCTCTTAACTGCTGAGCCATCGATCCAGCCACCTGTGGTCAATTTAAACACCACCCTGAGTGGACCATAAGTACTGGCTTCCCAGGTCTCAAAAGCATAAGGTCTGGGAATGAGGGCTGGTTCAAGGACAGGCTGTCCCTTACTGGTGGCCAGGCTGACATTGTGAGAGTCTGGGCAGTGACCAGTCAGAAAGCCAGGCCTGCTGTAGCTGGGAGGAAATGGTAAAGACCAGCTGCTGAAGAGCGTTGCTTCGATAGCTCCCTCCATCTTCAAGAGCTGTGATGGGACACCTCGGATCCTCCTTGGAAGCCAGTGAGTCGTCAGGCATTGTCACAAGTGGGAGTTAGACGGCATCTTGTTTGATGCGCGTACTGTAGGAGTTCTTTGCAAGCATGGCTTGTCGGAGGAAGGGCCTTCTCAGGACCTTAGTGGAGGGAGGCACGTGTGTTTCCTCCTCTGGCTGATTGTTCTGTGTTGGTGCTTTTGTAATGCTGCCTATTGCGTGCAGGTGGGATGGCCGAGGAGCACTCTGGATTTGTGATTGGCTTTATTTCCGGCTCCCGAGTAAGCACGAGACCAGAGTTTCTTCACTTGACCCCAGGAGTTCAGTTGGAAACAGGAGGTGAGTGTGCTTACTAGTTATGGCTCTTATAAATTTGCTTCCTTACCCTGTGAGGCAGAGTAGAACACTCTGCTGTGATGGTGTGTTGTCGTACTCTAGGACAATGATGGAGCCCTTTAGCCTGTACTGGATTTGTAAGACAGCTTACTTGCAGTTTCATTTTAGAAAGCTGCTTGAGTTTGTCCCAGAGACAGGGCCTGGGCCCTAGAACTTGAAGAGATCCACCTGACTCTGCCTCCAAGTGCTGGGACTGAAGGCATGTGCCATCATGCTGGCCCAAACCTGGTATTTCAGGTTAGCATTTCCTAGTTGGTGCTCTGAGTATGCCACCCATTCTGTGTTCCAGCAGATCTGGAAAACCCTTGGCCATTAGAGAGTTGTCAGCGACTTTGACGTGCCAGGGCCTGGCTATGGTTCCTCAACTCCAACAGTCTCCAATTCGGGTGTAAAGACAGGCATGGGTAAGGGCTGGATGTAGTTCTAAATAGTGTGTGTGCTTAGCTGGCGTGAGGCTCTGGGCTTAGTTTCCAGCCCCTCACCTCTGCCTGCCAACAAAAGTGTAACTGTATGTAGGACTCAGTAAACAGGTTTAGCTTGGAAGGAGGTAGAGGAGATTGGTTATTAATCGGGTGTAGCTCAGCTGGTAGAGTGCTTGCCTAGCTTGCACAAGTTCTGGGGTTCATCTACAGCATCCCATAACTGTGCTGTTTGTTTCCTAGTTGCATGTGGAACTTGACATAAAAACCTGTTGTAAGTGCATGTAGTTTACAACCGGAGAACACCCTTGTGTATTTTTATGTCTACTGAGTATTTCTAGGAATCCCTTCTAGATCAGAAGCTTTTTTTTTTTTTTTTTAAATGAAAGGCATTTGTTAATCTTAAGATTTATTTATTATGTATACAGTGTTCTGCCTGCACATATGCCTATAGGCCAGAAGAGGGCACCAGATCTCATTACAGATGGTTGTGAGCCACCATGTAGTTGCTGGGAATTGAACTCAGGACCTCTGGGAGAAGAGCCAGTGCTCTTAACCTCTGAGCCATCTCTCCAGCCCCAGAAGCTCTTTTTGAAGGACTCAGGCTCCTCAGCTCTATCCAGGTGATAGATTGAGGGGGTGGAAAATACGCAGGACATGTGTCAATGTTTAAAGTGCTGATTTTTCAAGCACTGAACTGTGAGGATTATTTTATATATCATTTGCCACATTAGGGAAAAGCACTGCCTTTTTGAGCTACTTTAAACAATCTCATTATAGAAAGTAGAGTCAGAAGAAAACTAGTGAATGCCGATACACACACACACACACACACACACACACACACACACACACACACACACGTTACATCTGTGGAGGAGATAGACCTCTGCAGAGGAAGTGGCCTTGGAAGTCATCAAAAACTCTTAGAACTTTATAAACTGCATTTGTAAACAGCTGCAAAGATTTGCATTCTCAGCCCTTCCATTCTGTTATTGTGTATCTCTAGATAAGTCACTAACCTTTTTTGTTTGTTTTAGACAGGATCTCTATTTAGTCCTGCCTGTCCTGCAACTCAGAGATACTCCTGCCTCCCCAGTTCTGGGACTAAAGGTGTGCACCACCACATCCAGCTTTTTCTCATGTAGCATAGGCTGCCTTGAACTCCTGAGTGAATATGCCTCCATTCTCAGCTGACTAAACTGGGGCCTTGTACATACTAGGCAGGCTTCAAACACTAAGGTCCAGCCCCAACACTAAACTACTTTTTAATTAAATGCATAATTTTACTGTATTTTCTTGTCAAACAGTTTTACTTCAGGCAACAACTGAAGTATCACTTAATAGGGAACAGCACCCGTGGAGGGAAACATAGTAAAGCCAGAATAAACTACTTTTAATCTCATCTTGATCTGTGGAGGGAGGGGTTATAGTCCTGACCTTGAAATAGTGGGGAGGCATTGAGAGGGCACGAACAGCGTCTATTTAGCACAGTGCCTCACAAAGGCGCTGCAGTTCTTTGCATTGGAGCCCAGGCTTTTAGGAATTGAAAGCATCAAAACACACTTAACAGAACATTTCTAGAACAACAGTAATGAATAAAAAGCAATCATCAGGGATTAGGGTCTATCCAGGGATGGTGGCAAATGCCTTTAATACCAGCACTAGGATGTCTGAGTTCAAGGCTAGCTTGGTTTACATTGTCTCTAAAATCAAAGGATTAGGGTCTGATTAGGGTCTGAGAACTTGGTGGGATTGTAGCAGAAAGGGTTATGAATACTAAGGTGTATGATAGGAAATGCTGTCTGGATTTACCTTAACACCTTGGACTGATCCAGGGAGCCCTGTTACCTCCCATGTTGCTCACGGACTTCCTGAGTTTGCATTTGGTTAAATAGCCTTTGCTTCTCTACAGGAGATCACCTCGGCCAGCAGTACAATAGTCCTCAAGAAGTGATCGGCAAACGGGGTTCTGATGTCATCATTGTTGGCCGGGGAATCCTTGCAGCATCTAACCGCCTGGAAGCAGCTGAGATGTACAGAAAAGCTGCCTGGGAAGCTTATTTGAGTAGGCTTGCTGTTTAATGAGAAGACACGTGCCTCACAAGCCACTGGCTTTAAAGCAACAGTACCCTGCAGTGCTCAGGGTCCTGCGCTGAACCATTAAGGGACAGACTCTGGAGCCCTGGTGTCCTGAACGTGTAACCACTGCATGGGTACTGTAACGAACTCTTTCTAATGCTTGCTTTCATTGGTGTTCGGCAGCCACCACCTTTCTGAGTCCCTTCGTCTCAGTCACATCCAACGTTAGCTAGCCACCTACCTCCTTCAGTGCCATGAAGCTGGACCCTTGAACAGAGCAGGAGTTCTGGTTCGTTCTCCTCAGTGATCAGTGTAGAAAGTCACAGCTTCCTCCTGCTTCATCTGGACGGCAGCCCGCTGCACCTAAGAACACAGTAACACCAGTTCCGCTCTCATTCCTGTGTTTGCCCATAGTGATGGCTCAGCGGTTAAGAGCACGGTTGCTCTTCCAGAGCAGCAGCATTGGCTTCCCAGCACCCACATGGGGACCTACAACCATCTGCGACTCCAGTTCCTCTCCTAACTTCCTCAGGCTACAGCTCCACCTAAAATATATATGAACTTTATTTTAAAGTAATCTTTCCCAGTGCTTAAAAAGGGAGAATTTTTTTCTGCCCACTGCAAGTGGAATTCACTTCCCCCTCAAACTTGAACCGTCTTCCCCTTTGGTTCACGTTCTTCCCAAGGAACCTTCACACACCTGCCCGCAGTGCTTTGTTCTTACTGCTGCCCAAGGCAAGCTCCTTTAGCATTCATTCGGCAGATAGCTGTATGTCGATTGAGAAGACCGGTGTGTATCAGATGGAATGGTTTGAGTGGGTCCATATGCTAACCATGTAGCCTGCTAACTTTTTAATTTATTTATTATGTATACAGGGTTGTGCCTACATGCCAGAAGAGGGCACCAGATCTCAGTATAGATGGTTGTGAGCCACCATGTGGTCACTGGGAATTGAACTCAGGACTTCCAGAAGAGCAGGCAGCACTCTTAACCCCTAAGCCATCTCTCCAGCCCGCTAACTTCCTGTCAGTACAGCACCCTGTAGTCTACGTGTCTATAAAAAGATTAGCAGCTGCCCCTTACTCAGCAAGCGTGCGACCTCTAGTAGTGGAATCCAGGCAGTTAAAGCAAGTGCTGGAGGGAGGTCTGAGAGCAGCAGTATCCCATCAGATAAAGATAGAGCCATGGGTCTTAGGGCGGATTTGTACTGATGGCTGAGAAATGCTGTCAATATCTAAGAAAACATCCCTTCTAGGCGTTAGCTTAGCCGTACTCTCCAACGGCTGTGTGGCTCCAGGAGTCCAAAGGGACTCTCAGTTTTAAGGTGCAAACCTAAATTGAGGCCCTGAGGTTTCAAGTCCACACCTACACGTGGTTCTAGAACAATCTTCCAGTTCATTTCTAGAACCCAGGTCTTCAGGGAAGGGGTCAGAAGGGAAAATATGTATTAACATAATGCATTAAAGCCCTGCACTATTATTAATTCACATCAGCCTTTTGGGAAATAGGAAGCATAAGGTCCTCTTGAGGACAAGACTTCCTGGATTGATCCACCCATTAAACTAACTACAGTACCGTTGGCCAAGTCAGTCCATCTTAAAATTCAGCTAAAATGCTGTCAGTTTTTCCAGATGACTCAGCCTTGTCACTCCAACACCCTGTTGAATGGTTACATAATTTACCTAAGAAAATGCTTTGTCACTGGAGATGTCTCCATGTTTATTCCATAAAGATGTTCCCCAGTGGCCTCTTGCTTGGCATGTAAGCAGAAACTGGACTGTTAGGAGACTGGTCTTTGCCCCTTTCTCCTCTTCCAATAAACCTCCCACAAGCCCTGATTTTTTTTTTTTTTAAGGTTATATATGTAATATATACAACATTCTGCCTCTATGCATGCCTGCAGGCCAGAAGAGGACACCAGATCTCATTACAGATGGTTGTGAGGCACCACGTGGTTGCTGGGATTGAACTCAGGACCTCTGGAACAGCAGGCAGTGTGCTCTTAACCTCTAAGCCATCTCTCCAGCCCCTCTTCCTGCTGCTTTTAAACTATAACACAGGTGGTCCATTAATGTGCCAGTTTATCATCGTGACACAGACATCTGGGAAGAGGGTTTTGTGGGGTGTTTTGTTTTTTTGAGACAAGATTTCTCTGTAACAGCCCTGGCTGTCCTGGAACTCACACTGTAGACCAGGCTAGCCTTGAACTCAAGTGATCCATCTGCATCTGCCTCCTAAGTGTAACACAATTGCTAAATGATCTTATTAATAAAAAACCCAGAACCAGATATTGGGGTAAAAGCTGAAAGATCAGAGAGGCAGAGAGCAAACCACTAGTTCTTACCCCTACGAAACCATCCACTGAAAAGAGACTTCCTGTTTACTCATGCCTTAAATACCTTCCTGTGTCTTGCCATCTCTCTTCCTAGTGCTGGAATTAAAGGTGTGCGCCACCACTGCCCGGCTCCATTAGTATATTTACCAAATATGAAACGTGAGTGCAACTCACATTCATCTGTTTACAAATAAACACAAGCCCCGATGAGGGGCAGCCTCACTTTCTTTGTAGAGCTGCGCTCAGGTGCATATTTACATTTCATGCTGTGCTGTGTATCTGTTTCACTGCAGTGAAAAGGGAACCACACCTGTCCTCTCCCATTGCATCTGCCCAGACAGAATGTGAAACAGCAGACTGGTCAGGACCTGCTGAGTGAGTGCATCCCATCACCGGGTTTTCTGATTAGTCAAGGCATTTTAGACTTCCTCAGTGAAAGCTGTGAACAGCTGTTTCCTTTTTCAGAATAATTATCTATATAGCCTTTTCCAATCATGAAAACTGGGAATCGACCCTAGTCAAAAATCATGTCTTCTAGTTACCTTCTATCACAGTAAAGTCAGGATGATTAAGGAACAAGTTCCAGTACTTTAACCTCAAAATGGTCCATAAATTCCAAAAGTAGCCATCACTTAATCCAATATCCACTACTCAACACCTCAGGGAGGGGTTCCCCAAACCACAAGATCCTTTACAGATCTCAGTGCTTTTAGGCTCTGTTCACTAACAGTTCATGCCTAAATTATTAGAGCAGTTAGTCTTTGGAGTTTCAAGGAAGCCACTCAAACCGGTTACTGTGCAATGATCTGAAAAGCTGCAACATACAAGGCTGGGCTCCTTCGCTTCTCTACAGGCAGCCTTGGACGGAGTCCTGGGTTCCCAAGCCTCAACCAGCTCTTCTCACAGGACAGATCTCCCCATGCTGGGAGAGGCATGTGACAGCCATGCTCTGTCCTTCCGAGGGTCCATTAAGAGCCATCCATTCCCAGGGTATCTTCACCCTAACCATTGGGCTCATTGCAGTCACTGGGCAGAGTCCGGGGCCCCTGGCCCTTTGAAATCTGTATTAGAAGAGTCAGATTTCAGGCCTGCTAAGACAGTGTTGTAAGACAAAGGCCAGGGCAATGCTGTTGTTACACAGGCATCTGCTGCTTCACTGTGGAAGCGCCAAGGGTTCAGCTCCCTCTCCTGGTGCAGACAAGAGCTTTCCTCCAGAGAAGCCTGTTCCTTCAGCCAAGACAGGTCTCCAGAACTGAGGAGACCCCGGGGCTCTTAACTGCATGACTTGAGTGCAGGGCCGAGGTTCCCTAACACCTGTCCAGACAAGGTTCTTCCATGCGAGACAAAAACACCTTTCCATCGTGCTAAGATTTTAACCAAGGCTCAAGGCCCAAGTGCTCAACTTTTAAAAAGAACTTTTAGCAACCTGTGTGCTAAAAGATGCATCCCACTTTCTGAAAAGTCTTTAATGTCTCACTATGGTCTCTGCAACCCATGGTGCTGTTAGGGCTCACCCCATTTCTAAACACATAAATAGAGGTGTAAGCTCTGGGAGTTCTTTTGGTTGGAGTCAGGGTTTCTCTGTGTAGTCCTGGCTGTCTTGAACTCTGTAGACCAGGCTGGCTTCGAACTCAGAATCTGTCTGCCTCTGCCTCCCGAGTGCTGGGAGTAAAGGCGTGTGCCATTGCACTCAGTGTGGGGTTCATAAGGATTTGTGTTCATGTGTAAACATAAATTGGGTGCAGTTCTAAAGGGAGGGGAGTCTCTGACCTTTCTGTTGAGCCAAGACAGCCAAAGTTACAGGCCCCTCTCAGTGCTAACTAGGTATGGCCCAGGCTGTGTGCTCTCACGGCACAATCCTGTCGGGTTCCAGAAAGGAGAATCCCAGATTCCCTGGACTCAGGCCCTCCATCTAAAACCTGACCAGCCCACTGAGTCCGGTGCAGTTTTGTCTGGCAGGCAGAGAGGCCTCTTCAGGACCCAGGCCTGTTCCTACTGAAGCCAGTGACCCCGAGGCCTCCCTTTCAGGACCCAGGCCTCTTTCTGTCAGGACTTCCATAGTCCAGACCAAAACATTAGCTGAAACTTGCCTTATATCCAAATCCACGGAGCTTTGGAAACTAAGACATCTTCCCAGGATTCCCAGCTGCAGCCAGAAGCTAACAGAGTTCCATCTGACAGCCATGGGAGCATGTTCTTACAGGTGCAACCAATAGAGCTCTAACCCACACAGAAGCAGGACCCAGGGAAGAACTGATGGTTATAGGTTGGCCTGTTTCTGGCTTAACTAGTTCACTGCTGCAGGGAAGCCCAGGTACTGTGATTTCACTGCCTACAGCCAGTATAGGGTCAGAGCCAAACCACGGCCTCCCATACATAAAACGCTGGCTAGAAAGAGAAAAGTGCTCAGCGAAAGCCGATGTTCATGATTCTGGGCTTCTGCTGTGGTGGAAGTGAGGACCCTGCCTCCTTTCCTCATTCTGATCCACATATTCTGGTTCTCATTGAGGTCTGGAAGACCATTTGGCTCCCTGGTCTCAAACACACACACACACACACACACACACACACACACACACACACACACACACACACACACAGTTTCTTTGACCTATTCAGCACACATCTTGGAAGGTAGAGAGTCAAGGGCGTGGGTCACAGGACTCCACATTCAAAATGGCACCTGAGCAGACCAGGGTGCCCGCTATGTGTCAGGCTGTCCCTGTCCTGATGCCACCAGTGTTTGCACATCTGGAAACAGCCGAATCCCTTGCCATTTCCGCATCAGCTAGACCATCTGTACACATGGGAGGAAAGCTTGGCATTTCAATCAGACATACAAAACATGAAAGCTAAAAACATCAGCCCCCCTCACAGGGTCTGTCTGTTACTGTAGCACACTCTGAACCCCTTGCCGGTAACTGGAGAGAAAATCACCTCACCGAAATGTCTCCTGTGTCCTGCACCATAGTTTCTGCTCAGGCAGTATGGGGTGAGACCTAAGCAAACGAATTTCTAATGGGTGCCGCAGGAGATCTGGACATTTCTTAAAGGTGGGCCCAGGCTATAGGCCTCTTCTCTAAGCAAAAGCTAAATAGCATGGGGTCATGAAAACAATACAACTGACTGACCCATACGAAATTACCATTCCTAGTGGGGAGACAGGACCAATACCAACAGAGTGCCCATAATAGTGTAAGACTGACCCAGGATTTCAACATATTCCGGGCATACGGTAGCACAGAAGCCTGTAGGTGTTTGGTGTGGAGGAGTCTAGAAAACCTTCAGCGCCCGCGCCCGCGCCCGCTCGTGTGCCACCCCCCCCCCATACACACACCCTTTGTTAAGAGCTGGAGTCTGCACAGCCTCAGAGCCAACCCTGGCCCAGCTTTACCCTTACCCATGCTGATGTGAGTCGGTCCTGCCCTCCCGGGAAACTCCAGACAGTAGCCATGTTGCAGACGATGGCCTGCAGATGTCCACAGCTCCTCTCCTGGTTAAAATGGCTGCCGGGATCGACGAGACCTAAACTCTGTTTGGCCACAGGCTCTGTCGGAGCTCCCAGAAGCACAGGGGTAGCGCATGTCTCCTCAAGCTGGGTGGAGCATGGAATAACAGATGGCAAGCACCTGGGACTGAGGAGGGTGGGCCCTCTCGGGACCACCTGCATCTGCTTGGCTCTCCAGGGGCAGAGCTGTCTGAGGCAGTTGGTCAGCACCCTGGTGTGCACACTGCTGGTCCATAGGTGGTCGATGCCATTGACTTTACACAAGATCCTAGGGCGGGCACTGGTCACTGGCCCAACCCTCCATTTTGTCCTTCTCCAGCTCTCTCTTGTCTCTCACTTTTTTCTTTTATTCTTCTTTATTTTTAAGACAGAGTTTCTCTGTGTAGCTCTGGCTGTCCTGGAACTCACTCTGTAGACCAGGCTGGCCTCAATCTCAGAGATCCACCTGGCTCTGCCTCCTGAGTGCTGGGATTAAAGGCGTGCACACCACCCAGCTGACTTTCTCGTCTGAATTTACCTTGGCTTCCAGGGATAATAGGATTAACTGTTTCTTGTAGTAGCCATCTTTGACAAAGGACCAAAAATAATTATGAGCAGTGAGCCTGATGTGTTGTAGAATATTATTTTAAAGTGTGTTACTTTTGTTTATGTTGCATTTGTTTAACTGTGAAGCTGTGTTACTGTGCCTGTCTAAAACACCTGATCGTCTAATAAAGAACTGAACAGTCAAGCGGCAGTGGTGGCGCAGTTTAATCAGCACTGGGAGGCAGGCGGATTCTTGAGTCGAGCAGCCTGGCTACAAGTGAGTCAGAAAAGGTGCAAGTACAGAGAAACCTGTCAAAAAAAAAAAAAAAAGAACTGAACAGTCAATAGCAAGGCAGGAGAGAGAGAGAGACTGGTGGGGCTGGCAGGCAGAGAGGATAAATAGAAGAGGAATCTGAAATAAGAGAAGGAGAAGGAGGAAACAGGACCAGCACCAGCTACACAGTAAGCCAGAGAGTAAGAGTAAGATTTACAGAAGAAAGAGAATGGGGAAAGCCCAGGGGCAAAAGATTGATGGGGCTAATTTAAAGTTCAGGAAAAGCCAAGCTAAAGTGGGGCATTCATAATTAAGAATAAGTCTCCATGTGTGATTTATTTGGGAGCTGGGTAGTGGGCCCCCCAAAAGAGAAAAAGCCCTTAACAACACTAAGAACAGGAGTGATCATCTTGGGGAAACCAGACTGGTTGCTCCCCTCGGGATGAGCAGGATAAAAACTTCTCCAGCACCCCTTGAGAACCAGAGCTGACACAGTTACCAGTCAGACCCCGAGCCTGATCAAGACCACCTACCTACCTGCTCTTTAGGTTGTGCCTACTCCAACCATGCCTAGGCTTCCCCCTCAGAGAAAAATGTCAAAGTGCCTGTCAGCTCCTGGAGGACAGATTTGGGGGGTCACTGAACCCCTCTAAATAAGGCTCCTTCCTCTGACAAGGCATAGTGTCTCACACCTATAATCCTGGAACTCCTGAGTTGCAGGAAGGAGGATCATGAGTGCTACATAGAGCGACCCCGTCCACAAAAAGGTGCAGGCATGGCAGCTCACACCTGTAATCCAGCTCTCAAGAGGCTTAATCAGGAGGATCTGCTGCAAATTTGAGACCAGCTTGGGCTACACAGTGAATTCCAAGCCAGCCAGGCCTACATAGTAAGACCCTGTCTCAAACAAGAACCAAAGAAGTTCCTTTCTCTCTCCTTCGTGCCCATCCATTTGATGGACATATTGGAAGTGGTGGCCACACCTAGTCCGTGGAGACCCGCCCCACACATACACACAGTAAGGGGGTTTGCCTTAAAACTCTAACAGTTAGCTGTCCTCTCAAGGTGTACAGAGCCAAGGGCAGCAAAGGAAGCAGTATTCCAGAGGATGGCAGGGCAGGGGAGGAAAGCAAGAAACAGCCCCGCTGAGGGGTCCTCTGCCCTGCACAGGGCTGAGAGAGCAGTCCTGAATGCACAGGACACAAATGCTCTTTGTAGAAGGGAAATTTTTTTTGGGGGTGGAGCAGGTTGCCGGGTCTTCGTCCTTACAACCAGAACAACAAATAAGACTGTTTTGGGAACTAAAATTCGAAATTTTAAAATTAGATGCAAAAACGGTTGTTTTTTGTTTTGTTTTTTTCCAGACAGGGTTTCCCTGTGTAGCTTTGCACCTTCCCTGGATCTCACTCTGTAGTCCAGGCTGGCCTCGAATTCACAGAGATCCGCCTGGCTCTGCCTCCCGAGTGCTGGGATTAAAGGCGTGCACCACCACTGCCCAGCCGGGTCTTTTTTTAAATAGTGAGATTTATGTTTATGGGTTGGGAGATAGAGTGAAGAAATATGTCAACATTTTGAGACAAAGGTACAAAGATACAGAGACAAGGGCAAGGTAAGAGGCTGAGAAGCCATCTGAGTGGAAATAGTACAGAGTAAGTAAGGGAAGAACAGGGATAGACCTTAACAATTAGTGTTTGCCCTGTATGCCTATCCTCAACCAAAGAGCCACGACTTGAAAGCCACACCCGAGTCCTAGGCACTGGTGCTAGGCATGCCCTCCAGAAACGGTTGAGCTTTCAGCATCAACAGCTTCCCACACCTAGAGGAAAATGCTATTCACAAAGCCGAAGGAGCTGGGCTAGAAGCAGAGGGTCACTGCAGGCTTCAGAATCGGAGTGACATCCACAGGCCCTGAGAAAGGAGGACCTACGCTAACCAAAGGAGCCGAAGGCCAGACATACGGGCCCCTGTCACAGTCTACCTGTGGTGGCTATTCTTGGTTGTCAGCTTGATTACATCTGAAGTTAACTAAAAGCCCTCAGCAGCTGGTTACACCTGTGAAGGATTGTTAATCAAGTCATTTGAAGTTGGAAGACTGGCGGGTGGCGGTGGCATACTCCTTTAATCGCAGCACTCAAGAGGCAGAGGCAGGAGGATCTCTAAGATTGAGGTCAGCCTGGTCTACAGAGTGAGTTGCAGGACAGCCAGGGCTACACAGAGAAACGCTGTCTTGAACGCTTCCCCTGCCCCCAAAAAGAAAAGTTGGAAAACCCACCTTAAATCCAGATCATCTGAGGTCAGAAGACCCAGTTTAAATCTGGGCCACACCTCACGGCAGCCTACGTAAGACGGGATTCCAACGTAGACTGAAGACCAACCGAGGCATTCAGCCTCATGTGTAGGAGCCCACAAAGATTCCAATTTGTGGCTTGACTCAAGGTCAGAGAGTTAGAGTTTATGCTGCTCTCTAGGGCTGCATAATAGGGTGCAAAAGCATGGTTACCAGGTGTCTTATACTTCAAGGCCTAATCACAAGATGCTTTGCCATGGGGCGTGGTTACCAGGTGTTTTGAAGGGTCTACACTTGGTTGTACTTTGATCTTGAAAGGGGGAGGTCTTTTGCCTCTGCACTTGCTAGTGTATAAAAAGCCCATTAGAAATAAACTCGAAGCTGCTAGGTATTGACGCAGGGCCCCCCAAAGCTATCATGTGTCTCTGTCTTTTTTCTTCATCTATATTTCTATATAGCACTTCTCAATTCCTCACTCCCTACTTCAAGGGACCCTTCAATAGGTCAGGGCTTAACCCCAACACTGGGTCCCCAACACTCATGGACTAAACAGCTACTGGATTCTTGGACTTCCTGTCGGGAGACAGCCATCATTGGATTAGCTGGACCACAGCCTGTGTGAGACACCCTGACAAATCCCCTTTCTGTATATATAGATGGCCTATCAGTTCTCTTCCTCTAGAGAACCCTAATACACCACCTGATTATAAAGTCCTTGAGCCTCCTCAAGGATGCCTCTGGTGCCATCCAGGGCTCCTTTCCTGCCCACACCTAGTGAATTACACAGAACACGTGTCTCAAAGGGTAGAAGCTCCGCATGCTGAGGCTGAGGAGGAGAACCCAAGAGAACTGGAATCTTTCACAGCCATCCAAGTTATGGCTCTGTGCAGAATCCCGGGAAACTGAAATTGGGGGCCCCTTTGAGAGCAGTCCGGCAGAACTTCCCATTCCACAGATGAAGAAAGTGAGCCCCATTGAGACATGATGGGCACAAGCTACAGAAGAGCTGAACCAATCACCTCACTGATGGGAATGGAGCAGAGAGGAAGGGACTAGGATCCCACCATCCTCTTCCGGGGCATGCCCCCGACGGCTGGGAGACCTTCCTGCAGCCTCACATCAAAGCTCCTTCCCAACAGTGCTAAGGGACCCAGTCTTCGGTATTCAAGCCTTTGGGAGACAATGAGCTCCAAGGTAAAGCAAAGGCCAAGAGTGTTTACCTGTAAGTGGTATGACTCCAAATGCTTTTCCCCTTATGATTTTATTTCCTATCTTGTCCAATTAAAATTTTTAATTAGAAAAAGTTTCATTCAAGGCAATCAATAAAAATACAAAAGTCGGGTGGATAGGTGAGTCAGTAAAGTGCTTGCCTTATAATTTTTAAATTATTAAATGACAGATCTGGCTGGGTGGTGGTGGCACATGCCTTTATTCCCAGCACTCAGAAGGCAGAGCAGCAGTCTCTGTGAGTTCGAGGCCAGCCTGGTCTATAGAGCAAGATCCAGGACAGCCACCAAAGCTATACAGAGAAACCCTGTCTCGGGGGGGAAAAAAAAAAACACTAAAAAAATTTTAAAAAAAGATCTGATCCTGGCATGGCAGACACATCTGTATCCCAACACTCAAGAGGTTAGGGAAAGAGGACCAGCCTGGGCTTCAGAGTGTAGAGTGATCCTGCTACAAAATAAAAACAAAACCCAACAAACCGACAGAGCCAACAAGATGGCTAGCAAGCAAAGTCACTTGTCTCCTAAGCCTGTGGACTTGAGTTCCAGGTTGGAACTTACAAAAAGATGGGAGGAAAAAACCCACCACCATAGTTGTCCTCAGACCTCCCGAGGTACGCTGTGGCACACCTATCCCTGCCTCCCAAATCATGTTACACACACACACACACACACACACACACACACACAACACACACACACACACACACGGAGCTGGGTCTTGTAAAATGAAGCATTCTTGTTACCACTTCTGGCTCGCTATTGCAACCTTAGGAAATGAGGAAATCAAGGTTGGCCGTGGGCCACAGTCTCCAGGCTGCTTATGTCAAGGACTTCCAGCAGGGGGCAGCAGGTCCCTTCACAGTCTCTCTAAAAACACCCCGGAGGTGGCATCTGTGGCTCAAGTGTCACATGCTCATAGCACTGACTATAGAAAACAGGATTTGAACAAGTTAATTCAAGGTCTCCCGGAGACCCAAAGTAAGTGGAAGAGAAACTACATTTTTCCAAAATTGCCCCCCCCCCCAGTTTAGGAAGTCTCAAAGCCACCTTTTTTTTGTTTGTTTGTTTTTGTTTTTAGACAGGGTTTCTCTGTGTTGTTTTGGTGCCTGTCCTGGATCTCACTTTGTAGACCAGGCTGGCCTCGAACTCACAGAGATCCGCCTGTCACTGCCTCCGGAGTGCTGGGATTAAAGGCGTGCGCCACCACTGCCCAGCAAGCTGCAAGTTCTTACATCTGGATCAGGAGGCAGCAAGAAGAGAGACACTGGGCCTGGCTTTGACATCTGAAACCCCAAAGCCCTCCCTCAGTTACATACACACTCCCTCCAACAAGGCCACACCACTCAATAGTGCCACTCCCGACGGGCCTCTGGGGAGGGGCGGGGTGTGTGTGTGTGTGTGTGTGTGTGTGTGTGTGTGTGTGTGTGTGTGTCCATTTCCATTCAGACCACCGCACCAACAGAGAGTTGCTTGGATTCAATCTTTACTTCCAATCCCCAGACAAATCTTCCCTTTTCATTTCAAAAGTACTAAACAAACATGGACAGGACGGACAAGCTAACATTTGCAAGGTGTATACCTTCAACCGGCGCCTCCCCAGTTCCACCAGCAGCACCCACAGACGCCAGGCAGTCCTGGGGGGGGGGGCTAGTCATCAGAGTCATCAGATCTACACCATAAATGCGTGACCTTTTTATTTCATAGAAAAAAAAACCAACCAACCAACCCGCAAAAGGCAGACTGCGCCCTAGCTTTGTACACACAGACTCTTCCAGATATACCATCGAGTCTGGTGGGGGCAGAGAAGAGAGGGGCAGGCCAGCCTTCAGCAGTTCATGGAGACAGCAAGCTGGAGGCAGCAGAGAGCTGAGAATACCAGAGTCTTCTTGCTTCTCCAAGGGCCTCTGGCCTGCAGCCAGGGGTCATGGCCAGCTACCTCCCGTGTGGGTAGCAGGCCCCCTAAGGCTCCGTGGAGGGCATCTTGCTGCTTGCTTAGTTAGTGCGAGCAAGTGGAAAGCAATCCAAGACACCTCGGTCTTTGTCCTCGGTCCCGTCCAGCCACCCCGAAGGAGCCACCCAGCTCCTTCAGTCCACCGAGCCGTTGTAGGATTTGTTGAACTTGTTGAAGGCGAAGTCGACGGTGTGTGTGGAGATGGGCTTCCTGTACAGGGGGTTTGAGGCCTGCGAGCGAGAGAGAGCACAGATGTTAGTTCAACCTCCGGTCTAGCACCTCCGGGGATGCCTGCTTCGGGCTGGCTCTGTGCACTGGGGGATTCCCTCCCTTCTCCGAGCGTTCCCTCTTCATCTCTGAAACGGAGGGCTTGGGCAGAAATTCCCAATTCCCTTGTAACCTGAGCAGACAGACTCTATCTCTGCGGGGTGTGTGTGTGTGTGTGTGTGTGTGTGTGTGTGTGTGTGTGTGTGTGTCGGTCAGAGGTCCTTCCTCTGAGCCCGGCTCTTCTCCTGCAGCTGCAGGTGTGCCTGGGGTGGAAGGACTTGCTCATATGGCCATCCAACCAGACCTGAGAGCTTGAGCCTTTTTCCCGGAAGTCCGTCCAACTTCCCACTGAGCCTGCTCTGGCACTCTGCCCCACAGCAGACCCAACACGGACCAGGGGTCTACGTGTTCCCCAAGTCTTCCAGGTGTGTGGTTCTCTCATCCAGCGCTGCAGATGTGGATGCTCCATTGTTCATAGATTTGTTTGTTCTCTGATACTAGGGATTAAACCCAGAGCCTTGTGCATGCCTGGTGGGCACGCTACTACTGAACTACACTAAAAAGAAAAAAAAATAAGGTTTTTTGTTTTGTTTTGTTTGTTTGGGTTTTTTTTTTTTTGGTATGAGTGCTCTATTTGCATGTATGACTGCACACCAGAACAGGGCACCAGATCCCTTTATAGATGGCTGTGGGCCACCATGTGGTTGCTGGGAATTGAACTCAGGACCTCTGGAAGAGCAGCCAGTGCTCTTAACCTCTGAGCCATCTCTCCAGCCCCTGGTTATTTTTATTTTGAGTCAAGGTCTTGGTAAGAAGCCCAGGCTAACTTTGAGCTTCTAAGTCCTCCGATCTCAGCCCCTGGAACGGCTGGGATTATAGGGGAATACGACCACACCTAGCTCATTCTTGGCTGGTTTCATTGTTTTTAATTTCAAAGATACTGGCTGCCTTTGGCCTTTGCTCTGGGACCACCGCCTCTTCTTTACCCATCCCCCACTCACCATTTCATAGCGGGCCCTGGAGCGCTCACTCTGGAACTTGGCAAACTCTCGGCGGTCATGGATGGTGACGAGCAGCTTCCAGATGGCCAGGAGTGCCATTCCGATCAGAAGGATGCTGCCAACCACAGCCAGCAGGATGGTCATGGCATTAGGGGCGCTTCCACATTCTGAAAGGGCCCGGGAGACAGGTGGGCAAAGCCATCAGCATCCTGCCCACCTCTGCCTCCTGACCTCAGTTACATTCAAGGTGAAGGGTTGCCTCCCACAGACAACTTCCCTTCTGCTACGCGCCCCCACGCTGCCTCTGTGTGACTGAAAGCTGGGGCGGTTGCAGGCGGTCTCAAGACACAGAGAGTAAAATATTGAGAGAATTCAGGAACTGTTTCAAGCTCACACAGCCAAGTGTTGGCAAAGATGAGCACCCTGGTGAATGGCTACGCGTCTCCTATTGGGCTGTGCCCCAGGGGCTCTAGCCTGGCCCAGCTCCAGCCCAGGGTCAAGCATTTCTGAGCCCTTCGTGACGAGTTCTGAGGAGCGAATGTGCTTCTTTCCAAGCAAAGACTGGGCTTCGAAAGCAAGGCCTCACTGCCACAGGCAAGTGCGCCAGGCTGGTACCATGCCTCCTGTGCCTCTGGCCCAGGAAGGCAATGCTGTGCACAGCGAGTCGGGCTCAACTGGCAATCTGGGTTCTGTGACGAGGAATCTGCAACCCTTTTTCTACTTCCTCCACAATCCAAAAACTGAAATGGCTGATTCAGAAACCCCAGTCACTCTGAGGCACAGGCTGTTGTTAGTCCCAGTGCCCAGGATCCAAGACAGAATTGTTGGTACTGACAGGCTGCCATGACCCAGATGATCCCCAACTCAAGGGACAACCCAGGCCTGGTGGACCAGCTGCCCGGTACCCTCCCTGCAAAACCCCTTAACCCAGCATGCTAAAGTTTCCTCCATGGCGACACACCACAGCAACACTCCCACAGCTCTACGGCCTCAGTCCCAGCCCTCTGCCTCAACAGTATGGCCGGCTGGTGGGCTCCACACAGGTACTTTGAGACAGGGTCTCATGTAGCCCAGGCTGGCCACACAAATTTCTCAACTCTCTGTCTCTACCTTCCAGAGTACTGGGTTCACAGGCGCACACCACCACATAGGGACTAGCCCAAGAAAGCAGGCCCAGGATAGCCCCCGCGGGCTCTCACCTACCTGGCTCCCTGAGGACCGTCAGGTTGGACCTCCCATTGGGCAGTTCTGTGTAGCTGAACATCATGACGCAGTCCTTCGCTGTTTTGTAGAAGCAGAGCACAGCCTCCTGGTCATCTTTGACTAGGAGAGAAGCAAGCAGAAACACCCTGAGCATCTCTCTGGGAAACATCAGAATGGCTGATGGACAAGGGTCGAAGCTAAGCACCTCAGAAAAAGACGGGAGACTTAAAAGGGGCCTCGGGGGGCTTTAAAACAAGCTCAGATTTCTCACATCAAGATCACAGGCCCAGGGCTTTGGGGACATGTGGATCCCATCAGGACTGTCAACCCTCTGAAGTGTTGGCTGGTGGTGACATGATATAAAAGAAGCCTTCAATGGTTGGGAGTGGGCACGGGTGAGTGGAACTGCATGCAACAGGCCCGAGTGAGTGTCAGCCTTTGGAAACCGGCCCAGTCTGCAGGGCTGACCTGACTGAAGAAGACAAGGCATTGCTCTTCCCCAAGAGCTGGAACTCAGGGTGCCGAGGCTCTCTGGATGAGAGGCTGGCTTCGTGGTGGTATTTCACACTGATACTGTGAGCCGCTGTCAGAGGTCAGGCCATTAAAGACCCAGCTCTGTCTATGACAGGTTTCTCTGCTGCCAAACTCCTTCCTCAGTTCCACAGCCCTTCTCTTTCCCCACACCATCCTTGACCGGTTACTGTCTTGCCTGGGTTCCCGGAAAAGGGTTTGAAGAATGATCTTTAGGATAGGGCTGGAGAAAAGGATGTCAGGCCACAAGGGCATCTTGGTCTCAAACCACTACCACAGGTTAATGCTATGACGCTAAATGTGCCTCCTTTCCTGTTTTCAACCTGGCTGAACAGGACCTTCGATCAGGAAGTAGATGAACGGGTGTGGTGAGCAAACGTGAAAACCCAACCTTTTCTCTCAGCCCCCTCAGAGTTGGTGAGGGTGTTCCCCGCCCCCCCCTCCCCGACAGGGGTGTCTCTGTGTAACAGTCCTAGCTGTCCGGGAACTCGTTTTGTAGACCAGGCTGGCCTCCAACTCACAGAGATCCACCTGCCTCTGCCTCCCCAGTGCTGGGGTTAAAGGTGTGCCCCGCCACCACCTGCCTGAGGGTGTGTATTTTTAAAAGCATAAGGAAGAACTGGACGCCGTGGCACACAATTACAATCCCAGTGCTTGGGAGTCTGAGGCAGGAGGACAGAAAGTTTGAAGTCAACCTGGGATATATAGTGAGTGCAATATACAAACAGAAACAAAATTATAAGGCTGGGCGTGGTGCACACCTTTAATCCCAGAACTTGGGAGGCGGAGGCAGGCCCATCTCTGTGAGTTCGAGGCCGGTCTGGTCTATATAGTGACTTCCAGGCCAGCCAGGATTACATAGTGAGACCCCCACCTCGAAAATAAACAAGCAAGCAAACAAATAAAAAAAGCAAGCCAGCCAGCTAGTCAGCCTGCCTAGGGACAAGTGATGGATCCAACCTGTCCTTCTTTGCAGAGTCCCCTCAGAGGCTTGGGCTAGGAGGAGCCGTGCACAAAGGACAGGCTTGTGTGGGGGAGGTGGGAAGGGAGCCCTTTTTCCCTAACTCCACGTGCTTCATGCAAGAGGAGCTCCGCCAGGCCCTGGGCGGCAAGCCAGGGGCAGGGCGAAAGGCAGGAGTGTGTGAGAGGTTGCAAAGAATCCCCAACTCCCCAGAGCCTGGCACAGGGCTGGCCACAGGGTAGGTGCTCACTGAATGCCTGCGTGATAAACAGACCGAGCATACTCCGGGCCGCCATTGGGCCAAGCAGTCAGTCAAAGCCAGGGGAGAGGGAAAAACAGAGTCTACAATGAGAGAAGCCAGGACCGCAACAGGCAGAGCCAGGGCCAGGAGTTTGCAGGAGCTGGGGGTCAAGGCCGAGGGCAAGCCTGCTGGCACTGGTGAGCCTCGGTTGAAAGTTCCCTCTTCAGACATGCAGTCCCTTGGGAACTGTTTAATCATTTCAAAATGTAGCCAATTGAGGGAACTCACAATGTTAGGCCAGTGCCCAGAAATGTCCACACGTGTTAGCATATAATCTTGGCTCCCCCCCCCCCATTCCTTCTCAATTGACATTGCCTACCGTGGACATTCTAAACAGCGTCATGTAATACCTCTGTTCTTTTCTGCCCAGCTTCTTTCACCATCCCAGTGATTTGGAGGCTCAGATGTATTACCAAGTTAGTGCTTTGCTCTTTATTGTGATTAAAAAATAATATTCCATGATGGATGGATATAGAACATGTACGTCATCATTCATTCATTAATGAGTAACTGACTATTACAATCAATGCTATAAACATGTGACTATCGGGCTGGAGGGATGGCTCAGCGGTTAAGAGCACTGGCTGCTCTTCCCAAGGTTCTGAGTTCAATTCCCAGCAACCACATGGTGGCTCACAACCATCTGTAATGAGATCTGGTGCCCTCTTCTGGCCTGCAGTCATACATGCAGTCAGAACACTGTATACATAATAAATAAATCTTTAAAAAAAAAACATGTGACTGACTATCAGGCCCAACTCTTTGGGGGCATGTACCTCACAGCGGAATTGTTAGATTGTGCAATGATTCTACAAGCAGCCTTTTGTGCAGCAGCCAAACTGATTTCTGTGTGACATTCCTGCCACTAGTATGTGAGGGTCCCATCCCACGGTCCCCTTTGGGAACCAGCAATCATGCCAAGGCAGCTATGCTGGGCTTGACTCAAGGCTGAGACTATTTGCTCCCCAGGGAGGGTGAAAAAAAAAAAACAAAAAAAACCTCTCGAAGCCTGCCAAGGTCCACAGAGACAGCTGTCCATAGTGACCCAGAGCACTCACCAATGGCGTCGACCCACGTGATCACCTCGTCTTTGCACTGGTGGTGGCAGGTCTGGTTGTCAGGTTTCCCCGAGTGAAGCAGCAAGCACTCCACACAGTCTCTGAGAAAAACAATGTGGTCATTAGCTGCTGGGTAGTGTCCCAAAGGCTCGGCCGCACTCCTGACGTCTGGCTTTGGGGACACGATGCTCTGACATCTTACTGGCGTTAAAAGGAAGCCCCAGGGTCTCGGAGAGACATGTATGAGTTTAGAGACATCACTGATATACAAGTCAACTTGCCAGCTGCAGGCCTTCCCAATTCCGACAGCGGGAACCAAATCTGCACCCTGCTACAGTGAACTGGCCAAGGAGTCAGCTCCGGGAATAACAACTACTCCTGGCCCTTGGGGGGTGCCTCCACATGCCTGGGGCCAGCGTGTGAAGCCCTTGTGTTACCCCAATCTTGGTATTCTCATGTGTCGCTCTCTGGACAAGGCTCTGTAATAACATGTCCTCTCCAGAGGACTTTTAGCAGTAAGTAAGCCTCGGGGCCTGGGCTCCACTGCACCTTCAGAGCCGACCTCTAGGATGGGGCTTCCTGGCACGTCTGATGCCTGGAAGGACGGATCATCACCGTCTGCGCACCTTGGGCTCCCATCCCCTCCCTGTTCCCATACAGTGTCTACCTGCCAGCATCCTTCAGGGCATGCTGGCCACTTACCTGGTAACTGGTCTACACTAAAGCTGGTACATTTTATAACAGAGGCCTTCTCTAGAAAATGGATGAGGAGTCAAAAAGAGGCCCTCTCAGTACCCCCACCCACCCACCTTTGGGTGACTGCATGTGAAGATGCTTAATTACAATGCCCTGTTGAACAGTTATTATTATTATTATTATTATTTTAATTTCATGTGCAGTGGTGTTTAACCCGCAGGTGTGTCTGTATGAGGGCATCTGATCTCCTACAACAGAAGTTAAAGACAGCTGTGGCCGGGCGGTAGTGGCGTACACCTTTAATCCCAGCACTCGGGAGGCAGAGCCAGGCGGATCTCTGTGAGTTCGAGGCCAGCCTGGGCTACCAAGTGAGCTCCAAGAAAGGCGCAAAGCTACACAGAGAAACCTTGTCTTGAAACCCCCCCCCCCAAAAAAAAAAACACACACACAAAAAAAAAAAACAGCTGTGAGCCACCATGCGGGTGCTGGGAATTGAACCCGGGTCCTCTGGAAGCACAGCCAGCGCTCTTAACCGCTGAGCCATCTCTCCAGCCCCCCAGTTATTACATTCTACATCATCAAATCTGCGCCCGGACAGTCTCCTGCCTGAGGTTGCATCAGAATAGAAAACTGGGAGGTGGGGGGCACCAGAGGGAAGCCAGGCCTCAGCCAAGCCACTGTTAAAGTTTGTGAGAGAGGAAGGGTCCCTGCCTCCTTGGCAGGACCAGGGTGAAGCAAATTCCAGGGCAGCAGGGGTAACGTCAGGCAGCCCAGGGGACAGCAAGTCTTAGGGCACTGGGAAGTCTCAGGATGGCATGGGGATTCTAGAGCCTCCCCATGCAGGGGGGGAGGGTGCGGTGACCCTGGAGTGAGGGGTAACCCCACAAAACCCCAGCCCCAAGGGGGCAGGTCACCCTGCTTATCCCACAGGGGACCAGAAGAGTTGGGTGTCTAGAAAGTTCCCTGATACCGGAGGGCTCTCCATCATACTGTAGGGCCACTCTACAGAGGAAGCCAAGCCGTCAGGAAGAGGAGAAGCAGATCAGGGCCTCTCCCAGTGTCCTGCCTCCCGGACATGCTCTGACTACCGTCTGGACACTGACAAGGAATGGACTGTGGGTAGATCATGGAGAGAGAGCGAGAGCGCTGGGACTTTCTCGAGAGGACCCCGACATGCTTAGGAATCTACTCCAGAGTTGGCAAATCCTCCTCTGTTTGGGCTGATCTCACAGACACGCGAGAGCTGGAGCCAGGCCGTAAGGCTCCTATCGGTCTCCTGTCCTGCCTGGTCCTTCCTCTCACTCCCGCCCCCACCCCTCGGGGTAGGCAGGCTTGGCCCGGGGGCCAGAAAGGGGTGGCGGCTCCATCTCTGGTCATTCATGCTGACCCTTGCTGGACCTCCTGCCAGTCTCCAGGATCAACACATGGCAAACAGGAGGCCTGTTTCCGGTTGGCTGGGACGACCCCCCCCTCCCCGCCCCCAGAAGCTCTGCTGTATGTATCACCACAGCTCCAGGTCACTTCCAGGACACACTCCATACAACCCATGGGGATACAGCGGCCGAGATCTGAGCTCCCCACCCCCACCCCCGAAACTCAGGCTGCACTGTAGTTATGTATTAAAAGCATGGCTGCCCCTTGACAAAAACAAGCCGCTTGGAGATTTTGTGCAAGGCTTGTTAATTAAAATCAGCTGGAGCCGAGTGTGACCTCACCAAAGTGAAGGGTGTGTTTGGTTAGTTCTAGAACACACGGGATGAAGGACTCAAGTATTCAAAAACCTCTCAGAAAACAGAAAGTAGGAAAACAGCCTAAAAATTCATTATCAAAAGAACTTTGTCGAAAGAAAGAAATAAAGGAAAAGAAAAAAAGAAGAAAAAAAATTCCATTAGGCTGTGAAAGACACAGAAGGTCAGTGTGGTCCTGGGATAGATGAGAAGGCCGGTCTGTATCTTTGGGCTTTCCTAGCTCTTCAGATTTTTAAAAAAGCAGGGTTGCCCCCCCCCCCCCTTAACTGCCCCCAAGACAACCCCACATTGCCTGCGGCTCCACAGGAAGGTAGACAAGGCTTCAGCTCCTTTTCCTGACTCCGTGGGCTGCCCCGGGGGCGAGGCCCACTCCCCATCAGCCTCATGTGCCCTAAGCAGTGGGAGCGATACTCCCCAGGGTCTGCTGGGAACTGTGGGGCCAGGGGGTCCCTTGGACACAACATGCAGACTGGGGCTGTGATGCCACCCATACAGGCATGGTGTCTGGGCCACTCCCTGCCCATCTTGTCTCTCCATCTACAGACAGATTCAGTTGCCTGTGCCCAGGGCTGTCTGTGGCACCCAGCCAGGGAAGGTCAGGCCACTTCGGAACGTTTCTGAACACAGTCGACCGGCCGGCCGGCAGCAATCACGGGCTCTGAGAGCATGAACTCACTTCATTATCGGCCTGGCCAGACGTTAGCAGGGAAATCTGCCAGAAGAAAATCACACACTTGTGCTCCCTCGCCAAAGAGTAACACTGCCTGGATCACCACTTGTTTCTGCATGGTGCCCAGCGCCTGCCCCCCTCCCCCTCCTCCCGCCCCGGGCTCCTGGGCACCAAGGATGACACAGCTGTTTCCCAGCAAGTTCGGACAGCCAATGTCACACGCCCGTGCTCCGGGCAGCACCTTGGCTGGAGACTCTTGCAACAACTGACTTCTGTGGCAACCCAGTGGTGGGGGTGACGAGCAGGGCTCAGGATGTGTGTGTGTGTGACCTGACTCCGGGCTGAGCCATGGACAGTCGCCTAGACAAGCTCCACATTCAGCGCTACTCTATTAGCAGCATAAATAGAGCAGAAAAATCCCGAAGCCTCGGCACTCGCTTCAGGCATCCCTATCTAGGTCGGCACCTTTCCATCCCATTTGCCTCCTGATGACAGGTTACAGCGGTTCCCACGGGCCTGGTCCATGCAGCATTGTTCGGGAGATGCTCTGCAGGGGATCAACGTCGTTTGGGAAAGAGGAGCGTACACCGCATTCCCTTCTGAGAACACACGACGGCATTCCCGAGGCTCTGTTTGGTCCAGACCCGGCACCAGTTTCATCTTATTTAACCATCACTCTGAAATCTCTAAACGTGCTTAGAAGGGATCGGTGATCTTGTTTTTTTTTTTTTGTGAACTGTTTTACTTTTTTCCCTCCACCGATCCCTACCCTGCCCCCCCCCCCCCCCCCCCCCCCGACACATACACCCAGCATTTCATGGCCATTATTCTGGTGACTGTTAGGACAAAGCTTTGGTCGGCAGCCTGTGTGTAGGCAGGAGGTTGGGCCGCAAGCACAGGAGGCCGGCTGGGGAGGGCTGCCTGGTGAGAGGCAGGCCTGGGGTGAGGGCGGAAGAGCAGGCCCTTACCTCTTGGAGCTGCAAGCATCTGGGCAGGTCGGGCACTTCTCACATGTCTCCCCAAAGGCTCCAGGCTCTGTACACTGGCACTGCCCACAGACGCAGCGGCCACGGTCACTGCAGATCTGCCCGTCCTTGGCCCGGCATGCGCTGATGTCTGTCGAGCAGTTACAATTGTCCCCAATGTAGCCCGCGTGGCACTTGCATTCTCCGCAGTGACACTCGCCATGGCCTAAAAGGGGACACACATATGCACACACATATATCAGTCAGGGCTTGCTGGTCTTTTGTTGTTGTTGTTGTTGTTGTTGTTTAGAGACAGGGACCCTCTGTGTAGCTCTGGCTGTCCTGGAACTCACTTTGTAGACCAGGCTAGCCTCCAACTCACAGAGATCCTCCTGCCTCTGTCTCCCGGGTGCTGGGATTAAAGGCGTGCGCCACCACCGCCCGGCTTGCTGAGCATGTGCAGGGCCTGCCATGTGCCAGGGTGAGGAATCCCAGAGAGAATGGGGCTTAGTCCTCAGAGCCAGAAAGGGCCTGGTGATGCCACAGGATAATATGCACGGTGCTTCGATTGGTCCAGACCCTGGTCAAGTCATGACCTCAAACCAGAAAAGCTTCCTGGTTGAGTTGATATGTGAAGACAGTTCCCCGGCATGTCCACGCCAGAAATTTTATGTCGAATGGCAAAGAGCTACAGACGAGATGAAGCAGCGCATCCTCTTCTGGACGGTCTAGCTGGACCGTAAACCAAGCAACAGGGTCCTTACAACAGGAGTGGGGGTGGCGGGGGTGGGGGTGTGAGGACAGAAGGAGGCTAGGGGACAACGGAACCAAGACACCCGATAGCTGGCTTTGAAGACGATAACCAAAAAATGCAAGGAGTATAGCCCAGAAGCTGGAAGGACCTAGCGCCTCCCGGGCTGTGAGGGAGTACAGCCACGCGGGCACTCTGACCAGCCAGGACAAACAAACTCGGCTGTCTGACCTCCAGCGCTCTCGGAGAATAGATCCAGACTGCCGGGGACGCACAAAACATACGGTGATTTGTTACAGGTCCGACCAAAACCAAGCACGGCCATGCTTCCGCAGTCCTAGTGAGATGCTGACTTCTGACCCTGGCCCCCGGGGCCCTGCCGTCTCCAGACGGAGTCTCAGCCCTCACTGGCACTCTTGTGGTACTGTCTGCTCCACCCGTCCTCACAGTCACCCACAAGGCAGGTGCAACTCATGAGAGATGGAGCTGACACACAGAAGAGACAGCTCACGGAAGGTCACTCAGCCAGCTGCAGGAGAGGGAGTCAGCCCAGTGTCCTTGGGGTGAACTCTTCTCCTGCTCCACTGCCTCCCAGAGCAGGCTTTGGCCATCGTGAGAACCTACTGGGGACAACCTAGTTCTTGCTGGAGGGGTCCTGTCCCAGCCTGTCAGGGAGGAGGTGTCATAGAAATGAAAGCATATTGGCACACTGCCACGCGCTTGCAAAAAGCGGCCTCTTGAGAACAGGAGCACGTCTATTTCAAACGTCCTCTGAAAATGTCCTGAGCGGGCCCTGGGACAGCAAATAGCTAGGGGTGTTTCAGATATTGTGCCCTTGGGAAGAGCTGGAAGGTCAACCGTCTCCAACAGAGGTTACTCCTGTTTTGCCCCGTGGTATAAAAATGCCCCGCGGTGGGGAGGAGCGCAAGCGCATCCCCAGAGAGCACGCTGCTCTGCCTGGGACTCTCCATAGGAAGTCTCGGCAGATCTGATGATGTTGGCATGCCATCAGGCTCCTCCAGTCTTCTCTGTTGGGTGGTTTAAGTGCCCAATGTGATGTTTTTGCTATCTGCTACTTACTGCTTGCTAGATGCCTAGGCAGATGCGCTCCTTCATTAAGCACAACTATTGTAGATTAGCTGTTTGGCACAGGGAGGCACTGTCTCAAGGTTCCGCAAGCATCAGGGGCAGCAGCATCACTGTGTGAGTACCTGCTGGGCACAACCGTGAGTGTCCTGAAAAGCACGGCCACAAGCTGTATCCTTGGTCCTCTGGGGATCGCAATCTTCCAGTGCTGTAGATGGCTCCCTTTTCCAAAGGGTTATTTCTATTCGTCTGTCTCTGTGTGTGGTTAGGGGCATACGTGGGTGGGAGTCCACAGATCCAGAAGAGGGTACCGGATCCCTCAGAGCTGGACATAACAGACTGTTGTGAGCCTCCTGACACGGCAGTTGGGAACTGAACTCTAGTTCAGCGAGAAGAGCAGGTGCTCTTAACCAATGAGCCATCTCTCCACCCGCTAAATGGCTCATTTGAAAAAGTTCACCGTGTTAGTGCCACATCTTCCTCCTGGTACCCTGTGGCTAAGGCTGACATCGAGAAAACCAGGAGTCTGCACGTACTGAGTCTCCACCCATAAATGAGTGCTAGATGGGAGAGCACACAGCTTTGGGTGTCGTCATGGTGGAGCTCAATGTGTTCCCCTGCATTTTGGAGTCAGTTATTCTACGCTGGAATCCAGCATGCTCCTGATCACTAATGAATCCGGTCTACAATATAGGTTACGACCTAACTTTGGAAAGACTCTTTGTCAGTCACTCAAATTCCTGGTCCTCTTCCTCTGGCTCATGTGCTCTGGAGTGCCCACCACCTGCAAGGGACAAGGGGACCATCTGGAGTGTCCCTGTGTCCTAACCCTCCTTCACACGACAGCCTCTCCACTCACCCTAGGGCTCCGAGCCACAGGGCATTTCATCGGTGGTGCTGAGGCATATGGCCAGGCCTCTGGGAAGGGAAGAATGCCAGGCAGGCAGGCAGGCCAGGAAGAAGCTGAGGAATGCATCTCACACCACACAGGAGCTGGCATGTGATGTTTATGCCACAAGAAAGTGACCGTACAAGGTCACAGACTCGGGGAGTTCAGGGTGACCACTGCCTCTCCACCAGCTTGTGACCTGAACAACGGCAACCCAACCCACAGGAGTCTTCAAAGATGAAATGGATCCACCATACACAACCCCTGCTTCTCGCTCTCACCCCAGGGGCTGTGTTAGTCAAATTAAATTCAAGGGGTTCATGGCTAAAGGCAACCTTTGCTCAACATTTCATTATGAGAAACCTGCAGAAAAGGTGAAGACTTTGCTGCGGACATCCACACACTTACCTCCCATACTCTGCCAGTGGGTACCACATGTGGCTTTAGCATATCTACCCATTCATCATGTATATATATATTTTTAATGCATTTCAGAGTCTACCTTAGGGGAGAGCTTCATTTTTCATTTTCTAACCTGAGACAGGCGTTCACTAAGTTACCCAAGCTGCCTTGAATTCACACTATAGTCCAGGCTGGCCTTGGAGCCCTGATCCTTCTGCCTCCATCTCCCAAGTAGCTGTATGCACCCCCAGTTTAGCCAGGGAACAATTATACGATATGGTTCTGACAGGCTCCAATAGCTCACACATCACAACCTTCCATAAAGCAAGGGCGTAAGAGCCGCAGGAGGCATGGCTGGCGATACATTTCCCAGCACTAGAAGCCGTTTCCTTGACACACACAGTTTCCTCTCTGCCTCTGTGCTTGGCAGCATTAGAAAGTGACCCACATGTAATTTCAAACAACATCCCAAGATCTCAGAGTTTTGGAGGCGTGCACCACTCCACGGCAGGGCTGGGTTTGAAACCCAATGTGTGTGCCAGAGGGAAGGAAGTCTTGATTTTTCTGGTGACCAAACATCCACATGCAAGGGTCGCCTTGCTATAGGACGGGCACTCTCGGCAGAGGCTCGCGGAGCTCTGTATTCTCACCATGATGGTGGAGCAGCAAAGGAGCCCCCTTGCTTGTGAGCACATCTGATATCCCGCAGGTCTTAGCGCGCCAAACACCCAGCCCAAGGTTCCGGTAGCAAGTGGGTTCCAGCTCCAGAGAGCAAGCGCTGGGGGATGCTGGCGGTACAGGAGAGGTTGTCGTAGCTCTTGGAGGGAACAAGACCCACCAGAGACCCAATGTGTCCCCAAAGCGTCCCCTACCTCGGTGCAGTGCGGACATGACAAGCAAAAACAGCAGCTGTGAAGTAGTGTGTGAAGAGTCCGGCCTGCCTGGGAGAGGGCTGGGAACGGTAGTGGATGGAGGGGATGTGGGACACAGAAAATCCCCACACGCGGCTTTTCGGCTTCCAGTATTTGAGGATTCCAAAGCAAACTCAAAGAAAACCAAGTACAAGGCCTGTACTTGGTGACACCGTGGAGGCCACCACTACTCATGTCCTTAAGGGAGTCTTGTCCCCAGTAGAGACTCGAATAGTTACAGTTTGGTGACCCCCTGGCTGCTCACTGCCTTTTAAAGATAGCAAAAGAGCTGGGGGCGGGGCAGGTTGGTGGTACAGCCCTTGCCCAACATGCACTGGGCCTGGGCTTCCATCCCCAGCACCACATATCACACGTAAAAGCTAAAAGCACTTAGGTAAAGATGTGGCATTGGCCACTGTGTCCTCCTTCGCACTGGCTGTCAGTCTGTCTAATAACAGGGATCTTTCCCAGGGAGGCAGTCAGTCTATCTAATAACAGGGATCTTTCCCAGGGAGGCGGGCTGAGCCCCAGAGCCTACACCACAGTGCTACAAAGCAGGTTAACTGGGAACTGGTAACTACTTGCCATCTTGGCTTCAAGTCTTCCAGTCTCCTTTAGGAAGTGTAACTTGCATAGCATCCAGACCCACAGGTCTGATCAGCGTATCCTTATTCCAACGTCCAATTCTCAAACATCTTCCACATCTTCGTATCTACACAGTTTTGCCCTCTAGTGCCCTAAGAAATGTGTGTATTAAAATGATGAGCAGGGGCTGGAGAGATGGCTCAGAGGTTAAGATCATCGTCTGTTCTTCCAGAGGTCATGAGTTCAATTCCCAGTAACCACGTGATGGCTCACAGCCACCTATAATGAGATCTGGTGCCCTCTTCTGGCATGCATGCAGGCAGAATACTGTATACATAATAAATAAATAAATTAAAAAAAAAATGATGAGTAGCATTTGCCCTCTGCTCCCAGGATCAATAACCATCAATCACCAGGGTCAAGAGGGCCCAGGGGACCTAACGTGAGGCTTCTTCCTCAAAATCAAGCCAAATGATAACACTATTGGGACAGAGGGCCCTGAAGTCAATGGCGCCTATTCACTATCGGGCAGACATAAATATGTTTCCATCACACACAGAGAGGGGGATATTTGACAGTGTGAGCGCTGCCATGAATTGCTACACATGTAACTTATGATCAGCGCCTCCCCTGTCAAAATGATGGGCAGCTAAATGGTCAGGAAGTTGTAAATGTGCCTATTTATACAGAAATTCAGCTCTACAGAATTCACAAAACAGTGCTTGTGTGGGCCGCAGGCCAAGTCTTCCTGCGGCTTTTACCAAGCAGAATATTGGCTATTCAGAGGCCGGGGCTGGAATTGGGGAGGCAGTGGTCTAGAAGGCCAAGGAGCCAGCGAGAGGAAACTCAGCATCAATGCTTCATGGAGGTGAAGAAGGTCAAGCGGGGATGTGTGTGTGCTAATGGGGGTCCCAGGACAAGGTCCAGCAGGCAGGCGAGCATGTGAGCACAGACACCCGCTGCAGGCAAGCTGGAGAGGACGGGATGGGAAGCAAGCGTGAGGACCGCAGAGCATTCTTCTGAGAGAGGGAAACTTAGGAAACCGAACTCTGAAGGAAATCACAGCCTGGCAGGAGAGGAGAAGACCGAGGCCATGGCTGGGCCTCTGTGAGATGCCCAGAGGGGCGGAGCTGAAGATGAGGAGGAGAATGGATGGTGGAAAGCTGGAGGGGCTTGGGCTGGACCACATGCAAATCCTCTCCGTGTACTGTGAACTTGGACAAGTCTCTAAGCTCTCCGATGGTGTTTCCTTTCCTGTCAGTGAAAAATGACACTTGGTGGCAATGCTGTGGAAATGAAGGGCAGAACTGGCTGCCCCCGAACAGGGGGGCTCAGACAGAAAGGAAAGCTATGAGGCAGGCACCGAGGACTTCAGGAGCCGGGGGAACATGTCAGTGACAAGAACGGTAGAGGATCTGAAAGCTGGGCAGAGGCATTCCTAAGCTGAGCGGAGGCGCTGCCCAGTCTCCCTAGTCCACTGTGCTCACAGAGACATCAGACTCAGGACAAGCAAGGGCGGGATTTTCACGGCTGAGGTTGGCCATGGAAGAGAAGTGGGGAACACAATGAAACATCTAGAACTTGAGGCCGCAGTCAGCAGGATTCTGGGATCAGACTCTGACCTGCCTCCCCGCCCCATCCTCCATCTGCTGGCACTGAAGCCTCGTGTCTTGGCTTCTAAATGAGGCTTGCAGAATTGCCTCTGTACTGGGTAGCCCTGTGAGGTAAGCCAACCTGTATAAAACACCTCAGCATGCTTGGCATTCAGGAGACGCCAGCTTCCTCGTCCCGATTGTCACGGCAGTGCAGGAGGGAGGCTTCCTGCCAATCTGATCGAAAGCCTGCTTCGAAGCTGGAAGAAGTTCCCACGGATTACCTGGTCCACACCCAAGCTGAGGCAGCGATGCCCAGGACCAAGTGCCCACGCCGCCTGCCAGTGCCAGGGCCTGGTGGAACTTCTGGACCACGGCCACGAGTCTAGGTGGAGGGCCTCACAACACAAAAGGCCAACTGAGCCCTGCCAGGGGGGGGGGGGGGGGGGGGGGGGGGCCTGGTGTCCTCAGCACAAGCATATTCCAGCTCGAAGATAAACTTTGAATCAGCGAAGGGAGGCAAGCCAGGCTGCTAGCCTGACCCTGAAGGCAGGTCCTCAGTTCCAGGCCCACAAAAGAAGCTCCTGCTCTGTTTCACCCACGGGCTGGAAGACAGTGGGCCAGCTTGATGGAGGTTCTCGTCTTCCTATGCTCAATTCCAAAGAGTCTCAAAGCAGGCAGAAGTCACAACCTTCAAAGCCAGCTCCTGTCTGGTTCTGGAATCCACTGGCTCCCTCCCCAATTCCGGCTGTGGGAAGGCTGAAGGGAAGATGGCCCTCAGCCTGGAAGCGTCCCTTCTCTTCAAGGTCCCCCTCCCTCTCATCTCATCCTCATGTGTTTACAAACCCCCTCCTCATCCATCCCCCCCCCCCCCCCCGCCCCGTGGGTGCGCCTGCCTCTTCTCTCCTCACAGCTCTGAGGTCGAGGTCACCTTCCCTCTCTCAAGCCCTCTCTGCCACAGCCAATCAGCTTCCAATCTCCCACAGGCCTCCTTGGCCTCAGAACAGGCCCGTAAACAGGAAGTGGCTAAAGAAATAGAGGGAATATGTGTGCTGGAGGACCTGGACCTTCTGGGGGTAACTTCTCTGGTACTGCAAGTCCAGCCTCACTGCTGTTCCAGACATCTGAGCGAAACCTTCAGCCAAGGTGGAGGTCTCCCAGCAACTCTCGTGAGAACAGGGAACCAAGGTGGCCACTTGATGTGCTATGTGTGCGTGCATGTGTGCGTGCATGTGTGTGTGTGTGTGTGTGTGTGTGTGTGTGTGTGCATGTCTGCAATACCCCAAGCCAGGGCCCACAGTCTCCCTCTGTGCCTGTGGGAAGGAAGAGCGGGAAGCATCCCCCTCCCTCAGGCATCCTGAGCACTCTGATGCCAGGCTGTGCGAAGTCTTCTCAGATGAATTGACTGTGCCTAGACACACACGCAGAACTCCATCTGGGACTTCGAACAGGAAGGGGAAATCCCTCCGGAGACACACTATTCCTGGTTCTCTGTTGACAAACAGGCTAGAGTTATGTAATGGACCTTCGATGTCCTCAGGTGTCCCTGGCTGGCCAGGGTGTCTCCTACTCTGGCCCTCCCCCACTTGTGACACTTCCCTGGCCTGCACAGATTCTCCCTTACAGAAAGAGCAAAGACAGAGGGCTTCTGAGAGGCACGGGATCTTTCCAGCTCCCTCACAGGGCTCTTAGCTGCAAGGAGATAAAGGCTGGCGACAATGCTTCCTCACCAAGGTCTCCTGAGCTCAGGGCAGCCCCTCCCACAGGGACGCAGGGCATAGATGGTTTAAGCCAGCCTCACTGAGAGAGCCCAGGCCCGTGTCCTTGGCGATCCCAGCACTCGCTGGCTGGCCTGGCCAGACCACTGCCTTCCACAGTAAGGGAGAGAGGGTGCCCGTCTACCTTGCAAGGGGTGGGGGAAGGCTCTGTGAGCACGAACCAGAGGTGGACAGTTTGCTGTGACATCCAATGCCGCTTAGATGAGGCCACAGAAATCTCCTCAGAACAGATGACTGAACACTGGCCACCAGCCAGCCAGTGCCACACCTGGACCGTGTCCCCAAGGTGCCTGTGTTTACGGCTCGTTCTCCGGGGCCTTGGGACGGTGTGGGGCCTAGCGGAGGGAGCTACATCACTAGAAGCAATGTACACAACACCTCAGTCTACCCAGTAACTCCATGTAGTGAGGACAGTTACTACCGTCATTTTAACAGGTGTGTGGGAACTGAAAAACAGAGAGGCCAAGTAAGTTCCCCAAAGCTACACAGTTGGCGCATGGCAGGGATATGAAACCCATTTGTTGGACTCTGGAGTCTATTCTCTGGTGGTCCTGGGACAGAGTTCAGTGGTGGAACACTTGGCTATAGGAGTCTATGCTTTTTTTTTTTTTTTTTTTTTTTTTTTTTTTTTTTTTTTTTCTGTATTGTCTCTCTGTGCTGCACGTGTTCTAAAGATAGTGTCTCATTATTTAGCCCTGGCTAGCCTGGAACTCGCTATATAGACCAGTCTGGCCCTCAGGGGTTCAAAGCATGATATCGTGAAGATGGTGTAGCCTCATGCACACGCCCGGCTCATCCCACCAGAGGCACCAAGTCAGCCTTGGCCTCCCTCATCTTCTCTGTTGAACAGGGATGGCCAAGTTGATGGTAGTGGAGGAACCACCACAGCTGCTGCTGGTGTGTGCCGGGCTGGGAGGCCGGGGTAGGCCTCCGTTAATCATCTCGTGTTTAGAGAGAGCGGAGGAGGGAGGGAGGGAGGGCATCTGAGGTGGAAGTTAGCAGCCGCTTCAGAGGGGAATCTGAAGTTGCAAGACAGCGGGCAGCCGGGAGGGGAAGGGAGGAAGGCAGTGAACCCGTGAGAGACAGAGAACAGTTAAGCTGGGGATCCCTAGGGATGGGGGTGGGAGGGGGGACGGTGGCTGAGGACCTTCAGGGCCAAGCTGCCTGAGGAGGAACTCCTATGACCTAGAGGACCCCAGCTTCCCAGAGCACCAGGCCCTCTCTCTCCCCGTTCCCATGCTGTGTCTGCCCCTGCTTCCGGGGTCACTGCCCTCTGTGATCTCAACTGGAATATGAACCAGGCGGAAGCACGCTTCTGCTTACGAGACAGCGGCTGCTCTTCCTCGGGATATCACACCTGCATGTCCACCTCATGCACACCTGCGAGGGAGCCCCCCGCCCCCGCCACCCCGGCCGCCGGACTCCCTCCACCTGCCCGTGTCTTTAGGTGTCTCAGGGTCTGGCCAGCCTCTAAGGGTCTGGACACATGCGGAGGCTCACGTTGGAACCATCACTCTGGCTGCAGTGTGGACAGCGCACGCTGGGGTAGCAGCAGAGGGAAGGAACGGACTTCAGAGGAGCAGGAAGGTCAGGGCAGACGGATGGAAAGGCTGGGGAGAAGGCAGGATAGGAAGGGTCAGGGCAGACGGATGGAAAGGCTGGGGAGAAGGCGGGATAGGAAGGGTCAGGGCAGACGGATGGAAAGGCTGGGGAGAAGGCGGGATAGGAAGGGTCAGGGCAGAAGGCGGGAAACAGGGCAGCGTCTAGGCTTCTGCCTCACACTAGACGAACCAAAGGGGAGACACAGACACCTGGGAGAGCCTTGCTGGGAGGAAGAACAGAGTTCAGCTGGGTCATACTAGAGTACAGGCTTGCAAGAAGCTCCCAGAACTCAGGAGGAGGGCACGTGTGTGCGGCTGAGCAATCTAGGGTTGCTGGAGGCACCCCAGAGGGTGATCCCCAGAGAACCCTGGCAGCTGGCTGGAGGAGGCTGAAGGCAGGAAAAGAGGACACGGGTGAAGGAGACCAGGACGGTTGAGCCCAAATGGAACTGAGTTCAGGGCTGAGGGGGAGGCGACCAGTGGAGACAGCCCCTTCGTACAACTGTTCTGAGAAACATGCTGTGGACAGAGAGGCATGATGAGCTGCTAGTGAACGGCACTTGATGGGGGCAGTTTTGCTTTGCTTTTCTGACTTTCATATTCATTCTCTTGCCCTCCTCCCTCCCCCTTCCTCCTTTCCTCCTCCCTTCCTTATTCCCTCCCCCCTCCCACCTCCTTTCTCCTCCTCCCTTCAGACTGGAATATGTCTGAAAGCTGACCACAGTCAGACATGGTGGCAGATAGCTGTATTCTCAGCACTCAGTTGGCAGAGGCAGGAGGATCGACACAGTTTTGAGGCCAGCCTGGCCTATACGGCGCATTCCAGGCCAGCAAGGGATGTGCAACGGAACCCTGGCTCACAAAACCCAAACAGCTGACTTAACAGGAAAGTGCAATACTTGGTGGTTTGTGTCCCTGATCCCATCAGCCCCCACACTGATAAACTTGTATGTGTGTGTGACCAGTGCCTAGCATGGCTTCCGGCCCTCAGAGGACACTGAGTATGTACTGCTGATGGCTGGACATACCTCAAGGCCTGGGGAAAGAGACTCCCAATGATGAACATAAAGAAAGTGACATCCAGGGGGTGGTGGCGCACACCTTTAATCCCAGCACTCAGGAGGCAGAGCCAGGTGGTTCTCTGTGAGTGTGAGGCCAGCCTGGTCTACAGAGTGAATTCCAGGAAAGGCGCAAAACTACACAGAGAAACCCTGTCTCAGAAAAAAAAAAAAAAAAAAAAAAAAAAAAAAAAAAAAAAAAAAAAAAAAAAAAAAAAGAAAGAAAGTGAAGAAAGTGACATTATTGGGCTGGAGAGATGGCTCAGCGGTTAAGAGCACTGACTGCTCTTCTAGACGGACCGGGGTTCAATTCCCAGCACCCACATGGCAGCTGACAACTGTCTGTAACTCCAGTTCTAGGGGACCCAACACCCTCATATAGACATATATGCAGGCAAAAAAAAATGTACATAAAATAAAAATTTTTTAAAAAAATTGACATTACTAAACACCAATTACCACTGATTCCTACATACTTCAACATGACCCTTGGGACAGTTCAAATTATCAACAGACATCCACAAAATCCAGAGGCTTTGGGGGTACCACCAAGAAGAGAACTGAAGATTCTCCTTCCTTTTCCCATGGTCAAACAGAAATCACAGGCTTTCCCCCGGCCCCCCGTTTGTCCCTACACAATGTTCCAATCTCCCAGCACTCACACATCAGCTGGCAGTCACACAGTGACTCACTCTGGGCCAGCCACTCCTCTGTCCTTGGCTGACTGTTGACAAACCAGTCCCCACTACTGCCAGCTGATGGTGTTTCCGTGTGTGTGTGTGTGTGTGTGTGTGTGTGTGTGTGTGTGTGTGTGTCTCACCCTCTGCTTTCCATGTGTCTGGACTACCATCCCCGTGTCTGGGGAGCAAACGATGGTCACTACGACAAAACAGGGTGGCACTGCTTGAAGGCCACGTTTCTGTAAACTCCCACAATACTTGGCTATCACAGCACTGTCCTGGAAGCTGAGACTCCATTGCCAACGCCGCAGAGCTCCCAAAGAATACCACGGCCTTCCTGGCCTTGGCTCCTGAGGTCCATGATGATAATATTATCATCCATGAGGAAGGCAGGGAAAAGGGCCTGACTTCTGGACCAGCTCTCTGTCCTGGGGAGATTATGGCAGTGAAGGAAAGATGGGGGAAAAAAAATCCTATATTCTTTAATGAACTCTCCTTTCCAGTTTCAAAGAAGTCTGCAAACTTCTGGGTAAAATACACCACAGTCCTTGTCAAGGCTCCAAGAGTGCTGACTCAGAAAGAGAAACAGAAGGCTGTCGCCAAAAGAAACAGAGGGACCCCAGCTCCACATCTTGGGGAGATACGGGCCACGTCTGGAGAGTGTGAACTCACCGCCTTCTTGGTCACGCCACTGAAAAATTGTCATACCATTGCAGTTGGTGAACCACTGCCCAGGTCCACCCCAAACTGGCCACTGAGACTGGTGTAGCTTTGTCACTGGACAGAATGGGTCTGAAATGTCCTATGTGCGGGCCACACTGCAGCCTGGCTGCCAGGAGCCAGGTTGGGGCAGCAGATAGCCGGCAGGTGGCCGGTCAGAGAAGAGCCCACTAGGGTCAGGGGAGGGAGACTTCTTGGACCAAGGCCTGAGGCCGGACTCAATGAGGATATGGCTCACAGCATCCTCCTCAGCTCCTCGGCAGCAGGATTTATAATTGTACAATAGTGTCTGGGCAGGGCCGGAACAACTCCATAAGCTTGGTGGCTGCTCACCTCACAAGTCCAGGCTAAAAAAGGTTCACTTACAGAAAGCAGGCCCAGCATAATCAATATCAACAGCCAGACATCGGCCAAACCCAGAGAGGAACACCCTGTGCCTTCCTCAAATGAGAGTCACTTGAGCGACACAATGGATACCTTGTTCAGTGCCTTGCCCACGTGTGTCCTTCAGCCCTGGTCTGCTGCGAGCCACGGAATCTGGCTCGAGAGAGACTCATTTGAGGAAAACAGGCAAAGGAGTTCCTAAAATTTTGACCAAGATAAAGACTAACTAGGTAAGACTTAGAAACGTGGGCTCGATGCTAGGGTGATGGCCTTGAGGGCTAAACGAGGAATCCAGGTTTGGGCAGAGGTGGAAGCTATTCTAAAAAAAACCATTGGAGGAAATGGCCACAATGCAAAAGGCAGTTCAAGGCTCTATGGTCAGGAACGGTACGGAGCAGGTGAGACAGGGTGACACAGACCTCCCAGCTAGCCCGGAGGTTGATGCAGGAGGATTACATGAGCCCAGTGGGTAAGATCAGCCTGGGCAATATAGAAAGACCTCTTTAAAAAATGGTTTTTTTTTTTAATTTCAAGGAACTTTAGCCTAGGTTCTGGGCCTCAGTTTCCCCCAAAGTAGATAATATATATTGACCTACTATGGTGTGACTGGTACAATTAGGAAAGGCATGTGGTACAAACCAAACAAAACTCCTTCTTATTTAGTGCTTACCAGTGATGCATGCAAAGCACTAACATTCATCTATTCCCACGTCGTAAGCTGTGCTTAAAGATGGCGTCGGGAGCCTTTCGAACTGGAGTTACAGGCAATTATTAGCTGCCAGATAGGTACTGGGAACCAAACCTGGGTCTCCTGCAAGAGCAGCCAGTGCTCTTAACCGCCTAGTCATCTCTTCAGCCCCGTGAGAAATGCTTTAAGATGGCCTCCTCACATTATTACGCCTGCCTGCCGCCTAAGGTCAGCTCTGCAGCACCAGGCAGCACCCGCATAGGACTTGAGTACGGGACACGGTTGAGCTCACCTGAAGGACTTGGTGGGATGGGGTTGTGGGTGAGCTTGGAGGGCAATGGTACCCCAGAATGCATCCCAGAAAAGAGGAGGGGAAGCATCCTGAGTAATTCCAGACTCCAGGGAACAAGTGGATCTGGTGGTGCTCCAACCGCAGTGCTCCTAGAGGAGGGGATGCTCACCCCAAAGGACACGAGGCACCCTCAGATCCTGCCCTGCCCCTGCCAATAATCAAGAGTACTGGAGTACCCAAAATCAGGACCAAAACAAAACTGCTGGCTGGACTCCTGAGACAGAGAGGAAAAGGCACCAGGAATAATTGTTTCCACCACCAGAGGTCTCTCATACTTCTCAATTTAAGAGTTGACAATTTTCTAACACCATTGTCCTATGACGTTTAATGGCTAACAGCACCTCTACCTGCATGACAGAGAGCTAAGCGTTGGCATCCTCATGGCCTCCCTATTTGCATCTTTTGCTTATTAGATGCCGTTATGTTCTTCTCGAGCCAAACTTCATGAGCTTATGGATCAGGCCTGATCAAAGGCAGAGTCCTGGGAATGAGGCCTTCTATTTGCATACTTCCCTTTCTAAACAGAGAGAAAGGAGATGAGGGAGACTCAATGCTTAGATCATTCCCCTTTCAGAATCACTGGTGACCTGTTAAGAAGTTTCTGGAAACAGGACCTGAGCAGTATGACAACTCCATTCCCAAGAGCTGAGCTCAGAGCACGGAGCGAGGCAGGTGCTCAGAACGGCCTGCCCCCACCCCGATTCTCATCTTTCAAACTCACAGAAACATCCAGAAGATGCAGGGGAAGCTTGCCATGTTTTATATGCCCATTCTTCAACCCCAGTGGAAAATTCCAGAGACAACAAAATCTTAAGAAATTCATGCAGAATATAATGCTTGGCATAGGGATGATGATCATTGTATATGTATAACGAATTCCCATTGAATAGTAGGTAGCAACATGCCTAAAACAAAATGACAATGAGGGAGACATCACTGACATGTCCTTAGCAGCACCAGGTTAAGTTATGACCACTCAGCTCTGACTTTCCCAGACAGCCTTTTCTAAGCACAAACTGCCAGAGGCTGGCTGACTCCAGCAGGAGAGACCCAGATTACCTGAACCCTGAGACTGAGGAAGCAGCTACTAGAGTTCCTAATGTTTTCCATTTGGGAAGAGGAGTCCTTTTTCTTGAAATTGTGTGTCTATGAGTGTCTGTGAGCACATACACGTCTCTGTATGTATGTACTCTTATATCTGACAGTAGCATATTAACATAACCATTAATGAGTTTCTCCAAACAAGAGTAAATATGTGAAAAAATTTTGATTTTTCTTGGAGTTTCCACACGAAGCCCACAACACTGGCAATCCCATCCAGAGGGCCCTTTGGGATTAAGTATGCCTCAATCTTGGCATTGAAAAGGTGCTCTTCAAGAACTTGTCATGGAAGCTGCATGTGGGTGGGTCCTGTTAAGAGTTACAGAGTCTGGGTGTAGTTGTGCATGCATTTAATCCTAGACTTGGGAGGCAGAGGCAGAGAGCACTGAGTTCCAGGCCAGCCACATGGTGAGAGCCTGTCTTAGAAATAACGCAAGCCAAACCCAAAAGGAAAAAAAAATCTTCCCAAAATACACATGTAAGACAAGCTACATGCATTATATGTAGTAAATGTATTTAATTTAATTTCTAAAATATGTAAATTGCAGTGCAGTCACAGAAGATACAGCGGTGACCACAGCCTCAGGAATGGCCATCAGGCTACTGATTTTGAGTATGAAAATTATATTTCTAAAGAAATCTATAAGAATGGCAAGCCATATTTTTTTAAAAGACAGGATCACTCTCTAGTGGCTGGTGAGACGGTTCAGTGGTTAAGAAGGCTTACTGCTCCTGCAGTGGACCCAGCATCCACATGTCAGCTCACAACTATACATAACTCCAGTTCCAGGGAACTCAATGCACACACACAGGTGCGCGCACACTGCACACACACACATCAAATAAACAACAAAAACAAAAAAAAAAAAAACATTTTTTTTTGAAGAGATGGGGTCTTATTATGGTAGGTCTGGAATTTGCTATGTAGACCAACCTGGCCTTAAGTCACAGAGTTACTTGCCTCTGCCTGAGTGCCAGGATTAAGGTGTGCAACTTCATGCCCAGCTCTGACATTTCTGATCACCCTCTATTTATTTATTATTTATAGTATGGCTCTGTGTCTTTTTGATGGCTGAGAGTAAACACCTCCTTGAATTCATAGTGAAGCTGGTGGGGGGTAGTATGTTGATAGCTAATTACAAGACACATTAAGGAGTGATCAAGAACCACAGACATGAGGAGGGGGATGTCACTAAATACTTCCGATCTGAGGCCAACAGTTTGTGATCCAATTTCCATGCATGGCAGATGAGAATGAAGGGATAAGGCTAAAGTCACAGTGACACCATTTTGTAGGCAGGAGGGCCTCATGTTGGTACATGCATGCACATGCATCTGATTTGCCTACAGAGATGACTCTGGGACAGCCGGCTGGCACAGAGACAGGGAAGCCTCTCAGGATGCTCCTCCCAGAAGACTCCATTCAGGTCAGAATCAGTGCATACCCCTCACGACCAGTGGTGGCTAAGACTGACGCCCTGTTTCTGGGCAGTAGTTGGTAAGGACCCAGAGAAGGAGGAGGGACCTGATAAACCCTGGGCTCTGGCCTGAGGTCAGAGACAAGAGCAGATGGGAGAGAGGTGGTTGGTGGTAGGCATGCCATCCACGTCTGTTACCCATGAACTAACTACACAGTAACTCTTTTCTTGGCCTTTAAAGCCCTTCACATTTAAGTTCAACTTACTTGAGTCTTTTTTTTTTTTTTTTTTACTTACTCACTCTGTGGAGATCCACAGAGGTTTCCTAAAGAGAACTTACTCAAAGTCCAAGAATCTGAGCTTGCTCTACCCAGCAGGGCTGCATAAGGGGATGAATTGACCACAGGTGTGGTTACCAGGTGTTTGGAAGGGTCTACACTTGGCTGTGCCGTGTGCTCTGATCTAGCAAAGGGGAGGTCTTTTGCCCCGCCCTTTGGCATTGCTATAAAAAGCCCTTTTGAAGAGGCAGAAGGGGCCATTGGGTATTGATCCAGGTCCTCCCTAAGCTATCCTGTGTTTCTCTCTTTCTCCTCTTTGCTATCTTTCTAGCTAATATTTTCTTATTCCTCTCTCCTCACAGGAACCCTTTAAAGAGTGGGAGCTGGCCTCCCACACCAGTCTCCCGAGTTTACCTGCCAGTCTGCAAACCCTGACTCTGCTACTTTCAGAGGAAAAATAGTTCCCACTATTGTCCCCTTTTCCATGCTTCGGCCACACACCCTCCAGCCTACCTTTTTTTTTAAAAAATGTAAACTAGCTGTCCTTACAGGCTATATTTGGAAGCCTACTTAAGCTCTGTGAATTGAGAAATACTTTTAGACATACCTGAATAATGTTGTCATGGATGGTGTTTCATTTGGTAAGAAGCTAGAAACCAAGAGCTGAGCCCTTAGTCGTAGGAGTCTTTTTAGCTACAGAGGCCTGAAGAACTGTTTTAAAGTCTACCTGAGACCTGTCAGCAGACCCAGGATCTTTCTTGGATGCTGGCTCTGGCTTTGAGTGTCATATTCCATTTTCCATCTCTGGGAAAGATCTACAGGTTTCCTTTGGGCTCTCATTATCTACCACATAACAAAGGTGGCGTGTGAATTATACAACCCAATTATAATGTACTTTGGGGTCCTCACAGTCAATAAAACCAAAAAGGTTTGATTTCAAATTTCTCATTCTATGAGACCCAAGAGATAGCCTGGCTATCAGATTATTAAATGTAAAATAATTCATATAAAAGAGTGACCTAGAGCCCAGGAGATAACTGTTGGGCACACAAGTCACCAAGAAGCACAAAGTCTGAGTGAGCCTCTTTTACTGCATTAAAAAATAACTGAAGAGACCCAGACCTCTTCTCAACTGTGAAGGGTCAACCCTTTCCAAGAATCAGAAGAATAGAAGGCCTCCCAAGGGCCTCATAAAACTCTTTTTACACATGGAAATGGTTTAGGGACAGACAGGACTATTCTGTAAATTGCTGCTTCTAGAGACCAGAGGAGAGGCACAGCGAGAGTCCTGGGCGCACATGCAGTCCCGTGAGGACGCGTCACAAGAACAGTAACAACTGCTCACGTGCTTCCAGACCTGGCCTCCCTCTCTTTACTGCTCATTTTGATGATGGAAAGCTGCCCATCCCAAACCTGAAGTCTCCTGCATTTTCCCTCCTCCTGTCTCTCAGTAGGGGTCAAGGGCTGCAAGCCCGCAGCCGGAGAGCCAGATTAGTGGAAGGAGGCTATCTGGGTGTCCCCATGGATCCTGGCCCTGACAGTCTCAGCAACTTCGTCCAGTATACCGGCCAGTCCCTCCCCCCAAGACAGACCTCAACCACATGACCCACTTCCAGGATGGGCGGCAGGGGCCAGGGGTAAGGAGAAGTACCAGAGAATGCTGAGGTTGATGTTTTGAGAGCCTGAGTCAGCAGCTGCAGGAGCAGAGTGCTTAGAAAGAGGCTTTCTCTCCCACGGACACCCCAACAGAGCAGCCACCCCCAAGAACCTAAACCAGTGTGTGCAGCTCCAGAGCGGAAGCTCGGCTGACCAGGGTACCCAGAACTGGAGGAAGGAACCGCTCGGCACCACTCAGCTGTGTCCAGAAGGAGCCAGATGGTCTGAGAGACAAGAAGCGTGAGGTACCCCTCCCTGCCGGAGCGTGTGGCATTGAAGCCCCGTCTGGAACCACGCTTACTTCAAGCTCGTCCTAAAAGAACGAATCTAACCATGACCTAAGTGCAAAAACCCCTCTCTCCAGGAAAACCGGGAGAGCTTTCACGTTTCAACTAGTGTGGCTTTTACAGCGCAGGGATGGAAGATCTAGCTGGAAGTCCAATGAAGAGTCAAGAATGTTCTAATCAGCAATTTACTAAAGTAATCCGGAGGAGAGGGAGGGTGAGCGAGAAGACACAAAATCACATCCAGACACAGATGCTAACTTAGGGAAAAAATTCTCAGAGAGATGAAAGCGTGGATGATTTTAAATGTCGCTGTCTACCAGTCAGTACATTCTAGATGGAGGAATAAACCGTCCGCGTTCTCGAAAAGCGGTTCTCTTGACAACACAGAGGGTTGGGGGTGGGGGTGGGGTGCATGTGAAATAGTGAGGGAGGAAAAGCCCCTTGATGGGTTTGCCAGATGGCCCCTATCAATCCTGCTCACCACAGAGCACAGACGACCTGACCACCCCTCCATCAACTTCCCGTTTCCCAAGTGCTCTTCAAGGGCTGAGTGTAACTTTTGTGTGTTGGGGGGAGAGCACCCCACCTTAAGGAGTTAGTGAGCTGCTGTACTGTTCGCCTGGGAATGTCAGATCGTGGTACCCCTCTAATCTCTCAACCCATGGCCCATGAGAGCCTCGGGGTTCACAGGGTTAGATGGGGGGAGGGGGATTTCGGACACTTGCTTTGGTAGAAATCTAGAATGCAAGAGAGTAACTCAGAACTGGGGTTCTGGGGGCTGAGTCAAAAAGTGCATTCATTCAGCAAATGAGGGAAGACGTTACGTTTTCCCTTCAGAGGTCTACTCACACATCCTGTACCAACTGCCCTGTGCCCGCTAGGCTCTGTGCCCACTCGGGCTCCTTGTTTATATCGCCCCCTTCCATTCTTAAAGGCAGGCAGAAGCAAGCCATGTTGGGCCAGTTTTAGAGATGGGAAAAAACCAACGTCGAAGACAAGTGAAGTTTCTGGCTATTAAACTGTGCAGATGGATTTGCACGGGCAGATCGGCTCCCGGGCAACGCGGACTGAGCAGCATTCTGGAGCAAAGACATTCCCAAGGGTTATATGCAACTCCGGACTCAAGAGGAAAACATATTAAAATACTACTAATACAGCCAGTACGTCGTCTACTGTGCTGAGGGGGGTGGAAGCTCCATCCCACCACGCGGAGCTTTTTAAACACAGCCCGAGGACCCACAGGCTAAGCCTGGCACTGCCAGCTCCCAGGGGCATGGCTCTGACCCATCCGGGAGCCAGTGACGGCCTTCTGTGCCAGGCATGTGCTGAGTACTTTCACTCAGTCTCGTTTCTCACAGCTCCACACCTGCAGCCCCTGGAGCCCGCTTTTTCTATGAACCTAGACAGAAGCATCCAGCTAACACCAATGTGTCACCACTCAGGTGATGGGATGGTCTCTGTCACAGAGCTCGCACATGGCTTCCAATCTTTGCACAGACCTTCATCCATGACGCTCATATGTCCTGCACCTGACACAACAATTTTGCACGTTTCACTTCCACTATCCTCAAGGTGTGCTCAAACCTGCCTCACAGGAGCTGTTTACAAGAAACTGCCTCTCCTCTAACATCTACACACTGGTGCTTTCCATGGGCAACATCCCATAATGCCACACCACCACATGTCACACCCTACCCCCTACCTCAGGCTTTACCTTCATGGCCAAGCCATGATGTACTACGCCGGCGAGTCCTGCCAGATCTGACCCGCAGCAGACTCCCTCAGACTGGATGCTACATTTCCACACAAGGGCACCCCACCCTGTGCCGGTGGCAGGCAGGGTTTGTCCTTGGTCTCCTCCCAGGCCGGCCACAGGCATGACGACCCTTTTCTCCCGCCATGCTGAAAAGGGTCTGTGGGTCCACACAGCATCCAGGCCCCGGGTCTGGCTCAGCGCGGAGGTGGTGTGGCCGGCGGACCTACCTGAGCACAGGACGCCCTTGTTCCTGGCGCAGGAAAAGCTGTCACACTCGCAGAAGGGCCCGTAGATCCTCCCGAACTCACTCTCAAAGCAGGAGCACTGGCTGCAGCTGCACTCCCCGCGGCCACTGCACAGGGGCTTGCCTTCTGCCTCGCGGCACAGGTTCTGGTACCCGCTCTGGTTCTCCCCCTCCTGGCACTCGCATCTGGTGCCCAGGTAGCTGGGGTCGCATTCACACAGCCCGCAGACGTATGTTCCGTTCCCGCTGCATCTGGCGCTGCCGGGCTCCAGCCCGGCGCTGCAGCTGCACGTGCAGTTGTAGGTGACTGCCACCTGCAGACTGTCCCGGAAGCCCACGGGCCGCAGGGTGAAAGCTTGTGCCGTCTGTCTGCCGGGGCAGCTCCGGGCCTCCACGGACACTTCAAAGGATGCCTGGGTAGGAGGAGAGGAGACATCATAGCCATAGCAAGCCAGGGCTCCCATCCCCCGGGGGCGTGGCCGCAGACGTCCCTTATGAGCTTTACCCTGTCCAGCACATAAAGTGGGACCCCTGGTAGGAAGAGACAGGCGGGTCAACAATCCCAGGTACTATATGGAGAAGAGCAGTTGGTTATGCTAATGCTCAACAGGAATTGGGCATGGGTCCCCCGCCCCCCAACCCGGGAGCTGAGGACCGAACCCTGAGCCTTGTGCTTGCTAGGCAAGCGCTCTACCACTGAGCTAAATCCCCAACCCCTGGACGTGGTGGGTCTTTAATGTCCATTCTCATCATCTTTAAGACCCTGAGGAGAGAGGCTCTGAAGAGATGCAGGAGGAGTAAGGTTTACATAGCTCTTGCTCTCCCCTTTATTTCCTATATCCCATCTTCATGGTACCCCCACTGCTGCCCACACGTCTCCGCCCATCTCAAAAGTCATTCATTCAACCAACATTGACTGCCTATGCCCGGCACTGGGCTAGATGCTGGGGTACGGTGGCACCCCCTGGCATGAGCTGCTGGGCCCCTGACCCACAGGAAAGGTTTTTTCCTCTCCGTTGGAGAATAGCCAGATGACACACTTGAAAGTCCCTCTCACGTCCCAGCCTTAGTTCCCTGCAAGCATGGTTCTCACAGCTGTTTCTTGCCCCATCAGCCCACAGTCCTGAGGCTGTAAGGGACACTCGCAGCCTAAAGAGTTATCACACACAGGAGCACTTGAAAAAAACAAAAACAAAACAAAACAAAACAAAAAAAAAAACACGAAACATTTAGGGAAGAGGTTTTTTTTTTTTTGTTTTTTTTTTTTTTTTTGAGACAGGGTTTCTCTGTGTAGTTTTGGTGCCTCTCCTGGAACTCGCTCTGTAGACCAGGCTGGCCTTGAACTCACAGAGATCCTCTTGCCTCTGCCTCCCGAGTGCTGGGATTAAAGGCGTGCACCACCACTGCCCAGCTGGGAAGAGTTTCTTAAAGGCTGCCTTGGAGGAGGCTCACTTTGACTCTTCCAGGATTCAAGACAGTGACACCATACCTGGTCTGCCCCTCCCTCCTCAGAAGAAGGAGCTGTATGGAGAAGGAAGTACACCAGTGGTACCTCAGAACAGGCCCCGATGAGTCCACAGAAATGCAGACAGTCAGTGAATGGTGAAGGAACCTCACTGAGATGCACTCCTGTGGAAGAGGGACCCCTGTCCTCAAGCAGGCATGCCTGGCCACTCCTCCAAGTGGACCCTTCTATCTGAGCCAGTGTCTTTATTTCCCAAGACCCTGAGATCATTCCAAGGCTCAGAACGGGCTGGGCATCCCTGTAAGCCAACCTTTAGCAGGTCGTCAATAGCCTGCTTTGGTGGGCACTTGTGATAATGTTCATTTTGTGAACACTGTAAATATTTGTTTCGAAGCATTGAAGGCCTCTTCCTGGATTCTGTGGCATCTGGGGACATTCAGAGTAGTGATACTGAGCAAGACAGGCCTGAATCAGGCTTGCCAGCATACCACAGAGGTCTTGACAACCACCACCCAGGGCTCAGCATCAACCATGACGTTTAACATGGGGTACTTCTAGACAGGTGAGCTGAGGAAAATGTCCAGGAGCCCAGAGTCAGAAGACAGAAAGAGGACCAAACCAGCTGCAGACAAGGCTAACCCCACGGCATCCATTATCCTTATGTAGGGTGGGGAGAGGGAAGAAGGAGGTGATTGCCAAGTTCAAACCTGAGTTCCAAAGTCCAGGGTCACTCAAGGAAAGGAAACTAGATGACGGCGGCGGTGTGGGTGTGGGGGTGTGATCTACACACATTGAAATCTGTTGATGGCAGTGTATAGGCACAGCTGGAACATTACCACAAGCAGCCTTTTCATGCACCCCAGAAGCGGCTGTCTTCCCTTCAAGGGAGTCAGTGACGGTGGAGGGATGGAGAACTTGTCTGGATAGTTATCTGGGGGGGGGGGGGGGGGGGGGGGGGTTGTGCTCACTTAGGACAGGCCTGAACTCTCCCAGCATAGATCACCTCCTAGAAAGGGGAACAGGGTGGATGCTCATGCAAAGATCTGGGTAGAGAGAAGGGCAGCCTGGCTCAAGGTAGAGACAGCATGATGGTGACCCCCCAAAGTGATTGTCACAGACTTCTCCAAAGCTTTCTGCCTGGGGCTGGGAATGGGCTGAGCTTGCACACAGGCAGGGTTTGGGGCTGAGGCTGAGCAAAGTTATCTATGGGGCCATGAAGAATGCAGAGAAGCAGAGACGCTGGGAGGCTGAGGTCATCCCTTCCCAGTGACTCGCACGCACGAAGCTGCGACTTCCTGCCACTTTCCGTGCCTGGTAAATGAAGAGCTGGAGATCAGGAGTTCAGCAGACTGCAGAGGAACGGCCTGCCGCCAGGGCCAACGGGACTCCGCTCTTCAGAGACTGGTGAACACAACCTACCCTTGTCAAGGGAGAAACCAAGGAGGGAGGGAAGAAGGGAGGGAGGGGAAGAGAGAGACAGAGACAGAGCAAGAGAGACTGAGACTCTTTAGCCTTGCCCACACGTGCCAGGGTCAGTGGAAGTGTCGAGAGTCCGGGAGTTGGAAACTAGCACTGTCTGCCTAGCTGAGAATTCAAGAGGGCTTGGCTCCCCAGCAGGGTCCCGAGGCCTCCTCGGTCAAGGCTTCCATCCAGAGGTGCTATCTGCCTGGCCTGCAGCCGGCTGTCTGGTAACCAGCGAGAAGCACTGTCTGTTTCAGCCACGGGTCTTGGCTCCTGCCAGACACAGGGATGCTATCAAAAGCACGGTCGGGAACAGTAAGCAGATCTGTTTTGTTTACCCGTCCTTAAAGCTCAGTCTCCCTGCTGTATTAGCAAAGAACCCAGAAGGCTAGGAGGCACTGGAATACAACTGCTTGGTTTCCCGCCCTTAGTAACCGAGTTCTCGGGATAAGCACTGATACTGAGGGGGTCCCCAGATCTTGACTCAGTCTAGACAAAGGTCACAGATGCGGCAGCCATCCTGGCCAGACTGGTGATTTAACCTCATTGGAATGTTTCCAGCTCTCCAATGGGGGAGCCCATCCTCTCAAAAGGGTTGCCCAAACCCCACACAAAACCCCCAACTCCAGGGTTCTGCAGATGCCAAGTCCGCTCAGATCTTAATGAAGCAAAAGGCTGAGGTGGGCCCCAAGTACAGGGCCAAGAGGGGTGGACAAGAGCAGGGGACTGGGGGACATGCTGGGAGAAGGCTGTGACATGGCTCACTGGGCCCTTTGTGCCGGGTGCTAACGCTAGCTGGACAGCCAACCACGTGCATTCTGATTTATCAAAGCTGGTTCCTAAGAACACCAGTTCCCAGGGTGTAGGTCAACTCAGTCAGGCTTGTTGGTGAATGAACAGAGGCCACCTAAGAACTTAGTGAGGGACTCTCAGCAGATTCAAGGCTTCAGGCTGTAACCTCAGGATGATTTCTCTTTCAGGACATGCCTGACTTACCTCCTGCCACATCTCCTGCTTCTTTCCTGGTCACTAAACCACCTGTGTTTGGAAGTGACCATAACCCACTGCCTGCCTCTCCCTCACCTTCCCAGGATGCTGCTATTATAAGTGAGATCTACATAGCCCACCTATCCCAATGCTGCACACATGCGCGCGCGCGCACACACACACACACACACACACACACACACACACACACACACACACACACACCGACCCAACAGGATGCACTGTTATTCCCAGGCTAGACCCTAAAGTCCCTGCTGACAGCATGACTGTTTTTCTAACCCCTAGAGTCCCACAGGCTTTGATCAGACTCTGTCACCATTCCCTAACATGTCCCTTAGCCTTCCTAACTGTGACACCCAGAAAAGAACCGACTCCCGAGGAGTGGCCAGGCCCTTATGATTGACACATGTGTCCTACCAGTGTAGACCAACTACTGTTCTTTACTCCCCAACCTATTCCTCAACTCCACAGCCATCAATCTCGGCTGCTCTCTGACCCCTCGCCACAAAGGGTGGTGCTCTTCATTCCCTAGCAAATTCATCTCCCCCACCATGCCTTATAAAGGGAGGTTCCCACCCATGGGAGACCCCACTTCCCTCTGTGTCTCTGCTCTACTGGCCTCCCCTCTTTGCGACCAGACCCTTCTTCCTTGAGGTTCCCTTAGTGATGTGCCACCTTGGTCACAGGGAAGCTTCATTTGCATCATCTCCCCATCCACTGGACTTCTACATCCCTAAATCCTCATCTTTACAGCCAGGGTGGGCAGAATCCAGGCACAAAGAGATGTACGAAACAGGAGGTTTCAGCACAGTGAACAGGAGGTTCACCAGCAAGTGGGAACATACCTGTGATAAGCACTGAGGGGCACACCTGGCTGCCAAAACTCAGCTGTGGATGCTTGGGAGAGCATGGTTCAGCCGGGACAAGGAATGGACAGCCTGCCTTCAGAGGCCTCTTAAGATCACAGGGATGCTGTTTGCAATTGTTACCCCCCCCCCCCTCGCCCCCAGCTCAGTCTCACAAATGGCAGGAAGTGCAGTACCCATCACACATAGTAAAAAAGAATTCAGGCTACCAGTTACTACAGGGCTGGCTGTGTGTGTGTGTGTGTGTGTGTGTGTGTGTGTGTGTGTGTGTGTGTGTGTGTGTTCCTGGAATTCTATTCAGAAGGCCCTGACCTTAGTTTTAGTCTCTCTTATTGCCTTAAAGTTCTTTTTTTTTTTTTTTTAAAAGGTTTTATTTTAAAAGTTATGTGTAAACCAGGCATGCTGGCACACACCTTCAGTTCCAGCATTTGAGTGGCAGAAGTAGGTGGGTCTCTAAGTTCGAGGCCAGCCTGGTCTACAGAATGAGTTCCAGGGCACCCAGAGAAACCCATCTCGAAAAACCAAATCAATCAATCAATCAATTAATTAAATTATGTGTGTATATGTGTGTCTGTGTGCACATATGTGAGGCAGGTTCCCTCAGACTCCAAAAGATGGCACTGGGTCCCGGGAGCAGGAGTTATGGACAGCTGTAAGCCAACCAATGTAGGTGGCTAGGGACTGAACTTAGGTCCTCTACAAGAGCAATATGCACCTTTAACCTTAATCCATCTCTCTACCCCTTAAAATTCTTCTTTTATTTTAAATGGTTTTTCAAGACAAGGTTTCTCTGAGAAATAGCCTTAGCTGTCCTAGAACTCATTTTGTAGAGCAGACTGGCCTTGAACTCAGAGATCAAGCACAATGACCAAAGGTGTGTGCCACCATACCCGGCTGGCTGCCCCTTAAGATTCTTCATTTTCAGACCTCACATTTCACCGCACCAGACTCACACCCTCCAGAAAGATCTTCCCTCATGATCTGCATGACCCTAATGGACAGCGACACACCCAGCTCAGAAAAAGAGCAGCTCTGTGTAGCCATCTATACCCAGACAACAAAACCCACACAGCTCTTGCCAGAGGGGCCATGTGACTGTGGCCCCTGGACATGGAGACAATACTGGGACAGACAGAAGACAAAGGGCCGGCGGCGGCGGCGGAGGCTTGCCTGAGGACCTGCTGCTATTTCCACAGGGCTACGGCCACTGGATCCCAAAGAAAGACGAGCCAAGGGCAACTGGTGTGGTGGAAACAGCATCTTTCTTAGTGTTTCAAATGCTCTGAAAAATCATCCCGTCCCAAAAGAGATTTCTCAGTGTTGAGGAGAGTTTCCATTTAAAATCCCTTTTTTCCGACTTCTAGACGACGTCTGACTTCCTGAGCTCCCCCAGCCAAACTGAGAGCTGTACACAAGTGGGTAGGAGTGAAGTGGCCATGACCCCACCCATGACCTTTACGCCATGGTGCCTGAGGTCTACAGAGAAGGTCTGTGGCATCGTTAGTGATTTGGGTCCTGCTGCCTGCTGCTCGCCGGCAGTGAGACCTGGGGCCAGTTTCTCGGGCTCCTCTTCGAGCCCCAGATTTTTCACACATTAACATGGAGAAATAGAGCTAACGGAAAAGGTGCTGTAAGAGACAGAAATCAGGGGCCGGCTAGATGGCTCAGTGGGTAAAGGCACCTTCTAAAAAGACTCCACTCTAACACCACAAGCAGTGTGACCTGAAGAACGGCACCATCATCTTGGGCACCTGGGGTTCCAAAGATCTTCTATTAACACAGCCCCAATTGGCACACCATTAAGCATTTTTTTAAAATATTTATTCATTTATTATGTATACAGCATGTATGACAGCAGGCCAGAAGAGGGCACCAGATCTCATTACAGATGGTTGTGAGCCACCATGTGGTTGCTGGGAATTGAACTCAGGACCTCTGGAAGAGCAGTCAGTGCTCTTAACCTCTAAGCCATCTCTCCAGCCCCCATTAAGCATTTTTATAATACATTTCCTTATTTTGGTGGAGTAAGGGATCTCATGGGGAGCACACCTGACCTGGTACATATGTGTAGGTCAGAAGATAATTTGCAGAGTGGATTCTCTCCTTCCACAACGTGAGCCCCAGGGACAGAATTCAAGTGGTCCATCGGGCTTAGCAACAAGCCTTTGACCCTCTGAGTCACCTCACTGGCCCTTAGCATGCCATTTTTTTTTTTTTTTTTTTAGAGTCTCACTGTATAGCTCAGAACTCATAGTGCACATGAGATCCTATCTTAAAATACAAACAAAACAAAAAGTACTATTAAACCACATTCCCTCTGTCCTATTAATACTCAAAACTAAATATAAGATACTAATTATAATTAACTAATTATCATAACTGCTGTAGAATATTATTTTAAGGGGTATTACTTTTGTCTATGTTGCATTTGTTTAACTCTGTGAAGCTGTGTTACTGTGCCTGTCTAAAACACCTGATGGTCTAATGAAGAACTAAATGGCCAATAGCAAGGCAGGAGAAAGGATAGGCGGGGCTGGCAGGCAGAGAGAATAAACAGAAGGAGAAATCTGGGAGAGAGGAAGAAGTAGCTGGAGAAGGAGGAAGATATCAGGGGCCAGCCACCTAGCTACACAGCAAGCCATGGAATAAGAAAGAAAAGGATACAAAAATAGAGAAAGGTAAAAGCCCAGAGGCAAGAGGTAGCCAGTATAATTTAAGTTAAGAAATGCTGGCAAGAAACAAGCCAAGCTAAGGCTGGGCATTTATAATTAAGAATAAGCCTCTGTGTGTGATTTATTTAGAGACTGAGTGGCAGGCCCCACAAAAGAACAAAAACAAACAAATATAACTTAGTTTTTTAAAACAACCTTATCTTCATTTTCTGTTTTATAAGATACACTGTTTGCTCCAGGTCTATGACCCTGCTCCATTTGATAAGCGGGTCTCCCAGTGGTAAATAAACACAAGCAGATAACATATGTCCTGAGCCTTGGTCAAACCATCCCTTATAGAAAGCATGCTTCCTCTAGGCAGGGAGAGTAAGAGGAGAAATTTAGGCTTGGAGAAGAAAGAAAAAGAAATGCCAGGAGATGCCAGGGGCCAGCCAGACACAGAGGAAGCAGGAAAGTAGGACATACAGAATGAAAGCAAGGTAAAAAGCCCTGAGGCAAAATGTAGACAAATAGAAAGAAGTTCAATTAAGTTAAAAGAACTAATGAGACAAGCCTGAGCTAAGGCTGAGCATTCATAATTAATAAGTCTCTGTGTCTTTATTTGGGAGCTGGTTGGAAGCCCAAAGAAAATTACAACTACAGAAAAGAGCCTAGAGTGTCCCAGCTACATGTATGGAGATATTCCCAGGTCTTCCTGAGGCAGGGAAAGCTGGCTTATTACTATGCTGGCTGGCATTAGCGCCCAGAAGATTCTAGACTCTTCCACCTGACTGCATCCCTGTCAAGCTAAAACAATAATGGGCAAAGCACCAAGGGCCCAGTGTCACTGAGGACCCTCAGGTGGCAGTGCACCGAGGGGTCTATGGACTGGGGCTGTCACACAAAATGCACAGCAGCCTTGGAAGGATGCTGAACGAGGAGGCAGAACACAAGCCTCCAGAGGACTCCAGGAAGCTACAACATTTATCAGAACCAGAGACTAATTACCCAGGGGAACAAGAACTCATATATAGTAGGGCTGAACACTTACCGTGTCCCCGATCTTCAGACCCTCGCACTTCCTCTGACCAGGGTAGGATACACCATCCTGGCAGGTGGCGGTGAAGAAGAGATTAAGGTCTTCCGGCTGATCCCAGACTGACAGCTCCACTTTAGACCGGATGCTCTGAACAAAGGGAGAAGAGGAAGCCTCAGTATTTAGTGACACACACCATCTTGGTTGACCTGGCTTGAGGCCTCCCTCTGTGAGCTTGGGATAGTTGATAATGGTCCATCTGTCAAATGATACTATCTTCCTCAAAAGGCTTTTGCTCTGTATCCTGTCTTCCTCTTCAGAACCACCTCTCATCCCCATCCTCGGCTTCAGGTACACAGTTACTGAAATCTAGCTATTTGCTCTGTAGGTTTGAGGCTTATATGTGCACACACAGGCATGCATGCATGCTCAGGACAGCAGCCCTTTGTTCAATGTCTCTTCTCCTGTCTTGCCCCAGGCTAGCTCCTTACTATCCTGCAAAGTTGGTTCATCAAGGACCCACCTGGCCTTTCTTCACACTCAAACTCATCCCTTACTAGGTGAAGCCATCCCATATGAGTCTGAAACTACATTATTAAAGAATCCATTCTTCTCTCCAGACTTCGAGTGCTTCTCAAGACATCGAGTGAAACAAAAACTAAGAAAAAAATGATATGTCAAAGCAGGAAGGAAGAAAGGAAGGAAGGAAGGAAGGAAGGAAGGAAGGAAGGAAGGAAGGAAGGAAAGAAAGAAAAAAACGAAAGAGAAAGCCTGAAAGTAATGTGTACTGGGAAGGTGGGGGAAAAACTGGGGTCTTCACACTGCTGGCTGGAGAGGAAGCTGGTGTAGGCTTTTGGAAGAACAATAGGTAATGTCTTCTAAAACTCAGGCTGATCTTAGTCCTGGCTTCCCCCAAGGATTATAGACAACAGAAATGTGCAGGTCACCGAGAGGCATGGGCAAGAATGTCTATAGCATTGTAAGAGCAAGAATCTGGAGACCAATCAAAAGCCTCCCAACAGTAGAATAGACTGAAGTAGACCTCAGTAGATCCACGAGGCAGAGCACCTACAATAGTGACGATGAATCAAACACAACTGTGTGGAACGGCCCGGAAGAGTATATTGTGACTGAAAAGAAGCCAGACACACTATATTTATTCTCTCATAGAGATATCCTGGTCCACGGAATATCATATATAATGGTGGCCCCCTGAGATTACGGGAGCTGGAACTGTCCCATCACTTGGTGCTGTTAATCTGTCTTCTGTATGTCCAGGGACACAGTGGTCACCATGGCGACGACTGCCCGCAGTGTTCAGTACGTGCCACCCTCACAGGTTTGTAGTCTAGGCGTGCAAGGCAACAGCAGATAGCTGAGACATGTGGTACATCACACCATCTAGGTTTACATGTGACATACTCTTTCTTTGCACAAGGCTGAACCTGCCTGAGGATGTGTCTCTCAAAATGCATCCTTGCTACTAAGTGACAAGCCATTGAGTGTGAAATTCAGCAACACACAGAACTAATGGCTACCCTTGGGGGACAGTGACAGAAGGAGGCCTACGAGGGACCTCCCCAGTGCTGGTAATGTTGCTCTGTGGCTGTGTTTTCTTCGCCTATTTTTGTTTCTGAAACAGGGTCTCGTTCCGTAGTCTAGGCTGGCCGTGAATTCTGTAATCCTCTTGCCTCGGGCTCCCAAGTGCTGAAATTACAGGCATGAGGCGACAAGGCGCAGCTGTGACCTGCCCTTTCACCTGGGTGTTAGGATACCCAGGTGTATTTAGTTTATATAAGGTTTATGGAATGCTTTATATGCCTCTAGGTTTTTAAAATCCGCCCGTAGCCAGTAGGAACCCCGCTATTGTTCTGCTAAATGATCACGCTGTTACACGGCCTTCTCCGTGTTCACGTTCATAGCTGTGAATAAGTGCTGAGCTCAAACTTGGCCAGGGCAGTTTCTTCTGCAGGGGGCAGCAGATGACACAGAGACTCATGACTGTTCAGGTGTTGAGAATTACTGACGGTGAGTGCTCAGCCCTGAAACGGATATGTGAATCACCCTTTCACCCCCTCAAGGCTCAGAGAACGTCACAGAAGAGGGAGCAGAAAGGATGTGAGAGCCAGAGGATGGGGAAGAGTGTTATGAAGTGTCTTCTGGACATCACACGGCCATTGCACTCAGGAACCCGAGGCAACTGTGGTTATCTGCACAAAACCACGCAGATCCTAATTCTGGACCGTGGAGGAGGGGTTCAGGAGATCCTACCCTTCACTGAGGAGCTTTTACAGGAGATGCTACGGGCTAGGGCCAAACAGAGAAAGACCAAAATACATTGTATACATGTATGAAATATCAAAGAATAAAAATATTATGAGTATACATATATACATGTGTGTATATACACACACACACATACATACACATACACACACACACACACACACACACACACACACACACACACATAAATTGCCCTTAAAAAAAATCTCTAAGTAATAGCCAAGTGTGATTGCCACACACCTTTAATCCCAGCATTTAGGAGAGAGTTAAGTGGATCTCTAAGAGCAGGAGCCAGCCTGGTCTCCACAGCATGTTCTAGGCCAGCCAGGGCTACACAATGAAACCCTGTCTCAAAAGTCTATGAAAGATGTTACTTTAGAAACCGAGGCCAAATGATGTAACTGGTTTTATTTAGAAGTCATATTTTATCAGACATTAAAAAAAAAAAAATCTGTTTGTAATACAGATACAGCAGGACTCACCCTGACAGACACAGAGCCAAGCTGCCCCAGGAAGAGCAGGCCAAAGTGCCGTTTGCTTTTGTGGGTTTCCCACCCCCCCTCACTCGCTAACTCCAGCATGTGGTGCTAAGCTTGAATACATGAAATATGCAGTTTGCCCAACACATTCACAGCTTGCTGAAAAAACTAGTCTTTCTCTGCAACAAACTGTCGAGACGTGCTTCTACAGCTCTAAAAATACGGTGCCTCTAGAAGCTGCTTCCTCTTCCAAGTGCCAATCCTTAATTGGCCACAGGTCACAAAAGTGCTACTCAACACACACCATCCTCTGCCACCGAATGCGATTAGTGACTTACAGATCTGCCTTCCCAGTGCACTGGGAACTCGGAAGGGCCGCTTACCCCTTCTCTCTCCAGGATGTAGCACAAGGTCTTGCTGAAGGGAGAAGGACGGGAAGTACCGATGTTTTTTTAACAAGGGTCATGTTCAGGGGCTTGGACCAAGTGAAGAGTAAATCTTGGAAGAAAAGGTAATAGGGATGGAGGAGAGGGTCTCTGCTTAAGAGTACTGGCTGCTCTTCCAGAGGAAGAGTCCCCCCAGCACCCACACTGGGTAGCTCAGACCTGCCTGTAACTCCAGCTCCAGGGAATCTGATCCCTCTTCTGACCTCCAAGGGCGCTGACATACGCATTCACGTGAGGATACCCACACACAATGGGGGAAAATGCACACACACACATGCGCTATATTTGTATTTATAAAGAAGCATGGAGAGGGGGTATGGAAAGATGGCTCAGTGGTTAAGGGCACTCCGCTCTTCCAGGTCAGGTCCAAAGCAGCTCCGGACAAATGGCTGCCTGCGGTGCCTACGGACATACCAAAGTGCATGCTGGTCTCCAGGCTTCCTCGGCATCAGAAATGCCTGCGGCTCTTCTCACCCCACCCACTAGCCTAACCGTCTCCAACTTCTCATTCCCATATAACCCTGACCTTTGGGCCATGTGCTTACTCATTCGGCTTCTCTCTAGGCCCCTCTCTGTCTTCCCCTCTCTCCCTCTCCTCTCCCCTGCTCCCATCTCCTCTCACAGCCTGGTCCAGTCTGCTGGCCATGTTCAGCCTACTACTTTCTCCCTCTGCTCTGGACTCCTCCAGATGCCTCTGGCTGTCCTCTCCCTCAAATCTACAATACAAACCTTCCCCTTAACCATACCATGGAGTGGCCATGTTGTCAGTTTATACATGTGGTGCTGAAATCCTCGGTTTCTACACAGAGGACCCAGGTTTGGTTCCCAGCACCCACATAGCACCTTACGGACATCTTTAATTCTAGTGTCAAGGGATCTGACACCCTCTTCTGTTCTCCAAGGGTACCAGGCATGCACATGGTATGCTGACTGACATACAAGTAGGCAAACACACACACACACACACACACACACACACACACACACACACACACACACACACTCTTAAAAATTTTAAAAAAACCTTTAAAACGAGGGAATGAGGGGGTTCTATGTTCTACATGGCCATCAGCTCCCCCAGCACATGCTCTGGCTGGCTGGGTTTCCCTCCTGCTTGCCACAGAGCCTCTGGGATCAGAACCTCCCTCACCATTACAGTTGGCAGGCATGGTGAAGTCTCAGCTCAGACCTCTCATTTATGGTAGCAAAAGCTGAGGCAAAACCTCCTCCCCACACCCCCCTCCAGTGGTCATTCTGATCCCATGTGGAGGCTTCTTTCTTCAGATTCCACCGACTTTGGAAAGTGTGAATCACCAGGTCGCCCGCCCCATGGCTGTGAGGGTCCGTCTCCCCAAAACACCACAAGCTCCTGCAGGGGAGGGCCGTTCAACGTCCTGTTGCCGTGTGCCATACAACGACGGCCACCATCAGCCTCTCAGGACGTATTTGTTGACGAAAAGAACCAAGTGCAACGCCTATCTGAGGAATCTGTTCACGTGCGGCCCATGAATCTACTCAATTGCTCCCAGCTCTGCCCCGGAAGAGGGTTTCTTACCCCCATCCCAGGAAAAGAAGAAGACAATGTCAAGAATGCCAGCCCTTTCGCGGCTATTCGGTTACACACCCGGTGCCAGGTTAGGTCACATCTGCAATTGCTTTAGGTCCGGCCAGCTGTGGGGGATGGGGGAGGCTGGCGCAGACTTTATGGCAACAACCAAAAGAGAAACATGTGCTCTCCGCTGGGGCAGAATCCACCACAGGCTCTGATGTCACCCTCCACGGCTACCCCAGTGGTCTGCCGCCCATCCTGCTCTCTCCCGCTTTAAAAGAGAGGCCCCTTGCCTTCCGTCCGAGTGCCTCTCTTTATAAGCAGGGGCACCTCTCCTGCTGCCCAGGGGATGTTTCCGTCCATACCTGGAACCAGGAAGCTGAGCCCTGGAAGGGAATCTCCCCTCGGCACTACCCTGGGCAAGATGACATGCTGCCAATCACTCTTGGGTAGACAGAGTAACAGAGTTAAATTGGCACAGCTAGAAAAAGGTTATACATCTAAGAGCTGACAGTTCCACACTGTGATAGACGAGTACCAGTCAGACTGGGCCAAAGACCACAACCATCTCATCTGGGACATACACGCTGACCAGAATCTTCCAGTGCCCCCCACGGATCCACCGCCAACACCCAAGGGAGCAATGCCAAGACCCACCCGCAGTCATGGTTGTGTGACTCATGAAATGCACCACACATCAAGGCAATGCCGACGACGGCAAGCAGAGCCAATACGCACAGCCATGGTGGACCCTGGCAGTGGCGGCGGGAAGGAATGGGAGGGAGGCTAGCCAGAGCTACTGAGAGTCTCTCCTCTGCCCAGAGCTCACCTCTTGCAAGAGAGGCCTGTGGGGAGATTCAGAGCCAGGAAAAGCACAGGAGCCCGAGGCCCAGCAGACCTTTCCACTGGCCAGGCAGGCAGTAGCAGGAAGATGGGTATCTGAAGTAAGAACACCCCTCTTTTCCTACTCCTTCATTTTTAGTCTTCCACATACGCTGCTGACAAGGGGGGGGGGATAAGACTCCCCCACCCTCACCCCTTACACATACAAAAGCAACTGTCCATGGATAGCACCTGGCCGGTCCCCTAATCCAACATGACTCTAATAATGTCCGTAGAGAGAGTGTCAGATCCCACAGGTTGTGGGCTCAGTAGCACAGGATCTGCCTCCCCCCCCTTCAGATGCCAGTTGCAAGTCACAGGTTGCCGCTTATCCTTATGACCAGCTGTAAGTGAGAGTTCCTACCATGGGCTCTGAGTTTAATAACTTCGTAGGATGCTCTCAAAGAATGCAGGACACCACCTTGCCGACGGTCACTGATAAATTAGTCAAGGAGTCAGATCAACGGAAGGGTGGAGGCGGCACATGGGGCAACGTGTTGCAGGAGTGGTGTGGAAGGAACTCTGATGCCTTTCCAAGTGTGCCAACCTCCAAACGCCTCCATGTGTTCACCAACTCAGTGCTGTGTACCCAGGCCTTTTGGGATTTGTATGGTAGCCTTATTATCTACATGAGCAAGACTACTTAAATTATTATCTACCGGCGGTCAACTCCATCTTGTCACATCCCTTCCAGGGAGGTCATGAGTGATACTTGAAGTTTCAAACTCTTCACTGCCTTGGTCTGGTCAATCATTGACTTGCCCCATCCTGAAGCTCTTCAGAGGGTCACTAGGAGTCGTCGCATTAAAGTAAAAGGTGCTCCCGTCACTTAGGGAAGGCAGAGAAGTCTCAGAAGCTTTGGGAGCAGGGCCAAAGACCGGAAGTTAGGACAGAAGGGTTTTAAAATTCTCTGCCAGCAACCAGGGCAGAGTCCAATACACCTGCTTCCTCTTAGGTAACACCACGTTCCCAACTGACAGACTGCAGCACACCCACAGCGTGGCTGCCACTTCGCCCCAGACGCCCGGCAGTTCCGGATGTCGGCATTCAATCTCCTACGATCGAGAAAAGTGGAACAGACACAGGAACTGCAGAGGGTCACAGCTTGGGGAGGGACAGGCACACTCAATACGTTGACAAGAGCGATAGTTTCACGGGTGTATGCATGCCCAAAACTTAGCAAATTGTTCTATTTAAATGTGAACGCCCCGGTATGTGCCCCTTACGCCTGCACAACACTTTAAGAACTTTCCCCACTGAATCTGAATACTTATTGATGGTGGTCTAGTAACTTCATATTTTTATGTGTTTTTTGTTTGTTGTTTGTTTGTTTTTGGTTTTTCAAGACAGGGTTTCTCTGTGTAGTTTCTGGTGCCTGTCCTGGAACTCGCTCTGTAGCCCAGGCTGGCCTCAAACTTGCAGAGATCCGCCTGTCTCTGCCTCCTGAGTGCTGGGATTAAAGGCGTGCGCCACCACCGCCAGGCCTGTAATTTCATTTTTTTAAAAGCTGAGTTTCCAATGTTTACTTCTAAGTCGTGTGCTTCATTTCTTAGCATGTTTTCCCAGAAGTCAGTTTAATTTAGAGAGCAAAGCAGTAATACCAAGCCTCCCCCCCCCCCCCCCCCCGCCACCCCGCCTCAGTTTCTCAGGGAAACTGTATTCATTCCAGTTTCTAACGTAGCCTAAAAATATTTCTCCCAACCCCAACTTCTAAGTGGCAGAATGGACGCCCCATTGCTCCCCTGGCTCCTTGACCACCAGGTCCCCAGATTTTCATTAATAAACCATTTTATATATACACAATAACTCCTGATCAGTCAAAATGCCACAAATTTCACAAAGAACACCCCTAAGCCATACATACACACAGGCCGCTCCAGTTAGGAGTCCTAGCGTGCACATGGAGGTTTACAACCCTCTGTAACTCCAATTTCAGGGGATCCAACACCCTCTTCTAGCCTCTGCAGGCACCAGATGCACATGAGCGACACACCCACACATGTAGGCAAAACTTACAAACATATGCTAAAAATAAATAAATCTTTAAAAAAAAAAACCACCCCCAAGCATTCAGGAGATCCCACCATACTTTGGTCAGAGTGGTCCCCCACACAAGCATGGACATATAAAATACTCAGCCACATGGGATACTGATAGACAATGTCTGTAATCCAGCAAACAACACCCAGCCCATTCTACAGAGCCATGGTTTTGGGGATGGAACCAGGGTACTCTACCACTGAGTTACACTGCCTGCCTCCTTTTTATTTATTTTTTTAAGACAAGGTTTTGCTGTTTAGCTGAGGGTAGCCTTGAATTCATAATCATCTTGCCTCAGCCATTCAAGTGCTGAGATGGAAGACATGCATACCACCACTGGCTATTGCCTTTTTTTTTTTTTTTTTTTTTAATCAAAGTCACAGGAGAAGAGGGGCAGGCCATCACCAGAAAATGCTCTGGTAGAGCCTTAGAGGTCTGTGGGATCTGGAGCTGGCTGAACATGGAAATCCTGGGAGATAGTTATTTCAGAGAAGCCCAGAAAGATGTCTTCACCTCACCTCACCTCACCTCACCTCACCTCACCTCACCTCACCTCACCTCACCAAGCCCAGATAAGGCCTCTCCTTAGTCTTCTGTAAAGACCTTGACTCCTCAGGAGAGGAGCTGTGGTCACCAGGTCATCAGAGAAGGAGCAGCGGCCTTCAGCCCTGTGGGGTCTCTAGCCTCTGACAGCCACAGAGGTGAATGCACGGGGCAGGGAGTCTGATTCCCATTTGATGGCATTAGTCAAGGGCCCTGAGCTGGAGACACAAGAGCCCATTCTCAAACCCCGTTTTCATATATTATTTTTCAGCATCTGCTGAGCCCCTGTAAATGAGCCTAACTGCTCCCTTGCTAAAAGTAACTAAAGTTTAAAAACCACTAAATGTGTATGTTAATTTGGAAACCTCGCCTCTCCAGCTCTGGGCTCTGAGGTGAGGATTTAAAGGCCAGAGCTAGAACCAGGCATGGTGGTGCACGCCTTTAATCCCAGCACTCAGGAGGCAGAAGCTGGCCTCGAACTCACAGAGCCCTGAATGTCTGGTCTACACAGTGAATTCAGAGATGGCCACGGTTACATAGAAAGACCTGTCTCAAAGGAATGTGTGTGAGCCGGGCGGCGGCGGCGGCGGCGGCGGCGGCGGCGGCGGCGGCTGGGCGGCGCACGCCTTTAGTCCCAGCACTCGGGAGGCAGAGCCAGGTGGATCTCTGTGAGTTCAAGGTTAGCCTGGTCTAAAAAGCGAGTTCCAGGACAGGCTCCAAAGTTACACAGAGAAACTCTGTCTCAAAAAACCAAAAAAAAAGGGTGAATGTGTGTGTGTGTGTGTGTGTGTGTGTGTGTGTGTATGTGTGTGTAGCATAAAAAAGAAATGAAGCCCACAGTGTAGAGGAAGGGAGGAGAACATTCTGGTGTGAGCAGGAAGTCACAAGAGAGATAAGATAAACTATGATTTGTGAGAACTGTAGAACTATGATTTGTCAAAACTGTAGAAGATGATGAGAAAGGATGAGGGGGAGAGGGGAAACCAGTCAGAAATCTTCCCTGATGCCCAAAGCTAAGTCTTTAGGACACAGAGACACTGAGTCCAGGCCCAGCCACACTTCAAACTCTAGGGGTCCCCAATAGAAGGAGTGGGAACAGAGCTAAGTCCCAATTCAAACCCATACCAGCTTCCAGGCCTCAGTGTTCCAGAAGGGTGGGATAGAGGGGGCAGTGGCCCCCAAGTCAGTGACTTACACTGTACGCATTGATAATCAGTTGGATAATATTTTTGGAGTCTCCATGCAGAATCTCCACAGTGGTGCCAGGTATCAGGGCTGTAAAATTCTTGAAAACAAAACAAAGAAAAGTAAGACCATTTTGCCTTCTGGGCTGGCTAATTTGATGTCCACTTGACACAGGCTAGAGTCATCAGAGAGGAGGGAGCCCCAGTTGAGAAAATGCCCCCATAAGACTGGACTGTAGGCAAGCTGTAGGGCATTTTCTTAATTAGTGATTGATGGGGACGGCCCAGCCGATTGTGGGTGGTGCCATCCCTGGGCTGGTGGTCCTGAGTTCTATAAGAAAGGAGGCTGAGCAAGCCATGGGGAGCAAGCCAGTAAGCAGCACCCCTCCATGACCTCTGCATCAGCTCCTGCCTCTAGGTTCCTGCCATTTGAGTTCCTGTCCTGACTTCCTTCTGTGATAGACTACGGATGTGAAAGCGTAACCCACATAAACCCTCTCCTCCACAGCTTGCTTTCGGTCACGGCGTTCCATCACAGCAATGGTAACCCTAACAAGACACCTTCCATCCTATCAGAGTCAACAGTGCACTATGAACAAGAGTAAGGGCCAGACTGTGTGCTCTGGCACTCTCCCACACCACAAGCTGGAGAAGGTGCCGTGGGAGAGGCAAGAAAAAGTGGTGTGAGTCCACTCAGTAGGCTGTGGAGGGGAGCGAAGGGCTGACAGTGAGTGAACCGTTCATCCCGGAACTCCTGATTCTCTCATCATCACTGCTAGTAAGCCCAGGCTCATTTTCAGATAACTCCGCCTGTTCTACAGGAGCACAGAGGACCACTTCCCCAAGTGTCTGAGGGACACCCTATCTTCTCAGTAGGGGCTAAGATACAAAGGGGGTCCTTCTAAGGGCCTTTGGATTCCCGTGTGTAGGTACTGGGACAAAGTCCTTTGCCCAGCACAACTCCTAAATGCTGTGCTGACAAGACAGAGTCCCCATCGTTCTCAGGGTGTACCGGTCTCCCCATTCTGGGGAAGGAGACTGAGGCCAAGCGGGATTTCTTTCCTTGTGAAACGATGCCCAATACAGCTCCTGCAACCAACCCTTCTAAAATGCTGTTTGTGCCGGGCGGTGGTGGCGCACGCCTTTAATCCCAGCACCTGGGAGGCAGAGGCAGGCGGATCTCTGTGAGTTCAAGGCCAGCCTGGTCTACAGAGTGAGCTCCAGGAAAGGCACAAAGCTACACTGAGAAACCCTGTCTCGAAAAAAAAAAAAATGCTGTTTGCAGTGAACAACCTTTAACCCATGCACGAACAAAATGTGTCTTCTCATTTCATCGTCTAAAATATAGACTCAGGTTCAAACAAGGTCCAGAATTCAGGAAGACATGGTAGTATTCATGACTGATAAGGCAGGAGCCTTTGAGACACAGTCGAACAAAAGTTCTTTGGGGAATAATTAAGGGATTCCTGACAACATTCCCCTCACAATATACAGGGCATCAGGGGTGAGCTGGGTTTATACTTAGCTCACATGAGCTCTTGCACAGCCACACGTGCACACCCACACCTGAGAGCATCCATGTAGGGGCCAGAGATTAGATTAAGTGTCCTCCTCTATTACTCTCCAAGGAGCTTTTGGGTGCAAAGTGCAGCTCGCTGTGATTGCCGGAATGTCGCCCAGGTGACAACTTGGGAAAAGAACAAGCCCATTGCTCTCTGCTCTCGGTCCCTGACTGCTTTTTGGGAGAGTCACTGTCCCAGGCCACTCCTGGCCTCCCACCCTCTGTAGGAAGGCATACAGCTGGAATACCAAGCTAGCCATACAGGCTGCCTAACGTCTCGGTTTCCTTTGCACAGAATTTCATTTCAAGTTTTCCTTCTCGACTGGAATAGGCCCCTGTGACGCCATCCGTCCTCTGAAAATACAGCTCAGACTATTTTCTAGGTACTTCTCTGAATTAAATTAGGTAACATAGTTTACACTCCTGGTGAAGACATTCATGGCCAGGTGAACGTTCTCGAGTCCCCTTAGTCTCATTATCTCCAAGCACAGCTAGAAAGGACTAGAGTGGCCTCCTCCGTTGACTCTGCCCACTCCCACTCTGATCTCCAACCAGCTTTAGGTCAGAATGAGTCCCGGACCAGGCCACCAGGCCCCTCCCACCCTCAGGAGTACCCTGTAGAGCATCCAGGCCCCTCCCGCCCTCAGGAGTACCTTGTAGAGCATCCAGGCCCCTCCCGCCCTCAGGAGTACCTTGTAGAGCATGTAGTGGTTCTTCGTCACCGCAAAGATGAGGTTAATGTTGTTCTCCGCCAGCTTCTCCCCAAGCAAGGCAAGCGACGGATAGTCCTAAGGCCAAGGCAAAAGAGTCAAGACCACAACAGTTCCAACCGGCTGTGACTCCTGCATGTGATCTGTGGGCATGCAGAATTTCTCCCTGAAAGCATCTTTCCCTTGGGTGCCCGTTGGGCCCAGTTCTCAATCAGCGGCTCCTGAACTAAGAGGTTACAGGGAGTGATGCTCATAAAAAGGCCCCTCTGGCGATCACTCCCAAAGTGTGAGTGTGAGGACTGGAGCATCTCTAGGTGTGATCTGTATCCCGCTTCATCCTTTCAGGAGGGATGGGGACCATTACAGCTCCAGGAAAATCAACCCCACCTCCCACCATCTACTGCCGGCACCTATTAACTTTCCTCCCTTCCTGTGGCTATTTCTTGCCTTGTTTTCCTTTTCCTGTGCCCAACAGTCAGGCCACCAATGCACGTAGGTCCTGCTCATGGCTCAGAACAGAGAGCGAAGACCACTGCTCTCTGGAATTGGGCAGTGATGCTGGGGAGCGGGGAAGGAGTGGGGGATCCAAGTGAGGAGGAAGGAAGGACAAGAGGCAGTTTAACGAGGTCCTTAAGGATTTTAAGAGCTAGTGGTGGGTACAGGGTTTGCCAATGGGTGAGGTCCTATAGTTACAGGCTCTTTCTCCAAACTCTCTCACTCCTGGATAAGATGGAAAGTTTGGATGGTCACCTTCTGAAGCTGGAGAAAATGGGCTTGTTCCAGAAAGAAAATTGGGAAGAACTCCTCTCTAGCCAGATATCAAAATGGATTTGAAAAAGAAGGTATACACTTCTTGAAGAGCCTGCATAATAAATGTGGCAAGATCTCCGTGATTGCTGGGGCTGGGTGTCCTCTAACTTCTTCTATCCTAGTTGAGACCTCTTCAGAAAAGCAGGCTCCACCTTGCCTTCAGACCACCTCTCCATGGGAACCACTTGGCTCCCAGGTCACCTCTTCCTCCAGTGAAATAGCTCCCGTTAGGTACTCAATGGTGCAAACAAAGACAACCAGCTACAGAAATCCCTGATGAGAATGAGTTAACAAGGAGGTTTTAAAACCTAGTCAGAAAAGACAAAATAATGAATAAAACTGGATTGCCAGGATGGAGCAGAACATCAGAGAGCCCTGAGGGCCAAAGAAGCTTTCAGGGAAAGGGTGGGCCATGGGATTACAAGGAGAGGTAAGGGGAGCCCTCCCTGTCCTCACCATCTGGTTGGATGCTGTGTATTCATTGGCTTCATTCAGGTGACACTGGCCATCGTGTGGTTGAACCAAGCCACCCAGTTTTCCATCCAGCGCGATGTGGGGCACGTCATCCGTTGTGAACACCAGCAAGTGTAGTGCATCTTTTCGCCAACCGATCTTCTCCTGAAAGAAGAGGGAGGGTGCTATAGCCTTCCTGTACAAACCCTGCTCCGACATCAGATGAGAAATCTCCAAGCTCGGCCCACATAGGCCCATGGTGCCTAGACACCCATTCCAGCATCATCCTCTTCCCTCTGACTTCATCCAAAGGCTACATCTCTGGAAGATTCCCTGTCAGGCTCCAGAATAAGTTTGTCCCCACCCCAATGCCTTCCTCACACACATTGGCTGAGACTGTATAAGATGATGCTTAAACACTTCAGGCCCTGTTGGATCAGAGTGAAGCACCCGAATGGTCAAGAGATGACTCGGCCTGTTGAGGATCTGGTAAGAACCGCCATCTTTCCTGGTAGCTGTGAACTCTCCAGGTTTTCCTGAAATCACTTCAATGCCCAAAGTGCATCCGATGTGCTATTTCTCCCTTACTGTTTCACCACAGGGGATTATCTAGTCTGCAGACTGAGGCTCAGCTAAACACAGTGCACAGCAAGGGGAGGGCTCCATACTGCTCATATATGGCCACTATAGCCATAACATTACACACAAAGACTCGGGAATTATCAGGAACTGATGGTCACCCTTTTACTATCGGCAAAAGGGCATCCCAAAATGTATTGGTGACTATAGGGAGGATTTAAACTCTGCCGAGAGTTAGCTAGGCTACATACTAGATATGGAACTCATGGAGGTGGGATTCATCGACCTCAAAGGTGAGAAGCAATTGTCTTTCAATGGTAGATGAGGGGCTGGGTACCACCCTCTCTCACTCATCATCATCTGAACAGCTATGATGCTGTCTTACTCGCTTCAAAAGCAGCATGGGCACAAGAAAAACATATCACAAGATTAAACAAAACAAGGAAGAGGAGAAGAAGAAAAGAGATTCAACAGAGAGCCAGAGGAGATGGAAGGCCTGGAGATCTGTGGTGGACAAGAGTGGTCACCTACTGAGGAGTCAGTTTTGTAGCCAGAGAACTTTTGTCCAACAAGCAGCCACTCATCTCTTGTTGTGTGCCGATCCCTTGGAAGGTCCCTGATCTACAAAAGCTTATTCTGGCTCTTTAAGATACTCTGTTTAGATGAAAACAGCAGCTTACTATGAGGGTATTAATGAATGCAAACACTAGGTTAATGGAACCTGAGGAGGAGGAGGGAGACAAGAGGATGACTATGATGATGATAAGAAGAAGGACAGGATGATGATGATGTTGGGGAGGATGAGGAGGAGAAGAGGACGATGATGATGGGGAGGAAGATAAGAGGATGATGAAGATGATGGAAAAGAGGAGGACAAGAGGAGGAGGAGGAGGAGGAGGAGGAGGAGGAGGGCTGACGTGGAGAAAGGCCTTCCCAATGCAGATGAAACCCAAGCTGCTCTGGAAAGATGAGGGAGAACCCTTCAAGGAAATGGAAAGAAGAGATAGGGAGGGAGGTGGGAGAAAGGGAAACAGGCTTTCTAGGCGTTGGCAGAGAGACAGGAAAAGAGCACAGCAGAGAGACCCCCCCCCCATGCTGGGGAGCTGGAGCCCCTCACAGCTCTACCAGGACAAGTTAATCGTGGGATAGGAGCTGGGATGAGGCTTTTCTTGGTGGGACAGGAAGAAGCCATAGAGAAGCTGCCAGGATTCTGCGAGGTTCTGATTCCTGCTCTGCTAGTTTTCACCTTCTAAATGTGTATGTATACACTTAAAAAGAGTGACTACCACGCTACATAAATTATCCCTCAATAAGCCAGACTTTGAAAAGAATCACCAACTTTAAGAAATATTTATCTGTCAACTCAGCCATTCTATTTCACAAGACTCTACCCATAAAAGTACCATGAAATTATGCATAACCAGAAAGACACAGATATCCTAGGGTATGGGAATAGGGAGTAAACTGATAGTCCCTCCCTCCACGCTAGAAATTATGTTCATAAAAAGTCTGAAATTACGTGCAAACAGTGACAGCGGAAACAAAGAAGCAGATATTTGTGGTGGGATTATAAACTGTGTAAGAAACATAGAATTCTATTTTAAAAGAAGAGGAGATATTGAAAAAAAAATGCCATAATGTGTTTGGAGTCGGATTTTGGGTAATCTTTTCTTCTCCTTCCCATTATTTTTCAAACTATAAGCAATACGTTTGCAAGACTGATCTTTGAATGCTGTTATTTGCTTGTTCTGGCTCCTTTTTTCTCTGACAGCTTCTCTGTGGAGACAGACAGATTGGGGGGGGTTAGGTTAGCAAGGAGACAGACAACACAGAACTTGAATGCTTTAAGATGGGCATTTGACAACTGTTGCTGCTTCTAGTTACCTGTGTAACCCTGACCAATTTATTTGTCACCTCAAAAGCTTTTTTTCCCCTTGTCTGTGTAACAGGCAGGATACTTCCCTTTTACTGAACACATCCATGATTCCATTAACCCTTGCTATAATGCCTGTGAGGCTGGCCAGACGTCATCATCCCATAGTTGAGCAAATGGATAAACTGACCAGTTCACTCTACCATCAAGACAGACTGAGATGGCCCCTGTCTCACCCACAAAGCTAAGTCACCCAATCATACAGGGAGAGGAAGCTGTGTGCACACAGTGAAGGAGATTAACTCAGAAAAGAGCCCAGTACCGCAGCATTTAATCTATGACTGCTAGATCCAAAACTCAACGTTTGCTGGAAAGAAAGCATCTGGAGTAGGCACCACTCCACGAATAACAATCAATAAGTCTATTTCCTTTTATATGGGCTCCTGATCACTAACGGTGTCAACAGCCTTGGCCCAGAGGTCAGGTCACAGGAATGGGTCAGAACACAGATGACTTACCCACCCAGGCTGTCAGCTTGCAGATTTCACATGATGACTGAGGAGTATTTCTATTCAAAATAAATTGCCTGCTGTCTGGTTGCCCATAGGGTTGTTTTACAAAGACTTTTATAAAGAATTATGATTTATATTCCACATTTAAGACAAGGAACAATGCTGGGCAGAGGGATTTTACTCATTGTAAAGGAAGTCACTTAACTATGATACAGAGCATCCAAGTGAGCCAAAGTCCAGTATCTTTCGAAGAGACAAATCTAAGTCAAGTCTCCACCTTACTCCAACTGTGAGCCCTGTGGGAGTCTCTCATTTTTCTCAGCCCTTGGAGAATGGAACTGAGCCTGCTTGGCATGGCTGTTGCTGGGTCTTTCTACACAGTTATGTGCTTGGCACACAAAGGAAACTAATGAGACTCAAAATTACTATTCAAGGGACAGGATTAACCAGTTTACATCCCTCCTCTTTTACTACTTGGTAATAAGGCCACATAACTGTTACAGAGACTATTATTTCATAGCAAAGGGTTAAAAAATCCTGCATCAACTAAGAATCTGCTGCATGCATGCTAAAATGGGCAAAGTTAAGTTGGTTGTGTGGCATACACCTGTAATCCCAGCACTTAGGGTGCTGAGGCAGGATCATGAGTCTCAGGCCAGCCTGGGCTAAATGAATGTGAGATCATTCTGAACTACATGGTGAGACTCTGCATAGTAGTTTAAGACAGAAATGTGGCCAGAGGCTCGGGTATTTGAACCCTGGGTCCCTATTTGGTGGTACTATTTGGAGAGGTTCTAGAACTCTGAGGAGGTGCAGCCCTCCTAGAAGAAGCACATTACAGGGGGAAGGCTTTGAGGGTGTTTAAACTTCTCCCCACTTTCAGGTCACTCTCAGCTTCCTGGGCGACAAGATGTGAACACTCAGCTTCCTATTTTGGCTGCCTGCTGCCACGCCTCCCTGGCCACAACGGACTGTCTCTCTCTCTCTCTTTCTCTGGAACTGTAAGCCAACGTCAACTCTTCTATAGGTTGCCTTTAGTCATGGTGTTCTGCCACAGTGACAGAAAAGCAACCAATACATCTGGTCCCAAAACAAACAAAAGACCACAAATGCTGACGAAAATCTGTAGAAACCAGACTCCTCACAAAACTGACGTTGGAATTATAAAACGTTACAGATAATTTGGAAAAGCACTGATAAGTTTCTTAACAAATTAAATATGGTAAGACCAGCTAACCCACTCCAGGTATAAGCCCAAAAGAAATAGAAGCCTATGTCCATTAGGAAAAAAAAAAAAAAAAAAAAAGGTAAGGAACGCCAACATCCATAGGGCTTCCTGGGAATAGACAAAAACTAGAAATAACCCAACTCCATCAGCAGGTGAATAAAAGATAAGATAGGTAACTCTGCAACACTAAGCCACGAAGGGAATGAGTAGATCTATTTACCAGCGAGGAGGAATCTCGGAATAATGGTACGGAGTCTAACAGGCTAGGCTAATGTAATATATGGTATATATAAAATGTATGGTATATATAGTAATGTATGGTATATATAAAATTTTAGCAACTAGATCTTATGTGCAGCTGATTTGTGGTTGCCTAGGGGGGATTCAGGAAAGAGAAAGGATGGGGTCACAAACTCACAGGTATAGATGACATGTTCATTAGCTTATTGACTCTGCTGGGGGCCATGCCTGCCAAAGCACCCACGTGGAGGGCAGAGGACAACTTGTGGGAGTCTCTCTTTCCACCATTTAAGTGAGGCCTCAGATCAAACTCAGGCGGTCAGGCTCGGTGGCAAACATCTTTACTGGATGAACTATCTCACCAGCCTGATGTTATCTTAGATTTGACGATGGTTTCTTGAGTATATATGCATGTCTTTTTTTTTTTTTTCAAATGGGGCCAGGTATGGTGGAACATATGTGTAATCCTAGCACTCAGGAGGCTGAGGCAGGAGGATTCCAAGTTTGAAGTCAGTCTGGGGTACCTGTATGAGACTGTTTCAAAAACAAAATAGAAAGTGTGCTAGACTATATACTTTCAATGTATGGTTTATGTATGTTAACTATACTTCAACATAGTTATTTCAAAATATATAATATAAAATAAAAAGTATTTTAAAAGAGAGATAATTTTAAAGAAGGCCTGTTTTGCTCAGAGTGTAGTTTATATACACCGCATTCCAAGGACATGCCAATGGCCGGGCGTGGACTAGGAATGTCACACATCAACACTTTTCCTTGGCGTCCACGGCATGCTTGCAGCTAGGTGCTGGTAGATCTGGGTCCAGCCCCACATCTGCTTCATCTTACCCGTGAGACCTTGAGCGAGGCACTGAATTTTTGACAATAGCAGATTGCTCATCTATAAAGGAAAGATAATAACTACTGATAAAACACAGCTGTCGAAAGGATTAAACAAAAGGTCACAGGGGCACCCAGCCCTGTACCTGCAATGTGGTAAATAGGCAGTAATTGGTACTCATTGCCAGCCACCACTATTTCCACGGAGCCAAAAACTCCCACCTGTGTTTCTAACACAGAAGTCCACGTCCCCCCAACCCACCCCCCCACCCCCGTCTCTTCAAGAGTTGAGCACGGCACATGATGTTTATCTCCTTTTTGCTTATTTACATTTCCTCATTTTTATGTTGAATGTTTTCTTTATTAAAAAGATTGTCTAAAGGGTCTGCCTTGTAGCTAAACCTTTCTGTATGTCTGAGTAAAATCAACATGTAAACAAAACTGATGTCATTAAACAGATCGAGGTCAGCCCTCGGATGAAAATGTCAAGGGTGGGCGGAGCGGAAGCGCACTGGACTCCGGCAAGAAACCCGGCACCTGGCCAGGACTGCGGTTCGCTTGGCTTCTGTTAGTTAGATCTGTATCTCATCCACGGCCGGCCCTCTTTTCAATTTTCAACCTCTCAGTCCACATTCAATTTAGGTGACCTTTTTTGTCACTGAGAGACAAGCAACAGGACTCCTCCTCACCTGTCTCTACAATGTGCCGCAGCCCCAGAAGGATGCTGTTCAGCCAGTATCCTCTTCCCTGTCCTAAACCTCAAGCTTCCTGCCCTCTGCTCTGATCTCACTGTCCCCAAGGAAGGCGGGCTCCTCCCTCCTTGAGAAAACACAGCCCGGTAAATCCCACCCTCTCTGGAAAATGTCCCATCAGTCAGTCCTTCCCTAGTTCCTTCCCACGTGCTTAAAAATATACTCGTAGCCCAGTGATCATAACCCTTCCGTGACCCCCCACTTCTCCACTGGCCTCTCATGCCTCATCTCTCTTAAATATTGCCTCTGTTTCCTCACTCAGTTCCCCATAATCTGACCTCTCTCAGGCGTCCATAAAAAGGAGAAGTAGGGATTGAGAGTTGGGGACCAGCCCTTCCCAGTCTAAGAAAATAAACAAAAGCTGGCTACGCCCCAAGGCGCAGACAGACTTTGCTGGCTTATTCATCTCCAACAGCTGGCCCCAGAGAGCCCGAGGTCTGGGAGAAAAGCCTGGGGAGCAGGGGGCTTGGTTTCTGTATTTTGAGGACACGGGTCTCCAGCCTGCGGGGCAATCTGGTTTCTTGAGGACGGAAGGAGTCACTCAGTGGTTACAATGTCTGACAAAGGAAAGCGGTCCCTCAAACAACGGAGAGTAGCTTCTACCCTCCTGTTCCTAGCTCTCCTCAGGGACACCCCCCCCCAGCCCCCAACAGTAAAATAGCTGCACAGGCAACCAGTGGGAGGCGTGGAGAGATTTGCTAGACACCAGTTCAAAGCCAGCTGCGCTTAGCAAATAAAATTAGTGTGTCTGGGAGAGGTCATGGTCATGGTGGCCAGTCAGAGCTTAGAAGGTGAGCTGGTGAGATCTGTAGAAGGCAAGTTCACGTCAGCTAGTGCAGGTCCAAACCACCAGGGAGTGACGGTGTAGAGAAGTCACTTCGAGGCTAGGGATGTTGCTCAGCGGCAGAGCACCAGCCTAGCACACATGTGGCCCTGGGTTCAATCTAAAGTACTGAAGAGGGGTAGGGAGAAAGGAAGGAGGGGAGGAAGAGGGAAGGGAACTGAGGGAAAAACACAGTCTCTTTTTTTTGGGGGGGGGGAGTGTGTTTTTTAGAGACAGGGTCTCAGTATATGTAACCCTGGCTGTCCTAGAACTCAGTATGTAGACCAGGCTGGCTTCGAACTCACAGAGATCAGCCTGCATCTGCCTCCTGAGTGCTAGGATTAAAGGTGTGTCCCACTACACTTGAGGGAAAACAGTTTCTATGGGCTGGGGAAACAGTTCAGCGGTAGAGCGCATGCCTAATAGGCCCAGGCCCTGGGTTCAATTCCAAGTACAAAGCAAACAAATACAACAGTTAAGACAGCATATGCCCAAGGCTCTCCAGGCCCATTTTGTAATACGTTATTTACATACGGGGGCCACACGGAGCACGGCAAGTCAGAGGGGCAGACTCAAGGGTGTGTATTTACTGAAATACATAAAGAACCCCAGCGAGTCTCGGCCAGCCTCTCTCTGCTGTAGGAATCTCTTCTCTGGCATGTGCCAATGGGCTCAGAGCCCACACCCACTCACTGCCTCATCAGGCAGCTGCTCTGGCACCGAGCAGCAACCCTTGTTAGAAATTCTTCCCTATTAGAAACCCTGGGACTGACTGCAAGCGGCTTCCCCATGGCTACTCATGCGTCCTCTCCAGCTAGAAGGACTCTTCCCCCTCTCTATGACAGGTGAAGTCAGTTAGCACACTTGTCACAGTATCTCCCCTCAGAGGACACTGTCTCCAGGTTCAGCGCCATCCACCCACCCATCTCTGCTCTCTATCAACATTTTAAAAAAAGAATTTTTATTTTACATGTATGTGTATCTGCCTGAAGGTATGCATGTGTACCTCATGCATGCAGTACCCGCATAGGTCAGAAGAGGGAGTCAGACACCCTGGAACTAGCGTTACAGACAGCTGTGAGCTTCCATGTGGGCCAGGAGCTGGACCTGGGTCCTCTCCGAGGGCAGGAAGCTTTTAACCCCTGGGCCATCTCTGTGGCCCCTCTATACATTTGAAACACCAGAGGCCGTCCACTGGATGTGTTATGACCCACACAGAGGAAAAGAAGGCTGGGACAGAGGCCTGCAGACCTTTGATTGGGCCCTGAGTACATGACCTATGTCAGATGCATCTTCCAATGGGCTCACAGTAAACCCAAGGCTCCCCAGATCCATTCTGTAATACTTATCTACACATGGGGACCACACAGAGAATGGCAAGTCAGAGGGGCAGACTCAAGGATGTCCTGTGGAGAATTTGGAGAGGGACTGGGAATCTGATAGAAGGCCATGTGCCTCCTGTCTTAGGAAGCAGGTGGGGGTGCCTGCCTCTGTGATGATATACTGTGTACCCTAATAAACTTGCTGAAAGATCAGAGAAGCAGAACAAGCTGCAGCCAACCTCACCTCGCCAACTCCTCAGTCAATCCCATTTCCTCAGCCTGAAAGCCTCTGAGTCGTCACCCAAAAGGGTCTCAGCAGAACTGCCAGAGTTCCTGTCTCCTCATGCCTTATATACCTTTCTCTGCCCAGCCATCACTTCCTGGGATTAAAGGTTTGTGTGCTTCCCAGTACTGGGATTAAAGATGTGTGCCACCACTGCCTAGCTCTGTTTCCAGTGTGGCCTTGAACTTACAGAGATCCAGATGGACTTCTGCCTCCTGACTGATGGGTTTAAGGGTGTGTGCCACCACTGCCTGACCTCTATATTTAATCTAGTGGCTGGCTCTGTCCTCTGATCCTCAAGCAAGTTTATTAGGGTACACAATATATCACAACCCACCTCTATGCTGGTTAGCTCACTGCCCTGGTTCACAACACAACACTCTCTATGGAAAGCTGCTCAAATGTGGTCCCAGAACAGAGAGGCCCGTCAGCTTCAGTGAGGGCAGAATTACCCAGCTTTCCGATCTCAAGATTATTCCTCCAACCATGAAGAGGTCCTTAAGCCGGAAGTCAATACTGACCCATAGCCCTAGCTATCACTTTAGAATCATGCTCCCCAAACTTCCCCTCTGCTAAAAAAAGATTCACTCCGCAAATGGCAGTGTCTGACCATGGCTAGGAACAGAAGTGGTGGGTCTGAGGCATCTTCAAAACTGGGGCAAGTAAGGAAAGAACTCAAAGCATCCCCCAATTTACAGACAGGGAAGCTGAGGACCAGCTCCATCAGTTTGCTGACCTTAGGACCACCCAGTGGAAATCCCAAGCACTGTCAGTCACAGGCCAACTGTGTCTGATAAAAAGGAAAGTGGTGGGTCTGAGGCATCTTCAAAACTGGGGCAAGTAAGGAAAGAACTCAAAGCATCCCCCAATTTACAGACAGGGAAGCTGAGGACCAGCTCCATCAGTTTGCTGACCTTAGGACCACCCAGTGGAAATCCCAAGCACTGTCAGTCACAGGCCAACTGTGTCTGATAAAAAGGAAAGTCGTAGCTCCACAGAGAAGCAGCAGTGAAGCCATCTTAGTTGCCCCACAGGATTGTGGGTAATCACAACGGTGCCTTAGGCCAGGACTGTGATCTCTTTGGAAGCTCAACCCTCCCATTTCTCTGTGCTTGTGTGATTTCAAAGACAGCACAGGTTCTAATGTCAAGGTTAAGTACATTTAAGGCATGCACAAGGATCCATCCTCCGGCTCCGACATTTCTACCTATGGAAATTTAGGGACCTTATTCAACTTTATTAGGCTTGTCCCCATGGGAGACAGTACAACCACTTTCAAAGGAAAAAGTAATATAAACCTGTGGAACTTGGTGCAGTCTGGGGCAAGTAAAAGGCCCAAGTCAGCCTTTGGGGAGGAAGGCTGTCATTCACCGTTGGGTCCTAAGAGGCCATTTGTCCAGCTGCACCTTAGACAGTTGTTCTCAAAGTGTCTTCCAAGTAGAGTTAACGTCACAGAGGCAGATCTGAGGCCACCTCAGCCTCGAACCCCTCATGGTACCTCCTGTGCGCACAGTAAGTACTCAATAGACTTTCAGATTATCAATGGAACACTGTATATTTCCAGAAGGGGCTGAGAGGAAGAGGGAACAGGTGCTGGGGGGGGGAGGGGGAGGGAGGGAGGGAGGGAGGGAGGGAGGGAAGAGAGGGGTTGACCTGTTTGGACAGTGACAGATTCCACAGCAGATCCAAACTTGAGGACCAAAGAGTCTTAATTCCAACATGGCCCGCGGGGAAATCAAGCTTTCATTATGGGATCGGCTTCCCGAATGACCAACCACACTGACATTCGGGCTTGTTTCCATCACTCTGTAGCAATAAACATGCTCTCCTTAGGAGTTTGTTTTTCCTGCTTCTAACCATACTTTGCAATGAAATATACTTGAGGAAGAAAATCTGCTCTGTGGTTACATGTCATGAGGCCACAGTGTAGAATTTCTTTCCCTGGGGAAAGGAGCTGCCTGTGACTCAGGGTCTAAACATTCACCTCAAGTCCAACCACCCCCCCCCCAAAGAGCACAGTAGGGTGTCTCTGGTGCAGGGTGGGAGCAGGGTGGGAGCAGGGCTGAAGCGAGGCTGAAGGCACTGTAGAATGTAGAACGTTGAGCCCCACAGATTTTCCATTTGGGGGATCAAGGATACAGCTCAGTGGTAGCTCCCTTGCCTGAGCAATCAAGACCCTTGGTTTGATTTCCAGCACTACATAAAATAAATGAATAAAGTGTTTGTTTTTGTAGAAGAAATACCAATAGGCAAATATCAATGATAGAGAGATAGCAATAATTTCATATGGGTCAGTGGAATGCTTTTATATATAGGATGTTTAATTTACCCTCAATTAGATTCCCCAACTCAAATAAAATAGTAGCTGGGCATGGTGGTACATGCCTTTAATGCCAGCGCTTGGGCTGTGAGTTAAGAGATCAGCCTGATCTACATAGTGAGGTTCAGGTCAGCCTGGTCTATACATAGTGAGTTCCAGGCCAACTAGGGAAACCTATCTTTAAAACAACAACAACAACAAAAACCACCACACACACACACACACACACACCCCTGAGAATAGGGGCCTTCTCTCAGTTTCTTTACTTTTTTCTCCACCAGAATGGCTACTGAGTTGAAAGTATTGTCAATACACAGTACTAACAGCTCCACTTCAGAAGGCAGGTGTTTCACACTAGGAATGCCATGGAGTCAGCAGAGCATGGTGGGAAGGTGGATGAACGAAGATCTGGCTATTTCTGAGTTTCCTTCAGAGGCACAGAGGCCCCTCTGAGCACAAAGCATTGTTCCCTCACCAAATGTGTGCCAAATACCTAGCCTGTGCACCAGACATGGCAATGAAAACACCTTTAGTGTCTCAAAGAGGAGACATCCCATTCAAGCAATGACCAATAAAATAAAATGGATAACTGGGATAGCAGTGACCAAGTACTCGGCAATGGGAGACCCTGGCCCAGTGAGGGTGATCCATCAGGGAGTACACCCTGACGCACAAACAATGAAACTGATGTTTGCAATACCAGCAAACCAGATTGGATGTGTAAAGAAAAGGAAAGCAGTTTAAAGGGCTGGGAGATCACTCAGCATGCTGCAAATCCAAGGTTCAACTTCCAGCCTTCAGGTTCTGAACCACCCCCAACACATTCTCCCATTCTCCCATTCTCCCATTCTCCCATTCTCCCATTCTCCCATTCTCTCTCTCTCTCTCTCTCTCTCTCTCTCTCTCTCTCTCTCTCTCTCTCTCTCTCTCATGTTTCAGGAAAGCAGGTTCAGGGAGGGATGGTATTCGAGCATGGGACTTTGGTGTGGGGAAGCTACCCTGCACGATATTGTAGTGGGAAGGCGGCAGTTACTCATTTGTTAAAATCTATAGACTGTACCACAAACACCGGGACGGAACCCTAGTGTAAAAGGCACTGTGGGGTAGTGTGTCATCGACGGCTCAGGGGCTGGAACAACCGCTCCGTATCCATGTGGGCTATGGCGGTGCAGGAGGCTGGGGCTGGGGTGGAAACAGCTTGGCGCAATGAATTCTAGTAAGAAGGAAATGAAAGAGAGCGAGGAGAGCTGGGGAGGGTCGTGAAGCAAAGGCAGCAGCAGTGTCAGGTAAGGGACTCCAGGCGCTGTGGTTGGAGGGCAGAGGTCATGGGGAGGCCGAGGAAACTGACATGCATACTGGCCATTATAGAAGTAAAGCCTCGGGGACCCACGCGGCTGCCTGGACTTTTCCCCTAGCTGCCTGTCCCTGCCAGGGTCAGTTGAGGGGAGCTGCCAGCATGTGGAGGTGCCTTCCAGGACAGGCCAGGGAGGCAGGCACGCAGCTGGTTTATAGAGAGGGTAATGCAGCTGGTTTATGTGGAGGGTGAGCCCTGGCCAGTGCTGTTGGTAATGCTGCGCTCTTTCCCGCCCCTTGTGTGAGAATGCCCAGCTGTCAGCAGGGTAGCATAACCCTCTGCCCAGCAAAACCACGGGTCACCGACTTTGAAATGTCACCAAACTAGTGGAGTGACGTGAACGCATCTATTAAACCATAGTCAAGGGGCCAGGGGTGACGGCCCAAGCTAGTAAAAACACCTAGCTGCACAAGCCTGGCAACCCGATTTGATCCGGAAGCCATGTGAAAAGCCTGATGTGGTGGAACACATCTGGAACTCCGGTGCCCCGGTGGCAAGGTGGGAAGTAGAAACAGCAGAATCACCCTTTGGCTTCTTTGGACCTGCCTAATTTCTCATAGGCCACAGACCTGTGTCGTGTTTCCAAACCTTGCTGTGGACGCTCACTGGCCAGTTAGCCTGGAGCCTGCAGCACAGAGACAGGAAAGACCCGGACTCCAGGGTAAAAAAGAAATCCTCCGGCCTCCACATGTGTGCTCACAATCTCTCCCTACACACACACACACACACACACACACACACACACACACACACACACACACACACACACACAGAAAGAGAGACAGAGACAGAGTGAGACAGAGACAGAGACAGACAGAGAGACAGAGAGAGCGCTCGCCAATACTTTTAATAGTTTCCTGAACACACTGCTGCAAAGGGAAAGCAAAGAGGCTCTGGAACCCACAGCCCTGAGGCCACGCTCACCACCCCACCCACCCTCGCCCTCCCGAGGCCAGGATGCTTCCTGTTTGGGAAAGCAGGAGAGCAAGCATAGCTCCAGTCTGAATCACCCGTCATACATCAACCGGTGTAATTTTAGAATAAAAAATAAGCAACCTTAAAGTCAACTTCTAGAAAGTTCTGAGGGAAACAGTAAAACTGATAAAGGGAGAAACCATAATTCTGACCCAGAAAAGGTATAAACAAATTCAGTCACAGGCTTATAAAGCATTAAAGGCAACGGCACGCTCCAATTCTAACCCAGCTGTGAAGACTACATTGGAAAAAGATGCTTGCATGAGAGAGCCAGCTCTCAGCTGTGGACGCCGTTAACTGCCTCTGAGAGCAAACTAGCAGCGTGGGGGAGCCACCACTAGTAAAGCAGGGCCCCTGTCCTGAGTAGAACCCGAAAGAGAAGCAGGTGTCCCTTTATCTTCTACCAAGAACACCTTTGCAAGAAACACACAGTATGACTTAGAGGTAGACTTTTTGTTGGTGGTGGTTTTTAAGACAGGGTTTCTCTGTGTAGCTTTGGAGCCTCTCCTGGAACTCGCTCTGTAGACCAGGCTGGCCTAGAACTCATAGAGATCCACCTGCCTCTGCCTCCCAAGTGCTGGGATTAAAGGCAGGCGCCACCACTGTCCCAGCTGAGGTAGACTTTTAAAGACAGCCATGTCATAACCCTAAGTCCCACAAGTTAATAATGAATAGTCGGGAAACCAGAGCAAGGAGAACCCGTGATGCTGTGAGTCAGGCCTGCCCTTAGATCCTCACCAACAGCAAAGGTCACCGGAAGCAGATGTGCGCGTGTGCAACTGCAGGACAGACTGTCCAGGCCACTCTGGTCCTTACGAGAAGCCGGTCAAGCGCACTCCGTTCTCTCTGCCACACCCAGTTGGCAGGACTAAACTGAAGAGCCTCTAATCTGGGCAAATAGGAACAGACCCCCGTGAACAAAGAGATGCTTAGGTGTTGTAAATGATATCTGAGCAATCCCTCAAATAATAGGGAGACAGGGTCTCTGAACACAAGATTGGCCATGAGTGGTGGTCACCAAAAGTAAACAATAGACATGGGGTTTAATTTCTTATTCTCTCCACTCTTATCTTTGAAATGCTTCATAACAAAAAAAAAATAGCATATATCCATTGTAGAAACTTAGATAAATACAAAATTTTAAAAACCACCAAGAAAAATAAAAACAACATATAATTCTATAGCCTAAAAATACTGCTATCATTTTGGTCTATTTCCAATATTTTCTTTCTTTGTGCACGTGTACACGGATACCACCACATTTGTGTGGAGGTCAGAGGACAGCTTGGTTTCTCTTCTCCCATCATGCAGGTTCCTAGGACTGAACTCTGACCTGGCAACAGGTGCCTCTATCCACTGGGCAACATCACCAGCCCATTTTTCTCTCATTTGACAAATAGGATCATTCTAGCCAGACTGCTTTTCAGTCTGCCTTCATTAGTGCACTCTTAATTTCTCTTAGGCATTACTCAAGTTGATAAAGATTGTTTGGTTGGTTTTTTTTTTTTTTTTTTAGACAGTCTCTTTATATAGCTCTGGCTGGTCTGGAACTCACTTTGTAGAGTGGGCTGGCCTTGAACTCACAGAGACCTGCCAGCCTCTGCCTCCTAAGTGCACAACCCTGCCTGACCCTCAAGTTGCTAAGTGTATGATTTTTGCTGCCTAGTCATTCACCAAAAGCTAGCCTATGATCCATTCCTAATATTTTTGTTACAATAAGAAAGTCTGTAATAAACCAGGAAGAAGGACATTTAATTTTAAATTAGGCCATTTCAAATGAGAAGGAAATGTCTTAATACATGTCTAAATGTAACTCCACACACAGAAGTGGGGGAAAGGTAAAGAGAGAAACTGGCGGCTTGTAGATGGCATAATTCTGAACAATTATTAACTTTCCCTGTGGCAAAGGCCATGATGGAATATATGAGGTCTAAGGCTGACGTGGCTCATACAGTGCCTCTCAATCAATGACAGACAACTCACCGGTTCAAGCAATGAGTCCAGGAAATCTGCTGGAGGCCTCTGAAATGCCAAATTCAAAGGGTGGGCTGCTATTCCACCCATTAGAGATGGCACAGGAGGATTATGCAGGCACAAGGGTGGACTTTGGTTTTTCCCTGATACCAACGGTCCCAGCACTTACTGTGTTCTTCATCTAGCAGACCTACTAATGTTGGGCGTGGCCTGGAACTGGGGTTTTCTCCCACCCACACAGCTTTTAATGATGACTTCGTCCAAAAGAAAATCCACCAAATTCTCTGGGTAAGGAGGTGAGGGCAATCTTACATTTTTTTTTCCTGCACTATTTTTCCCCTGACAAAATGCTGAATTTGGCTGAATGTCTATGAAGACAATGCCTCTCCAATTAATATCTGAATGCCAAGAGAGAGAGAGAGAGAGAGAGAGAATCCATAAACTATTTTATGACACATGGAAGATTCAGAGATGAGCGCATCATAGCTGTGTTCCATCTGGCCTTCAGACTGCTTTAAAAAAAAAAAAAAAAAAAAAAAAAAAAACCAAAAACACAAGGGAACTCTGAATTAGAACATGATGATAAGCCACCGTGATCTCCCACTCTGAAGGAGCCCCCCAGGCCTTCTCAATGGCACAGCCAGAGGAACCAGGAAGGAGAGACCCGCTCTTTTCTATACCTTCCCCTTCCCCTTAGCCATCTCTGTCTGCTGTCTGGGGGGTTCTTATTTCAGGAATGACAACAGTGTCTTTCTTCTTATCCACGTCAAAGGGTGATTAGATAGGAAAGTGATCACAGGACAAGCCCAGAAAACACACACTCAGGAACCCAAGAGTGTGGATCACCAAGAAAGCAAACAGCAGCCTCTGTGTGTGGTCACGAAGCCAGGTTTAAACCTCTTCTCCTCACTTCCCAAATGTTTAAGAGTCCCAACCACTCCACCACTGATGAACCCCCATTGGTTTTCAAAGACTCCTCACCAAGACGGCTCAGTGTTTAGAGCACTCTCTGCTCTTCCAGAGGACCCAGGTTCGATTCTCAGCCACTTACATGGAGGCTTCCAACTTTCTGTAACTCCAGTTCTGAAGACTCTGAGGCCCTCTTCTTCCCACCTCCATGGGCACCGAGCATGCACATAGTATATTTACATACATGCAGGCAAAAAACTCATACACATAACATTTTTAAAAAATAAATAAATCTTTTAAAAGAAGAATGCATTGCCAGTGTGGACACTCTGCTGAGCTTTCCTGAAAACTGCTAAGCTTATGGACACATGCCAGGAGGATGAAGCAAATGGTACCACACTCATGCTTCAGTAATGAGTTCAGAATAATCCACCCTCTGCTGCTGTTATTAGGCTTCTTCGACAGCAGAAAGTTACTTTAACAATAAGTGGTTATCAATATTCCACTTACATAGTTCTCCAAGCTGGGAACCTCTCAAAGCCCAAGTTCATTTCTGACTGGTCTATGGCCTCTCTCTCTCTGGATCCACATATCACAGAGAAGTGAGGGAAACAAAAATATGGACATGCAACCAAAAACTTTGAGTGATTCGGTTTTTCAGCTTTGATTCTCCAGTAAGGTAATCTTTAAGGTTAAAAAAACTGGACAAAAAAAAGAAAGGAAGGAAGGGAGGGAGGGAGGGAGGGAAGAAGGAAGGAAGGGAGAGAGAGAGAGAGAGAGAGAGAGAGAGAGAGAGAGAGAGAGAGAGAGAGAGAAAGAAAGAAAGAAAAGAAGCCGATGTAATACACAAACACAGAACTGCTGTCATCTGGCAAAGACACGATCCCAGTGCAGAGAGCCACACCCCGCCACAGAGATCGGACAAGCTCAACTCGTCCCCAGTCCAACCAACTTGATTGCTAGAGATTTCCCCATGGTGTGGCTGAGCTCTGCCTCTGACGTAAGAGTGGATGGGAGCCACACGCTTGGGTGGTTCAAAACCTGCCCCATGGAGGCTGAGCCCAGACAGTTACCTTGCAGACAGCGGCCTGGAGGACAGCATCGAAGCCCCCTTCGGGAGCATCCGGTTCCGGGACACCCTCTGCTTCCTCACTTCCTCGTTGAAACTGTCGACTCTGTCCGTGAGAGGCAGCAGATGGCGGAACCCGAAGGAGGGGACGCAGTTTGGGAATAACTTGTAACTAGAGAGAGAGAAGAGAGGAGTCACTTTTTCATCATCATCATCTCTAAGTCTTTTCAATTTTTAATTACATTTCATTATTTTAGTGTGCGTGTATGTGTGCACACACATGTACAAGTACAAGTCAGAGAACAACCTGCAGAGCTTGGTTCTCTCTCCTTCGATCCTGTGGAATCCAACTCAGGTTATCAGGCTTAGTGGCAGTCACCTCTACCCACTGAACCATCTCTCTGGCTCCATCTCTAAATATCAATCAAGTGTCCTGGCCTTCACTGTGTACCTTGAAAAACATCAATCAACATTTACTTGGCATCTGCCACCTACTCTGGGGTAAGCATAGTGGAGAGAAGAGAGGTAAGTAACAGCTAGCCCTCAAGGCGGGCACACAGCCAGACCACGGGAGTGTGCGCACAGTGGCTCACAGTAGACTCTGTGGCTGGGGGAAGATCTGACAAGGGCCCTGGAAGATGCGTGGGACCGGTGGTACAACCAAGGTGGACGATGGCCAGCAAGGGCCACAGAAGCAGGGCTCTTCGGGCAGCCACCTCTTTCACATGTACCACCGCCGTGAGACAGAGGACTCACTGGCGACGACCAGGATGTGCTGGCACAGGAAGAGATGCGGAATGGAGCAGGAATTCAAAACATGACTTTGCTCCGTCATTCATTCCTAGCGCTGCAGCGCTAAAGTATCCACGCGCCAGAGAAATCCAAATCTCTTCGAATGGGGAAGCGTGACTGCGAACTTGGAAAAGACACGCATGTCAGAGTCCTGCCAGGTTAATTTCAGGGGAAACCATAAGCGGTCCCGTTCCTAGAGGAAAGTAGTTCCCAACGACAGCATCAAGCCTGGCCAAGGACACAGGAAGAGAGGCCTTAAACGGGTTCTCGGAGAAAGGAGAGGGCAGAGTGTGGCAGCCACAGAAAAGAACACTAGCTGGGCCGTGTGGAGAAGAGACAGGGGAAGGCCAGTGTGCTGGATGCAGAGTAAAGGGGACAGCCGAGGACGACGTGGGGGGCAGTCTGGCCCACCCCTGCAGGATCTGTGGCCATGTAAAGGAAGTCTCTTTAGAACAACAAGAGGCCTGGGAGAAAGGCTTTAGAATCCCATTCAAGCTGTGCCTGGGAAGGGAAACAGGCTTAGCAATGACTGGAGGTCCCACCATCCCGGCTGCCAAGACGGGCCTCGCCAGGACAGGTCTAGGCAGGCTCCTCTCCTCTGCAGAGAGGCAAGCTTTGGCTGTCTAGGAGGCGGTCCTACCACCAACAGTCACGATGCTACACAGACCTCACAAGCTGCGGGAGGACAGTTCACACCCCTGACCCCCTCGGTCCCCCCCCCCCCACATTCCCAATCCACCAGACAATTCTCTCCAGCGAAACTTCCTTTCCCCTGCCTGCTTTGAGTCTTCACAAACACCTTCAGCTTAGACTGGTCGGCTATTTTTAAATCCACACCTCAGGCCACCCTGAGATTTTTTGCGTAGCCTCCTCAGTGTAGAGAAACAAGTGTGGACATTACATTCCCACTGGAAGGAGCTGAGACCCCCACCCACACCTCTTTTGGGGGGGGGGGACGAGGGGAGGGGACAGGTCTACAACTACATTCTGTTCTTCCTCCAAGCTCCTCTTCCCTTCTGTTGTTCTGGGCCAGGATTTAGAGCCTCACTCAGGTGTGTGTTGTGACCGTTGGAGGAGAGACCACCGAATGAGCGCCGTGAAACGGGAAACCAGGAGAGCCAAGAGAAGCGCAGCCATGGCCATGGCCCCTCAGTGTTTGCTACGCCTGCGAACAGCCGTGAGCAGATCTGCTCCTGCCTCAGAGAAATGAAGAGCTGTCTGCTGGAGAGAGAGAAGCCTGAACCACGGGCAAAGTGCTGTAGCCCACTCAGGGACACCTCTCACGGAACACGGCTTCGCCACACAGACACCGGGAAGGTGTCACCGAAACAGCACGCCACCCAGGACCAGATTTCTGGCTTAGTCCTTAGGAGTTGTTCCAGAGTGGCCTGGAGATCTGCATTTTAGAGTTATTTGCCAAGAGGTTCACACACACACACACACACACACACACACACACACACACACACACACACACATCGTGTCTCTGCTATGGAATCCCAGTGGAGGACACTTATCAAGTTTAAGATTATTAACCAGGAAGATGAAAAATAAATAAATATAGAGCTGGGGGAGAGTGTTTGCTGTGCACACGTGTGTGTGTGTGTGTGTGTGTGTGTGTGTGTGTGTGTGTGTGTGTGTGTGTACCTATGCATTCATGTAAAAAGTGAACCCAGAACGGAGTGGTGGGGGCCTACCCCCTTAATCCCAGCACTCAGGAGGCAGAGGCAGGTGGATCTCTAAATTTTGGGCCAGCCTGATCTACAGAGTGAGTTCCAGGACAAGCCTGTCTTGAAAAACCAGGGGATCCCATTTGAAGACATTAGATCTAGGCAAATTCCAAAAATGATGTAATAGTCAAGACAAGATTGTAGATGGAGTTAATATGGAAGGCACCTCTCTCACCCTGAACACTGAGAAATTCTAGAGAAAATACAATTTTAAAAATGTAAATAGACAAGCTGCGATTAGAGGCTACAAGAGAAAACAGTTCGTAAATGGATGAGCTGAAGAGAGGGAGTAGGACCCAAGGGTTCTTCCTCTACGCATGGGGTAGAAAGAAGCCTAGGCTTGCAGCTGGTCCTAGGAGGAGCCCAGGGGAGCCTGGAGCTGCCTAGCTCTCCACAGGAGCTCTGCATCAAGCTGGATGCTGCTAAGAGCTGCAGTAAGTACTGAGCCAGTCACGAAATCTCCAACCGCCAGCCTAGAAAAGAGGCAAGGATGTTTACCATCCACTGCAGGCTATGAGCGAGAGGGGAAAATCTGAGGTCTAGGGAGAAGGTTCCGTGGTTAAGAACACACACTGCTCTTGCAGAGGACCTGGATTCACCTATAACTCCAGCTCTAAGGGCTCCAAAGCCTCTGGGCTCCTTAGGCACTACTCACATGCACCATCACACACCCCAACACACACACACATAATTAAA